>NW_026061706.1:4344717-4965391 GCF_023897955.1 Schistocerca gregaria
ATGGAGGAAAGTGCGCATGGTGACTGTTGTATTCAATCCCGATGCAATTTCTGTGTTTCATCAACACTCTGATAGTTCACATATTACAGAATGCCTCCAGATGTGCATCGGAAACTACTACAGGTCTTCCAGGGAACGATCAAAGAGTAGACTGTTTGAGAAATTACTCCCATGGAGGAAAGTGCGCATGGTGACTGTTTTATCCAATCCCGAAGCAATTTCTGTGTTTCATCAACACTCTGATAGTCCACAGATTACAGAATAGCTCCAGATGTGCATCGGAAACTACTACTGGTCTTCCTGGGAACGATCAAAGCGTAGACTGTTTGAGACATTACTCCCATGGAGGAAAGAGCGCATGTTGACTGTTGTATTCAATCCAGATTCAATTTTGGTTTCATCAACAGTCTGATAGTCCGCAGATTACAGAATACCTCCAGATGTGAATCGGAAACTACTACTGGTCTTCCAGGGAACGATCAAAGCGTAAACTGTTTGGGACATTACTCCCATAAAGGAAAGAGCGCATGGTGACTGTTGTATCCAATCTCGATGCAATTTCTGTTTTTCATCAACACTCTGATAGTCCACAGATTACAGAATGCTTACAGATGTGCATCGGAAACTACTACTGGTCTTCCAGGGAACGATCAAAGCGTAGACTGTTTGAGACATTACTCCCATGGAGAAAAGTGCGCATGGTGACTGTTGTATTCAATCACGATGCAATTTCTGTGTTTCAACAACACTCTGATAGTCTACAGATTACCGAATGCGTCGAGATGTGCATCAGTAACTACTACTGGTCTTCCAGGGAACGATCAAAGCGTAAACTGTTTGAGACATTACACCCATGGAGGTAAGTGCACATGGTGACTGTTGTATTCAATCCCGATGCCGTTTCTGTGTTTCATCAACACTCTGATAGTCCACAGATTACAGAATGCGTCCAGATGTGCATCGGTAACTGATACTGCTCTTCCTGGGAACGATCAAAGCGTACACTGTTTGAGACATTACTCCCATGGAGGAAAGTGCGCATGGTGACAGTTGTACTCAATCGCGATGCAATTTTGGTTTCATCAACACTCTGATAGTCCACAGATTACAGAATACTTCCAGATGTGCATCGGAAACTACTGCTGGTCTTCCAGGGAACGATCAAAGCGTAAACTGTTTGAGACATTACTCCCGGGGAGGAAAGTGCGCATGGTGACTGTTGTATTCAATCCCGATGCAATTTCTGTGTTTCATCAACACTCTGATAGTCCACAGATTACAGAATGCCTCCAGATGTGAATCGGAAACTACTACTGGTCTTCCAGGGAACGATCAAAGCGTAGACTGTTTGAGACATTACTCCCATGGAGAAAAGTGCGCAGGGTGACTGTTGTATTCAATACCGATGCAATTTCTGTGTTTCATCAACACTCTGATAGTCCACAGATTACAGAATGCCTCCAGATGTGCATCGGAAACTACTACTGGTCTTCCAGGGAACGATCGAAGCGTAGACTGTTTGAGACATTACTCCCATGGAGAAAAGTGCGCATGGTGACTGTTGTATTCAATACCGACGCAATTTCTGTGATTCATCAACACTCTGATAGTCCACAGATTACCGAATGCGTCCAGATGTGCATCAGTAACTACTACTGCTCTTCCAGGGAACGATCAAAGCTTAAACTGTTTGAGACTTAACACCCATGGAGGAAAGTGCGCATGGTGACTGTTGTATTCAATCCAGATTCAATTTTGGTTTCATCAACACTCTGATAGTCCACAGATTACAGAATGCCTCCAGATGTGCATCGGAAACTCCTACTGGTCTTCCAGGGAACGATCAAAGCGTAAACTGTTTGAGACGTTACACCCATGGAGGTAAGTGCACATGGTGACTGTTGTATTCAATCCCGATGCCATTTCTGTGTTTCATCAACACTCTGATATTCCACAGATTACAGAATGCGTCCAGATGTGCATCGGTAACTGATACTGCTCTTCCTGGGAACGATCAAAGCGTACACTGTTTGAGACATTACTCCCATGGATGAAAGTGCGCATGGTGACAGTTGTACTCAATCGCGATGCAATTTTGGTTTCATCAACACTCTGATAGTCCACAGATTACAGAATACTTCCAGATGTGCATCGGAAACTACTGCTGGTCTTCCAGGGAACGATCAAAGCGTAGACTGTTTGAGACATAACTCCCATGGAGGAAAGTGCCCATGGTGACTGTTGTATTCAATCCAGATTCAATTTTGGTTTCATCAACACTCTGATAGTCCACAGATTACAGAATGCCTCCAGATGTGCATCGGAAACTCCTACTGGTCTTCCAGGGAACGATCAAAGCGTAGACTGTTTGAGACATTACTCCAATGGAGGAAAGTGCGCATGGTGACTGTTGTATTCAATCCCGATGCAATTTCTGTGTTTCATCAACACTCTGATAGTCCACAGATTGCAGAATGCATCCAAATGTGCATCGGAAACTACCAATGGTCTTCCAGGAAACGATCAAAGCGTAGCCTGTTTGAGACATTACTCCCATGGAGGAAAGTGCGCATGGTGACTGTTGTATTCAATCCCGATGCAATTTCTGTGTTTCATGAACACTCTGAGAGTCCACAGATTACCGAATAGGTCCAGATGTGCATCTGTAACTACTACTGGTCTTCCAGGGAACGATCAAAGCGTAGACTGTTTGAGACATTACTCCAATGGAGGAAAGTGCGCATGGTGACTGTTGTATTCAATCCCGATGCAATTTCTGTGTTTCATCAACACTCTGATAGTCCACAGATTGCAGAATGCATCCAGATGTGCATCGGAAGCTACCAATGGTCTTCCAGGAAACGATCAAAGCGTAGCCTGTTTGAGACATTACTCCCATGGAGGAAAGAGCGCCTGGTGACTGTTGTATTCAATCCCGATGCAATTTCTGTGTTCCATCAACACTCTGATAGTCCACAGATTACAGAATGCCTCCAGATGTGCATCGGTAACAACTACTGGTCTTACAGGGTACGATCAAAGCGAAGACTGTATGAGACATTACTCCCATGGAGGAAAGAGCGCATGACGGCTGTTGTATTCAATCCCGATGAAATTTCTGTGTTTCATCAACACTCAGATAGTCCACATATTACAGAATGCCTCCAGATGTGCATCGGAAACTCCTACTGGTCTTCCAGGGAACGATCAAAGCGTAGACTGTTTGAGACATTACTCCAATGGAGGAAAGTGCGCATGGTGACTGTTGTATTCAATCCCGATGCAATTTCTGTGTTTCATCAACACTCTGATAGTCCACAGATTGCAGAATGCATCCAAATGTGCATCGGAAACTACCAATGGTCTTCCAGGAAACGATCAAAGCGTAGCCTGTTTGAGACATTACTCCCATGGAGGTAAGTGCGCATGGTGACTGTTGTATTCAATCCCGATGCAATTTCTGTGTTTCATGAACACTCTGAGAGTCCACAGATTACCGAATAGGTCCAGATGTGCATCTGTAACTACTACTGGTCTTCCACGGAAGGATCAAAGCATAGACTGTTTGAGACATTTCTAACATGGAGGAAAGTGCGCATGGTGACTGTTGTATTCAATTCCAAAGCAATTTCTGTGTTTCATCAACACTTTGAAGGTCTACAGATTACAGAATGCCTCCAGATGTGCATCGGAAACTAATACTGGTCTTCCAGGGAACGATCAAAGCGTAGACTGTTTGAGACATTACTCCAATGGAGGAAAGTGCGCATGGTGACTGTTGTATTCAATCCCGATGCAATTTCTGTGTTTCATCAACACTCTGATAGTCCACAGATTGCAGAATGGATCCAGATGTGCATCGGAAGCTACCAATGGTCTTCCAGGAAACGATCAAAGCGTAGCCTGTTTGAGACATTACTCCCATGGAGGAAAGAGCGCCTGGTGACTGTTGTATTCAATCCCGATGCAATTTCTGTGTTCCATCAACACTCTGATAGTCCACAGATTACAGAATGCCTCCAGATGTGCATCGGTAACAACTACTGGTCTTCCAGGGTACGATCAAAGCGAAGACTGTATGAGATATTACTCCCATGGAGGAAAGAGCGCATGACGGCTGTTGTATTCAATCCCGATGAAATTTCTGTGTTTCATCAACACTCAGATAGTCCACATATTACAGAATGCCTCCAGATGTGCATCGGAAACAACTACTAGTCTTCCAGGGAACGATCAAATCATAGACCGTTTGAGACATTACTCCCTTGGAGGAAAGTGCGCATGGTGACTGTTGTATTCAATCCCGATGCAATTACTGTGTTTCATCAACACTCTGATAGTCCGCAGATTAAAGAATGGCTGCAGATGTGCATCGGAAACTACTTCTGGTCTACCAGGGAACGATCAAAGCTTAGACTGTTTGAGACATTACTCCCATGGAGGAAAGTGTGCATGGTGACTGTTGTATTCAATCCCGATGCAATTTCAGTGTTTCATCAACACTCTGGTAAACCACAGATTACAGAATGCCTCTAGATGTGCATCGGAAACTACTACTGGTCTTCCAGGGAATGATCAAAGCGTAGACTGTTTGAGACATTACTCCCATGGAGGAAAGTGCGCATGGTGACTGTTGTATTCAATCCCGATGCAATTTCTGTGTTTCATCAACACTATGATAGTCCACAGATTACAGAATGCCAACAGATGTGCATCGGAAACTACTACTGGTCTTCCAGGGAACGATCAAAGCGTAGACGGTTCGAGACATTACTCCCATGGAGGAAAGTGCGAATGGTGGCTGTTGTATTCAATCCCGATGCAATTTTGGTTTCATCAACAGTCTGATAGTCTGCAGATTACAGAATACCTCCAGATGTGAATCGGAAACTACCACTACTGGTCTTCCAGAGAACGATCAAAGCGTAAACTGTTTGGATCATTACTCCCATGGAGAAAAGTGCGCATGGTGACTGTTGTATCCAATCCCGATGCAATTTCTGTGTTTCATCAACACTCTGATAGTCCACAGATTACAGAATGCGTCCAGATGTGCATCAGTAACTACTACTGGTCTTCCAGGGAACGATCAAAGCGTAAACTGTTTGAGACATTACACCCATGGAAGTAAGTGCACATGGTGACTGTTGTTTTGAATCCCGATGCCATTTATGTGATTCATCAACACTCTGATAGTCCACAGATTACAGAATGCCTCCAGATGTGCATCGGAAACTACTACTGGTCTTCCAGGGAACGATCAAATCGTAGACTGTTTGAACCATTACTCCTATGCAGGAAAGTGCGCATGGTGACTGTTGTATTCAATCCCGATGCAATTTCTGTGTTTCATGAACACTCTGATAGTCCTCATATTACAGAAATCCTCCAGATGTGCATCGGTAACTACTACTGGTCTTCCAGGGAACGATCAAAGCGTAAACTGTTTGAGACATTACACCCATGGAAGTAAGTGCACATGGTGACTGTTGTTTTCAATCCCGATGCCATTTATGTGATTCATCAACACTCTGATAGTCCTCAGATTACAGAAATCCTCCAGATGTGCATCGGTAACTACTACTGGTCTTCCAGGGAACGATCGAAGCGTAGACTGTTTGAGACATTACTCCCATGGGGGAAAGTGCGCATGTTGACTGTTGTATTCTATCCCGATGCAATTTCTGTGTTTCATCAACACTCTGATAGTCCACAGATTCCAGAATGCATCCAGATGTGCATCGGAAACTACTACTGGTGTTCCAGGAAACGATCAATGCGTAAACAGTTTGAGACATTACTCCCATGGAGGAAAGTGCGCATGGTGACTGTTGTATTCAATCCCGATGCAATTTCTGTGTTTCATGAACACTCTGATAGTCTACAGATTATCGAATGCGTCCAGATGTGCATCTGTAACTACTACTGGTCTTCCAGGGAACGATCAAAGCGTAGGCTGTTTGAGACATTACTAACATGGAGGAAAGTGCGCATTGTGACTGTTGTATCCAATCCCGATGCAATTTCTGTGTTTCATCAACACTCTGATGGTCCACAGATTCCAGAATGCATCCAGATGTGCATCGGAAACTACCACTGGTCTTCCAGGAAACGATCAAAGCGTAGCCTGTTTGAGACATTACTCCCATGGAGGAAAGTGCGCATGGTGACTGTTGTATTCAATCCCGATGCAATTTCTGTGTTTCATCAACACTCTGATAGTCCACAGATTACCGAATAGGTCCAGATGTGCATCTGTAACTACTACTGGTCTTCCACGGAACGATCAAAGCATAGACTGTTTGAGACATTACTCCCATGAAGGAAAGTGCGCATGGTGACTGTTGTATTCAATCCCGATGCAATTTCTGTGTTTCATCAACACTTTGAAAGTCTACAGGTTACAGAATGCCTCCAGATGTGCATCGGAAACTACTACTGGTCTTCCAGGGAACAATCAAAGCGTAGACTGTTTGAGACATTACTCCAATGGAGGAAAGTGCGCATGGTGACTGTTGTATTCAATCCCGATGCAATTTCTGTGTTTCATCAACACTCTGATAGTCCACAGATTGCAGAATGCATCCAAATGTGCATCGGAAACTACCAATGGTCTTCCAGGAAACGATCAAAGCGTAGCCTGTTTGAGACATTACTCCCATGGAGGAAAGTGCGCATGGTGACTGTTGTATTCAATCCCGATGCAATTTCTGTGTTTCATGAACACTCTGAGAGTCCACAGATTACCGAATAGGTCCAGATGTGCATCTGTAACTACTACTGGTCTTCCACGGAAGGATCAAAGCATAGACTGTTTGAGACATTTCTAACATGGAGGAAAGTGCGCATGGTGACTGTTGTATTCAATTCCAAAGCAATTTCTGTGTTTCATCAACACTTTGAAGGTCTACAGATTACAGAATGCCTCCAGATGTGCATCGGAAACTAATACTGGTCTTCCAGGGAACGATCAAAGCGTACACTGTTTGAGACATTACTCCAATGGAGGAAAGTGCGCATGGTGACTGTTGTATTCAATCCCGATGCTATTTCTGTGTTTCATCAACACTCTGATAGTCCACAGATTGCAGAATGGATCCAGATGTGCATCGGAAGCTACCAATGGTCTTCCAGGAAACGATCAAAGCGTAGCCTGTTTGAGACATTACTCCCATGGAGGAAAGAGCGCCTGGTGACTGTTGTATTCAATCCCGATGCAATTTCTGTGTTCCATCAACACTCTGATAGTCCACAGATTACAGAATGCCTCCAGATGTGCATCGGTAACAACTACTGGTCTTCCAGGGTACGATCAAAGCGAAGACTGTATGAGATATTACTCCCATGGAGGAAAGAGCGCATGACGGCTGTTGTATTCAATCCCGATGAAATTTCTGTGTTTCATCAACACTCAGATAGTCCACATATTACAGAATGCCTCCAGATGTGCATCGGAAACAACTACTAGTCTACCAGGGAACGATCAAATCATAGACCGTTTGAGACATTACTCCCTTGGAGGAAAGTGCGCATGGTGACTGTTGTATTCAATCCCGATGCAATTACTGTGTTTCATCAACACTCTGATAGTCCGCAGATTAAAGAATGGCTGCAGATGTGCATCGGAAACTACTTCTGGTCTACCAGGGAACGATCAAAGCTTAGACTGTTTGAGACATTACTCCCATGGAGGAAAGTGCGCATGGTGACTGTTGTATTCAATCCCGAAGCAATTTCAGTGTTTCATCAACACTCTGGTAAACCACAGATTACAGAATGCCTCTAGATGTGCATCGGAAACTACTACTGGTCTTCCAGGGAATGATCAAAGCGTAGACTGTTTGAGACATTACTCCCATGGAGGAAAGTGCGCATGGTGACTGTTGTATTCAATCCCGATGCAATTTCTGTGTTTCATCAACACTATGATAGTCCACAGATTACAGAATGCCAACAGATGTGCATCGGAAACTACTACTGGTCTTCCAGGGAACGATCAAAGCGTAGACGGTTCGAGACATTACTCCCATGGAGGAAAGTGCGAATGGTGGCTGTTGTATTCAATCCCGATGCAATTTTGGTTTCATCAACAGTCTGATAGTCTGCAGATTACAGAATACCTCCAGATGTGAATCGGAAACTACCACTACTGGTCTTCCAGAGAACGATCAAAGCGTAAACTGTTTGGATCATTACTCCCATGGAGAAAAGTGCGCATGGTGACTGTTGTATCCAATCCCGATGCAATTTCTGTGTTTCATCAACACTCTGATAGTCCACAGATTGCAGAATGCATCCAAATGTGCATCGGAAACTACCAATGGTCTTCCAGGAAACGATCAAAGCGTAGCCTGTTTGAGACATTACTCCCATGGAGGAAAGTGCGCATGGTGACTGTTGTATTCAATCCCGATGCAATTTCTGTGTTTCATGAACACTCTGAGAGTCCACAGATTACCGAATAGGTCCAGATGTGCATCTGTAACTACTACTGGTCTTCCACGGAAGGATCAAAGCATAGACTGTTTGAGACATTTCTAACATGGAGGAAAGTGCGCATGGTGACTGTTGTATTCAATTCCAAAGCAATTTCTGTGTTTCATCAACACTTTGAAGGTCTACAGATTACAGAATGCCTCCAGATGTGCATCGGAAACTAATACTGGTCTTCCAGGGAACGATCAAAGCGTACACTGTTTGAGACATTACTCCAATGGAGGAAAGTGCGCATGGTGACTGTTGTATTCAATCCCGATGCTATTTCTGTGTTTCATCAACACTCTGATAGTCCACAGATTGCAGAATGGATCCAGATGTGCATCGGAAGCTACCAATGGTCTTCCAGGAAACGATCAAAGCGTAGCCTGTTTGAGACATTACTCCCATGGAGGAAAGAGCGCCTGGTGACTGTTGTATTCAATCCCGATGCAATTTCTGTGTTCCATCAACACTCTGATAGTCCACAGATTACAGAATGCCTCCAGATGTGCATCGGTAACAACTACTGGTCTTCCAGGGTACGATCAAAGCGAAGACTGTATGAGATATTACTCCCATGGAGGAAAGAGCGCATGACGGCTGTTGTATTCAATCCCGATGAAATTTCTGTGTTTCATCAACACTCAGATAGTCCACATATTACAGAATGCCTCCAGATGTGCATCGGAAACAACTACTAGTCTTCCAGGGAACGATCAAATCATAGACCGTTTGAGACATTACTCCCTTGGAGGAAAGTGCGCATGGTGACTGTTGTATTCAATCCCGATGCAATTACTGTGTTTCATCAACACTCTGATAGTCCGCAGATTAAAGAATGGCTGCAGATGTGCATCGGAAACTACTTCTGGTCTACCAGGGAACGATCAAAGCTTAGACTGTTTGAGACATTACTCCCATGGAGGAAAGTGCGCATGGTGACTGTTGTATTCAATCCCGAAGCAATTTCAGTGTTTCATCAACACTCTGGTAAACCACAGATTACAGAATGCCTCTAGATGTGCATCGGAAACTACTACTGGTCTTCCAGGGAATGATCAAAGCGTAGACTGTTTGAGACATTACACCCATGGAGGAAAGTGCGCATGGTGACTGTTGTATTCAATCCCGATGCAATTTCTGTGTTTCATCAACACTATGATAGTCCACAGATTACAGAATGCCAACAGATGTGCATCGGAAGCTACTACTGGTCTTCCAGGGAACGATCAAAGCGTAGACGGTTCGAGACATTACTCCCATGGAGGAAAGTGCGAATGGTGGCTGTTGTATTCAATCCCGATGCAATTTTGGTTTCATCAACAGTCTGATAGTCTGCAGATTACAGAATACCTCCAGATGTGAATCGGAAACTACCACTACTGGTCTTCCAGAGAACGATCAAAGCGTAAACTGTTTGGATCATTACTCCCATGGAGAAAAGTGCGCATGGTGACTGTTGTATCCAATCCCGATGCAATTTCTGTGTTTCATCAACACTCTGATAGTCCACAGATTACAGAATGCGTCCAGATGTGCATCAGTAACTACTACTGGTCTTCCAGGGAACGATCAAAGCGTAAACTGTTTGAGACATTACACCCATGGAAGTAAGTGCACATGGTGACTGTTGTTTTCAATCCCGATGCCATTTATGTGATTCATCAACACTCTGATAGTCCACAGATTACAGAATGCCTCCAGATGTGCATCGGAAACTACTACTGGTCTTCCAGGGAACGATCAAATCGTAGACTGTTTGAGCCATTACTCCTATGCAGGAAAGTGCGCATGGTGACTGTTGTATTCAATCCCGATGCAATTACTGTGTTTAATCAACACTCTGATAGTCCGCAGATTAAGGAGTGGTTCCAGATGTGCATCGGAAACTACTACTGGTCTACCAGGGAACGATCAAAGCGTAGACTGTTTGAGACATTACTCCCATGGAGGAAAGTGCGCATGGTGACTGTTGTATTCAATCCAGATTCAATTTTGGTTTCATCAACACTCTGATAGTCCTCAGATTACAGAAATCCTCCAGATGTGCATCGGTAACTACTACTGGTCTTCCAGGGAACGATCGAAGCGTAGACTGTTTGAGACATTACTCCCATGGGGGAAAGTGCGCATGTTGACTGTTGTATTCAATCCCGATGCAATTTCTGTGTTTCATCAACACTCTGATAGTCCACAGATTCCAGAATGCATCCAGATGTGCATCGGAAACTACTACTGGTGTTCCAGGAAACGATCAATGCGTAAACAGTTTGAGACATTACTCCCATGGAGGAAAGTGCGCATGGTGACTGTTGTATTCAATCCCGATGCAATTTCTGTGTTTCATGAACACTCTGATAGTCTACAGATTATCGAATGCGTCCAGATGTGCATCTGTAACTACTACTGGTCTTCCAGGGAACGATCAAAGCGTAGGCTGTTTGAGACATTACTAACATGGAGGAAAGTGAACATTGTGACTGTTGTATCCAATCCCGATGCAATTTCTGTGTTTCATCAACACTCTGATGGTCCACAGATTCCAGAATGCATCCAGATGTGCATCGGAAACTACCACTGGTCTTCCAGGAAACGATCAAAGCGTAGCCTGTTTGAGACATTACTCCCATGGAGGAAAGTGCGCATGGTGACTGTTGTATTCAATCCCGATGCAATTTCTGTGTTTCATCAACACTCTGATAGTCCACAGATTACCGAATAGGTCCAGATGTGCATCTGTAACTACTACTGGTCTTCCACGGAACGATCAAAGCATAGACTGTTTGAGACATTTCTAACATGGAGGAAAGTGCGCGTGGTGACTGTTGTATTCAATTCCAATGCAATTTCTGTGTTTCATCAACACTTTGAAGGTCTACAGATTACAGAATGCCTCCAGATGTGCATCGGAAACTAATACTGGTCTTCCAGGGAACGATCAAAGCGTAGACTGTTTGAGACATTACTCCCATGGAGGAAAGAGCGCCTGGTGACTGTTGTATTCAATCCCGATGCAATTTCTGTGTTCCATCAACACTCTGATAGTCCACAGATTACAGAATGCCTACAGATGTGCATCGGTAACAACTACTGGTCTTCCAGGGAACGATCAAAGCGAAGACTGTATTAGACATTACTCCCATGGAGGAAAGTGCGCATGACGGCTGTTGTATTCAATCCCGATGCAGTTACTGTGTTTCATCAACACTCTGATAGTCCGCAGATTAAAGAATGGCTCCAGATGTGCATCGGAAACTACTTCTGGTCTACCAGGGAACGATCAAAGCGTAGACTGTTTGAGACATTACTCCCATAAAGGAAAGTGCGCATGGTGACTGTTGTATTCAATTCCGATGCAATTTCTGTGTTTCATCAACACTATGATAGTCCACAGATTACAGAATGCCTCCAGATGTGCATCGGAAACTACTACTGGTCTTCCAGGGAACGATCAAAGCGTAGACGGTTTGAGACATTACTCCCATGCAGGAAAGTGCGCATGGTGGCTGTTGTATTCAATCCCGATGCAATTTTGGTTTCATCAACAGTTTGATAATCCGCAGATTACAGAATACCTCTAGATGTGAATCGGAAACTACTACTGGTCTTCCAGGGAAGGATCAAAGCGTAAACTGTTTGGGACATTACTCCCATGGAGAAAAGTGCGCATGGTGACTGTTGTATCCAATCCCGATGCAATTTCTGTGTTTCATCAACACTCTGATCGTCCACAGATTACAGAATGCCTCCAGATGTGCATCGGAAACTACTACTGGTATTCCAGGGAACGATCAAAGCGTAGACTGTTTGAGACATTACTCCCATGGGGAAAAGTGCGCATGGTGACTGTTGTATTCAATCCCGAAGCAATTTCAGTGTTTCATCAACACTCTGGTAAACCACAGATTACAGAATGCCTCTAGATGTGCATCGGAAACTACTACTGGTCTTCCAGGGAATGATCAAAGCGTAGACTGTTTGAGACATTACACCCATGGAGGAAAGTGCGCATGGTGACTGTTGTATTCAATCCCGATGCAATTTCTGTGTTTCATCAACACTATGATAGTCCACAGATTACAGAATGCCAACAGATGTGCATCGGAAACTACTACTGGTCTTCCAGGGAACGATCAAAGCGTAGACGGTTCGAGACATTACTCCCATGGAGGAAAGTGCGAATGGTGGCTGTTGTATTCAATCCCGATGCAATTTTGGTTTCATCAACAGTCTGATAGTCTGCAGATTACAGAATACCTCCAGATGTGAATCGGAAACTACCACTACTGGTCTTCCAGAGAACGATCAAAGCGTAAACTGTTTGGATCATTACTCCCATGGAGAAAAGTGCGCATGGTGACTGTTGTATCCAATCCCGATGCAATTTCTGTGTTTCATCAACACTCTGATAGTCCACAGATTACAGAATGCGTCCAGATGTGCATCAGTAACTACTACTGGTCTTCCAGGGAACGATCAAAGCGTAAACTGTTTGAGACATTACACCCATGGAAGTAAGTGCACATGGTGACTGTTGTTTTCAATCCCGATGCCATTTATGTGATTCATCAACACTCTGATAGTCCACAGATTACAGAATGCCTCCAGATGTGCATCGGAAACTACTACTGGTCTTCCAGGGAACGATCAAATCGTAGACTGTTTGAGCCATTACTCCTATGCAGGAAAGTGCGCATGGTGACTGTTGTATTCAATCCCGATGCAATTACTGTGTTTAATCAACACTCTGATAGTCCGCAGATTAAGGAGTGGTTCCAGATGTGCATCGGAAACTACTACTGGTCTACCAGGGAACGATCAAAGCGTAGACTGTTTGAGACATTACTCCCATGGAGGAAAGTGCGCATGGTGACTGTTGTATTCAATCCAGATTCAATTTTGGTTTCATCAACACTCTGATAGTCCTCAGATTACAGAAATCCTCCAGATGTGCTTCGGTAACTACTACTGGTCTTCCAGGGAACGATCGAAGCGTAGACTGTTTGAGACATTACTCCCATGGGGGAAAGTGCGCATGTTGACTGTTGTATTCAATCCCGATGCAATTTCTGTGTTTCATCAACACCCTGATAGTCCACAGATTCCAGAGTGCATCCAGATGTGCATCGGAAACTACTACTGGTGTTCCAGGAAACGATCAATGCGTAAACAGTTTGAGACATTACTCCCATGGAGGAAAGTGCGCATGGTGACTGTTGTATTCAATCCCGATGCAATTTCTGTGTTTCATGAACACTCTGATAGTCTACAGATTATCGAATGCGTCCAGATGTGCATCTGTAACTACTACTGGTCTTCCAGGGAACGATCAAAGCGTAGGCTGTTTGAGACATTACTAACATGGAGGAAAGTGCGCATTGTGACTGTTGTATCCAATCCCGATGCAATTTCTGTGTTTCATCAACACTCTGATGGTCCACAGATTCCAGAATGCATCCAGATGTGCATCGGAAACTACCACTGGTCTTCCAGGAAACGATCAAAGCGTAGCCTGTTTGAGACATTACTCCCATGGAGGAAAGTGCGCATGGTGACTGTTGTATTCAATCCCGATGCAATTTCTGTGTTTCATCAACACTCTGATAGTCCACAGATTACCGAATAGGTCCAGATGTGCATCTGTAACTACTACTGGTCTTCCACGGAACGATCAAAGCATAGACTGTTTGAGACATTTCTAACATGGAGGAAAGTGCGCGTGGTGACTGTTGTATTCAATTCCAATGCAATTTCTGTGTTTCATCAACACTTTGAAGGTCTACAGATTACAGAATGCCTCCAGATGTGCATCGGAAACTAATACTGGTCTTCCAGGGAACGATCAAAGCGTAGACTGTTTGAGACATTACTCCCATGGAGGAAAGAGCGCCTGGTGACTGTTGTATTCAATCCCGATGCAATTTCTGTGTTCCATCAACACTCTGATAGTCCACAGATTACAGAATGCCTACAGATGTGCATCGGTAACAACTACTGGTCTTCCAGGGAACGATCAAAGCGAAGACTGTATTAGACATTACTCCCATGGAGGAAAGTGCGCATGACGGCTGTTGTATTCAATCCCGATGCAGTTACTGTGTTTCATCAACACTCTGATAGTCCGCAGATTAAAGAATGGCTCCAGATGTGCATCGGAAACTACTTCTGGTCTACCAGGGAACGATCAAAGCGTAGACTGTTTGAGACATTACTCCCATAAAGGAAAGTGCGCATGGTGACTGTTGTATTCAATCCCGATGCAATTTCTGTGTTTCATCAACACTATGATAGTCCACAGATTACAGAATGCCTCCAGATGTGCATCGGAAACTACTACTGGTCTTCCAGGGAACGATCAAAGCGTAGACGGTTTGAGACATTACTCCCATGCAGGAAAGTGCGCATGGTGGCTGTTGTATTCAATCCCGATGCAATTTTGGTTTCACCAACAGTTTGATAATCCGCAGATTACAGAATACCTCTAGATGTGAATCCGAAACTACTACTGGTCTTCCAGGGAAGGATCAAAGCGTAAACTGTTTGGGACATTACTCCCATGGAGAAAAGTGCGCATGGTGACTGTTGTATCCAATCCCGATGCAATTTCTGTGTTTCATCAACACTCTGATCGTCCACAGATTACAGAATGCCTCCAGATGTGCATCGGAAACTACTACTGGTATTCCAGGGAACGATCAAAGCGTAGACTGTTTGAGACATTACTCCCATGGAGAAAAGTGCGCATGGTGACTGTTGTATACAATACCGATGCAATTTCTGTGTTTCATCAACACTCTGATAGTCCACAGATTACCGAATGCGTCCAGATGTGCATCAGTAACTACTACTGGTCTTCCAGGGAACGATCAAAGCGTAAACTCTTTGAGACATTACACCCATGGAGGTAAGTGCACATGGTGACTGTTGTTTTCAATCCCGATCCCATTTCTGTGTTTCATCAACAATTTGAAGGTCCACAGATTACAGAATGAATCCAGATGTGCATCTGAAACTACTACTGGTCTTCCAGGGAACGATCAAAGTGTAGACTGTTTGAGACATTACTCCCATGGAGGAAAGTGCGCATGGTGACTGTTGTATTCAATCCCGATGCAATTACTGTGTTTAATCAACACTCTGATAGTCCGCAGATTAAAGAGTGGCTCCAGATGTGCATCGGAAACTACTACTGGTCTACCAGGGAACGATCAAAGCGTGGACTGTTTGAGACATTACTCCCATGGGGGAAAGTGCGCATGGTTACTGTTGTATTCAATCCCGATGCAATTTTTGTGTTTCATCAACACACTGATAGTCCACAGATTCCAGAATGCATCCAGATGTGCGTCGGAAACTACTACTGGTCTTCCAGGAAACGATCAAAGCGTAGACTGTTTAGACATTACTCCCATGGAGGTAAGTGCGCATGGTGACTGTTGTATTCAATCCCGATGCAATTTCTGTGTTTCATGAACACTCTGATAGTCCACAGATTACCGAATGCGTCGAGATGTGCATCTGTAACTACTACTGGTCTTCCAGGAAACGATCAAAGCGTAGACTGTTTAGACATTACTCCCATGGAGGAAAGTGCGCATGGTGACTGTTGTATTCAATTCCGATGCAATTTCTGTGTTTCATCAACACTTTAAAGGTCTACAGATTACAGAATGTCTTCAGATGTGCATCGGAAACTACTACTGGTCTTCCAGGAAACGATCAAAGCGTAGACTGTTTGAGACATTACTCCCATGGAGAAAAGTGCAGATGATGACTGTTGTATCCAATCCCGATGCAATTGCTGTGTTTCATCAACACTCTGATAGTCCACAGATTACAGAATGCCTATAGATGTGCATCGGAAACTACTTCTGGTCTTCCAGAGAACGATCAAAGCGTAGACTGTTTGAGACATTACTCCCATGGAGGAAAGTGCGCATGGTGACTGTTGTATTCAATCCCGATGCCATTTCTGTGTTTCATCAACACTCTGATAGTCCACAGATTACAGAATGCGTCCAGATGTGCATCGGTAACTGATACTGCTCTTCCTGGGAACGATCAAAGCGTACACTGTTTGAGACATTACTCCCATGGAGGAAAGTGCGCATGGTGACAGTTGTACTCAATCCCGATGCAATTTTGGTTTCATCAACACTCTGATAGTCCACAGATTACAGAATACTTCCAGATGTGCATCGGAAACTACTGCTGGTCTTCCATTGAACGATCAAAGCGTAAACTGTTTGAGACATTACTCCCGGGGAGGAAAGTGCGCATGGTGACTGTAGTATTCAATCCCGATGCAATTTCTGTGATTCATCAACACTCTGATAGTCCACAGATTACAGAATGCCTCCAGATGTGAATCGGAAACTACTACTGGTCTTCCAGGGAACGATCAAAGCGTAGACTGTTTGAGACATTACTCCCATGGAGAAAAGTGCGCATGGTGACTGTTGTATTCAATACCGACGCAATTTCTGTGATTCATCAACACTCTGATAGTCCACAGATTACCGAATGCGTCCAGATGTGCATCAGTAACTACTACTGCTCTTCCAGGGAACGATCAAAGCTTAAACTGTTTGAGACATAACACCCATGAATGTAAGTGCACATGGTGACTGTTGTTTTCAATCCCGATGCCATTTCTGTGTTTCATCAACACTCTGACAGTCCACAGATTACAGAATGCGTCCAGATGTGCATCGGTTACTACTACTGGTCTTCCTGGGAACGATCAAAGCGTAGACTGTTTGAGACATAACTCCCATGGAGGAAAGTGCGCATGGTGACTGTTGTATTCAATCCAGATTCAATTTTGGTTTCATCAACACTCTGATAGTCCACAGATTACAGAATGCCTCCAGATGTGCATCGGAAACTCCTACTGGTCTTCCAGGGAACGATCAAAGCGTAGACTGTTTGAGACATTACTCCAATGGAGGAAAGTGCGCATGGTGACTGTTGTATTCAATCCCGATGCAATTTCTGTGTTTCATCAACACTCTGATAGTCCACAGATTGCAGAATGCATCCAAATGTGCATCGGAAACTACCAATGGTCTTCCAGGAAACGATCAAAGCGTAGCCTGTTTGAGACATTACTCCCATGGAGGAAAGTGCGCATGGTGACTGTTGTATTCAATCCCGATGCAATTTCTGTGTTTCATCAACACTCAGATAGTCCACATATTACAGAATGCCTCCAGATGTGCATCGGAAACAACTACTGGTCTTCCAGGGAACGATCAAATCGTAGACCGTCTGAGACATTACTCCCTTGGAGGAAAGTGCGCATGGTGACTGTTGTATTCAATCCCGATGCAATTACTGTGTTTCATCAACACTCTGATGGTCCGCAGATTAAAGAATGGCTCCAGATGTGCATCGGAAACAACTTCTGGTCTACCAGGGAACGATCAAAGCGTAGACTGTTTGAGACATTACTCCCATGGAGGAAAGTGCGCATGGTGACTGTTGTATTCAATCCCGATGCAATTTCAGTGTTTCATCAACACTCTGGTAAACCACAGATTACAGAATGCCTCTAGATGTGCATCGGAAACTACTACTGGTCTTCCAGGGAATGATCAAAGCGTAGACTGTTTGAGACATTACTCCCATGGAGGAAAGTGCGCATGGTGACTGTTGTATTCAATCCCGATGCAATTTCTGTGTTTCATCAACACTATGATAGTCCACAGATTACAGAATGCCTCCAGATGTGCATCGGAAACTACTACTGGTCTTCCAGGGAACGATCAAAGCGTAGACGGTTTGAGACATTACTCCCATGGAGGAAAGTGCGCATGGTGACTGTTGTATTCAATCCCGATGCAATTTCAGTGTTTCATCAACACTCTGGTAAACCACAGATTACAGAATGCCTCTAGATGTGCATCGGAAACTACTACCGGTCTTCCAGGGAATGATCAAAGCGTAGACTGTTTGAGACATTACTCCCATGGAGGAAAGTGCGCATGGTGGCTGTTGTATTCAATCCCGATGCAATTTTGGTTTCATCAACAGTCTGATAGTCTGCAGATTACAGAATACCTCCAGATGTGAATCGGAAACTAATACTACTGGTCTTCCAGAGAACGATCAAAGCGTAAACTGTTTGGATCATTACTCCCATGGAGAAAAGTACGCATGGTGACTGTTGTATCCAATCCCGATGCAATTTCTGTGTTTCATCAACACTCTGATAGTCCACAGATTACAGAATGCCTCCAGATGTGCATCGGAAACTACTACTGGTCTTCCAGGGAACGATCAAAGCGTAGACTGTTTGAGACATTACTCCCATGGAGAAAAGTGCGCATGGTGACTGTTGTATTCAATACCGACGCAATTTCTGTGATTCATCAACACTCTGATAGTCCACAGATTACCGAATGCGTCCAGATGTGCATCAGTAACTACTACTGCTCTTCCAGGGAACGATCAAAGCTTAAACTGTTTGAGACATAACACCCATGAATGTAAGTGCACATGGTGACTGTTGTTTTCAATCCCGATGCCATTTCTGTGTTTCATCAACACTCTGACAGTCCACAGATTACAGAATGCGTCCAGATGTGCATCGGTTACTACTACTGGTCTTCCTGGGAACGATCAAAGCGTAGACTGTTTGAGACATAACTCCCATGGAGGAAAGTGCGCATGGTGACTGTTGTATTCAATCCAGATTCAATTTTGGTTTCATCAACACTCTGATAGTCCACAGATTACAGAATGCCTCCAGATGTGCATCGGAAACTCCTACTGGTCTTCCAGGGAACGATCAAAGCGTAGACTGTTTGAGACATTACTCCAATGGAGGAAAGTGCGCATGGTGACTGTTGTATTCAATCCCGATGCAATTTCTGTGTTTCATCAACACTCTGATAGTCCACAGATTGCAGAATGCATCCAAATGTGCATCGGAAACTACCAATGGTCTTCCAGGAAACGATCAAAGCGTAGCCTGTTTGAGACATTACTCCCATGGAGGAAAGTGCGCATGGTGACTGTTGTATTCAATCCCGATGCAATTTCTGTGTTTCATCAACACTCAGATAGTCCACATATTACAGAATGCCTCCAGATGTGCATCGGAAACAACTACTGGTCTTCCAGGGAACGATCAAATCGTAGACCGTTTGAGACATTACTCCCTTGGAGGAAAGTGCGCATGGTGACTGTTGTATTCAATCCCGATGCAATTACTGTGTTTCATCAACACTCTGATAGTCCGCAGATTAAAGAATGGCTCCAGATGTGCATCGGAAACAACTTCTGGTCTACCAGGGAACGATCAAAGCGTAGACTGTTTGAGACATTACTCCCATGGAGGAAAGTGCGCATGGTGACTGTTGTATTCAATCCCGATGCAATTTCAGTGTTTCATCAACACTCTGGTAAACCACAGATTACAGAATGCCTCTAGATGTGCATCGGAAACTACTACTGGTCTTCCAGGGAATGATCAAAGCGTAGACTGTTTGAGACATTACTCCCATGGAGGAAAGTGCGCATGGTGACTGTTGTATTCAATCCCGATGCAATTTCTGTGTTTCATCAACACTATGATAGTCCACAGATTACAGAATGCCTCCAGATGTGCATCGGAAACTACTACTGGTCTTCCAGGGAACGATCAAAGCGTAGACGGTTTGAGACATTACTCCCATGGAGGAAAGTGCGCATGGTGACTGTTGTATTCAATCCCGATGCAATTTCAGTGTTTCATCAACACTCTGGTAAACCACAGATTACAGAATGCCTCTAGATGTGCATCGGAAACTACTACTGGTCTTCCAGGGAATGATCAAAGCGTAGACTGTTTGAGACATTACTCCCATGGAGGAAAGTGCGCATGGTGGCTGTTGTATTCAATCCCGATGCAATTTTGGTTTCATCAACAGTCTGATAGTCTGCAGATTACAGAATACCTCCAGATGTGAATCGGAAACTAATACTACTGGTCTTCCAGAGAACGATCAAAGCGTAAACTGTTTGGATCATTACTCCCATGGAGAAAAGTACGCATGGTGACTGTTGTATCCAATCCCGATGCAATTTCTGTGTTTCATCAACACTCTGATAGTCCACAGATTACAGAATGCCTCCAGATGTGCATCGGAAACTACTACTGGTCTTCCAGGGAACGATCAAAGCGTAGACTGTTTGAGACATTACTCCCATGGAGAAAAGTGCGCATGGTGACTGTTGTATTCAATACCGATGCAATTTCTGTGTTTCATCAACACTCTGATAGTTCACAGATTACCGAATGCGTCCAGATGTGCATCAGTAACTACTACTGGTGTTCCAGGGAACGATCAAAGAGTAAACTGTTTGAGACATTACACCCATGGAAGTAAGTGCACATGGTGACTGTTGTTTTCAATCCCGATGCCATTTATGTGATTCATCAACACTCTGATAGTCCACAGATTACAGAATGCCTCCAGATGTGCATCGGAAACTACTACTGGTCTTCCAGGGAACGATCAAATCGTAGACTGTTTGAGCCATTACTCCTATGGAGGAAAGTGCGCATGGTGACTGTTGTATTCAATCCCGATGCAATTACTGTGTTTAATCAACACTCTGATAGTCCGCAGATTAAAGAGTGGTTCCAGATGTGCATCGGAAACTACTACTGGTCTACCAGGGATCGATCAAAGCGTAGACTGTTTGAGACATTACTCCCATGGAGGAAAGTGCGCATGGTGACTGTTGTATTCAATCCAGATTCAATTTTGGTTTCATCAACACTCTGATAGTCCTCAGATTACAGAAATCCTCCAGATGTGCATCGGTAACTACTACTGGTCTTCCAGGGAACGATCGAAGCGTAGACTGTTTGAGACATTACTCCCATGGGGGAAAGTGCGCATGTTGACTGTTGTATTCAATCCCGATGCAATTTCTGTGTTTCATCAACACTCTGATAGTCCACAGATTCCAGAATGCATCCAGATGTGCATCGGAAACTACTACTGGTGTTCCAGGAAACGATCAATGCGTAGACAGTTTGAGACATTACTCCCATGGAGGAAAGTGCGCATGGTGACTGTTGTATTCAATCCCGATGCAATTTCTGTGTTTCATCAACACTCTGATAGTCCACAGATTCCAGAATGCATCCAGATGTGCATCGGAAACTACCACTGATCTTCCAGGAAACGATCAAATTGTAGCCTGTTTGAGACATTACTCCCATGGAGGAAAGTGCGCATGGTGACTGTTGTATTCAATCCCGATGCAATTTCTGTGTTTCATCAACACTCTGATAGTCCACAGATTACCGAATAGGTCCAGATGTGCATCTGTAACTACTACTGGTCTTCCACGGAACGATCAAAGCATAGACTGTTTGAGACATTTCTAACATGGAGGAAAGTGCGCATGGTGACTGTTGTATTCAATTCCAATGCAATTTCTGTGTTTCATCAACACTTTGAAGGTCTACAGATTACAGAATGCCTCCAGATGTGCATCGGAAACTAATACTGGTCTTCCAGGGAACGATCAAAGCGTAGACTGTTTGAGACATTACTCCCATGGAGGAAAGAGCGCGTGGTGACTGTTGTATTCAATCCCGATGCAATTTCTGTGTTCCATCAACACTCTGATAGTCCACAGATTACAGAATGCCTCCAGATGTGCATCGGTAACAACTACTGGTCTTCCAGGGAACTATCAAAGCGAAGACTGTATGAGACATTACTCCCATGGAGGAAAGTGCGCATGACGGCTGTTGTATTCAATCCCGATGCAGTTACTGTGTTTCATCAACACTCTGATAGTCCGCAGATTAAAGAATGGCTCCAGATGTGCATCGGAAGCTACTTGTGGTCAACCAGGGAACGATCAAAGCGTAGACTGTTTGAGACATTACTCCCATGGAGGAAAGTGCGCATGGTGACTGTTGTATTCAATCCCGATGCAATTTCTGTGTTTCATCAACACTATGATAGTCCACAGATTACAGAATGCCTCCAGATGTGCATCGGAAACTACTACTGGTCTTCCAGGGAACGATCAAAGCGTAGACGGTTTGAGACATTACTCCCATGGAGGAAAGTGCGCATGGTGACTGTTGTATTCAATCCCGATGCAATTTCAGTGTTTCATCAACACTCTGGTAAACCACAGATTACAGAATGCCTCTAGATGTGCATCGGAAACTACTACTGGTCTTCCAGGGAATGATCAAAGCGTAGACTGTTTGAGACATTACTCCCATGGAGGAAAGTGCGCATGGTGACTGTTGTATTCAATCCCGATGCAATTTCTGTGTTTCATCAACACTCAGATAGTCCACATATTACAGAATGCCTCCAGATGTGCATCGGAAACAACTACTGGTCTACCAGGGAACGATCAAATCGTAGACCGTTTGAGACATTACTCCCTTGGAGGAAAGTGCGCATGGTGACTGTTGTATTCAATCCCGATGCAATTACTGTGTTTCATCAACACTCTGATAGTCCGCAGATTAAAGAATGGCTCCAGATGTGCATCGGAAACAACTTCTGGTCTACCAGGGAACGATCAAAGCGTAGACTGTTTGAGACATTACTCCCATGGAGGAAAGTGCGCATGGTGAATGTTGTATTCAATCCCGATGCAATTTCAGTGTTTCATCAACACTCTGGTAAACCACAGATTACAGAATGCCTCTAGATGTGCATCGGAAACTACTACTGGTCTTCCAGGGAATGATCAAAGCGTAGACTGTTTGAGACATTACTCCCATGGAGGAAAGTGCGCATGGTGGCTGTTGTATTCAATCCCGATGCAATTTTGGTTTCATCAACAGTCTGATAGTCTGCAGATTACAGAATACCTCCAGATGTGAATCGGAAACTAATACTACTGGTCTTCCAGAGAACGATCAAAGCGTAAACTGTTTGGATCATTACTCCCATGGAGAAAAGTACGCATGGTGACTGTTGTATCCAATCCCGATGCAATTTCTGTGTTTCATCAACACTCTGATAGTCCACAGATTACAGAATGCCTCCAGATGTGCATCGGAAACTACTACTGGTCTTCCAGGGAACGATCAAATCGTAGACTGTTTGAGCCATTACTCCTATGGAGGAAAGTGCGCATGGTGACTGTTGTATTCAATCCCGATGCAATTACTGTGTTTAATCAACACTCTGATAGTCCGCAGATTAAAGAGTGGTTCCAGATGTGCATCGGAAACTACTACTGGTCTACCAGGGAACGATCAAAGCGTAGACTGCTTAAGACATTACTCCCATGGAGGTAAGTGCGCATGGTGACTGAAGTATTCAATCCCGATGCAATTTCTGTGTTTCATCAACACTCCGATAGTCCACAGATTACAGAATGCCTACAGATGTGCATAGGAAATTACTACTGGTCTTCCAGGGAACGATCAAAGCGTAAACTGTGTGAGACATTACTCTGATGGAGGTAAGTGGGCATGGTGACTGTTGTATTCAATCCCGATGCAATTTCTGTGTTTCATCAACACTCTGATAGTCCACAGATTACAGAATGCGTCCAGATGTGCATCGGTAACTGATACTGCTCTTCCTGGGAACTATCAAAGCGTACACTGTTTGAGACATTACTCCCATGGAGGAAAGTGCGCATGGTGACAGTTGTACTCAATCGCGATTCAATTTTGGTTTCATCAACACTCTGATAGTCCACAGATTACAGAATACTTCCAGATGTGCATCGGAAACTACTGGTGGTCTTCCAGGGAACGATCAAAGCGTAAACTGTTTGAGACATTACTCCCGCGGAGGAAAGTGCGCATGGTGACTGTTGTATTCAATCCCGATGCAATTTCTGTGTTTCATCAACACTCTGATAGTCCACAGATTACAGAATGCATCCAGATGTGCATCGGTAACTACTACTGGTCTTCCAGGGAACGATCGAAGCGTAGACTGTTTGAGACATTACTCCCATGGGGGAAAGTGCGCATGTTGACTGTTGTATTCAATCCCGATGCAATTTCTGTGTTTCATCAACACTCTGATAGTCCACAGATTCCAGAATGCATCCAGATGTGCATCGGAAACTACTACTGGTGTTCCAGGAAACGATCAATGCGTAGACAGTTTGAGACATTACTCCCATGGAGGAAAGTGCGCATGGTGACTGTTGTATTCAATCCCGATGCAATTTCTGTGTTTCATGAACACTCTGATAGTCCACAGATTATCGAATGTGTCCAGATGTGCATCTGTAACTACTACTGGTCTTCCAGGGAACGATCAAAGCGTAGGCTGTTTGAGACATTACTAACATGGAGGAAAGTGCGCATTGTGACTGTTGTATCCAATCCCGATACAATTTCTGTGTTTCATCAACACTCTGATGGTCCACAGATTCCAGAATGCATCCAGATGTGCATCGGAAACTACTACTGGTCTTCCAGGAAACGATCAAATTGTAGCCTGTTTGAGACATTACTCCCATGGAGGAAAGTGCGCATGGTGACTGTTGTATTCAATCCCGATGCAATTTCTGTGTTTCATCAACACTCTGATAGTCCACAGATTACCGAATAGGTCCAGATGTGCATCTGTAACTACTACTGGTCTTCCACGGAACGATCAAAGCATAGACTGTTTGAGACATTTCTAACATGGAGGAAAGTGCGCATGGTGACTGTTGTATTCAATTCCAATGCAATTTCTGTGTTTCATCAACACTTTGAAGGTCTACAGATTACAGAATGCCTCCAGATGTGCATCGGAAACTAATACTGGTCTTCCAGGGAACGATCAAAGCGTAGACTGTTTGAGACATTACTCCCATGGAGGAAAGAGCGCCTGGTGACTGTTGTATTCAATCCCGATGCAATTTCTGTGTTCCATCAACACTCTGATAGTCCACAGATTACAGAATGCCTCCAGATGTGCATCGGTAACAACTACTGGTCTTCCAGGGAACTATCAATTGAAGACTGTATGAGACATTACTCCCATGGAGGAAAGTGCGCATGACGGCTGTTGTATTCAATCCCGATGCAGTTACTGTGTTTCATCAACAATATGATAGTCCACAGATTACAGAAAGCGTCCAGATGTGCATCGGAAACTACTGCTAGTCTTCCAGGGAACGATCAAAGCGTAAACTGTTTGAGACATTACAAACATGGAGGAAAGTGCGCATGCAGACAGTTGTATTCAATCCCGATGCTATTTCTGTGTTTCATCAACTCTTTGAAGGTCCACAGATTACAGAACGAATCCAGATGTGCATCGGAAACTACTACTGGTCTTCCAGGAAACGATCAAAGCGTAGACTGTTTGAGACATTACTCCCATGGAGGAAAGTGCGCATGGTGACTGTTGTATTCAATCCCGATGCAATTTCTGTGTTTCATGAACACTCTGATAGTCCACAGATTACCGAATGCGTCGAGATGTGCATCTGTAACTACTACTGGTCTTCCAGGGAACGATCAAAGCGTAGGCTGTTTGAGACATTACTAACATGGAGGAAAGTGCGCATGGTGACTGTTGTATTCAATCCCGATGCAATTTCTGTGTTTCATCAACACTCTGATGGTCCACAGATTCCAGAATGCATCCAAATGTGCATCGGAAACTACCACTGGTCTTCCAGGAAACGATCAAAGCGTAGACTGTTTGAGACATTACTCCCATGGAGGGAAGTGCGCATGGTGACTGTTGTATTCAATCCCGATGCAATTTCTGTGTTTCATGAACACTCTGATAGTCCACAGATTACCGAATGCGTCCAGATGTGCATCTGTAACTACTACTGGTCTTCCACGGAAGGATCAAAGCATAGACTGTTTGAGACATTTCTAACATGAAGGAATGTGCGCATAGTGACTGTTGTATTCAATTCCTATGAAATTTCTGTGTTTCATCAACACTTTGAAAGTCTACAGGTTACAGAATGCCTCCAGATGTGCATCGGAAACTAATACTAGTCTTCCAGGGAACAATCAAAGCGTAGACTGTTTGAGACATTACTCCCATGGAGGAAAGTGCGCATGGTGACTGTTGTATTCAATCCCGATGCAATTTCTGTGTTTCATCAACACTATGATAGTCCACAGATTACAGAATGCCTCCAGATGTGCATCGGAAACTACTACTGGTCTTCCAGGGAACGATCAAAGCGTAGACGGTTTGAGACATTACTCCCATGCAGGAAAGTGCGCATGGTGGCTGTTGTATTCAATCCCGATGCAATTTTGGTTTCATCAACAGTCTGATAATCCGCAGATTACAGAATACCTCTAGATGTGAATCGGAAACTACTACTGGTCTTCCAGGGAAGGATAAAAGCGAAAACTGTTTGGTACATTACTCCCATGGAGAAAAGTGCGCATGGTGACTGTTGTATCCAATCCCGATGCAATTTCTGTGTTTCATCAACACTCTGATAGTCCACAGATTACAGAATGCCTCCAGATGTGCATCGGAAACTACTACTGGTCTTCCAGGGAACGATCAAAGCGTAGACTGTTTGAGACATTACTCCCATGGAGAAAAGTGCGCATGGTGACTGTTGTATACAATACCGATGCAATTTCTGTGTTTCATCAACACTCTGATAGTCCACATATTACCGAATGCGTCCAGATGTGCATCAGTAACTACTACTGGTCTTCCAGGGAACGATCAAAGCGTAAACTCTTTGAGACATTACACCCATGGAGGTAAGTGCACATGGTGACTGTTGTTTTCAATCCCGATGCCATTTCTGTGTTTCATCAACAATTTGAAGGTCCACAGATTACAGAACGAATCCAGATGTGCATCTGAAACTACTACTGGTCTTCCAGGGAACGATCAAAGCGTAGACTGTTTGAGACATTACTCCCATGGAGGAAAGTGCGCATGGTGACTGTTATATTCAATCCCGATGCAATTACTGTGTTTAATCAACACTCTGATAGTCCGCAGATTAAAGAGTGGCTCCAGATGTGCATCGGAAACTACTACTGGTCTACCAGGGAACGATCAAAGCGTGGACTGTTTGAGACATTACTCCCATGGGGGAAAGTGCGCATGGTGACTGTTGTATTCAATCCCGATGCAATTTTTGTGTTTCATCAACACTCTGATAGTCCACAGATTCCAGAATGCATCCAGATGTGCGTCGGAAACTACTACTGGCCTTCCAGGAAACGATCAAAGCGTAGACTGTTTAGACATTACTCCCATGGAGGAAAGTGCACATGGTGGCTGTTGTATTCAATCCCGATGCAATTTTGGTTTCATCAACAGTTTGATAGTGCGCAGATTACAGAATACTTCCAGATGTGAATCGGAAACTACCACTGGTCTTACAGGGAACGATCAAAGCGTAGACTGTTTGAGACATTACTCCCATGGAGGAAAGTGCCCATGGTGACTGTTGTATTCAATTCAGATTCAATTTTGGTTTCATCAACACTCTGATAGTCCACAGATTCCAGAATGCCTCCAGATGTGCATCAGAAACTACTACTGGTCTTCCAGAGAACGATCAAAGCGTAGACTGTTTGAGACATTACTCCCATGGAGGAAAGTGCGCATGGTGACTGTTGTATTCAATCCCGATGCAATATCTGTGTTTCATCAACACTCTGATAGTCCACAGATTACAGAATGCCTCCAGATGTGCATCGGAAACTACTACTGGTCTTCCAGGAAGCGATCAAATCGTAGACTGTTTGAGACATTACTCCCATGGAGGAAAGTGCCCATGGTGACTGTTGTATTCAATCCAGATTCAATTTTGGTTTCATCAACACTCTGATAGTCCACACATTACAGAATGCCTCCAGATGTGCATCTGTAACTACTACTGGTCTTCCAGGGAACGATCAAAGCGTAGACTGTTTGAGACATTACTCCCATGGAGGAAGGTGCGTATGATGACTGTTGTATTCAATCAATATGCATTTTCTGTGTTTCATCAACACTCAGATATTCCACAGATTACAGAATGCCTCCAGATGTGCATCGGAAACAACTACTGGTCTTCCAAGGAACGATCAAATCGTAGACCGTTTGAGGCATTACTCCCATGGAGGAAAGTGCGCATGGTGGCTGTTGTATTCAATCCCAATGCAATTTCTGTGTTTCATCAACACTATGATAGTCCACAGATTACAGAATGCCTCCAGATGTGCATCGGAAACTACTAATGGTCTTCCAGGAAACGATCAAAGCGTAGACGGTTTGAGACATTACTCCAATGGAGGAAAGTGCGCATGGTGGCTGTTGTATTCAATACCGATGCAATTTTGGTTTCATCAACAGTCTGATAGTCTGCAGATTACAGAATACCTCCAGATGTGAATCGGAAACTACTACTACTGGTCTTCACAGAGAACGATCAAAGCGTAAACTGTTTGGATCATTACTCCCATTGAGAAAAGTGCGCATGGTGACTGTTGTATCCAATCCCGATGCAATTTCTGTGTTTCATCAACACTCTGATAGTCCACAGATTACAGAATGCCTCCAGATGTGCATCGGAAACTACTACTGGTCTTCCAGGGAACGATCAAAGCGTAGACTGTTTGAGACATTACTCCCATGGAGAAAAGTGCGCATGGTGACTGTTGTATTCAATACCGATGCAATTTCTGTGTTTCATCAACACTCTGATAGTCCACAGATTACCGAATGCGTCCAGATGTGCATCAGTAACTACTACTGGTCTTCCAGGGAACGATTAAAGCGTAAACTGTTTGAGACATTACACCCATGGAAGTAAGTGCACATGGTGACTGTTGTTTTCAATCCCGATGCCATTTATGTGATTCATCAACACTCTGATAGTCCACAGATTACAGAATGCCTCCAGATGTGCATCGGAAACTACTACTGGTCTTCCAGGGAAAGATCAAATCGTAGACTGTTTGAGCCATTACTCCTATGGAGGAAAGTGCGCATGGTGACTGTTGTATTCAATCCCGATGCAATTACTGTGTTTAATCAACACTCTGATAGTCCGCAGATTAAAGAGTGGTTCCAGATGTGCATCGGAAAGTACTACTGGTCTACCAGGGAACGATCAAAGCGTAGACTGTTTGAGACATTACTCCCATGGAGGAAAGTGCGCATGGTGACTGTTGTATTCAATCCCGATGCAATTTCTGTGTTTCATGAACACTCTGATAGTCCACAGATTATCGAATGCGTCCAGATGTGCATCAGTAACTACTACTGGTCTCCCAGGGAACGATCAAACCGTAGGCTGTTTGAGACATTACTAACATGGAGGAAAGTGCGCATTGTGACTGTTGTATTCAATCCCGATGCAATTTCTGTGTTTCATCAACACTCTGATGGTCCACAGATTCCAGAATGCATCCAGATGTGCATCGGAAACTACCACTGGTCTTCCAGGAAACGATCAAAGCGTAGCCTGTTTGAGACATTACTCCCATGGAGGAAAGTGCGCATGGTGAATGTTGTATTCAATCCCGATGCAATTTCTGTGTTTCAAGAACACTCTGATAGTCCACAGATTACCGAATAGGTCCAGATGTGCATCTGTAACTACTACTGGTCTTCCACGGAACGATCAAAGCATAGACTGTTTGAGACATTTCTAACATGGAGGAAAGTGCGCATGGTGACTGTTGTATTCAATTCCAATGCAATTTCTGTGTTTCATCAACACTTTGAAGGTCTACAGATTACAGAATGCCTCCAGATGTGCATCGGAAACTAATACTGGTCTTCCAGGGAACGATCAAAGCGTAGACTGTTTGAGACATTACTCCCATGGAGGAAAGAGCGCCTGGTGACTGTTGTATTCAATCCCGATGCAATTTCTGTGTTCCATCAACACTCTGATAGTCCACAGATTACAGAATGCCTCCAGATGTGCATCGGTAACAACTACTGGTCTTCCAGGGAACGATCAAAGCGAAGACTGTATGAGACATTACTCCCACGGAGGAAAGTGCGCATGACGGCTGTTGTATTCAATCCCGATGCAGTTACTGTGTTTCATCAACACTCTGATAGTCCGCAGATTAAAGAATTGCTCCAGATGTGCATCGGAAACTACTTCTGGTCTACCAAGGAACGATCAAAGCGTAGATTGATTGAGACATTACTCCCATGGAGGAAAGTGCGCATGGTGACTGTTGTATTCAATCCCGATGCAATTTCAGTGTTTCATCAACACTCTGGTAAACCACAGATTACAGAATGCCTCTAGATGTGCATCGGAAACTACTACTGGTCTTCCAGGGAATGATCAAAGCGTAGACTGTTTGAGACATTACTCCCATGGAGGAAAGTGCAAATGGTGACTGTTGTATGCAATCCCGATGCAATTTCTGTGTTTCATCAACACTATGATAGTCCACAGATTACAGAATGCCTCCATATGTGCATCGGAAACTACTACTGGTCTTCCAGGGAACGATCAAAGCGTAAACTGTTTGAGACATTACACCCATGGAGGTAAGGGCACATGGTGACTGTTGTTTCCGATCCCGATGCCATTTCTGTGATTCATCAACACTCTGATAGTCCACAGATTACAGAATGCGTCCAGATGTGCATCGGTAACTACTACTGGTCTTCCTGGGATTGATCAAAGCGTACACTGTTTGAGGCATTACACCCATGGAGGAAAGTGCGCATGGTGACAGTTGTACTCAATCCCGATGCAATTTTGGTTTCACCAACACAATGATAGTCCACAGATTACAGAATGCTTCCAGATGTGCATCGGAAACTACTGCTAGTCTTCCAGGGAACGATCAAAGCGTAAACTGTTTGAGACATTACAAACATGGAGGAAAGTGCGCATACAGACTGTTGTATTCAATCCCGATGCAATTTCTGTGTTTCATCAACTCTTTGAAGGTCCACAGATTACAGAACGAATCCAGATGTGCATCGGAAACTACTACTGGTCTTCCAGGGAACGATCAAAGCGTAGACTGTTTGAGACATTACTCCCATGGAGGAAATTGCGCATGGTGACTGTTGTATTCAATCCCGATGCAATTTCTGTGTTTCATCAACTCTTTGAAGGTCCACAGATTACAGAACGAATCCAGATGTGCATCGGAAACTACTACTGGTCTTCCAGGGAACGATCAAAGCGTAGACTGTTTGAGACATTACTCCCATGGAGGAAAGTGGCATGGTGACTGTTGTATTCAATCCCGATGCAATTTCTGTGTTTCATGAACACTCTGATAGTCCACAGATTCCAGAATGCATCCAAATGTGCATCGGAAACTACCACTGGTCTTCCAGGAAACGATCAAAGTGTAGACTGTTTGAGACATTACTCCCATGGAGGGAAGTGCGCATGGGGACTGTTGTATTCAATCCCGATGCAATTTCTGTGTTTCATGAACACTCTGATAGTCCACAGATTACCGAATGCGTCCAGATGTGCATCTGTAACTACTACTGGTCTTCCAAGGAAGGATCAAAGCATAGACTGTTTGAGACATTTCTAACATGGAGGAAAGTGCGCATAGTGACTGTTGTATTCAATTCCAATGAAATTTCTGTGTTTCATCAACACTTTGAAAGTCTACAGGTTACAGAATGCCTCCAGATGTGCATCGGAAACTAATACTGGTCTTTCAGGGAACAATCAAAGCGTAGACTGTTTGAGACATTACTCCCATGGAGGAAAGTGCGCATGGTGACTGTTGTATTCAATCCCGATGCAATTTCTGTGTTTCATCAACACTATGATAGTCCACAGATTACAGAATGCCTCCAGATGTGCATCGGAAACTACTACTGGTCTTCCAGGGAACGATCAAAGCGTAGACGGTTTGAGACATTACTCCCATGCAGGAAAGTGCGCATGGTGGCTGTTGTATTCAATCCCGATGCAATTTTGGTTTCATCAACAGTCTGATAATCCGCAGATTACAGAATACCTCTAGATGTGAATCGGAAACTACTACTGGTCTTCCAGGGAAGGATCAAAGCGTAAACTGTTTGAGACATTACTCCCATGGAGAAAAGTGCGCATGGTGACTGTTGTATCCAATCCCGATGCAATTTCTGTGTTTCATGAACACTCTGATAGTCCACAGATTCCAGAATGCATCCAAATGTGCATCGGAAACTACCACTGGTCTTCCAGGAAACGATAAAAGTGTAGACTGTTTGAGACATTACTCCCATGGAGGGAAGTGCGCATGGGGACTGTTGTATTCAATCCCGATGCAATTTCTGTGTTTCATGAACACTCTGATAGTCCACAGATTACCGAATGCGTCCAGATGTGCATCTGTAACTACTACTGGTCTTCCAGGGAATGATCAAAGCGTAGACTGTTTGAGACATTACTCCCATGGAGAAAAGTGCGCATGGTGACTGTTGTATACAATACCGATGCAATTTCTGTGTTTCATCAACACTCTGATAGTCCACAGATTACCTAATGCGTCCAGATGTGCATCAGTAACTACTACTGGTCTTCCAGGGAACGATCAAAGCGTAAACTCTTTGAGACATTACACCCATGGAGGTAAGTGCACATGGTGACTGTTGTTTTCAATCCCGATGCCATTTCTGTGTTTCATCAACACTCTGATAGTCCACAGATTACAGAATGCGTCCAGATGTGCATCGGTAACTACTACTGGTCTTCCAGGAAAAGATCAAAGCGTAGACTGTTTGAGACATTACTCCCATGGAGGAAAGTGCGCATGGTGACTGTTGTATTCAATCCCGATGCAATTTCTGTGTTTCATGAACACTCTGATAGTCCACAGATTACCGAATGCGTCCAGATGTGCATCTGTAACTACTACTGGTCTTCCAGGGAACGATCAAAGCGTAGGCTGTTTGAGACATTACTAACATGGAAGAAAGTGCGCATGGTGACTGTTGTATTCAATTCCGATGCAATTTCTGTGTTTCATCAACACTTTGAAGGTCTACAGATTACAGAATGTCTTCAGATGTGCATCGGAAACTACTACTGGTCTTCCAGGGAACGATCAAAGCGTAAACTGTTTGAGAAATTACTCCCATGGGGGAAAGTGCGCATGGTGACTGTTGTATTCAATCCCGATGCAATTTCTGTGTTTCATCAACACACTGATAGTCCACAGATTACAGAATGCCTCCAGATGTGCATCGGAAACTACTACTGGTCTTCCAGGAAACGATCAAAGCGTAGACTGTTTGAGACATTACTCCCATGGAGGAAAGTGCGCATGGTGACTGTTGTATTCAATCCCGATGCAATATCTGTGTTTCATCAACACTCTGATAGTCCACAGATTACAGAATGCCTCCAGATGTGCATCGGAAACTACTACTGGTCTTCCAGGAAACGATCAAAGCGTAGACTGTTTGAGACATTACACCCATGGATTTAAGTGCGCATAGTGACTTTTGTATTCAATCCCGATGCAATTTCTGTGTTTCATCAACACTCTGACAGTCCACAGATTAGAGAATGACTCCAGATGTGCATCGGTAACTACTACTGGTCTTCCAGGGAACGATCAAAGCGTAGAATATTTGAGACATTACTAACATGGAGGAAAGTGCGCATGGTGACTGTTGTATTCAATCCCGATGCAATATGTGTGTTTCATCAACACTCTGATAGTCACAGATTACAGAATGCCTCCAGATGTGCATCGGAAACTACTACTGGTCTTCCAGGAAACGATCAAAGCGTAGACTGTTTGAGACATTACTCCCATGGAGGAAAGTGCGCATGGTGACTGTTGTATTCAATCCAGATTCAATTTTGGTTTCATCGACACACTGATAGTCCACAGATTACAGAATGCCTCCAGATGTGCATCAGAAACTACTACTGGTCTTCCAGGGAACGATCAAAGCGTAGACTCTTTGAGACATTACTCCCATGGAGGAAAGTGCACATGGTGACTGTTGTATTCAATCCCGACGCAATTTCTGTGTTTCATCAACACTCTGATGGTCCACAGATTACAGAATGCCTCCAGATATGCATCGGAAACTACTACTGGTCTTCCAGGAAGCGATCAAAGCGTAGACTGTTTGAGACATTACTCCCAATGAGGAAAGTGCGCATGGTAACTGTTGTATTCAATCCCAATGCAATTTCTGTGTTTCATGAACACTCTGATAGTCCACAGATTACCGAATGCGTCGAGATGTGCATCTGTAACTACTACTGGTCTTCCAGGGAACGATCAAAGCGTAGAGTGTTTGAGACATTACTCCCATGGAGGAAGGTGCGTATGATGACAGTTGTATTCAATCCCGATGCAATTTCTGTGTTTCATCAACACTCAGATATTCCACAGATTACAGAATGCCTCCAGATGTGCTTCGGAAACAACTACTGGTCTTCCAAGGAACGATCAAATCGTAGACCGTTTGAGACATTACTCCCATGGAGGAGAGTGCGCATGATGACTGTTGTATTCAATCCCGATGCAATTACTGTGTTTCATCAACACTCTGATAGTCCGCAGTTTAAAGAATGGCTCCAGATGTGCATCGGAAACTACTACTGGTCTACCAGGGAACGTTCAAAGCGTATACTGTTTGAGACATTACTCCCATGGAGGAAAGTGCGCATGGTGACTGTTGTATTCAATCCCGTTGCAATTTCAGTGTCTCATCAACACTCTGGTAAACCACAGATTACAGAATGCCTCTAGATGTGCATCGTAAACTACTACTGGTCTTCCAGGAAATGATCAAAACGTAGACTGTTTGAGACATTACTCCCATGGAGGAAAGTGCGCATGGTGACTGTTGTATTCAATCCCGATGCAATTTCTGTGTTTCATGAACACACTGATAGTCCACAGATTACCGAATGTCTCCAGATGTGCATCTGTAACTACTACTGGTCTTCCAGGGAACGATCAAAGCGTAGACTGTTTGAAACGTTACTAACATGGAGGAAAGTGCACATGGTGACTGTTGTATTCAATCCCGATGCAATTTCTGTGTTTCATGAACACTCTGATAGTCCACAGATTACCGAATGCGTCCAGATGTGCATCTGTAACTACTACTGGTCTTCCAGGGAACGATCAAAGCGTAGTCTGTTTGAGACATTATAACATGGAAGAAAGTGCGCATGGTGACTGTTGTATTCAATTCCGATGCAATTTCTGTGTTTCATCAACACTTTGAAGGTCTACAGATTACAGAACGTCTTCAGATGTGCATCGGAAACTACTACTGGTCTGCCAGGAAACGATCAAAGCGTAGACTGTTTGAGACATTACTCCCATGGAGAAAAGTGCGCATGGTGACTGTTGTATCCAATCCCAATGCAATTGCTGTGTTTCATCAACACTCTGATAGTCCACAGATTACAGAATGCCTCCAGATGTGCATCGGAAACTACTTCTGGTCTTCCAGGGAACGATCAAAGCGTAGACTGTTTGAGACATTACTCCCATGGAGGAAAGTGCACATGGTGACAGTTGTACTCAATCCCGATGCAATTTTGGTTTCATCAACACAATGATAGTCCACAGATTACAGAATGCTTCCAGATGTGCATCGGAAACTACTGCTGGTCTTCCAGGGAACGATCAAAGCGTAAACTGTTTGAGAAATTACTCCCATGGGGGAAAGTGCGCATGGTGACTGTTGTATTCAATCCCGATGCCATTTCTTTGTTTCATCAACACTCTGATAGTCCACAGATTCCAGAATGCATCCAGATGTGCATCGGAAACTACTACTGGTCTTCCAGTTAACGATCAAAGCGTAGACGGTTTGAGACAATACTCCCATGGAGGAAAGTGCACATGGTGGCTGTTGTATTCAATCCCGATGCAATTTTGGTTTCATCAACAGTCTGATAGTGCGCAGATTACAGAATACTTCCAGATGTGAATCGGAAACTACCACTGGTCTTACAGGGAACGATCAAAGCGTAGACTGTTTGAGACACTACTCCCATGGAGGAAAGTGCGCATGGTGACTGTTGTATTCAATCCAGATTCAATTTTGGTTTCATCAACATTCTGATAGTCCACACATTACAGAATGCCTCCAGATGTGCATCAGAAACTACTACTGGTCTTAAAGGGAACGATCAAAGCGTAGACTGTTTGAGACATTACTCCCATGGAGGAAAGTGCGCATGGTGACTGTTGTATTCAATCCCGATGCAATTTCTGTGTTTCATCAACACTCTGATAGTCCACAGATTACAGAATGCCTCCAGATGTGCATCGGAAACTACTACTGGTCTTCCAGGAAACGATCAAAGCGTAGACTGTTTGAGACATTACTCCCATGGAGGAAAGTGCGCATGGTGACTGTTGTATTCAATCCAGATTCAATTTTGGTTTCATCGACACTCTGATAGTCCACAGATTACAGAATGCCTCCAGATGTGTATCAGAAACTACTACTGGTCTTCCAGGGAACGATCAAAGCGTAGACTGTTTGAGACATTACTCCCATGGAGGAAAGTGCACATGGTGACTGTTGTATTCAATCCCGATGCAATTTCTGTGTTTCATCAACACTCTGATAGTCCACAGATTACAGAATGCCTCCAGATGTGCATCGGAAACTACTACTGGTCTTCCAGGAAGCGATCAAAACGTAAACTGTTTGAGAACTTACTCCCAATGAGGAAAGTGCGCATGGTGACTGTTGTATTCAATCCCAATGCAATTTCTGTGTTTCATGAACACTCTGATAGTCCACAGATTACCGAATGCGTCGAGATGTGCATGTGTAACTACTACTGGTCTTCCAGGGAACGATCAAAGCGTAGACTGTTTGAGACATTACTCCCATGGAGGAAGGTGCGTATGATAACTGTTGTATTCAATCCCGATGCAATTTCTGTGTTTCATCAACACTCAGATATTCCACAGATTACAGAATGCCTCAAGATGTGCATCGGAAACAACTACTGGTCTTCCAAGGAACGATCAAATCGTAGACCGTTTGACACATTACTCCCATGGAGGAAAGTGCGCATGGTGACTGTTGTATTCAATCCCGATGCAATTACTGTGTTTCATCAACACTCTGATAGTCCGCAGTTTAAAGAATGGCTACAGATGTGCATCGGAAACTACTACTGGTCTACCAGGGAACGATCAAAGCGTATACTGTTTGAGACATTACTCCCATGGAGGAAAGTGCGCATGGTGACTGTTGTATTCAATCCCGTAGCAATTTCAGTGTTTCATCAACACTCTGGTAAACCACAGATTACAGAATGCCTCTAGATGTGCATCGTAAACTACTACTGGTCTTCCAGGAAATGATCAAAACGTAGACTGTTTGAGACATTACTCCCATGGAGGAAAGTGCGCATGGTGACTGTTGTATTCAAACCCGATGCAATTTCTGTGTTTCATGAACACACTGATAGTCCACAGATTACCGAATGTCTCCAGATGTGCATCTGTAACTACTACTGGTCTTCCAGGGAACGATCAAAGCGTAGACTGTTTGAGACATTACTCCCATGGAGGAAAGTGCGCATGGTGACAGTTGTACTCAATCCCGATGCAATTTTGGTTTCATCAACACAATGATAGTCCACAGATTACAGAATGCTTCCAGATGTGCATCGGAAACTACTGCTGGTCTTCCAGGGAACGATCAAAGCGTAAACTGTTTGAGAAATTACTCCCATTGGGGAAAGTGCGCATGGTGACTGTTGTATTTAATCCCGATGCCATTTCTTTGTTTCATCAACACTCTGATAGTCCACTGATTCCAGAATGCATCCAGATGTGCATCGGAAACTACTACTGGTCTTCCAGTTAACGATCAAAGCGTAGACGGTTTGAGACATTACTCCCATGGAGGAAAGTGCACATGGTGGCTGTTGTATTCAATCCCGATGCAATTTTGGTTTCATCAACAGTCTGATAGTGCGCAGATTACAGAATACTTCCAGATATGAATCGGAAACTACCACTGGTCTTACAGGGAACGATCAAAGCGTAGACTGTTTGAGACATTACTCCCATGGAGGAAAGTGCGCATGGTGACTGTTGTATTCAATCCAGATTCAATTTTGGTTTCATCAACATTCTGATAGTCCACACATTACAGAATGCCTCCAGATGTGCATCAGAAACTACTACTGGTCTTAAAGGGAACGAACAAAGCGTAGACTGTTTGAGACATTACTCCCATGGAGGAAAGTGCGCATGGTGACTGTTGTATTCAATCCCGATGCAATTTCTGTGTTTCATCAACACTCTGATAGTCCACAGATTACAGAATGCCTCCAGATGTGCATCGGAAACTACTACTGGTCTTCCAGGAAACGATCAAAGCGTAGACTGTTTGAGACATTACCCCCATGGAGGAAAGTGCGCATGGTGACTGTTGTATTCAATCCAGATTCAATTTTCGTTTCATCCACACTCTGATAGTCCACAGATTACAGAATGCCTCCAGATGTGCATCAGAAACTACTACTGGTCTTCCAGGGAACGATCAAAGCGTAGACTGTTTGAGACATTACTCCCATGGAGGAAAGTGCGCATGGTGACTGTTGTATTCAATCCCGATGCAATTTCTGTGTTTCATCAACACTCTGATAGTCCACAGATTACAGAATGCCTCCAGATGTGCATCGGAAACTACTACTGGTCTTCCAGGAAGCGATCAAAGCGTAGACTGTTTGAGACATTACTCCCAATGAGGAAAGTGCGCATGGTGACTGTTGTATTCAATCCCAATGCAATTTCTGTGTTTCATGAACACTCTGATAGTCCACAGGTTACTTAATGCTTCGAGATGTGCATCTGTAACTACTACTGGTCTTCCAGGGAACGATCAAAGCGTAGACTGTTTGAGACATTACTCCCATGGAGGAAGGTGCATATGATGACTGTTGTATTCAATCCCGATGCAATTTCTGTGTTTCATCAACACTCAGATATTCCACAGATTACAGAATGCCTCCAGATGTGCATCGGAAACAACTACTGGTCTTCCAAGGAACGATCAAATCGTAGACCGTTTGAGACATTACTCCCATGGAGGAAAGTGCGCACTAAGACTGTTGTATTCAATCCCGATGCAATTACTGTGTTTCATCAACACTCTGATAATCCGCAGTTTAAAGAATGGCTCCAGATGTGCATCGAAAACTAATACTGGTCTTCCAGGGAACGATCAAAGCGTAGACTGTTTGAGACATTACTCCCATGGAGGAAAGTGCGCATGGTGGCTGTTGTATTCAATCCCGATGCAATTTTGGTTTCATCAACAGTCTGATAGTCCACAGATTACAGAATGCCTCCAGATGTGCATCGGAAACTAGTACTGGCCTTCCAGGGAACGATCAAAGCGTAGACTGTTTGAGACATTACTCCCATGGAGATAAGTGCGCATGGTGACTGCTGTATTCAATCCCGATGCAATTTCTGTGTTTCATCAACACTCTGATAGTCCGCAGATTAAAGAATGGCTCCAGATGTGCATCGGAAACTACTACTGGTCTACCAGGGAACGATCAAAGCGTATACTGTTTGAGACATTACTCCCATGGAAGAGAGTGCGCATGGTGACTGTTGTATTCAATCCCGATGCAATTTCTGTGTTTCATCAACACTATGATAGTCCACAGATTACAGAATGCCTCCAGATGTGCATCGGAAACTACTACTACTGGTCTTCCTGGGAATGATCAAAGCGTAGACGGTTTGAGACATTACTCCCATGGAGGAAAGTGCGCTTGGTGGCAGTTGTATTCAATCCCGATGCAGTTTTAGTTTCATCAACAGTCTGATAGTCCGCAGATTACAGAATACCTCCAGATGTAAATCGGAAACAACTACTGGTCTCCCAGGGAACGATCAAAGCGTAAACTGTTTGAGACATTACTCCCATGGAGGAATGTGCGCATGGTGACTGTTGTATCCAATCCAGATGCAATTTCTGTGTTTCATCAACACTCTGATAGTCCACAGATTACAGAATGCCTCCAGATGTGCATCGGAAACTACTACTGGTCTTCCAGGGAACGATCAAAGCGTAGACTGTTTGAGACATTACTCCCATGAAGGTAAGTGCGCATGGTGACTGTTGTATTCAATCCCGATGCAATTTCTGTGTTTCATCAACACTCTGATAGTCCACAGATTACAGAATGCCTCCATATGTGCATCGGAAACTACTACTGGTCTTCCAGGGAACGATCAAAGCGTAAACTGTTAGAGACATTACACCCATGGAGATAAGGGCACATGGTGACTGTTGTTTTCGATCCCGATGCCATTTCTGTGATTCATCAACACTCTGATAGTCCACAGATTACAGAATGCGTCCAGATGTGCATCGGTAACTACTACTGGTCTTCCTGGGATTGATCAAAGCGTACACTGTTTCAGGCATTACACCCATGGAGGAAAGTGCGCATGGTGACAGTTGTACTCAATCCCGATGCAATTTTGGTTTCACCAACACAATGATAGTCCACAGATTACAGAATGCTTCCAGATGTGCATCGGAAACTACTGCTAGTCTTCCAGGGAACGATCAAAGCGTAAACTGTTTGAGACATTACAAACATGGAGGAAAGTGCGCATGCAGACTGTTGTATTCAATCCCGATGCAATTTCTGTGTTTCATCAACTCTATGAAGGTCCACAGATTACAGAACGAATCCAGATGTGCATTGGAAACTACTACTGGTCTTCCAGGGAACGATCAAAGCGTAGACTGTTTGAGACATTACTCCCATGGAGGAAAGTGCGCATGGTGACTGTTGTATTCAATCCCGATGCAATTACTGTGTTTAATCAACACTCTGATAGTCCGCAGATTAAAGAGTGGCTCCAGATGTGCATCGGAAACTACTACTGGTCTACCAGGGAACGATCAAAGCGTGGACTGTTTGAGACATTAATCCCATGGGGGAAAGTGCGCATGGTGACTGTTGTATTCAATCCCGATGAAATTTCTGTGTTTCATCAACACTCTGATAGTCCACAGATTACAGAATGCCTCCAGATGTGCATCGGAAACTACTACTGGTCTTCCAGGAACGATCAAAGCGTAGACTGTTTGAGACATTACTCCCATGGAGGAAAGTGCGCATGGTGACTGTTGTATTCAATCCAGATTCAATTTTGGTTTCATCGACACTCTGATAGTCCACAGATTACAGAATGCCTCCAGATGTGCATCAGAAACTACTACTGGTCTTCCAGGGAACGATCAAAGCGTAGACTGTTTGAGACATTACTCCCATGGAGGAAAGTGCGCATGGTGACTGTTGTATTCAATCCCGATGCAATTTCTGTGTTTCATCAACACTCTGATAGTCCACAGATTACAGAATGCCTCCAGATGTGCATCGGAAACTACTACTGGTCTTCCAGGAAGCGATCAAAGCGTTGACTGTTTGAGACATTACTCCCAATGAGGAAAGTGCGCATGGTGACTGTTGTATTCAATCCCGAAGCAATTTCTGTGTTTCATCAACACTCAGATATTCCAAGGATTACAGAATGCCTCCAGATGTGCATCGGAAACAACTACTGGTCTTCCAAGGAACGATCAAATCGTAGACCGTTTGAGGCATTACTCCCATGGAGGAAAGTGCGCATGGTGACTGTTGTTTTCAATCCCGATGACATTTATGTGATTCATCAACACTCTGATAGTCCACAGATTACAGAATGCCTCCAGATGTGCATCGGAAACTACTACTGGTCTTCCAGGGAACGATCAAAGCGTAGACGGTTTGAGACATTACTCCCATGCAGGAAAGTGCGCATGGTGGCTGTTGTATTCAATCCCGATGCAATTTTGGTTTCATCAACAGTCTGATAATCCGCAGATTACAGAATACCTCTAGATGTGAATCGGAAACTACTACTGGTCTTCCAGGGAAGGATCAAAGCGTAAACTGTTTGAGACATAACTCCCATGGAGAAAAGTGCGCATGGTGACTGTTGTATCCAATCCCGATGCAATTTCTGTGTTTCATGAACACTCTGATAGTCCACAGATTCCAGAATGCATCCAAATGTGCATCGGAAACTACCACTGGTCTTCCAGGAAACGATCAAAGTGTAGACTGTTTGAGACATTACTCCCATGGAGGGAAGTGCGCATGGGGACTGTTGTATTCAATCCCGATGCAATTTCTGTGTTTCATGAACACTCTGATAGTCCACAGATTACCGAATGCGTCCAGATGTGCATCTGTAACTACTACTGGTCTTCCAGGGAATGATCAAAGCGTAGACTGTTTGAGACATTACTCCCATGGAGAAAAGTGCGCATGGTGACTGTTGTATACAATACCGATGCAATTTCTGTGTTTCATCAACACTCTGATAGTCCACAGATTACCTAATGCGTCCAGATGTGCATCAGTAACTACTACTGGTCTTCCAGGGAACGATCAAAGCGTAAACTCTTTGAGACATTACACCCATGGAGGTAAGTGCACATGGTGACTGTTGTTTTCAATCCCGATGCCAATTCTGTGTTTCATCAACACTCTGATAGTCCACAGATTACAGAATGCGTCCAGATGTGCATCGGTAACTACTACTGGTCTTCCAGGAAAAGATCAAAGCGTAGACTGTTTGAGACATTACTCCCATGGAGGAAATTGCGCATGGTGACTGTTGTATTCAATCCCGATGCAATTTCTGTGTTTCATGAACACTCTGATAGTCCACAGATTACCGAATGCGTCCACATGTGCATCTGTAACTACTACTGGTCTTCCAGGGAACGATCAAAGCGTAGGCTGTTTGAGACATTACTAACATGGAAGAAAGTGCGCATGGTGACTGTTGTATTCAATTCCGATGCAATTTCTGTGTTTCATCAACACTTTGAAGGTCTACAGATTACAGAATGTCTTCAGATGTGCATCGGAAACTACTACTGGTCTTCCAGGGAACGATCAAAGCGTAAACTGTTTGAGAAATTACTCCCATGGGGGAAAGTGCGCATGGTGACTGTTGTATTCAATCCCGATGCAATTTCTGTGTTTCATCAACACACTGATAGTCCACAGATTACAGAATGCCTCCAGATGTGCATCGGAAACTACTACTGGTCTTCCAGGAAACGATCAAAGCGTAGACTGTTTGAGACATTACTCCCATGGAGGAAAGTGCGCATGGTGACTGTTGTATTCAATCCCGATGCAATATCTGTGTTTCATCAACACTCTGATAGTCCACAGATTACAGAATGCCTCCAGATGTGCATCGGAAACTACTACTGGTCTTCCAGGAAACGATCAAAGCGTAGACTGTTTGAGACATTACACCCATGGATTTAAGTGCGCATAGTGACTTTTGTATTCAATCCCGATGCAATTTCTGTGTTTCATCAACACTCTGACAGTCCACAGATTAGAGAATGACTCCAGATGTGCATCGGTAACTACTACTGGTCTTCCAGGGAACGATCAAAGCGTAGAATATTTGAGACATTACTAACATGGAGGAAAGTGCGCATGGTGACTGTTGTATTCAATCCCGATGCAATATGTGTGTTTCATCAACACTCTGATAGTCACAGATTACAGAATGCCTCCAGATGTGCATCGGAAACTACTACTGGTCTTCCAGGAAACGATCAAAGCGTAGACTGTTTGAGACATTACTCCCATGGAGGAAAGTGCGCATGGTGACTGTTGTATTCAATCCAGGTTCAATTTTGGTTTCATCGACACTCTGATAGTCCACAGATTACAGAATGCCTCCAGATGTGCATCAGAAACTACTACTGGTCTTCCAGGGAACGATCAAAGCGTAGACTCTTTGAGACATTACTCCCATGGAGGAAAGTGCACATGGTGACTGTTGTATTCAATCCCGACGCAATTTCTGTGTTTCATCAACACTCTGATAGTCCACAGATTACAGAATGCCTCCAGATATGCATCGGAAACTACTACTGGTCTTCCAGGAAGCGATCAAAGCGTAGACTGTTTGAGACATTACTCCCAATGAGGAAAGTGCGCATGGTAACTGTTGTATTCAATCCCAATGCAATTTCTGTGTTTCATGAACACTCTGATAGTCCACAGATTACCGAATGCGTCGAGATGTGCATCTGTAACTACTACTGGTCTTCCAGGGAACGATCAAAGCGTAGAGTGTTTGAGACATTACTCCCATGGAGGAAGGTGCGTATGATGACAGTTGTATTCAATCCCGATGCAATTTCTGTGTTTCATCAACACTCAGATATTCCACAGATTACAGAATGCCTCCAGATGTGCTTCGGAAACAACTACTGGTCTTCCAAGGAACGATCAAATCGTAGACCGTTTGAGACATTACTCCCATGGAGGAGAGTGCGCATGATGACTGTTGTATTCAATCCCGATGCAATTACTGTGTTTCATCAACACTCTGATAGTCCGCAGTTTAAAGAATGGCTCCAGATGTGCATCGGAAACTACTACTGGTCTACCAGGGAACGTTCAAAGCGTATACTGTTTGAGACATTACTCCCATGGAGGAAAGTGCGCATGGTGACTGTTGTATTCAATCCCGTTGCAATTTCAGTGTCTCATCAACACTCTGGTAAACCACAGATTACAGAATGCCTCTAGATGTGCATCGTAAACTACTACTGGTCTTCCAGGAAATGATCAAAACGTAGACTGTTTGAGACATTACTCCCATGGAGGAAAGTGCGCATGGTGACTGTTGTATTCAATCCCGATGCAATTTCTGTGTTTCATGAACACACTGATAGTCCACAGATTACCGAATGTCTCCAGATGTGCATCTGTAACTACTACTGGTCTTCCAGGGAACGATCAAAGCGTAGACTGTTTGAAACGTTACTAACATGGAGGAAAGTGCACATGGTGACTGTTGTATTCAATCCCGATGCAATTTCTGTGTTTCATGAACACTCTGATAGTCCACAGATTACCGAATGCGTCCAGATGTGCATCTGTAACTACTACTGGTCTTCCAGGGAACGATCAAAGCGTAGTCTGTTTGAGACATTATAACATGGAAGAAAGTGCGCATGGTGACTGTTGTATTCAATTCCGATGCAATTTCTGTGTTTCATCAACACTTTGAAGGTCTACAGATTACAGAACGTCTTCAGATGTGCATCGGAAACTACTACTGGTCTGCCAGGAAACGATCAAAGCGTAGACTGTTTGAGACATTACTCCCATGGAGAAAAGTGCGCATGGTGACTGTTGTATCCAATCCCAATGCAATTGCTGTGTTTCATCAACACTCTGATAGTCCACAGATTACAGAATGCCTCCAGATGTGCATCGGAAACTACTTCTGGTCTTCCAGGGAACGATCAAAGCGTAGACTGTTTGAGACATTACTCCCATGGAGGAAAGTGCACATGGTGACAGTTGTACTCAATCCCGATGCAATTTTGGTTTCATCAACACAATGATAGTCCACAGATTACAGAATGCTTCCAGATGTGCATCGGAAACTACTGCTGGTCTTCCAGGGAACGATCAAAGCGTAAACTGTTTGAGAAATTACTCCCATGGGGGAAAGTGCGCATGGTGACTGTTGTATTCAATCCCGATGCCATTTCTTTGTTTCATCAACACTCTGATAGTCCACAGATTCCAGAATGCATCCAGATGTGCATCGGAAACTACTACTGGTCTTCCAGTTAACGATCAAAGCGTAGACGGTTTGAGACAATACTCCCATGGAGGAAAGTGCACATGGTGGCTGTTGTATTCAATCCCGATGCAATTTTGGTTTCATCAACAGTCTGATAGTGCGCAGATTACAGAATACTTCCAGATGTGAATCGGAAACTACCACTGGTCTTACAGGGAACGATCAAAGCGTAGACTGTTTGAGACACTACTCCCATGGAGGAAAGTGCGCATGGTGATTGTTGTATTCAATCCAGATTCAATTTTGGTTTCATCAACATTCTGATAGTCCACACATTACAGAATGCCTCCAGATGTGCATCAGAAACTACTACTGGTCTTAAAGGGAACGGTCAAAGCGTAGACTGTTTGAGACATTACTCCCATGGAGGAAAGTGCGCATGGTGACTGTTGTATTCAATCCCGATGCAATTTCTGTGTTTCATCAACACTCTGATAGTCCACAGATTACAGAATGCCTCCAGATGTGCATCGGAAACTACTACTGGTCTTCCAGGAAACGATCAAAGCGTAGACTGTTTGAGACATTACTCCCATGGAGGAAAGTGCGCATGGTGACTGTTGTATTCAATCCAGATTCAATTTTGGTTTCATCGACACTCTGATAGTCCACAGATTACAGAATGCCTCCAGATGTGCATCAGAAACTACTACTGGTCTTCCAGGGAACGATCAAAGCGTAGACTGTTTGAGACATTACTCCCATGGAGGAAAGTGCACATGGTGACTGTTGTATTCAATCCCGATGCAATTTCTGTGTTTCATCAACACTCTGATAGTCCACAGATTACAGAATGCCTCCAGATGTGCATCGGAAACTACTACTGGTCTTCCAGGAAGCGATCAAAACGTAAACTGTTTGAGAACTTACTCCCAATGAGGAAAGTGCGCATGGTGACTGTTGTATTCAATCCCAATGCAATTTCTGTGTTTCATGAACACTCTGATAGTCCACAGATTACCGAATGCGTCGAGATGTGCATGTGTAACTACTACTGGTCTTCCAGGGAACGATCAAAGCGTAGACTGTTTGAGACATTACTCCCATGGAGGAAGGTGCGTATGATGACTGTTGTATTCAATCCCGATGCAATTTCTGTGTTTCATCAACACTCAGATATTCCACAGATTACAGAATGCCTCCAGATGTGCATCGGAAACAACTACTGGTCTTCCAAGGAACGATCAAATCGTAGACCGTTTGAGACATTACTCCCATGGAGGAAAGTGCGCATGGTGACTGTTGTATTCAATCCCGATGCAATTACTGTGTTTCATCAACACTCTGATAGTCCGCAGTTTAAAGAATGGCTACAGATGTGCATCGGAAACTACTACTGGTCTACCAGGGAACGATCAAAGCGTATACTGTTTGAGACATTACTCCCATGGAGGAAAGTGCGCATGGTGACTGTTGTATTCAATCCCGTAGCAATTTCAGTGTTTCATCAACACTCTGGTAAACCACAGATTACAGAATGCCTCTAGATGTGCATCGTAAACTACTACTGGTCTTCCAGGAAATGATCAAAACGTAGACTGTTTGAGACATTACTCCCATGGAGGAAAGTGCGCATGGTGACTGTTGTATTCAAACCCGATGCAATTTCTGTGTTTCATGAACACACTGATAGTCCACAGATTACCGAATGTCTCCAGATGTGCATCTGTAACTACTACTGGTCTTCCAGGGAACGATCAAAGCGTAGACTGTTTGAGACATTACTCCCATGGAGGAAAGTGCGCATGGTGACAGTTGTACTCAATCCCGATGCAATTTTGGTTTCATCAACACAATGATAGTCCACAGATTACAGAATGCTTCCAGATGTGCATCGGAAACTACTGCTGGTCTTCCAGGGAACGATCAAAGCGTAAACTGTTTGAGAAATTACTCCCATTGGGGAAAGTGCGCATGGTGACTGTTGTATTCAATCCCGATGCCATTTCTTTGTTTCATCAACACTCTGATAGTCCACTGATTCCAGAATGCATCCAGATGTGCATCGGAAACTACTACTGGTCTTCCAGTTAACGATCAAAGCGTAGACGGTTTGAGACATTACTCCCATGGAGGAAAGTGCACATGGTGGCTGTTGTATTCAATCCCGATGCAATTTTGGTTTCATCAACAGTCTGATAGTGCGCAGATTACAGAATACTTCCAGATATGAATCGGAAACTACCACTGGTCTTACAGGGAACGATCAAAGCGTAGACTGTTTGAGACATTACTCCCATGGAGGAAAGTGCGCATGGTGACTGTTGTATTCAATCCAGATTCAATTTTGGTTTCATCAACATTCTGATAGTCCACACATTACAGAATGCCTCCAGATGTGCATCAGAAACTACTACTGGTCTTAAAGGGAACGATCAAAGCGTAGACTGTTTGAGACATTACTCCCATGGAGGAAAGTGCGCATGGTGACTGTTGTATTCAATCCCGATGCAATTTCTGTGTTTCATCAACACTCTGATAGTCCACAGATTACAGAATGCCTCCAGATGTGCATCGGAAACTACTACTGGTCTTCCAGGAAACGATCAAAGCGTAGACTGTTTGAGACATTACCCCCATGGAGGAAAGTGCGCATGGTGACTGTTGTATTCAATCCAGATTCAATTTTCGTTTCATCCACACTCTGATAGTCCACAGATTACAGAATGCCTCCAGATGTGCATCAGAAACTACTACTGGTCTTCCAGGGAACGTTCAAAGCGTAGACTGTTTGAGACATTACTCCCATGGAGGAAAGTGCGCATGGTGACTGTTGTATTCAATCCCGATGCAATTTCTGTGTTTCATCAACACTCTGATAGTCCACAGATTACAGAATGCCTCCAGATGTGCATCGGAAACTACTACTGGTCTTCCAGGAAGCGATCAAAGCGTAGACTGTTTGAGACATTACTCCCAATGAGGAAAGTGCGCATGGTGACTGTTGTATTCAATCCCAATGCAATTTCTGTGTTTCATGAACACTCTGATAGTCCACAGGTTACTTAATGCTTCGAGATGTGCATCTGTAACTACTACTGGTCTTCCAGGGAACGATCAAAGCGTAGACTGTTTGAGACATTACTCCCATGGAGGAAGGTGCGTATGATGACTGTTGTATTCAATCCCGATGCAATTTCTGTGTTTCATCAACACTCAGATATTCCACAGATTACAGAATGCCTCCAGATGTGCATCGGAAACAACTACTGGTCTTCCAAGGAACGATCAAATCGTAGACCGTTTGAGACATTACTCCCATGGAGGAAAGTGCGCACTAAGACTGTTGTATTCAATCCCGATGCAATTACTGTGTTTCATCAACACTCTGATAATCCGCAGTTTAAAGAATGGCTCCAGATGTGCATCGAAAACTAATACTGGTCTTCCAGGGAACGATCAAAGCGTAGACTGTTTGAGACATTACTCCCATGGAGGAAAGTGCGCATGGTGGCTGTTGTATTCAATCCCGATGCAATTTTGGTTTCATCAACAGTCTGATAGTCCACAGATTACAGAATGCCTCCAGATGTGCATCGGAAACTAGTACTGGTCTTCCAGGGAACGATCAAAGCGTAGACTGTTTGAGACATTACTCCCATGGAGGTAAGTGCGCATGGTGACTGCTGTATTCAATCCCGATGCAATTTCTGTGTTTCATCAACACTCTGATAGTCCGCAGATTAAAGAATGGCTCCAGATGTGCATCGGAAACTACTACTGGTCTACCAGGGAACGATCAAAGCGTATACTGTTTGAGACATTACTCCCATGGAAGAGAGTGCGCATGGTGACTGTTGTATTCAATCCCGATGCAATTTCTGTGTTTCATCAACACTATGATAGTCCACAGATTACAGAATGCCTCCAGATGTGCATCGGAAACTACTACTACTGGTCTTCCTGGGAATGATCAAAGCGTAGACGGTTTGAGACATTACTCCCATGGAGGAAAGTGCGCTTGGTGGCAGTTGTATTCAATCCCGATGCAGTTTTAGTTTCATCAACAGTCTGATAGTCCGCAGATTACAGAATACCTCCAGATGTAAATCGGAAACTACTACTGGTCTTCCAGGGAACGATCAAAGCGTAAACTGTTTGAGACATTACTCCCATGGAGGAATGTGCGCATGGTGACTGTTGTATCCAATCCAGATGCAATTTCTGTGTTTCATCAACACTCTGATAGTCCACAGATTACAGAATGCCTCCAGATGTGCATCGGAAACTACTACTGGTCTTCCAGGGAACGATCAAAGCGTAGACTGTTTGAGACATTACTCCCATGAAGGTAAGTGCGCATGGTGACTGTTGTATTCAATCCCGATGCAATTTCTGTGTTTCATCAACACTCTGATAGTCCACAGATTACAGAATGCCTCCATATGTGCATCGGAAACTACTACTGGTCTTCCAGGGAACGATCAAAGCGTAAACTGTTAGAGACATTACACCCATGGAGATAAGGGCACATGGTGACTGTTGTTTTCGATCCCGATGCCATTTCTGTGATTCATCAACACTCTGATAGTCCACAGATTACAGAATGCGTCCAGATGTGCATCGGTAACTACTACTGGTCTTCCTGGGATTGATCAAAGCGTACACTGTTTCAGGCATTACACCCATGGAGGAAAGTGCGCATGGTGACAGTTGTACTCAATCCCGATGCAATTTTGGTTTCACCAACACAATGATAGTCCACAGATTACAGAATGCTTCCAGATGTGCATCGGAAACTACTGCTAGTCTTCCAGGGAACGATCAAAGCGTAAACTGTTTGAGACATTACAAACATGGAGGAAAGTGCGCATGCAGACTGTTGTATTCAATCCCGATGCAATTTCTGTGTTTCATCAACTCTATGAAGGTCCACAGATTACAGAACGAATCCAGAGGTGCATTGGAAACTACTACTGGTCTTCCAGGGAACGATCAAAGCGTAGACTGTTTGAGACATTACTCCCATGGAGGAAAGTGCGCATGGTGACTGTTGTATTCAATCCCGATGCAATTACTGTGTTTAATCAACACTCTGATAGTCCGCAGATTAAAGAGTGGCTCCAGATGTGCATCGGAAACTACTACTGGTCTACCAGGGAACGATCAAAGCGTGGACTGTTTGAGACATTAATCCCATGGGGGAAAGTGCGCATGGTGACTGTTGTATTCAATCCCGATGCAATTTCTGTGTTTCATCAACACTCTGATAGTCCACAGATTACAGAATGCCTCCAGATGTGCATCGGAAACTACTACTGGTCTTCCAGGAACGATCAAAGCGTAGACTGTTTGAGACATTACTCCCATGGAGGAAAGTGCGCATGGTGACTGTTGTATTCAATCCAGATTCAATTTTGGTTTCATCGACACTCTGATAGTCCACAGATTACAGAATGCCTGCAGATGTGCATCAGAAACTACTACTGGTCTTCCAGGGAACGATCAAAGCGTAGACTGTTTGAGACATTACTCCCATGGAGGAAAGTGCGCATGGTGACTGTTGTATTCAATCCCGATGCAATTTCTGTGTTTCATCAACACTCTGATAGTCCACAGATTACAGAATGCCTCCAGATGTGCATCGGAAACTACTACTGGTCTTCCAGGAAGCGATCAAAGCGTTGACTGTTTGAGACATTACTCCCAATGAGGAAAGTGCGCATGGTGACTGTTGTATTCAATCCCGAAGCAATTTCTGTGTTTCATCAACACTCAGATACTCCACAGATTACAGAATGCCTCCAGATGTGCATCGGAAACAACTACTGGTCTTCCAAGGAACGATCAAATCGTAGACCGTTTGAGGCATTACTCCCATGGAGGAAAGTGCGCATGGTGACTGTTGTTTTCAATCCCGATGACATTTATGTGATTCATCAACACTCTGATAGTCCACAGATTACAGAATGCCTCCAGATGTGCATCGGAAACTACTACTGGTCTTCCAGGGAACGATCAAAGCGTAGACTGTTTGAGACATTACTCCAATGGAGGAAAGTGCGCATGGTGACTGTTGTATTCAATCCCGATGCAATTACTGTGTTTCATCAACACTCTGATAGTCCGCAGATTAAAGAATGGCTGCAGATGTGCATCGGAAACTACTTCTGGTCTACCAGGGAGCGATCAAAGCTTAGACTGTTTGAGACATTACTCCCATGGAGGAAAGTGCGCATGGTGACTGTTGTATTCAATCCCGATGCAATTTCAGTGTTTCATCAACACTCTGGTAAACCACAGATTACAGAATGCCTCTAGATGTGCATCGGAAACTACTACTGGTCTTCCAGGGAATGATCAAAGCGTAGACTGTTTGAGACATTACTCCCATGGAGGAAAGTGCGCATGGTGACTGTTGTATTCAATCCCGATGCAATTTCTGTGTTTCATCAACACTATGATAGTCCACAGATTACAGAATGCCTCCAGATGTGCATCGGAAACTACTACTACTGGTCTTCCTGGGAATGATCAAAGCTTAGACGGTTTGAGACATTACTCCAATGGAGGAAAGTGCGCTTGGTGGCTGTTGTATTCAATCCCGATGCAATTTTGATTTCATCAACAGTCTGATAGTCCGCAGATTACAGAATACCTCCAGATGTGAATCGGAAACTACTACTGGTCTTCCAGGGAACGATCAAAGCGTAAACTGTTTGAGACATTACTCCCATGGAGGAATGTGCGCATGGTGACTGTTGTATCCAATCCAGATGCAATTTCTGTGTTTCATCAACACTCTGATAGTCCGTAGATTACAGAATGCCTCCAGATGTGCATCGGAAACTACTACTGGTCTTCCAGGGAACGATCAAAGCGTAAACTGTGTGAGACATTACTCTCCTGGAGGTAAGTGCGCATGGTGACTGTTGTATTCAATCCCGATGCAATTTCTGTGTTTCATCAACACTCTGATAGTCCACAGATTACAGAATGCCTCCAGATGTGCAACGGAAACTACTACTGGTCTTCCAGGGAACGATCAAAGCGTAAACAGTTTGAGACTTTGCACCCATGGAGGAAAGTGAACATGCTGACTGTTTTATTCAATTCCGATGCAATTTCTGTGTTTCATCAACAGTCTGATAGTCCGCAGATTACAGAATGCCTCCACATGTGCATCGAAGACTACTACTGGTCTTCCAGGGAACGATCAAATGGTAGACCGTTTGAGATATTACTTCCATGGAGGAAAGTGCACATGGTGACTGTTGTATTCAATCCCGATGCAATTACTGTGTTTCATCAACACTCTGATAGTCCGCAGATTAAGGAATGGCTCCAGATGTGCATCGGAAACTACTACTGGTCTACCAGGGAACGATCAAGGCGTATACTGTTAGAGACATTACTCCCATGGAGGAAAGTGCGCATGGTGACTGTTGTATTCAATCCCGATGCAATTTCTGTGTTTCATCAACACTCTGGTAAACCACAGATTACAGAATGCCTCTAGATGTGCATCGGAAACTACTACTGGTCTTCCAGGGAATGAGCAAAGCGTAGACTGTTTGAGACATTACTCCCATGGAGGAAAGTGCGCATGGTGACTGTTGTATTCAATCCCGATGAAATTTCTGTGTTTCATCAACACAATGATAGTCCACAGATTACAGAATGGTTCCAGATGTGCATCGGAAACTACTACTACTGGTCTTCCTGGGAACGATCAAAGCGTAGACGGTTTGAGACATTACTCCAATGGAGGAAAGTGCGCTTGGTGGCTGTTGTATTCAATCCCGATGCAATTTTGGTTTCATCAACAGTCTGATAGTCCGCAGATTACACAATACCTCCAGATGTGAATCGGAAACTACTACAGGTCTTCCAGGGAACGATCAAAGCGTAAACTGTTTGAGACATTACTCCCATGGAGGAAAATGCGCATGGTGACTGTTGTATCCAATCCCGATGCAATTTCTGTGTTTCATCAACACTCTGATAGTCCACAGATTACAGAATGCCTCCAGATGTGCATCGGAAACTACTACTGGTCTTCCAGGGAACGATCAAAGCGTAGACTGTTTGAGAAATTACTCCCATGGAGGTAAGTGCGCATGGTGACTGTTGTATTCAATCCAGATGCAATTTCTGTGTTTCATCAACACTCTGATAGTCCACAGATTACAGAATGCCTCCAGATGTGCATCGGAAACTACTACTGGTCTTCCAGGGAATGATCAAAGCGTAAACTCTGTGCGACATTACTCTCATGGAGGTAAGTGCGCATGGTGACTGTTGTATTCAATCCCGATGCAATTTCTGTGTTTCATCAACACTCTGATAGTCCACAGATTACAGAATGCCTCCAGATGTGCATCGTATACTTCTACTGGTCTTCCAGGAAACGATCAAAGCATAAACTGTTTGAGACGTTACTCCCATGCAGGAAAGTGCGCATGGTGACTGTTGTATTCAATCCCGATGCAAATTCTGTGTTTCATCAACACTCTGATAGTCCACAGATTACAGAATGCCTCCAGATGTGCAACGGAAACTACTACTAGTCTCCCAGGAAACGATCGAAGCGTAGACTGTTTGAGACATTACTCCCATGGAGGAAAGTGCGCATGGTGACTGTTGTATTCAATCGCGATGCAATTTTGGTTTCATCAACAGTCTGATAGTGCGCAGTTTACAGAATGCCTCCAGATGTTCATCGGAAACTACTACTGGTCTTCCAGGAAACGATCAAAGCGTAGACTGTTTGAGACATTACCCCCATGGAGGAAAGTGCGCATGGTGGCTGTTGTATTCAATCCCGATGCAATTACTGTGTTTCATCAACACTCTGATAGTCCGCAGATTAAAGAATGGCTCAAGATGTGCATCGGAAACTACTACTGGTCTACCAGGGAACGATCGAAGCGTATACTGTTTGAGACATTACACCCATGGAGGTAAGTGCACATGGTGACTGTTGTTTTCAATCCCGATTGCATTTCTGTGTTTCATCAACACTCTGATAGTCCACAGATTACAGAATGCGTCCAGATGTGCATCGGTAACTACTACTGGTCTTCCTGGGATTGATCAAAGCGTACACTGTTTGAGACATTACTCCCATAGAGGAAAGTGCGCATGGTGACAGTTGTACTCAATCCCGATGCAATTTTGGTTTCATCAACACAATGATAGTCCACAGATTACAGAATGCTTCCAGATGTGCATCGGAAACTACTGCTGGTCTTCCAGAGAACGATCAAAGCGTAAACTGTTTGAGACATTACAAACATGGAGGAAAGGGCGCATGCAGACTGTTGTATTCAATCCCGATGCAATTTCTGTGTTTCATCAACAATTTGAAGGTCCACAGATTACAGAACGAATCGAGATGTGCATCTGAAACTACTACTGGTCTTCCAGGGAACGATCAAAGCGTAGACTGTTTGAGACATTACTCCCATGGAGGAATGTGCGCATGGTGACTGTTGTATTGAATCCCGATGCAATTACTGTGTTTAATCAACACTCTGATAGTCCGCAGATTAAAGAGTGGCTCCAGATGTGCATCGGAAACTACTACTGGTCTACCAGGGAATGATCAAAGCGTGGACTGTTTGAGACATTAATCCCATGGGGGAAAGTGCGCATGGTGACTGTTGTATTCAATCCCGATGCAATTTTTGTGTTTCATCAACACTCTGATAGTCCACAGATTCCAGAATGCATCCAGATGTGCGTCGGAAACTACTACTGGTCTTCCAGGAACGATCAAAGCGTAGACTGTTTGAGACATTACTCCCATGGAGGAAAGTGCGCATGGTGACTGTTGTATTCAATCCAGATTCAATTTTGGTTTCATCAACACTCTGATAGTCCACACATTACAGAATGCCTCCAGATGTGCATCAGAAACTACTACTGGTCTTAAAGGGAACGATCAAAGCGTAGACTGTTTGAGACATTACTCCCATGGAGGAAAGTGCGCATGGTGACTGTTGTATTCAATCCCGATGCAATTTCTGTGTTTCATCAACACTCTGATAGTCCACAGATTACAGAATGCCTCCAGATGTGCATTGGAAACTACTACTGGTCTTCCAGGAAACGATCAAAGCGTAGACTGTTTGAGACATTACTCCCATGGATAAAAGTGCGCATGGTGACTGTTGTATTCAATCCCGATGCAATTTTTGTGTTTCATGAACACACTGATAGTCCACAGATTACCGAATGCCTCCAGATGTGCATCTGTAACTACTACTGGTCTTCCAGGGAACGATCAAAGCGTAGACTGTTTGAAACGTTACTAACATGGAGGAAAGTGCACATGGTGACTGTTGTATTCAATTCAGATGCAATTTCTGTGTTTCATCAACACTTTGAGGGTCTATAGATTACAGAATGCCTCCAGATGTGCATCGGAAACTAATACTGGTCATCCAGGGAACGATCAAAGCGTAGACTGTTTGAGACATTACTCCCATGGAGGAAAGTGCGCATGGTGGCTGTTGTATTCAATCCCGATGCAATTTTGGTTTCATCAACAGTCTGATAGTCCACAGATTACAGAATGCCTCCAGATGTGCATCGGAAACTACTACTGGTCTTCCAGGGAACGATCAAAGCGTAGACTGTTTGAGACATTACTCCCATGGAGGTAAGTGCGCATGGTGACTGTTGTATTCAATCCCGATGCAATTTCTGTGTTTCATCAACACTCTGATAGTCCGCAGATTAAAGAATGGCTCCAGATGTGCATCGGAAACTACTACTGGTCTACCAGGGAACGATCAAAGCGTATACTGTTTGAGACATTACTCCCATGGAGGAAAGTGCGCATGGTGACTGTTGTATTCAATCCCAATGCAATTTCTGTGTTTCATCAACACTCTGGTAAACCACAGATTACAGAATGCCTCTAGATGTGCATCGGAAACTACTACTGGTCTTCCAGGGAATGATCAAAGCGTAGACTGTTTGAGACATTACTCCCATGGAGGAAAGTGCGCATGGTGACTGTTGTATTCAATCCCGATGCAATTTCTGTGTTTCATCAACACTATTATAGTCCACAGATTACAGAATGCCTCCAGATGTGCATCGGAAACTACTACTGGTCTTCCAGGAAACGATCAAAGCGTAGACTGTTTGAGACATTACTCCCATGGAGGAAAGTGCGCATGGTGACTGTTGTATTCAATCCAGATTCAATTTTGGTTTCATCGACACTCTGATAGTCCACAGATTACAGAATGCCTCCAGATGTGCATCAGAAACTACTACTGGTCTTCCAGGGAACGATCAAAGCGTAGACTGTTTGAGACATTACTCCCATGGAGGAAAGTGCGCATGGTGACTGTTGTATTCAATCCCGATGCAATTTCTGTGTTTCATCAACACTCTGATAGTCCACAGATTACAGAATGCCTCCAGATGTGCATCGGAAACTACTACTGGTCTTCCAGGAAGCGATCAAAGCGTTGACTGTTTGAGACATTACTCCCAATGAGGAAAGTGCGCATGGTGACTGTTGTATTCAATCCCAATGCAATTTCTGTGTATCATGAACACTCTGATAGTCCACAGATTACCGAATGCGTCGAGATGTGCATCTGTAACTACTACTGGTCTTCCAGGGAACGATCAAAGCGTAGACTGTTTGAGACATTACTGCCATGGAGGAAGGTGCGTATGATGACTGTTGTATTCATTCCCGATGCAATTTCTGTGTTTCATCAACACTCAGATATTCCACAGATTACAGAATGCCTCCAGATGTGCATCGGAAACAACTACTGGTCTTCCAAGGAACGATCAAATCGTAGACCGTTTGAGACATTACTCCCATGGAGGAAAGTGCGCATGGTGACTGTTGTATTCAATCCCGATGCAATTACTGTGTTTCATCAACACTCTGATAGTCCGCAGATTAAGGAATGGCTCCAGATGTGCATCGGAAACTACTACTGGTCTACCAGGGAACGATCAAAGCGTATACTGTTTGAGACATTACTCCCATGGAGGAAAGTGGGCATGGTGACTGTTGTATTCAATCCCGATGCAATTTCTGTGTTTCATCAACACTCTGGTAAGCCACAGATTACAGAATGCCTCTAGATGTGCATCGGAAACTACTACTGGTCTTCCAGGGAATGATCAAAGCGTAGACTGTTTGAGACATTACTCCCATGGAGGAAAGTGCGCATGGTGACTGTTGTATTCAATCCCGATGAAATTTCTGTGTTTCATCAACACTATGATAGTCCACAGATTACAGAATGTCTCCAGATGTGCATCGGAAACTACTACTACTGGTCTTCCTGGGAACGATCAAAGCGTAGACGGTTTGAGACATTACTCCAATGGAGGAAAGTGCGCTTGGTGGCTGTTGTATTCAATCCCGATGCAATTTTGGTTTCATCAACAGTCTGATAGTCCGCAGATTACACAATACCTCCAGATGTGAATCGGAAACTACTACAGGTCTTCCAGGGAACGATCAAAGCGTAAACTGTTTGAGACATTACTCCCATGGAGGAAAGTGCGCATGGTGACTGTTGTATCCAATCCCGATGCAATTTTTGTGTTTCATCAACACTCTGATAGTCCACAGATTACAGAATGCCTCCAGATGTGCATCGGAAACTACTACTGGTCTTCCAGGGAACGATCAAAGCGTAGACTGTTTGAGAAATTACTCCCATGGAGGTAAGTGCGCATGGTGACTGTTGTATTCAATCCAGATGCAATTTCTGTGTTTCATCAACACTCTGATAGTCCACAGATTACAGAATGCCTCCAGATGTGCATCGGAAACTACTACTGGTCCTTCAGGGAATGATCAAAGCGTAAACTGTGTGAGACATTACTCTCATGGAGGTAAGTGCGCATGGTGACTGTTGTATTCAATCCCGATGCAATTTCTGTGTTTCATCAACACTCTGATAGTCCACAGATTACAGAATGCCTCCAGATGTGCATCGGATACTACTACTGGTCTTCCAGGAAACGATCAAAGCGTAAACTGTTTGAGACGTTACTCCCATGCAGGAAAGTGCGCATGGTGACTGTTGTATTCAATCCCGATGCAAATTCTGTGTTTCATCAACACTCTGATAGTCCACAGATTACAGAATGCCTCCAGATGTGCAACGGAAACTACTACTAGTCTCCCAGGAAACGATCGAAGCGTAGACTGTTTGAGACATTACTCCCATGGAGGAAAGTGCGCATGGTGACTGTTGTATTCAATCCCGATGCAATTTTGGTTTCATCAACAGTCTGATAGTGCGCAGTTTACAGAATGCCTCCAGATGTGCATCGGAAACTACTACTGGTCTTCCAGGAAACGATCAAAGCGTAGACTGTTTGAGACATTACTCCCATGGAGGAAAGTGCGCATGGTGGCTGTTGTATTCAATCCCGATGCAATTTTGTTTTCATCAACAGTCTGATAGTCCGCAGATTACAGAATGCCTCCAGATGTGCATCGGAGACTACTACTGGTCTTCCAGGGAACGATCAAATGGTAGACCGTTTGAGACATTACTCCCATGGAGGAAAGTGCACATGGTGACTGTTGTATTGTATCCCGATGCAATTACTGTGTTTCATCAACACTCTGATAGTCCGCAGATTAAAGAATGGCTCCGGATGTGCATCGGAAACTACTACTGGTCTACCAGGGAACGATCAAAGCGTATACTGTTTGAGACATTACTCCCATGGAGGAAAGTGCGCATGGTGACTGTTGTATTCAATCCCGATGCAATTTCTGTGTTTCATCAACACACTGATAGTCCACAGATTACAGAATGCCTCCAGATGTGCAACGGAAACTGCTACTGGTCTCCCAGGATACGATCAAAGCGTAGACTGTTTGAGACATTACTCCCATGGAGGAAAGTGCGCAAGGTGACTGTTGTATTCAATCCCGATGCAATTTCAGTGTTCCATCAACACTCTGGTAAACCACAGATTACAGAATGCCTCTAGATGTGCATCGGAAACTACTACTGGTCTTCCAGGGAACGATCAAAGCGTAGACGGTTTGAGACATTACTCCAATGGAGGAAAGTGCGCTTGGTGGCTGTTGTATTCAATCCCGATGCAATTTTGGTTTCATCAACAGTCTTATAGTCCGCAGATTGCAGAATACCTCCAGATGTGAATCGGAAACTACTACTGGTCTTCCAGGGAACGATCAAAGCGTAAACTGTTTGAGAAATTTCTTCCATGGAGGAAAGTGCGCATGGTGACTGTTGTATCCAATCCCGATGCAATTTCTGTGTTTCATCAACACTCTGATGGTCCACAGATTACAGAATGCCTCCAGATGTGCATCGGAAACTACTACTGGTCTTCCAGGGAACGATCAAAGCGTAAACTGTGTGAGACATTACTCTCATGGAGGTAACTGCGCATGGTGACTGTTGTATTCAATCCCGATGCAATTTCTGTGTTTCATCAACACTCTGATAGTCCACAGATTACAGAATGCCTCCAGATGTGCATCGGATACTACTACTGGTCTTCCAGGAATCGATCAAAGCGTAAACTGTTTGAGACGTTACTCCCATGCAGGAAAGTGCGCATGGTGACTGTTGTATTCAATCCCGATGCAACTTCTGTGTTTCATCAACACTCTGATAGTCCACAGATTACAGAATGCCTCCAGATGTGCAACGGAAACTACTACTAGTCTCCCAGGAAACGATCGAAGCGTAGACTGTTTGAGACATTACTCCCATGGAGGAAAGTGCGCAAGGTGACTGTTGTATTCAATCCCGATGCAATTTTGGTTTCATCAACAGTCTGATAGTCCGCAGATTACACAATACCTCCAGATGTGAATCGGAAACTACTACAGGTCTTCCAGGGAACGATCAAAGCGTAAACTGTTTGAGACATTACTCCCATGGAGGAAAGTGCGCATGGTGACTGTTGTATCCAATCCCGATGCAATTTTTGTGTTTCATCAACACTCTGATAGTCCACAGATTACAGAATGCCTCCAGATGTGCATCGGAAACTACTACTGGTCTTCCAGGGAACGATCAAAGCGTAGACTGTTTGAGAAATTACTCCCATGGAGGTAAGTGCGCATGGTGACTGTTGTATTCAATCCAGATGCAATTTCTGTGTTTCATCAACACTCTGATAGTCCACAGATTACAGAATGCCTCCAGATGTGCATCGGAAACTACTACTGGTCTTCCAGGGAATGATCAAAGCGTAAACTGTGTGAGACATTACTCTCATGGAGGTAAGTGCGCATGGTGACTGTTGTATTCAATCCCGATGCAATTTCTGTGTTTCATCAACACTCTGATAGTCCACAGATTACAGAATGCCTCCAGATGTGCATCGGATACTACTACTGGTCTTCCAGGAAACGATCAAAGCGTAAACTGTTTGAGACGTTACTCCAATGGAGGAAAGTGCGCTTGGTGGCTGTTGTATTCAATCCCGATGCAATTTTGGTTTCATCAACAGTCTGATAGTCCGCAGATTACACAATACCTCCAGATGTGAATCGGAAACTACTACAGGTCTTCCAGGGAACGATCAAAGCGTAAACTGTTTGAGACATTACTCCCATGGAGGAAAGTGCGCATGGTGACTGTTGTATCCAATCCCGATGCAATTTTTGTGTTTCATCAACACTCTGATAGTCCACAGATTACAGAATGCCTCCAGATGTGCAGCGGAAACTACTACTGGTCTTCCAGGGAACGATCAAAGCGTAGACTGTTTGAGAAATTACTCCCATGGAGGTAAGTGCGCATGGTGACTGTTGTATTCAATCCAGATGCAATTTCTGTGTTTCATCAACACTCTGATAGTCCACAGATTACAGAATGCCTCTAGATGTGCATCGGAAACTACTACTGGTCTTCCAGGGAATGATCAAAGCGTAGACTGTTTGAGACATTACTCCCATGGAGGAAAGTGCGCATGGTGACTGTTGTATTCAATCCCGATGAAATTTCTGTGTTTCATCAACACTATGATAGTCCACAGATTACAGAATGTCTCCAGATGTGCATCGGAAACTACTACTACTGGTCTTCCTGGGAACGATCAAAGCGTAGACGGTTTGAGACATTACTCCAATGGAGGAAAGTGCGCTTGGTGGCTGTTGTATTCAATCCCGATGCAATTTTGGTTTCATCAACAGTCTGATAGTCCGCAGATTACACAATACCTCCAGATGTGAATCGGAAACTACTACAGGTCTTCCAGGGAACGATCAAAGCGTAAACTGTTTGACACATTACTCCCATGGAGGAAAGTGCGCATGGTGACTGTTGTATCCAATCCCGATGCAATTTTTGTGTTTCATCAACACTCTGATAGTCCACAGATTACAGAATGCCTCCAGATGTGCATCGGAAACTACTACTGGTCTTCCAGGGAACGATCAAAGCGTAGACTGTTTGAGAAATTACTCCCATGGAGGTAAGTGCGCATGGTGACTGTTGTATTCAATCCAGATGCAATTTCTGTATTTCATCAACACTCTGATAGTCCACAGATTACAGAATGCCTCCAGATGTGCATCGGAAACTACTACTGGTCTTCCAGGGAATGATCAAAGCGTAAACTGTGTGAGACATTTCTCTCATGGAGGTAAGTGCGCATGGTGACTGTTGTATTCAATCCCGATGCAATTAATGTGTTTCATCAACACTCTGATAGTCCACAGATTACAGAATGCCTCCAGATGTGCATCGGATACTACTACTGGTCTTCCAGGAAACGATCAAAGCGTAAACTGTTTGAGACGTTACTCCCATGCAGGAAAGTGCGCATGGTGACTGTTGTATTCAATCCCGATGCAAATTCTGTGTTTCATCAACACTCTGATAGTCCACAGATTACAGAATGCCTCCAGATGTGCAACGGAAACTACTACTAGTCTCCCAGGAAACGATCGAAGCGTAGACTGTTTGAGACATTACTCCCATGGAGGAAAGTGCGCATGGTGACTGTTGTATTCAATCCTGATGCAATTTTGGTTTCATCAACAGTCTGATAGTGCGCAGTTTACAGAATGCCTCCAGATGTGCATCGGAAACTACTACTGGTCTTCCAGGAAACGATCAAAGCGTAGACTGTTGTGACATTACTCCAATGGAGGAAAGTGCGCATGGTGGCTGTTGTATTCAATCCCGGTGCAATTTTGTTTTCATCAACAGTGTGATAGTCCGCAGATTACAGAATGCCTCCAGATGTGCATCGGAGACTACTACTGGTCTTCCAGGGAACGATCAAATGGTAGACCGTTTGAGACATTACTCCCATGGAGGAAAGTGCACATGGTGACTGTTGTATTGTATCCCGATGCAATTACTGTGTTTCATCAACACTCTGATAGTCCGCAGATTAAAGAATGGCTCCGGATGTGCATCGGAAACTACTACTGGTCTACCAGGGAACGATCAAAGCGTATACTGTTTGAGACATTACTCCCATGGAGGAAAGTGCGCATGGTGACTGTTGTATTCAATCCCGATGCAATTTCTGTGTTTCATCAACACACTGATAGTCCACAGATTACAGAATGCCTCCAGATGTGCAACGGAAACTGCTACTGGTCTCCCAGGATACGATCAAAGCGTAGACTGTTTGAGACATTACTCCCATGGAGGAAAGTGCGCAAGGTGACTGTTGTATTCAATCCCGATGCAATTTCAGTGTTCCATCAACACTCTGGTAAACCACAGATTACAGAATGCCTCTAGATGTGCATCGGAAACTACTACTGGTCTTCCAGGGAACGATCAAAGCGTAGACGGTTTGAGACATTACTCCAATGGAGGAAAGTGCGCTTGGTGGCTGTTGTATTCAATCCCGATGCAATTTTGGTTTCATCAACAGTCTTATAGTCCGCAGATTGCAGAATACCTCCAGATGTGAATCGGAAACTACTACTGGTCTTCCAGGGAACGATCAAAGCGTAAACTGTTTGAGAAATTTCTTCCATGGAGGAAAGTGCGCATGGTGACTGTTGTATCCAATCCCGATGCAATTTCTGTGTTTCATCAACACTCTGATGGTCCACAGATTACAGAATGCCTCCAGATGTGCATCGGAAACTACTACTGGTCTTCCAGGGAACGATCAAAGCGTAGACTGTTTGAGACATTACTCCCATGGAGGTAAGTGCGCATGGTGACTGTTGTATTCAATCCCGATGCAATTTCTGTGTTTCATCAACACTCTGATAGTCCACAGATTACAGACTGCCTCCAGATGTGCATCGGAAACTACTACTGGTCTTCCAGGGAACGATCAAAGCGTAAACTGTGTGAGACATTACTCTCATGGAGGTAAGTGCGCATGGTGACTGTTGTATTCAATCCCGATGCAATTTCTGTGTTTCATCAACACTCTGATAGTCCACAGATTACAGAATGCCTCCAGATGTGCATCGGATACTACTACTGGTCTTCCAGGAAACGATCAAAGCGTAAAATGTTTGAGACGTTACTCCCATGCAGGAAAGTGCGCATGGTGACTGTTGTATTCAATCCCGATGCAACTTCTGTGTTTCATCAACACTCTGATAGTCCACAGATTACAGAATGCCTCCAGATGTGCAACGGAAACTACTACTAGTCTCCCAGGAAACGATCGAAGCGTAGACTGTTTGAGACATTACTCCCATGGAGGAAAGTGCGCAAGGTGACTGTTGTATTCAATCCCGATGCAATTTCTCTGTTTCATCAACACTCTGATAGTCCACAGATTACCGAATGCGTCCAGATGTGCAAAGGTAACTACTGCTGGTCTTCCAGGGAACGATCAAAGCGTAGACGGTTTGAGACATTACTCCCACGGAGAAAAGTGCGCATGGTGACTGTTGTATTCAATCCCGATGCAATTTTTGTGTTTCATCAACAGTCTGATTGTGCGCAGTTTACAGAATGCCTCCAGATGTGCATCGGAAACTACTACTGGTCTTCCAGGAAACGATCAAAGCGTAGACTGTTTTGACATTACTCCTATGGAGGTAAGTGCGCATCGTGACTGTTGTATTATATCCCGATGCAATTTTGTTTTCATCAACAGTCTGATAGTCCGCAGATTACAGAATGCCTCCAGATGTGCATCGGAGTCTACTACTGGTCTTCCAGGGAACGATCAAATGGTAGACCGTTTGAGACATTACTCCTATGGAGGAAAGTGCACATGGTGACTGTTGTATTGTATCCCGATGCAATTACTGTGTTTCATCAACACTCTGATAGTCCGCAGATTACAGAATGCCTCCAGATGTGCATCGGAAACTACTACTGGTCTACCAGGGAACGATCAAAGCGTATACTGTTTGAGACATTACTCCCATGGAGGAAAGTGCGCATGGTGACTGTTGTATTCAATCCCGATGCAATTTCTGTGTTTCATCAACACACTGATAGTCCACAGATTACAGAATGCCTCCAGATGTGCAACGGAAACTGCTACTGGTCTCCCAGGATACGATCAAAGCGTAGACTGTTTGAGACATTACTCCCATGGAGGAAAGTGCGCAAGGTGACTGTTGTATTCAATCCCGATGCAATTTCAGTGTTTCATCAACACTCTGGTAAACCACAGATTACAGAATGCCTCTAGATGTGCATCGGAAACTACTACTGGTCATCCAGGGAACGATCAAAGCGTAGACGGTTTGAGACATTACTCCAATGGAGGAAAGTGCGCTTGGTGGCTGTTGTATTCAATCCCGATGCAATTTTGGTTTCATCAACAGTCTTATAGTCCGCAGATTACAGAATACCTCCAGATGTGTATCGGAAACTACTACTGGTCTTCCAGGGAACGATCAAAGCGTAAACTGTTTGAGACATTTCTCCCATGGAGGAAAGTGCGCATGGTGACTGTTGTATCTAATCCCGATGCAATTTCTGTGTTTCATCAACACTCTGATAGTCCACAGATTACAGAATGCCTCCAGATGTGCATCGGAAACTACTACTGGTCTTCCAGGGAATGATCAAAGCGTAGACTGTTTGAGACATTACTCCCATGGAGGTAAGTGCGCATGGTGACTGTTGTATTCAATCCCGATGCAATTTCTGTGTTTCATCAACACTCTGATAGTCCACAGATTACAGAATGCCTCCAGATGTGCATCGGAAACTACTACTGGTCTTCCAGGGAACGATCAAAGCGTAAACTGTGTGAGACATTACTCTCATGGAGGTAAGTGCGCATGGTGACTGTAGTATTCAATCCCGATGCAATTTCTGTGTTTCATCAACACTCTGATAGTCCACAGATTACAGAATGCCTCCAGATGTGCATCGGATACTACTACTGGTCTTCCAGGAAACGATCAAAGCGTAAACTGTTTGAGACGTTACTCCCATGCAGGAAAGTGCGCATGGTGACTGTTGTATTCAATCCCGATGCAACTTCTGTGTTTCATCAACACTCTGATAGTCCACAGATTACAGAATGCCTCCAGATGTGCAACGGAAACTACCACTAGTCTCCCAGGAAACGATCGAAGCGTAGACTGTTTGAGACATTACTCCCATGGAGGAAAGTGCGCAAGGTGACTGTTGTATTCAATCCCGATGCAATTTCTCTGTTTCATCAACACTCTGATAGTCCACAGATTACCGAATGCGTCCAGATGTGCAAAGGTAACTACTGCTGGTCTTCCAGGGAACTATCAAAGCGTAGACGGTTTGAGACATTACTCCCACGGAGAAAAGTGCGCATGGTGACTGTTGTATTCAATCCCGATGCAATTTTGGTTTCATCAACAGTCTGATAGTGCGCAGTTTACAGAATGCCTCCAGATGTGCATCGGAAACTACTACTGGTCTTCCAGGAAACGATCAAAGCGTAGACTGTTTGAGACATTACTCCTATGGAGGTAAGTGCGCATCGTGACTGTTGTATTATATCCCGATGCAATTTCTGTGTTTCATCAACACTCTGATAGTCCACAGATTACAGAATGCTTCCAGATTTGCATCGGAAACTACTACTGGCCTTCCAGGGAACGATCAAAGCGTAAACCGTTTGTGACATTACTCCCGTGGAGGAAAGTGCCCATGGTGACTCTTGTATCCAACCCCGAAGCAATTTCTATGTTTCGCGACACTCTGATAGTCAAAGGATTACAGAATGGCTCCAGATGTATATCGGAAGCCACTACTGGTCTTCCTGGGAACAATCAAACGTACACAGTTTGAGACATTACTCCCATGGAGCAAAGTGCGCAATGGTGACAGTTGTATTCAATCCTGATGCAATTTTGGTTTCATCAACACTCTGATAATCTACAGATTACAGAATGATTCCAGATGTGCATTGGAAACTACTACTGGTCTTCCAGGGAACGATCAAAGCGTTAACAGTTTGAGACTTTGCACCCATGGAGGAAAGTGAACATGCTGACTGTTTATTCAATCCCGATGCAATTTCTGTGTTTCATCAACACTTTGAAAGTCCACAGATCACAGAATGCCTCCAGATGTGCATCGGAAACTACTACTGGTCTACCCGGGAACGATCAAAGCGTAGACTGTTTGAGACATTACTCCCATGGAGGAAAGTGCGCATGGTGACTGTTGTATTCAATCCCGATGCAATTTCTATGTTTCATCAACACTATGATAGTAAACAGATTACAGAATGCCTCCAGATGTGCATCGGAAACAACTACTACTGGTCTTCCAGGGAACGATCAAAGCGTTGACGGTTTGAGACATTACTCCAATGGAGGAAAGTGCGCATCGTGGCTGTTGTATTCAATCCCGATGCAATTTTGGTTTCATCAACAGTCTGACAGTCCGCAGATAACAGAATACCTCCAGATGTGAATCGGAAACTACTACTGGTCTTCCAGGGAACGATCAAAGCGTAAACTGTTTGAGACATTACTCCCATGGAGGAAAGTGCGCATGGTGACTGTTGTATCCAATCCCGATGCAATTTCTGTGTTTCATCAACACTCTGATAGTCCACAGATTACAGAATGCCTCCAGATGTGCATCGGAAACTACTACTGGTCTTCCAGGGAACGATCAAAGCGTAGACTGTTTGAGACATTACTCCCATGGAGGTCAGTGCGCATGGTGACTGTTGTATTCAATCCCGATGCAATTTCTGTGTTTCATCAACACTCTGATAGTCCACAGATTACAGAATGCCTCCAGATGTGCATCGGAAACTACTATGGTCTTCCAGGGAACGATCAAAGCGTAAACTGTGTGAGACATTACTCTCATGGAGGGAAGTGCGCATGGTGACTATTGTATTCAATATCGATGCAATTTCTGTGTTTCATCAACACTCTGATAGTCCACAGATTACAGAATGCCTCCAGATGTGCATCGGATACTACTACTGGTCTTCCAGGAAACGATCAAAGCGTAAACTGTATGAGACGTTACTCCCATGCAGGAAAGTGCGCATGGTGACTGTTGTATTCAATCCCGATGCAAATTCTGTGTTTCATCAACACTCTGATAGTCCACAGATTACAGAATGCCTCCAGATGTGCATCGGAAACTACTACTGGTCTTCCAGGAAACGATCAAAGCGTAGACGGTTTGAGACATTACTCCTATGGAGGTAAGTGCGCATCGTGACTGTAGTATTATATGCCGATGCAATTTCTGTGTTTCATCAACACTCTGGTAGTCCACAGATTACAGAATGCCTCCAGATGTGCATCGGATACTACTACTGGTCTTCCAGGAAACGATCAAAGCTTAACTGTTTGAGACATTACTGCTATGGAGGAAAGTGCGCATGGTGACTGTTGTATTCAATCCCGATGCAATTTCTGTGTTTCATCAACACACTGATAGTCCACAGATTACAGAATGCCTCCAGATGAGCAACGGAAACTGCTACTGGTCTCCCAGGATACGATCAAAGCGTAGACTGTTTGAGACATTACTCTCATGGAGGAAAGTGCGCAAGGTGACTGTTGTATTCAATCCCGATGCAATTTCAGTGTTTCATCAACACTCTGGTAAACCACAGATTACAGAATGCCTCTAGATGTGCATCGGAAACTACTACTGGTCTTCCAGGGAATGATCAAAGCGTAGACTGTTTGAGACATTACTCCCATGGAGGAAAGTGCGCATGGTGACTGTTGTATTCAATCCCGATGCAATTTCTGTGTTTCATCAACACTTTGAAGGTCCACAGATTACAGAATGCCTCCAGATGTGCATCGGAAACTACTACTGGTCTACCCGGGAACGATCAAAGCGTAGACTGTTTGAGACATTACTCCCATGGAGGAAAGTGCGCATGGTGACTGTTGTATTCAATCCCGATGCAATTTTGCTTTCATCAACACTCTGACAGTCCACAGATTACCGAATGCGTCCAGATGTGCAAAGGTAACTACTGCTGGTCTTCCAGGGAACGATCAAAGCGTAGACGGTTTGAGACATTACTCCCACGGAGAAAAGTGCGCATGGTGACTGTTGTATTCAATCCCGATGCAATTTTGGTTTCATCAACAGTCTGATAGTGCGCAGTTTACAGAATGCCTCCAGATGTGCATCGGAAACTACTACTGGTCTTCCACGAAACGATCAAAGCGTAGACTGTTTTGACATTACTCCTATGGAGGTAAGTGCGCATCGTGACTGTTGTATTATATCCCGATGCAATTTTGTTTTCATCAACAGTCTGATAGTCCGCAGATTACAGAATGCCTCCAGATGTGCATCGGAGTCTACTACTGGTCTTCCAGGGAACGATCAAATGGTAGACCGTTTGAGACATTACTCCCATGGAGGAAAGTGCACATGGTGACTGTTGTATTGTATCCCGATGCAATTACTGTGTTTCATCAACACTCTGATAGTCCGCAGATTACAGAATGCCTCCAGATGTGCATCGGAAACTACTACTGGTCTACCAGGGAACGATCAAAGCGTATACTGTTTGAGACATTACTCCCATGGAGGAAAGTGCGCATGGTGACTGTTGTATTCAATCCCGATGCAATTTCTGTGTTTCATCAACACACTGATAGTCCACAGATTACAGAATGCCTCCAGATGTGCAACGGAAACTGCTACTGGTCTCCCAGGATACGATCAAAGCGTAGACTGTTTGAGACATTACTCCCATGGAGGAAAGTGCGCAAGGTGACTGTTGTATTCAATCCCGATGCAATTTCTCTGTTTCATCAACACTCTGATAGTCCACAGATTACCGAATGCGTCCAGATGTGCAAAGGTAACTACTGCTGGTCTTCCAGGGAACTATCAAAGCGTAGACGGTTTGAGACATTACTCCCACGGAGAAAAGTGCGCATGGTGACTGTTGTATTCAATCCCGATGCAATTTTGGTTTCATCAACAGTCTGATAGTGCGCAGTTTACAGAATGCCTCCAGATGTGCATCGGAAACTACTACTGGTCTTCCAGGAAACGATCAAAGCGTAGACTGTTTGAGACATTACTCCTATGGAGGTAAGTGCGCATCGTGACTGTTGTATTATATCCCGATGCAATTTCTGTGTTTCATCAACACTCTGATAGTTTACAGATTACAGAATGCCTCCAGATGTGCATCGGAAACTACTATTGGTCTTCCAGGGAACGATCAAAGCGTAGACGGTTTGAGAAATTACCCCCATGGAGGAAAGTGCGCATGGTGACTGTTGTATTCAATCCCGATGCAATTTCTGTGTTTCATCAACACTCTGATAGTCCACAGATTACAGAATGCTTCCAGATTTGCATCGGAAACTACTACTGGCCTTCCAGGGAACGATCAAAGCGTAAACCGTTTGTGACATTACTCCCGTGGAGGAAAGTGCCCATGGTGACTCTTGTATCCAACCCCGAAGCAATTTCTATGTTTCGCGACACTCTGATAGTCAAAGGATTACAGAATGGCTCCAGATGTATATCGGAAGCCACTACTGGTCTTCCTGGGAACAATCAAACGTACACAGTTTGAGACATTACTCCCATGGAGCAAAGTGCGCAATGGTGACAGTTGTATTCAATCCCGATGCAATTTTGGTTTCATCAACACTCTGACAATCTACAGATTACAGAATGATTCCAGATGTGCATTGGAAACTACTACTGGTCTTCCAGGGAACGATCAAAGCGTTAACAGTTTGAGACTTTGCACCCATGGAGGAAAGTGAACATGCTACCTGTTTATTCAATCCCGATGCAATTTCTGTGTTTCATCAACACTTTGAAAGTCCACAGATCACAGAATGCCTCCAGATGTGCATCGGAAACTACTACTGGTCTACCCGGGAACGATCAAAGCGTAGACTGTTTGAGACATTACTCCCATGGAGGAAAGTGCGCATGGTGACTGTTGTATTCAATCCCGATGCAATTTCTGTGTTTCACAACACTATGATAGTAAACAGATTACAGAATGCCTCCAGATGTGCATCGGAAACAACTACTACTGGTCTTCCAGGGAACGATCAAAGCGTAGACGGTTTGAGACATTACTCCAATGGAGGAAAGTGCGCATCGTGGCTGTTGTATTCAATCCCGATGCAATTTTGGTTTCATCAACAGTCTGACAGTCCGCAGATAACAGAATACCTCCAGATGTGAATCGGAAACTACTACTGGTCTTCCAGGGAACGATCAAAGCGTAAACTGTTTGAGACATTACTCCCATGGAGGAAAGTGCGCATGGTGACTGTTGTATCCAATCCCGATGCAATTTCTGTGTTTCATCAACACTCTGATAGTCCACAGATTACAGAATGCCTCCAGATGTGCATCGGAAACTACTACTGGTCTTCCAGGGAACGATCAAAACGTAGACTGTTTGAGACATTACTCCCATGGAGGTCAGTGCGCATGGTGACTGTTGTATTCAATCCCGATGCAATTTCTGTGTTTCATCAACACTCTGATAGTCCACAGATTACAGAATGCCTCCAGATGTGCATCGGAAACTACTATGGTCTTCCAGGGAACGATCAAAGCGTAAACTGTGTGAGACATTACTCTGATGGAGGGAAGTGCGCATGGTGACTATTGTATTCAATATCGATGCAATTTCTGTGTTTCATCAACACTCTGATAGTCCACAGATTACAGAATGCCTCCAGATGTGCATCGGATACTACTACTGGTCTTCCAGGAAACGATCAAAGCGTAAACTGTATGAGACGTTACTCCCATGCAGGAAAGTGCGCATGGTGACTGTTGTATTCAATCCCGATGCAAATTCTGTGTTTCATCAACACTCTGATAGTCCACAGATTACAGAATGCCTCCAGATGTGCAACGGTAACTACTACTGGTCTTCCAGGGAACGATCAAAGCGTAAACGGTTTGAGACATTACACCCATGGAGGTAATTGCACATGGTGACTGTCGTATTCAATCCCGATGCCATTTCTGTGTTTCATCAACACTCTGATAGTCCACAGAATTGAGCATGCCTCCAGATGTGCAATGGAAACTACTACTGGTCTTCCAGGGAACGATCAAAGCGTAGACGGTTTGAGACATTACTCCCATGGAGGAAAGTGCTCATGGTGACTGTTGTACTCAATCCCGATGCAATTTTGGTTTCATCAACAGTCTGATAGTCCTCAATTTACAGAATGCCTCCAGATGTGCATCGGAAACTACTACTGGTCTTCCAGGAAACGATCAAAGCGTAGACGGTTTGAGACATTACTCCTATGGAGGTAAGTGCGCATCGTGACTGTAGTATTATATGCCGATGCAATTTCTGTGTTTCATCAACACTCTGGTAGTCCACAGATTACAGAATGCCTCCAGATGTGCATCGGATACTACTACTGGTCTTCCAGGAAACGATCAAAGCTTAACTGTTTGAGACATTACTGCTATGGAGGAAAGTGCGCATGGTGACTGTTGTATTCAATCCCGATGCAATTTCTGTGTTTCATCAACACACTGATAGTCCACAGATTACAGAATGCCTCCAGATGAGCAACGGAAACTGCTACTGGTCTCCCAGGATACGATCAATGCGTAGACTGTTTGAGACATTACTCCCATGGAGGAAAGTGCGCAAGGTGACTGTTGTATTCAATCCCGATGCAATTTCAGTGTTTCATCAACACTCTGGTAAACCACAGATTACAGAATGCCTCTAGATGTGCATCAGAAACTACTACTGGTCTTCCAGGGAATGATCAAAACGTAGACTGTTTGAGACATTACTCCCATGGAGGAAAGTGCGCATGGTGACTGTTGTATTCAATCCCGATGCAATTTCTGTGTTTCATCAACACTTTGAAGGTCCACAGATTACAGAATGCCTCCAGATGTGCATCGGAAACTACTACTGGTCTACCCGGGAACGATCAAAGCGTAGACTGTTTGAGACATTACTCCCATGGAGGAAAGTGCGCATGGTGACTCTTGTATTCAATCCCGATGCAATTTTGCTTTCATCAACACTCTGATTGTCCACAGATTACAGAATGCTTCCACATGTGCATCGGAAACTACTATTGGTCTTCCAGGGAACGATCAAAGCATAAACAATTTGAGACTTTACACCCATGGAGGAAAGTGAACATGCTGACTGTTGTATTCAATCCCGATGCAATTTCCGTGGTACATCAACACTTTGAAGGTCCACAGATTACAGAATGCCTCCAGATGTGCATCGGAAACTACTACTAGTCTACCAGGGAATGATCAAAGCGTCGATTGTTTGAGACATTACTCTAATGGAGGAAAGTGCTCATGGTGACTGTTGCATTCAATCCCGATGCAATTACTGTGTTTTATCAACACACTGATAGTCCGCAGATTAAAGAATGGCTCCAGTTGTGCATCGGAAACTACTACTGGTCTACCAGGGAACGATCAAAGCCTAGACAGTTTCAGACATTACTCCCATGGAGGAAAGTGCGCATGGTGACTGTTGTATTCAACCACGATGCAATTTCTGTGTTACATCAACACTCAGATAGTCCACAGATTACAGAATACCTCCCGATGTGCATCGGAAACTACTACTGGTCTTCCAGGGAACGATCAAAGCGTAGACTGTTTGAGACATTACTCCCATGGAGGACAGAGCGCATGATGACTGTTGTATTCAATCCCGATGCAATTTCTGTGTTTCATCAACACTCAGATAGTCCACAGATTACAGAATGCACCCAGATGTGCATCGGAAACAACTACTGGTCTTCCAGGGAACGATCAAAAACGTAGACTGTTTGAGACATTACTCCCATGGAGGAAAGTGCGCATGGTGACTGTTGTATCCAATCCCGATGCAATTTCTGTGTTTCATCAACACTCTGATAGTCCACAGATTACAGATTGCCTCCAGAGGTGCATCGGAAACTACTACTGGTCTTCCAGGGAACGATCAAAGCGTAGACTGTTTGAGACATTACTCCCATGGAGGTAAGTGCGCATGGTGAGTGTTGTATTCAATCCCGATGCAATTTCTGTGCTTCATCAACACTCTGATAGGCCACAGATTACAGAGTGCCTCCAGATGTGCATCGGAAACTAATACTGGTCTTCCAGGGAACGATCAAAGCGTAAACTGTGTGAGACATTACTCTCATGGAGGTAAGTGCGCATGGTGACTGTTGTATTCAATCCCGATGCAGTTTCTGTGTTTCATCAACACTCTGGTAGTCCACAGATTACAGAATGCCTCCTGATGTGCATCGGATACTACTACTGGTCTTCCAGGAAACGATCAAAGCTTAACTGTTTGAGACATTACTGCTATGGAGGAAAGTGCGCATGGTGACTGTTGTATTCAATCCCGATGCAATTTCTGTGTTTCATCAACACACTGATAGTCCACAGATTACAGAATGCCTCCAGATGTGCAACGGAAACTGCTACTGGTCTCCCAGGATACGATCAAAGCGTAGACTGTTTGAGACATTACTCCCATGGAGGAAAGTGCGCAAGGTGACTGTTGTATTCAATCCCGATGCAATTTCTGTGTTTCATCAACACTCTGATAGTCCACAGATTACCGAATGCGTCCAGATGTGCATCGGAAACTACCACAGGTCTTCCAGGAAACGATCAAAGCGTAGACTGTTTGAGACATTACTCCTATGGAGTTAAGTGCGCATCGTGGCTGTTGTATTATATCCCGATGCAATTTCTGTGTTTCATCAACACTCTGATAGTCCACAGATTACAGATTGCTTCCAGATGTGCATCGGAAACTACTACTGGCCTTCCAGGGAACGATCAAAGCGTAAACTGTTTGTGACATTACTCCCATGGAGGAAAGTGCCCATGGTGACTGTTGTATCCAACCCCGAAGTAATTTCTGTGTTTCGCAACAGTCTGATAGCCAAAAGATTACAGAATGGCTAAAGATGTATATCGGAAACTACTACTGGTCTTCCTGGGAACAATGAAAGCGTACAATGTTTGAGACATTACTCCCATGGAGGAAAGTGCGCATGGTGACTGTTGTATTCAATCCCGATGCAATTTTGCTTTCATCAACACTCTGATTGTCCACAGATTACAGAATGCTTCCAGATGTGCATCGGAAACTACTATTGGTCTTCCAGGGAACGATCAAAGCATAAACAATTTGAGACTTTACACCCATGGAGGAAAGTGAACATGCTGACTGTTGTATTCAATCCCGATGCAATTTCCGTGTTACATCAACACTCTGAAGGTCCACAGATTACAGAATGCCTCCAGATGTGCATCGGAAACTACTACTAGTCTACCAGGGAATGATCAAAGCGTCGATTGTTTGAGACATTACTCTAATGGAGGAAAGTGCTCATGGTGACTGTTGCATTCAATCCCGATGCAATTACTGTGTTTCATCAACACACTGATAGTCCGCAGATTAAAGAATGGCTCCAGATGTGCATCGGAAACTACTACTGGTCTAAAAGGGAACGATCAAAGCCTAGACTGTTTCAGACATTACTCCCATGGAGGAAAGTGCGCATGGTGACTGTTGTATTCAACCACGATGCAATTTCTGTGTTACATCAACACTCAGATAGTCCACAGATTACAGAATACCTCCCGATGTGCATCGGAAACTACTACTGGTCTTCCAGGGAACGATCAAAGCGTAGACTGTTTGAGACATTACTCCCATGGAGGACAGAGCGCATGATGACTGTTGTATTCAATCCCGATGCAATTTCTGTGTTTCATCAACACTCAGATAGTCCACAGATTACAGAATGCCTCCAGATGTGCATCGGAAACAACTACTGGTCTTCCAGGGAACGATCAAAGCGTAGACTGTTTGAGACATTACTCGCATGGAGGAAAGTGCGCATGGTGACTGTTGTATTCAATCATGATGCAATTACTGTGTTTCATCAACACTCTGATAGTCCGCAGATTAAAGAATGGCTCCAGATGTGCATCGGAAACTACTACTGGTCTAGCAGGGAACGATCAAAGCGTATACTGTTTGAGACATTACTCCCATGGAGGAATGTGCGCATGGTGACTGTTGTATTCAATCCCGATGCAATTTCAGTGTTTCATCAACACTCTGGTAAACCACAGATTATAGAATGCCTCTGGATGTGCATCGGAAACTACTACTGGTCTTCCAGGGAATGATCAAAACGTAGACTGTTTGAGACATTACTCCCATGGAGGAAAGTGCGCATGGTGACTATTGTATTCAATCCCGATGCAATTTCTGTGTTTCATGAACACACTGATAGTCCACAGATTACCGAATGTCTCCAGAAGTGCATTTGTAACTACTACTGGTCTTCCAGGGAACGATCAAAGCTTAGACTGTTTGAGACATTACTAACATATAGGAAAGTGCGCATGGTGACTGTTGTATTCAATTCAGATGCAATTTCTGTCTTTCATCAACACTTTGAAGGTCTACAAATTACAGAATGCCTCCAGATGTGCATCGGAAACTAATACTGCTCTTCCAGGGAACGATCAAAGCGTAGACTGTTTGAGACATTACTCCCATGGAGGAAAAGGCGCCTGGTAACTGATGTATTCAATCCCGATGCAATTTCTGTGTTGCCTCAAAACTCTGATAGTCCACAGATTACAGAATGCCTCCAGATGTGCTTCGGTAACAACTACTGGTCTTCCAGGGAACGATCAAAACGTAGACTGTTTGAGACATTACTCCCATGGAGGAAAGTGCGCATGGTGGCTGTAGTATTCAGTCCCGATAAAATTTTGGTTTCATCAACAGTCTGATAGTCGGCAGATTACAGAATGCCTCCAGATGCGCATCGGATACTACTACTGGTCTTCCAGGGAACGATCAAATGTTAGACCGTTTTAGACATTACTCCCATGGAGGAAAGTGCGCATGGTGACTGCTGTATTCAATCCCGATGCAATTACTGTGTTTCATCAACACCCTGATAGTCCGCAGATTAAAGAATGGCTCCAGATGTGCATCGGAAACTACTACTGGTCTACCAGGGAACGATCAAAGCGTATACTGTTTGAGACATTACTCCCATGGAGGAAAGTGCGCATGGTGACTGTTGTATTCAATCCCGATGCAATTTCTGTGTTTCATCAACACTCTGGTAAACCACAGATTACAGAATGCCTCTAGATGTGCATCGGAAACTACTACTGGTCTTCCAGGGAATGATCAAAGCGTAGACTGTTTGAGACATTACTCCCATGGAGGAAAGTGATCATGGGGATTGTTGTATTCAATCCCGATGCAATTTCTGTGTTTCATCAACACTATGATAGTCCACAGATTACAGAATGCCTCCAGATGTGCATCGGAAACTACTACTACTGGTCTTCCAGGGAACGATCAAAGTGTAGACGGTTCGAGACATTAATCGAATGGAGGAAAGTGCGCATGGTGGCTGTTGTATTCAATCCCGATTCAATTTTGGTTTCATCAACAGTCTGATAGTCCGCAGATTACAGAATACCTCCAGATGTGAATCGGAATCTACTACTGGTCTTCCAGGGAACGATCAAAGCGTAAACTGTTTGAGACATTACTCCCATGGAGGAAAGTGCGCATGGTGACAGTTGTATCCAATCCCGATGCAATTTCTGTATTTCATCAACACTCTGAGAGTCCACAGATTACAGAATGCCTCCAGATGTGCATCGGATACTACTACTGGTCTTCCAGGAAACGATCAAAGCGTAAACTGTTTGAGACGTTACTCCCATGCAGGAAAGTGCGCATGGTGACTGTTGTATTCAATCCCGATGCAATTTCTGTGTTTCATCAACACTCTGAGAGTCCACAGATTACAGAATGCCTCCAGATGTGCAACGGAAACTACTACTGGTCTCCCAGGAAACGATCAAAACGTAGACTGTTTGAGACATTACTCCCATGGAGGAAAGTGCGCAAGCTGACTGTTGTATTCAATCCCGATGCAATTTCTCTGTTTCATCAACACTCTGATAGTCCACAGATTACCGAATGCGTCCAGATGTGCAACGGTACTACTACTGGTCTTCCAGGGAACGATCAAAGCGTAAACTGTCTGAGACGTTACACCCATGGAGGTAAGTGCACATAGTGACTGTTGTATTCAATCCCGATGCCATTTCTGTGTTTCATCAACACTCTGATAGTCCACAGATTACAGCATGCCTCCAGATGTGCAATGGAACCTACTACAGGTCTTCCAGGGAACGATCAAAGCGTAGACGGTTTGAGACATTACTCCCATGTAGGAAAGTGCGCATGGTGACTGTTGTTTTCAATCCCGATGCAATTTTGGTTTCATCAACAGTCTGATAGTCCGCAGATTACATACTACCTCCAGATGTGAATCGGAAACTACTACTGGTCTTCCAGTGAACGATCAAAGCGTAGACTGTTTGAGACATTACTCAAATGGAGGAGAGTGCCCATGGTGACTGTTGTATCCAACCCCGAAGCAATTTCTGAGTTTCGCAACACTCTGATAGTCAAAAGATTAGAGAATGGCTCCAGATGTATATCGGAAGCTACTACTGGTCTTCCTGGGAACAATCAAACGTACACTGTTTGAGACATTACTCCCATGGAGGAAAGTGCGCATGGTGACTGTTGTATTCAACCACGATGCAATTTCTGTGTTACTTCAACACTCAGATAGTCCACAGATTACAGAATACCTCCCGATGTGCATCGGAAACTACTACTGGTCTTCCAGGGAACGATCAAAGCGTAGACTGTTTGAGACATTACTCCTATGGAGGTAAGTGCGCATGGTGACTGTTGTATTCAATCCCGATGCAATTTTGGTTTCATCAACACTCTGATTGTCCACAGATTACAGAATGCTTCCAGATGTGCATCGGAAACTACTATTGGTCTTCCAGGGAACGATCAAAGCGTAAACAATTTGAGACTTTACACCCATGGAGGAAAGTGAACATGCTGACTGTTGTATTCAATCCCGATGCAATTTCTGTGTTTCATCAACACTTTGAATGTCCACAGATTACAGAATGCCTCCAGATGTGCATCGGAAACTACTACTGGTCTACCAGGGAATGATTAAAGCGTCGATTGTTTGAGACATTACTCTAATGGAGGAAAGTGCTCATGGTGACTGTTGCATTCAATCCCGATGCAATTACTGTGTTTCATCAACACACTGATAGTCCGCAGATTAAAGAATGGCTCCAGATGTGCATCGAAAACTACTACTGGTCTACCAGGGAACGATCAAAGCGTAGACTGTTTCAGACATTACTCCCATGGAGGAAAGTGCGCATGGTGACTGTTGTATTCAACCACGATGCAATTTCTGTGTTACTTCAACACTCAGATAGTCCACAGATTACAGAATACCTCCCGATGTGCATCGGAAACTACTACTGGTCTTCCAGGGAACGATCAAAGCGTAGACTGTTTGAGACATTACTCCCATGGAGGAAAGAGCGCATAATGACTGTTGTATTCAATCCCGATGCATTTTCTGTGTTTCATCAACACTCAGATAGTCCACAGATTACAGAATGCCTCCAGATGTGCATCGGAAACAACTACTGGTCTTCCAGGGAACGATCAAAGCGTAGACTGTTTGAGACATTACTCGCATTGAGGAAAGTGCGCATGGTGACTGTTGTATACAATCCCGATGCAATTACTGTGTTTCATCAACACTCTGATAGTCCGCAGATTAAAGAATGGCTCCAGATGTGCATCGGAAACTACTACTGGTCTACCAGGGAACGATCAAAGCGTATACTGGTTGAGACATTACTCCCATGGAGGAATGTGCGCATGGTGACTGTTGTATTCAATCCCGATGCAATTTCAGTGTTTCATCAACACTCTGGTAAACCACAGATTATAGAATGCCTCTGGATGTGCATCGGAAACTACTACTGGTCTTCCAGGGAATAATCAATACGTAGACTGTTTGAGACATTACTCCCATGGAGGAAAGTGCGCATGGTGACTGTTGTATTCAGTCCCGATGCAATTTCTGTGTTTCATGAACACACTGATAGTCCACAGATTACCGAATGTCTCCAGAAGTGCATTTGTAACTACTACTGGTCTTCCAGGGAACGATCAAAGCTTAGACTGTTTGAGACATTACTAACATGGAGGAAAGTGCGCATGGTGACTGTTGTATTCAATTCAGATGCAATTTCTGTGTTTCATCAACACCCTGATTGTCCGCAGATTAAAGAATGGCTCCAGATGTGCATCGGAAACTACTACTGGTCTTCCAGGGAACGATCAAAGCGTACACTGTTTGAGACCTTACTCCCATGGAGGAAAAGGCGCCTGGTGACTGTTGTATTCAATCCCGATGCAATTTCTGTGTTGCATCAAAACTCTGATAGTCCTCAGATTACAGAATGCCTCCAGATGTGCTTCGGTAACAACTACTCGTCTTCCAGGGAACGATCAAAGCGTAGACTGTTTGAGACATTACTCCCATGGAGGAAAGTGCGCATGGTGGCTGTAGTATTCAATCCCAATAAAATTTTGGTTTCATCAACAGTCTGATAGTCCGCAGATTACAGAATGCCTCCAGATGTGCATCGGATACTACTACTGGTCTTCCAGGGAACGATGAAATGGTAGACCGTTTGAGACATTACTCCCATGGAGGAAAGTGCGCATGGTGACTGTTGTATTCAATCCCGATGCAATTACTGTGTTTCATCAACACCCTGATTGTCCGCAGATTAAAGAATGGCTCCAGATGTGCATCGGAAACTACTACTGGTCTACCAGGGAACGATCAAAGCGTATACTGTTTGAGACATTGCTCCCATGGAGGAAAGTGCGCATGGTGACTGTTGTATTCAATCCCGATGCAATTTCTGTGTTTCATCAACACTCTGGTAAACCACAGATTACAGAATGCCTCTAGATATGCATCGGAAACTACTACTGGTCATCCAGGGAATGATCAAAGCGTAGACTGTTTGAGACATTACTCCCATGGAGGTAAGTGCGCATGGTGGCTGTAGTGTTCAATCCCAATAAAATTTTGGTTTCATCAACAGTCTGATAGTCCGCAGATTACAGAATGCCTCCAGATGTGCATCGGATACTACTACTGGTCTTCCAGGGAACGATGAAATGGTAGACCGTTTGAGACATTACTCCCATGGAGGAAAGTGCGCATGGTGACTGTTGTATTCAATCCCGATGCAATTTCTGTGTTTCATCAACACTATGATAGTCCACAGATTACAGAATGCCTCCAGATGTGCATCGGAAACTACTACTACTGGTCTTAAAGGGAACGATCAAAGCGTAGACGGTTTGAGACATTACTCCCATGGAGGAAAGTGCGCATGGTGACTGTTGTATCCAATCCGGATGCAATTTCTGTATTTCATCAACACTCTGAGAGTCCACAGATTACAGAATGCCTCCAGATGAGCAACGGATACTACTACTGGTCTTCCAGGAAACGATCAAAGCGTAAACTGTTTGAGACGTTACTCCCATGCAGGAAAGTGCGCATGGTGACTGTTGTATTCAATCCCGATGCAATTTCTGTGTTTCATCAACACTCTGATTGTCCACAGATTACAGAATGCCTCCAGATGTGCAACGGAAACTACTACTGGTCTCCCAGGAAACGATAAAAGCGTAGACTGTTTGAGACATTACTCCCATGGAGGTAAGTGCGCATGGTGACTGATGTATTCAATCCCGATGCAATTTCTGTGTTTCATCAACACTATAATAGTCCACAGATTACAGAATGCCTCCAGATGTGCATCGGAAACTACTACTACTGGTCTTCCAGGGAACGATCAAAGCGTAGACGGTTTGAGACATTACTCCAATGGAGGAAAGTGCGCATGGTGGCTGTTGTATTCAATCCCGATGCAATTTTGGTTTCATCAACAGTCTGATAGTCCGCAGATTACAGAATACCTCCAGATGTGAATCGGAAACTACTACTGGTCTTCCAGGGGACGATCAAAGCGTAAACTGTGTGAGACATTACTCTCATGGAGGTAAGTGTACATGGTGATTGTTGTGTTCAATCCCGATTCAATTTCTGTGTTTCATCAACACTCTGATAGTCCACAGATTACCGAATGCGTCCAGATGTGCATCGGGAACTACTACTGGTCTTCCAGGAAACGATCAAAGCGTAGACTGTTTGAGTTATTACTCCAATGGAGGAAAGTTCGCATGGTGGCTGTTGTATTCAATCCCGATGCAATTTTGGTTTCATCAACACTCTGATAATCTACAGATTACAGAATGCTTCCAGATGTGCATTGGAAACTACTACTGGTCTACCAGGGAACGATCAAAGCGTAGAATGTTTGAGATATTATTCCCATGGAGGAAAGTGCGCATGGTGACTGTTGAATTCAATCCCGATGCATTTTCTGTGTTTCACCAACACTATGATAGTCCACAGATTACAGAATGCCTCCAGATGTGCATCGGAAACTACTACTACTGGTCTTCCAGGGAACGATCAAAGCGTAGACGGTTTGAGACATTACTCCAATGGAGGAAAGTTCGCATGGTGGCTGTTGTATTCAACCCCGATGCAATTTTGATTTCATCAACAGTCTGATAGTCCGCAGACTACAGAATACCTCCAGATGTGAATCGGAAACTACTACTGGTCTTCCAGGGAACGATCAAAGCGTAAACTGTTTGAGACATTACTCCCATATAAGAAAGTGCGCAAGGTGACTGTTGTATCCAATCCCGATGCAATTTCTGTGTTTCATCAACACTCTGATAGTCCACAGATTACAGAATGCCTCCAGATGTGCATCGGAAACTACTACTGGTCTTCCAGGGAACATTTAAAGCGTAGACGGTTTGAGACATTACTCCCATGAAGGTAAGTGCGCATGGTGACTGTTGTATTCAATCCCGATGCAAATTCGGTGTTTCATCAACACTCTGATAGTCCACAGATTACAGAATACCTCCAGATGTGCATCGGAAACTACTACTGGTCTTCCAGGGGACGATCAAAGCGTAAACTGTGTGAGACATTACTCTCATGGAGGTAAGTGCGCATGGTGACTGATGTATTGAATCCCGATGCAATTTCTGTGTTTCATCAACACTCTGATAGTCCACAGATTACCGAATGCGTCCAGATGTGCATCGGAAACTACTACTGGTCTTCCAGGAAACGATCAAAGCGTAGACTGTTTGAGACATTACTCCTATGGAGGTAAGTGCACATCGTGACTGTTGTATTATATCCCGATGCAATTTCTGTGTTTCATCAACACTCTGATAGTCCACAGATTACAGAATGCCTCCAGATGTGCATCAGAAACTACTACTGGCATTCCAGGGAACGATCAAAGCGTAAACTGTTTGTGACATTACTCCCATGGAGGAAAGTGCGCATGGTGACTGTTGTATCCAACCCCGAAGCAATTTCTTTGTTTCGCAACACTCTGATAGCCAAAAGATTACAGAATGGCTCCAGATGTATATCGGAAACTACTACTGGTCTTCCTGGGAACAATCAAAGCGTACACTGTTTGAGACATTACTCCCATATAGGAAAGTGCGCATGGTGACTGTTGTATCCAATCCCGATGCAATTTCTGTGTTTCATCAACACTCTGATAGTCCACAGATTGCAGAATGCCTCCAGATGTGCATCGGAAACTACTACTGGTCTTCCAGGGAACATTCAAAGCGTAGACTGTTTGAGACATTACTCCCATGAAGGTAAGTGCGCATGGTGACTGTTGTATTATATCCCGATGCAATTTCTGTGTTTCATCAACACTCTGATAGTCCACAGATTACCGAATGCCTCCAGATGGGCATCGGAAACTACTACTGGTGTTCCAGGGAACGATCAAAGCGTAGACGGTTTGAGATATAACTCCCATGGAGGAAAGTCCGCATGGTGACTGTTGTGTTCAATCCCGATGCAAATTTGGTTTCATCAACAGTCTGATAGTCCGCAGATCACAGAATGCCTCCAGATGTGCTTCGGAAACTTCTACTGGTCTTCCAGGAAACGGTCAAAGCGTAGACTGTTTGAGACATTACTCCTATGGATCAAGTGCGCATTGTGACTTTTGTGTTATATCCCGATGGAATTTCTGTGTTTCATCAACACTCTGATAGTCCACAGATTACAGAATGCCTACAGATGTGCATCGTAAACTACTACTGGTCTACCAGAGACCGTTCAAAGCGTGACTGTTTGAGACATTACAGCCATGGAGGAATGTGTGCATTGTGACTGTTGTATTCAATCCCGATGGAATTTCTGTGTTTCATCAACACTCAGATAGTCCACAGATTACAGAATGAAACCAGATGTGCATCGGAAACAACTACTGGTCTTCCAGGGAACGATCAAAGCGTAGACTGTTTGAGACATAACTCCCATGGAGGAAAGTGCGCATGGTGACTGTTGTATTCAATCCCGATGCAATTTCTGTGTTTCATCAACACTAAGATAGTCTACAGATTACAGAATGTGTCCAGATGTGCATCGGAAACTACTACTGGTCTTTCAGGGAACGATCAAAGCGTAGACGGTTTGAGACATTACTCCCATGGAGGAAAGTGCACATGGTGGCTGTTGTATTCAATCCCGATGCAATTTTGGTTTCATCAACAGTCTGATAGTCCGCAGATTACAGAATACCCCCAGATGTGAATCGGAAACTACTACTGGTCTTCCAGGGAACGATCAAAGCGTAAACTGTTCGAGACATTACTCCCATGGAGGAAAGTGCGCATGGTGACTGTTGTATCCAATCCCGATGCAATTTCTGTGTTTCATAAACACTCTGATAGTCCACAGATTACAGAATGCCTCCAGATGTGCATCGGAAACTACTACTGGTCTTCCTGGGAACGATCAAAGCGTAGACTGTTTGAGACATTACTCCCATGGAGGTAAGTGCGCATGGTGCCTGTTGTATTCAATCCCGATGCAGTTTCTGTGTTTCATCAACACTCTGATAGTCCACAGATTACAGAATGCCTCCAGATGTGCATCGGAAACTACTACTGGTCTTCCAGGGAACGATCAAAGCGTAAACTGTGTGAGACATTCCTCTCATGGAGGTAAGTGCGCATGGTGACTGTTGTATTCAATCGCGATGCAATTTCTGTGTTTCATCAACACTCTGATAGTCCACAGATAACAGAATGCCTCCAGATGTGCATCGGATACTACTACTGGTCTTCCAGGAAACGATCAAAGCGTAAACTGTATGAGACATTACTCCCATGGAGGAAAGTGCGCATGGTGACTGTTGTATTCAATCCCGATGCAATTTCTCTGATAGTCCACAGATTACAGAATGCCTCCAGATGTGCATCGGAAACTACTACTGGCCAAAGCGTAAACTGTTTGAGACATTACTCCAATGGATCAAGTGCGCATTGTGACTTTTGTGTTATTTCCCGATGCAATTTCTGTGTTTCATCAACACTCTGATAGTCCACAGAATGCCTCCAGATGTGCATCGGAAACTACTACTGGTCTTCCAGGAAACGATCAAAGCGTAGACTGTTTGAGACATTAATCCAATGGTGGAAAGTGCGCATGGTGACTGTTGTATTCAATCCCGATGCAATTACTGTGTTTCATCAACACTCTGGTAGTCCACAGATTACAGAATGCCTCTAGATGGTCATCCGTAACTACTACTGGTCTTCCAGGGAATGATCAAAGCGTAGACTGTTTTAGACATTACTCCCATGGAGGAAAGTGCGCATTGTGACTGTTGTATTGAATCCCGATGCAATTTCTGTGTTTCATCAACACTCTGATAGTCCGCAGATTACAGAATACCTCCAGATGTGCATCGTAAACTACTACTGGTCTACCAGAGACCATTCAAAGCGTGACTGTTTGAGACATTACTCCCATGGAGGAAAGTGCGCATGGTGACTGTTGTATTCAATCCCGATGGAATTTCTGTGTTTCATCAACACTACGATAGTTTACAGATTACAGAATGCCTACAGATGTGCATCGGAAACTACTACTGGTCTTCCAGAAAAAGATCAAAGCGTAAACTGTTTGAGCCATTACACCCGTGGAGGTATGTGCACATGGTGACTGTTGTATTCAATCCCGATGCCATTCCTGTGTTTCATCAACACTCTAATAGTCCACAGATTACAGAATGCCTCCAGATGTGCATCGGAAACTACTACGGGTCTTCCAGGGAACGATCAAAGCGTAGACGGTTAGAGACATAACTCCCATGGAGGAAAGTCCGCATGGTGACTGTTGTATTCAATCCCGATGCAATTTTGTTTTCATCAACAGTCTGATAGTCCGCAGATTACAGAATGCCTCCAGATGTGCATCGGAAACTACTACTGGTCTTCCAGGAAACGATCAAAGCGTAGACTGTTTGAGACATTACTCCAATGGAGGAAAGTGCGCATGGTGACTGTTGTATTCAATCCCGATGCAATTACTGTGTTTCATCAACACTCTGGTAGTCCACAGATTACAGAATGCCTCTAGATGGTCATCCGTAACTACTACTGGTCTTCCAGGGAATGATCAAAGCGTAGACTGTTTGAGACATTACTAACATGGAGGAAAGTGCGCATGGTGACTGTTGTATTCAATCCCGATGGAATTTCTGTGTTTCATCAACACTATGATAGTTTACAGATTACAGAATGCCTCCAGATGTGCATCGGAAACTAGTACTGGTCTTTCAGGGAAGATCAAAGCGTAGACGGTTTGAGACATTACTCCCATGGAGGAAAGTGCGCATGGTGACTGTTGTATTCAATCCCGATGCAATTTCTGTGTTTCATCAACACTCTGATAGTCCGCTGATTACAGAATACCTCCAGATGTGAATCGGAAACTACTACTGGTCTACCAGGGAACGATCAAAGCGTAAACTGTTTGAGACATTACTCTTATGGAGGAAAGTGCGCATGGTGACTGTTGTATTCAATCTCGATGCAATTTTGGATTCATCAACAGTCTGATAGTCCGCAGATTACAGAATGAATCCAGATGTGCATCGGAAACTACTACTAGTCTTTCAGGGAAGATCAAAGCGTAGACGGTCTGAGACAATACTCCCATGGAGGAAAGTGTGCATGGTGGCTGTTGTAATCAATCCCGATGCAATTTTGGTTTCATCAGCAGTCTGATAGTCCGCAGATTACAGAATACCTCCAGATGTGAATCCCAAACTACTACTGGTCTTCCAGGGAACGATCAAAGCGTAAACTGTTTGAGACATTACTCCCATGGAGGAAAGTGCGCATGGTGACTGTTGTATCCAATCCCGATGCAATTTCTGTGTATCATCAACACTCTGATAGTCCACAGGTTACAGAATGCCTCCAGATGTGCATCGGAAACTACTGCTGGTCTTCTAGGGAACGATCAAAGCGTAGACTGCTTAAGACATTACTCCCATGGAGGTAAGTGCGCATGGTGACTGATGTATTCAATCCCGATGCAATTTCTCTGTTTCATCAACACTCTGATAGTCCACAGATTACAGAATGCCTCCAGATGTGCATAGGAAATTACTACTGGTCTTCCAGGTAATGATCAAAGCGTAAACTGTGTGAGACATTACTCTCATGGAGGTAAGTGGGCATGGTGACTGTTGTATTCAATCCCGATGCAATTTCTGTGTTTCATCAACACTCTAATAGTCCACAGATTACAGAATGCCTCCAGATATGCATCGGATACTACTACCGGCCTTCCAGGAAACGATCAAAGCGTAAACTGTTTGAGACATTACTCCCATAAAGGAAAGTGCGCATGGTGACTGTTGTATTCAATCCCGATGCAATTTCTGTGTTTCATCAACACTCTGATAGTCCACAGATTACCGAATGCGTCCAGGTGTGCATCGGTAACTACTACTGGTCTTTCAGGGAACGATCAAATCGTAAACAGTTTGAGACATTACACCCATGGAGGTAAGTGCACATGGTGACTGTTGTATTCAATCCCGATGCCATTTCTGTGTCTCATCAACACTATGATAGTTTACAGATTGCAGAATGCCTCCAGATGTGCATCGGAAACTACTACTGGTCTTTCAGGGAAGATCAAAGCGTAGACGGTTTGAGACATTACTCCCATGGAGGAAAGTGCGCATGGTGACTGTTGTATTCAATCCCGATGCAATTTCTGTGTTTCATCAACACTCTGATAGTCCGCAGATTACAGTATACTTCCAGATGTGAATCGGAAACTACTACTGGTCTTCCAGGGAACGATCAAAGCGTAAACTGTTTGAGACATTACTCTTATGGAGGAAAGTGCGCATGGTGACTGTTGTATTCAATCTCGATGCAATTTTGGATTCATCAACAGTCTGATAGTCTACAGATTACAGAATGCCTCCAGATGTGCATCGGAAACTACTACTGGTCTTTCAGGGAAGATCAACGCGTAGACCGTTTGAGACAATACTCCCATGGAGGAAAGTGCGCATGGTGGCTGTTGTAATCAATCCCGGTGCAATTTTGGTTTCATCAGCAGTCTGATTGTCCGCAGATTACAGAATACCTCCAGATGTGAATCCCAAACTACTACTGGTCTTCAGGGAACGATCAAAGCGTAAACTGTGTGAGACATTACTCCCATGGAGGAAAGTGCGCATGGTGACTGTTGTATCCAATCCCGATGCAATTTCTGTGTATCATCAACACTCTGATAGTCCACAGGTTACAGAATGCCTCCAGATGTGCATCGGAAACTACTGCTGGTCTTCCAGGGAACGATCAAAGCGTAGACTGCTTAAGACATTACTCCCATGGAGGTAAGTGCGCATGGTGACTGATGTATTCAATCCCGATGCAATTTCTGTGTTTCATCAACACTCTGGTAGTCCACAGATTACAGAATGCCTCCAGATGTGCATAGGAAACTACTACTGGTCTTCCAGGGAACGATCAAAGCGTAAACTGTGTGAGACATTACTCTCATGGAGGTAAGTGCGCATGGTGACTGTTGTATTCAATCCCGATGCAATTTCTGTATTTCATCAACACTCTGATAGTCCACAGATTACAGAATGCCTCCAGATGTGCAACGGAAACTACTACTGGTCTAGCAGGAAACGATCAAAGCGTAGACTGTTTGAGACATTACTTCCATGGAGGAAAGTGCGCATGGTGACTGTTGTATTCAATCCCGATGCAATTTCTGTGTTTCATCAACACTCTGATAGTCCACAGATTACCGAATGCGTCCAGATGTGCATCGGTAACTACTACTTGTCTTCTAGGGAACGATCAAATCGTAAACAGTTTGAGACATTGCACCCATGGAGGTAAGTGCACATGGTGACGGTTGTATTCAATCCCGATGCCATTTCTGTGTTTCATCAAAACTCTGATAGTCCACAGATTACAGAATGCATCCAGATGTGCATCGGAAGCTACTACTGGTCTTCCAGGGAACGATCAAAGCGTAGACGGTTTGAGACATTACCCCCATGGAGGAAAGTGCGCATGGTGACTGTTGTATTCAATCCCTATGCAATTTCTGTGTTTCATCAACACTCTGATAGTCCACAGATTACAGAATGCCTATAGATGTGCAACGGAAACTACTACTGGTCTAGCAGGAAACGATCAAAGCGTAGACTGTTTGAGACATTACTCCCATGGAGGAAAGTGCGCATGGTGACTGTTGTATTCAATCCCGATGCAATTTCTGTGTTTCATCAACACTCTGATAGTCCACAGATTACCGAATGCGTCCAGATGTGCATCGGTAACTACTATGGTCTTCCAGGGAACGATCAAAGCGTAAACTGTTTGAGACATTACACCCATGGAGGTAAGTGCACATGGTGACTGTTGTATTCAATCCCGATGCCATTTCTGTGTTTCGTCAAAACTCTGATAGTCCACAGATTACAGAATGCCTCCAGATGTGCATCGGAAACTACTACTGGTCTTCCAGGGAACGATCAAAGCGTAGACGGTTTGAGACATTACTCCCATGGAGGAAAGTGCGCATGGTGACTTGTATTCAATCCCGATGCAATTTTGGTTTCATCAACAGTCTGACAGTCCACAGATTACAGAATGTCTCCAGATGTGCGTCGGAAACTACTACTGGTCTTCCAGGGAACGATCAAAGAGTAGAGTATTTGAGACATTACTAACATGAAGGAAAGTGCGCATGTTGAATGTTGTATTCAATCACGATGCAATTTCTGTGTTTCATCAACACTCTGATAGTCCACAGATTACAGAATGCCTCCAGATGTGCAACGGAAACTACAACTGGTCTAGCAGGAAACGATCAAAGCGTAGACTGTTTGAGACATTACTCCCAAGGAGGAAAGTGCGCATGGTGACTGTTGTATTCAATCCCGATGCAATTTCTGTGTTTCATCAACACTCTGATAGTCCACAGATTACCGAATGCGTCCAGATGTGCATCGGTAACTACTACTGGTCTTCCAGGGAACGATCAAATGGCAAACAGTTTGAGACATTACACCCATGGAGGTAAGTGCACATGGTGACTGTTGTATTCAATCCCGATGCCATTTCTGTGTTTCATCAAAACTCAGATAGTCCACGGATAACAGAATGCATCCAGATGTGCATCGGAAACTACTATTGGTCTTCCAGGGAACGATCAAAGCGTAGACGGTTTGAGACATTACCCCCATGGAGGAAAGTGCGCATGGTGACTGTTGTATTCAATCCCGATGCAATTTCTGTGTTTCATCAACACTCTGATAGTCCACAGATTACAGAATCCCTATAGATGTGCAACGGAGACTACTACTGGTCTAGCAGGAAACGATCAAAGCGTAGACTGTTTGAGACATTACTCCCATGGAGGAAAGTGCGCATGGTGACTGTTGTATTCAATCCCGATGCAATTTCTGTGTTTAATCAACACTCTGATAGTCCACAGATTACCGAATGCGTCCAGATGTGTATCGGTAACTACTACTGGTCTTCCAAGGAACGATCAAAGCGTAAACTGTTTGAGACAGTACACCCATGGAGGTAAGTGCACATGGTGACTGTTATATTCAATCCCGACGCCATTTCTGTGTTTCATCAAAACTCTGATAGTCCACAGATTACAGAATGCCTCCAGATGTGCATCGGAAACTACTACTGGTCTTCCAGGGAACGATCAAAGCGTAGACGGTTTGAGACATTACTCTTATGGAGGAAAGTGCGCATGGTGACTGTTGTATTCATTCCCGATGCATCTTCGGTTTCATCAACAGTCTGATAGTCCAAAGATTACATAATGCTTCCAGATGTGCATCGGAAACTACTACTGGTCTCCCATGGAACGATCAAAGCGTAAACAGTTTGAGACATTACACCAATGGAGGAAAGTGCGCATGCTGACTGTTGTATTCAATCCCGATGCAATTTCTGTGTTTCATCAACACTTTGAAGGTCCACAGATTACAGAATGCCTCCAGATGTGCATCGGAAACTACTACTGGTCTTCCAGGGAACGATCAAAGCGTAGACGGTTTGAGATATAACTCCCATGGAGGAAAGTCCGCATGGTGACTGTTGTGTTCAATCCCGATGCAAATTTGGTTTCATCAACAGTCTGACAGTCCGCAGATCACACAATGCCTCCAGATGTGCATCGGAAACTTCTACTGGACTTCCAGGAAACGGTCAAAGCGTAGACTGTTTGAGACATTACTCCTATGGATCAAGTGCGCATTGTGACTTTTGTGTTATTTCCCGATGCAATTTCTGTGTTTCATCAACACTCTGATAGTCCACAGATTACAGAATGCCTCCAGATGTGCATCGTAAACTACAACTGGTCTACCAGAGACCGTTCAAAGCGTGACTGTTTGAGACATTACTCCCATGGAGGAAAGTGCGCATGGTGACTGTTGTATTCAATTCCGATGCAATTTCTGTGTTTCATCAACACTATGATAGTTTACAGATTACAGAATGCCTACAGATGTGCATCGGAAACTACTACTGGTCTTCCAGGGAAAGATCAAAGCGTAAACTGTTTGAGCCATTACACCCGTGGAGGTATGTGCACATGGTGACTGTTGTATTCAATCCCGATGCCATTTCTGTGTTTCATCAACACTCTAATAGTCCACAGATTACAGAATGCCTCCAGATGTGCATCGGAAACTACTACTGGTCTTCCAGGGAACGATCAAAGCGTAGACGGTTAGAGACATAACTCCCATGGAGGAAAGTCCGCATGGTGACTGTTGTATTCAATCCCGATGCATTTTTGTTTTAATCAACAGTCTGATAGTCCGCAGATTACAGAATGCCTCCAGATGTGCATCGGAAACTACTACTGGTCTTCCAGGAAACGATCAAAGCGTAGACTGTTTGAGACATTACTCCAATGGAGGAAAGTGCGCATGGTGACTGTTGTATTCAATCCCGATGCAATTACTGTGTTTCATCAACACTCTGGTAGTCCACAGATTACAGAATGCCTCTAGATGGTCATCCGTAACTATTACTGGTCTTCCAGGGAATGATCAAAGCGTAGACTGTTTGAGACATTACTCCCATGGAGGAAAGTGCGCATGGTGACTGTTGTATTCAATCCCGATGTAATTTCTGTGTTTCATCAACACTATGATAGTTTACAGATTACAGAATGCCTCCAGATGTGCATCGGAAACTACTACTGGTCTTTCAGGGAAGATCAAAGCGTAGACGGTTTGAGACATTACTCCCATGGAGGAAAGTGCGCATGGTGACTGTTGTATTCAATCCCGATGCAATTTTGGTTTCATCAACAGTCTGACAGTCCACAGATTACAGAATGCCTCCAGATGTGCATCGGAAACTACTACTGGTCTTCCAGGGAACGATCAAAGAGTAGACTATTTGAGACATTACTAACATGAAGGAAAGTGCGCATGGTGACTGTTGTATTCAATCATGATGCAATTTCTGTGTTTCATCAACACTCTGATAGTCCACAGATTACCGAATGCCTCCAGATGTGTATCGGTAACTACTACTGGTCTTCCAAGGAACGATCAAAGCGTAAACTGTTTGAGACAGTACACCCATGGAGAAAAGTGCGCATGGTGACTGTTATATTCAATCCCGACGCCATTTCTGTGTTTCATCAAAACTCTGATAGTCCACAGCTTACAGAATGCCTCCAGATGTGCATCGGAACCTCCTACTGGTCTTCCAGGGAACGATCGAAGCGTAGACGGTTTGAGACATTACTCTTATGGAGGAAAGTGCGCATGGTGACTGTTGTATTCATTCCCGATGCATCTTCGGTTTCATCAACAGTCTGATAGTCCAAAGATTACATAATGCCTCCAGATGTGCATCGGAAACTACTACTGGTCTCTTATGGAACGATCAAAGCGTAAACAGTTTGAGACATTACACCAATGGAGGAAAGTGCGCATGCTGACTGTTGTATTCAATCCCGTTGCAATTTCTGTGTTTCATCAACACTTTGAAGGTCCACAGATTACAGAATGCCTCCAGATTTGCATCAGAAAACTACAACTGGTCTACCACGGAACGTTCAATACGTAGACTGTTTGAGACATTACTATAATGAGGAAAGTGCGCATAGTGACTGTTGTATTCAATCCCGATGCAATTACAGTGTTTCATCAACACTCTGATTGTCCGCAGATTAAATAATAGCTCCAGATGTGCATCGGAACCTACTACTGGTCTTCCAGGGAACGATCAAAGCGTACACTGTTTGAGACATTAATCCCATGTAGTAAAGTGCGCATGGTGACTGTTGTATTCAATCCCGATGCAATTTCTGTGTTGCATCAACACTCTAATAGTCCACAGATTACAGAATGCCTCCAGATGGGCATCGGAAACTACTACTGGTCTTCCAGGGAACGATCAAAGCGTAGACGGTTTGAGATATAACTCCCATGGAGGAAAGTCCGCATGGTGACTGTTGTGTTCCATCCCGATGCAAATTTGGTTTCATCAACAGTCTGATAGTCCGCAGATCACAGAATGCCTCCAGATGTGCATCGGAAACTTCTACTGGACTTCCAGGAAACGATCAAAGCGTAGACGGTTTGAGACATTACCCCCATGGAGGAAAGTGCACATGGTGACTGTTGTATTCAATCCCTATGCAATTTCTGTGTTTCATCAAAACTCTGATAGTCCACAGATTACAGAATGCATCCAGATGTGCATCGGAAGCTACTACTGGTCTTCCAGGGAACGATCAAAGCGTAGACGGTTTGAGACATTACCCCCATGGAGGAAAGTGCGCATGGTGACTGTTGTATTCAATCCCTATGCAATTTTTGTGTTTCATCAACACTCTGATAGTCCACAGATTACAGAATGCCTATAGATGTGCAACGGAAACTACTACTGGTCTAGCAGGAAACGATATAAGCGTAGACTGTTTGAGACATTACTCCCATGGAGGAAAGTGCGCATGGTGACTGTTGTATTCAATCCCGATGCAATTTCTGTGTTTAATCAACACTCTGATAGTCCACAGATTACCGAATGCGTCCAGATGTGCATCGGTAACTACTATGGTCTTCCAGGGAACGATCAAAGCGTAAACTGTTTGAGACATTACACCCATGGAGGTAAGTGCACATGGTGACTGTTATATTCAATCCCGATGCCATTTCTGTGTTTCGTCAAAACTCTGATAGTCCACAGATTACAGAATGCCTCCAGATGTGCATCGGAAACTACTACTGGTCTTCCAGGGAACGATCAAAGCGTAGACGGTTTGAGACATTACACCCATGGAGGAAAGTGCGCATGGTGACTGTGTTTTCAATCCCGATGCAATTTCTGTGTTTAATCAACACTCTGATAGTCCACAGATTACCGAATGCGTCCAGATGTGTATCGGTAACTACTACTGGTCTTCCAAGAAACGATCAAAGCGTAAACTGTTTGAGACAGTACACCCATGGAGGTAAGTGCACATGGTGACTGTTATATTCAATCCCGACGCCATTTCTGTGTTTCATCAAAACTCTGATAGTCCACAGATTACAGAATGCCTCCAGATGTGCATCGGAAACTACTACTGGTCTTCCAGGGAACGATCAAAGCGTAGACGGTTTGAGACATTACTCTTATGGAGGAAAGTGCGCATGGTGACTGTTGTTTTCATTCCCGATGCATCTTCGGTTTCATCAACAGTCTGATAGTCCAAAGATTACATAATGCTTCCAGATGTGCATCGGAAACTACTACTGGTCTCCCATGGAACGATCAAAGCGTAAACAGTTTGAGACATTACACCAATGGAGGAAAGTGCGCATGCTGACTGTTGTATTCAATCCCGATGCAATTTCTGTGTTTCATCAACACTTTGAAGGTCCACAGATTACAGAATGCCTCCAGATGTGCATCGGAAACTACTACTGGTCTTCCAGGGAACGATCAAAGCGTAGACGGTTTGAGATATAACTCCCATGGAGGAAATTCCGCATGGTGACTGTTGTGTTCAATCCCGATGCAAATTTGGTTTCATCAACAGTCTGATAGTCCGCAGATCACACAATGCCTCCAGATGTGCATCGGAAACTTCTACTGGACTTCCAGGAAACGGTCAAAGCGTAGACTGTTTGAGACATTACTCCTATGGATCAAGTGCGCATTGTGACTTTTGTGTTATTTCCCGATGCAATTTCTGTGTTTCATCAACACTCTGATAGTCCACAGATTACAGAATGCCTCCAGATGTGCATCGTAAACTACAACTGGTCTACCAGAGACCGTTCAAAGCGTGACTGTTTGAGACATTACTCCCATGGAGGAAAGTGCGCATGGTGACTGTTGTATTCAATTCCGATGCAATTTCTGTGTTTCATCAACACTATGATAGTTTACAGATTACAGAATGCCTACAGATGTGCATCGGAAACTACTACTGGTCTTCCAGGGAACGATCAAAGCGTAGACGGTTAGAGACATAACTCCCATGGAGGAAAGTCCGCATGGTGACTGTTGTATTCAATCCCGATGCATTTTTGTTTTAATCAACAGTCTGATAGTCCGCAGATTACAGAATGCCTCCAAATGTGCATCGGAAACTACTACTGGTCTTCCAGGAAACGATCAAAGCGTAGACTGTTTGAGACATTACTCCAATGGAGGAAAGTGCGCATGGTGACTGTTGTATTCAATCCCGATGCAATTACTGTGTTTCATCAACACTCTGGTAGTCCACAGATTACAGAATGCCTCTAGATGGTCATCCGTAACTATTACTGGTCTTCCAGGGAATGATCAAAGCGTAGACTGTTTGAGACATTACTCCCATGGAGGAAAGTGCGCATGGTGACTGTTGTATTCAATCCCGATGTAATTTCTGTGTTTCATCAACACTATGATAGTTTACAGATTACAGAATGCCTCCAGATGTGCATCGGAAACTACTACTGGTCTTTCAGGGAAGATCAAAGCGTAGACGGTTTGAGACATTACTCCCATGGAGGAAAGTGCGCATGGTGACTGTTGTATTCAATCCCGATGCAATTTTGGTTTCATCAACAGTCTGACAGTCCACAGATTACAGAATGCCTCCAGATGTGCATCGGAAACTACTACTGGTCTTCCAGGGAACGATCAAAGAGTAGACTATTTGAGACATTACTAACATGAAGGAAAGTGCGCATGGTGACTGTTGTATTCAATCATGATGCAATTTCTGTGTTTCATCAACACTCTGATAGTCCACAGATTACCGAATGCCTCCAGATGTGTATCGGTAACTACTACTGGTCTTCCAAGGAACGATCAAAGCGTAAACTGTTTGAGACAGTACACCCATGGAGAAAAGTGCGCATGGTGACTGTTATATTCAATCCCGACGCCATTTCTGTGTTTCATCAAAACTCTGATAGTCCACAGCTTACAGAATGCCTCCAGATGTGCATCGGAACCTCCTACTGGTCTTCCAGGGAACGATCGAAGCGTAGACGGTTTGAGACATTACTCTTATGGAGGAAAGTGCGCATGGTGACCGTTGTATTCATTCCCGATGCATCTTCGGTTTCATCAACAGTCTGATAGTCCAAAGATTACATAATGCCTCCAGATGTGCATCGGAAACTACTACTGGTCTCTTATGGAACGATCAAAGCGTAAACAGTTTGAGACATTACACCAATGGAGGAAAGTGCGCATGCTGACCGTTGTATTCAATCCCGTTGCAATTTCTGTGTTTCATCAACACTTTGAAGGTCCACAGATTACAGAATGCCTCCAGATTTGCATCAGAAAACTACAACTGGTCTACCACGGAACGTTCAATACGTAGACTGTTTGAGACATTACTATAATGAGGAAAGTGCGCATAGTGACTGTTGTATTCAATCCCGATGCAATTACAGTGTTTCATCAACACTCTGATTGTCCGCAGATTAAATAATAGCTCCAGATGTGCATCGGAACCTACTACTGGTCTTCCAGGGAACGATCAAAGCGTAGACTGTTTGAGACATTAATCCCATGTAGTAAAGTGCGCATGGTGACTGTTGTATTCAATCCCGATGCAATTTCTGTGTTGCATCAACACTCTAATAGTCCACAGATTACAGAATGCCTCCAGATGGGCATCGGAAACTACTACTGGTCTTCCAGGGAACGATCAAAGCGTAGACGGTTTGAGATATAACTCCCATGGAGGAAAGTCCGCATGGTGACTGTTGTGTTCAATCCCGATGCAAATTTGGTTTCATCAACAGTCTGATAGTCCGCAGATCACAGAATGCCTCCAGATGTGCATCGGAAACTTCTACTGGACTTCCAGGAAACGATCAAAGCGTAGACGGTTTGAGACATTACCCCCATGGAGGAAAGTGCGCATGGTGACTGTTGTATTCAACCCCTATGCAATTTTTGTGTTTCATCAACACTCTGATAGTCCACAGATTACAGAATGCCTATAGATGTGCAACGGAAACTACTACTGGTCTAGCAGGAAACGATCAAAGCGTAGACTGTTTGAGACATTACTCCCATGGAGGAAAGTGCGCATGGTGACTGTTGTATTCAATCCCGATGCAATTTCTGTGTTTAATCAACACTCTGATAGTCCACAGATTACCGAATGCGTCCAGATGTGCATCGGTAACTACTATGGTCTTCCAGGGAACGATCAAAGCGTAAACTGTTTGGGACATTACACCCATGGAGGTAAGTGCACATGGTGACTGTTATATTCAATCCCGATGCCATTTCTGTGTTTCGTCAAAACTCTGATAGTCCACAGATTACAGAATGCCTCCAGATGTGCATCGGAAACTACTACTGGTCTTCCAGGGAACGATCAAAGCGTAGACGGTTTGAGACATTACACCCATGGAGGAAAGTGCGCATGGTGACTTGTATTCAATCCCGATGCAATTTTGGTTTCATCAACAGTCTGACAGTCCACAGATTACAGAATGTCTCCAGATGTGCGTCGGAAACTACTACTGGTCTTCCAGGGAACGATCAAAGAGTAGACTATTTGAGACATTACTAACATGAAGGAAATTGCGCATGGTGACTGTTGTATTCAATCACGATGCAATTTCTGTGTTTCATCAACACTCTGATAGTCCACAGATTACAGAATGCCTCCAGATGTGCAACGGAAACTACAACTGGTCTAGCAGGAAACGATCAAAGCGCAGACTGTTTGAGACATTACTCCCATGGAGGAAAGTGCGCATGGTGACTGTTGTATTCAATCCCGATGCAATTTCTGTGTTTCATCAACACTCTGATAGTCCATAAATTACCGAATGCGTCCAGATGTGCATCGGTAACTACTACTGGTCTTCCAGGGAACGATCAAATCGCAAACAGTTTGAGACATTACACCCATGGAGGTAAGTGCACATGGTGACTGTTGTATTCAATCCCGATGCCATTTCTGTGTTTCATCAATACTCAGATAGTCAACGGATTACAGAATGCATCCAGATGTGCATCGGAAACTACTATTGGTCTTCCAGGGAACGATCAAAGCGTAGACGGTTTGAGACATTACCCCCATGGAGGAAAGTGCGCATGGTGACTGTTGTATTCAATCCCGATGCAATTTCTGTGTTTCATCAACACTCTGATAGTCCACAGATTACAGAATCCCTATAGATGTGCAACGGAGACTACTACTGGTCTAGCAGGAAACGATCAAAGCGTAGACTGTTTGAGACATTACTCCCATGGAGGAAAGTGCGCATGGTGACTGTTGTATTCAATCCCGATGCAATTTCTGTGTTTAATCAACACTCTGATAGTCCACAGATTACCGAATGCGTCCAGATGTGTATCGGTAACTACTACTGGTCTTCCAAGGAACGATCAAAGCGTAAACTGTTTGAGACAGTACACCCATGGAGGTAAGTGCACATGGTGACTGTTATATTCAATCCCGACGCCATTTCTATGTTTCATCAAAACTCTGATAGTCCACAGATTACAGAATGCCTCCAGATGTGCATCGGAAACTACTACTGGTCTTCCAGGGAACGATCAAAGCGTAGACGGTTTGAGACATTACTCTTATGGAGGAAAGTGCGCATGGTGACTGTTGTATTCATTCCCGATGCATCCTCGGTTTCATCAACAGTCTGATAGTCCAAAGATTACATAATGCTTCCAGATGTGCATCGGAAACTACTACTGGTCTCCCATGGAACGATCAAAGCGTAAACTGTTTGAGACATTACACCAATGGAGGAAAGTGCGCATGCTGACTGTTGTATTCAATCCCGATGCAATTTCTGTGTTTCATCAACACTTTGAAGGTTCACAGATTACAGAATGCCTCCAGATTTGCATCAGGAAACTACAACTGGTCTACCACGGAACGTTCAATACGTAGACTGTTTGAGACATTACTATAATGAGGAAAGTGCGCATAGTGACTGTTGTATTCAATCCCGATGCAATTACAGTGTTTCATCAACACTCTGATTGTCCGCAGATTAAATAATAGCTCCAGATGTGCATCGGAACCTACTACTGGTCTTCCAGGGAACGATCAAAGCGTAGACTGTTTGAGACATTAATCCCATGTAGGAAAGTGCGCATGGTGACTGTTGTATTCAATCCCGATGCAATTTCTGTGTTTCATCAACACTCTAATAGTCCACAGATTACAGAATGCCTACAGATGGGCATCGGAAACTACTACTGGTCTTCCAGGGAACGATCAAAGCGTAGACGGTTTGAGATATAACTCCCATGGAGGAAAGTCCGCATGGTGACTGTTGTGTTCAATCCCGATGCAAATTTGGTTTCATCAACAGTCTGATAGTCCGTAGATCACAGAATGCCTCCAGATGTGCATCGGAAACTTCTACTGGACTTCCAGGAAACGGTCAAAGCGTAGACTGTTTGAGACATTACTCCTATGGATCAAGTGCGCATTGTGACTTTTGTGTTATTTCCCGATGCACTTTCTGTGTTTCATCAACACTCTGATAGTCCACAGATTACAGAATGCCTCCAGATGTGCATCGTAAACTACAACTGGTCTACCAGAGACCGTTCAAAGCGTGACTGTTTGAGACATTACTCCCATGGAGGAAAGTGCGCATGGTGACTGTTGTATTCAATTCCGATGGAATTTCTGTGTATCATCAACACTATGATAGTTTACAGATTACAGAATGCCTACAGATGTGCATCGGAAACTACTACTGGTCTTCCAGGGTAAGAACAAAGCGTAAACTGTTTGAGCCATTACACCCGTGGAGGTATGTGCACATGGTGACTGTTGTATTCAATCCCGATGCCATTTCTGTGTTTCATCAACACTCTAATAGTCCACAGATTACAGAATGCCTCCAGATGTGCATCGGAAACTACTACTGGTCTTCCAGGAAACGATCAAAGCGTAGACGGTTAGAGACATAACTCCCATGGAGGAAAGTCCGCATGGTGACTGTTGTATTCAATCCCGATGCATTTTTGTTTTAATCAACAGTCTGATAGTCCGCAGATTACAGAATGCCTCCAAATGTGCATCGGAAACTACTACTGGTCTAGCAGGAAACGATCAAAGCGTAGACTGTTTGAGACATTACTCCAATGGAGGAAAGTGCGCATGGTGACTGTTGTATTCAATCCCGATGCAATTACTGTGTTTCATCAACACTCTGGTAGTCCACAGATTACAGAATGCCTCTAGATGGTCATCCGTAACTACTACTGGTCTTCCAGGGAATGATCAAAGCGTAGACTGTTTGAGACATTACTCCAATGGAGGAAAGTGCGCATGGTGACTGTTGTATTCAATCCCGATGCAATTACTGTGTTTCATCAACACTCTGGTAGTCCACAGATTACAGAATGCCTCTAGATGGTCATCCGTAACTACTACTGGTCTTCCAGGGAATGATCAAAGCGTAGACTGTTTGAGACATTACTCCCATGGAGGAAAGTGCGCATGGTGACTGTTGTATTCAATCCCGATGGAATTTCTGTGTTTCATCAACACTATGATAGTTTACAGATTACAGAATGCCTCCAGATGTGCATCGGAAACTACTACTGGTCTTTCAGGGAAGATCAAAGCGTAGACGGTTTGAGACATTACTCCCATGGAGGAAAGTGCGCATGGTGACTGTTGTATTCAATCCCGATGCAATTTTGGTTTCATCAACAGTCTGACAGTCCACAGATTACAGAATGCCTCCAGATGTGCATCGGAAACTACTACTGGTCTTCCAGGGAACGATCAAAGAGTAGACTATTTGAGACATTACTAACGTGAAGGAAAGTGCGCATGGTGACTGTTGTATTCAATCATGATGCAATTTCTGTGTTTCATCAACACTCTGATAGTCCACAGATTACCGAATGCCTCCAGATGTGTATCGGTAACTACTACTGGTCTTCCAACTAACGATCAAAGCGTAAACTGTTTGAGACAGTACACCCATGGAGAAAAGTGCGCATGGTGACTGTTATATTCAATCCCGACGCCATTTCTGTGTTTCATCAAAACTCTGATAGTCCACAGCTTACAGAATGCCTCCAGATGTGCATCGGAACCTCCTACTGGTCTTCCAGGGAACGATCAAAGCGTAGACGGTTTGAGACATTACTCTTATGGAGGAAAGTGCGCATGGTGACTGTTGTATTCATTCCCGATGCATCTTCGGTTTCATCAACAGTCTGATAGTCCAAAGATTACATAATGCCTCCAGATGTGCATCGGAAACTACTACTGGTCTCTTATGGAACGATCAAAGCGTAAACAGTTTGAGACATTACACCAATGGAGGAAAGTGCGCATGCTGACTGTTGTATTCAATCCCGATGCAATTTCTGTGTTTCATCAACACTTTGAAGGTCCACAGATTACAGATTGCCTCCAGATTTGCATCAGAAAACTACAACTGGTCTACCACGGAACGTTCAATACGTAGACTGTTTGAGACATTACTATAATGAGGAAAGTGCGCATAGTGACTGTTGTATTCAATCCCGATGCAATTACAGTGTTTCATCAACACTCTGATTGTCCGCAGATTAAATAATAGCTCCAGATGTGCATCGGAACCTACTACTGGTCTTCCAGGGAACGATCAAGACGTAGACTGTTTGAGACATTAATCCCATGTAGTAAAGTGATCATGGTGACTGTTGTATTCAATCCCGATGCAATTTCTGTGTTTCATCAACACTCTAATAGTCCACAGATTACAGAATGCCTCCAGATGGGCATCGGAAACTACTACTGGTCTTCCAGGGAACGATCAAAGCGTAGACGGTTTGAGATATAACTCCCATGGAGGAAAGTCCGCATGGTGACTGTTGTGTTCAATCCCGATGCAAATTTGGTTTCATCAACAGTCTGATAGTCCGCAGATCACAGAATGCCTCCAGATGTGCATCGGAAACTTCTACTGGACTTCCAGGAAACGATCAAAGCGTAGACTGTTTGAGACATTACTCCTATGGATCAAGTGCGCATTGTGACTTTTGTGTTTTTTCCCGATGCAATTTCTGTGTTTCATCAACACTCTGATAGTCCACAGATTACAGAATGCCTCCAGATGTGCATCGTAAACTACAACTGGTCTACCAGAGACCGTTCAAAGCGTGACTGTTTGAGACATTACTCCCATGGAGGAAAGTGCGCATGGTGACTGTTGTATTCAATCCCGATGGAATTTCTGTGTTTCATCAACACTATGATAGTTTACAGATTACAGAATGCCTACAGATGTGCATCGGAAACTACTACTGGTCTTCCAGGGAAAGATCAAAGCGTAAACTGTTTGAGCCATTACACCCGTGGAGGTTTGTGCACATGGTGACTGTTGTATTCAATCCCGATGCATTTTTGTTTTAATCAACAGTCTGATAGTCCGCAGATTACAGAATGCCTCCAGATGTGCATCGGAAACTACAACTGGTCTTCCAGGAAACGATCAAAACGTAGACTGTTTGAGACATTACTCCAATGGAGGAAAGTGCGCATGGTGACTGTTGTATTCAATCCCAATGCAATTACTGTGTTTCATCAACACTCTGGTAGTCCACAGATTACAGAATGCCTCTAGATGGTCATCCGTAACTACTACTGGTCTTCCAGGGAATGATCAAAGCGTAGACTGTTTGCGACATTACTCCCATGGAGAAAAGTGCGCATGGTGACTGTTATATTCAATCCCGACGCCATTTCTGTGTTTCATCAAAACTCTGATAGTCCACAGATTACAGAATGCCTCCAGATGTGCATCGGAAACTACTACTGGTCTTCCAGGGAACGATCAAAGCGTAGACGGTTTGAGACATTACACCCATGGAGGAAAGTGCGCATGGTGACTTGTATTCAATCCCGATGCAATTTTGGTTTCATCAACAGTCTGACAGTCCACAGATTACAGAATGTCTCCAGATGTGCGTCGGAAACTACTACTGGTCTTCCAGGGAACGATCAAAGAGTAGACTATTTGAGACATTACTAACATGAAGGAAATTGCGCATGGTGACTGTTGTATTCAATCACGATGCAATTTCTGTGTTTCATCAACACTCTGATAGTCCACAGATTACAGAATGCCTCCAGATGTGCAACGGAAACTACAACTGGTCTAGCAGGAAACGATCAAAGCGTAGACTGTTTGAGACATTACTCCCATGGAGGAAAGTGCGCATGGTGACTGTTGTATTCAATCCCGATGCAATTTCTGTGTTTCATCAACACTCTGATAGTCCACAAATTACCGAATGCGTCCAGATGTGCATCGGTAACTACTACTGGTCTTCCAGGGAACGATCAAATCGCAAACAGTTTGAGACATTACACCCATGGAGGTAAGTGCACATGGTGACTGTTGTATTCAATCCCGATGCCATTTCTGTGTTTCATCAATACTCAGATAGTCAACGGATTACAGAATGCATCCAGATGTGCATCGGAAACTACTATTGGTCTTCCAGGGAACGATCAAAGCGTAGACGGTTTGAGACATTACCCCCATGGAGGAAAGTGCGCATGGTGACTGTTGTATTCAATCCCGATGCAATTTCTGTGTTTCATCAACACTCTGATAGTCCACAGATTACAGAATCCCTATAGATGTGCAACGGAGACTACTACTGGTCTAGCAGGAAACGATCAGAGCGTAGACTGTTTGAGACATTACTCCCATGGAGGAAAGTGCGCATGGTGACTGTTGTATTGAATCCCGATGCAATTTCTGTGTTTAATCAACACTCTGATAGTCCACAGATTACCGAATGCGTCCAGATGTGTATCGGTAACTACTACTGGTCTTCCAAGGAACGATCAAAGCGTAAACTGTTTGAGACAGTACACCCATGGAGGTAAGTGCACATGGTGACTGTTATATTCAATCCCGACGCCATTTCTGTGTTTCATCAAAACTCTGATAGTCCACAGATTACAGAATGCCTCCAGATGTGCATCGGAAACTACTACTGGTCTTCCAGGGAACGATCAAAGCGTAGACGGTTTGAGACATTACTCTTATGGAGGAAAGTGCGCATGGTGACTGTTGTATTCATTCCCGATGCATCTTCGGTTTCATCAACAGTCTGATAGTCCAAAGATTACATAATGCTTCCAGATTTGCATCGGAAACTACTACTGGTCTCCCATGGAACGATCAAAGCGTAAACTGTTTGAGACATTACACCAATGGAGGAAAGTGCGCATGCTGACTGTTGTATTCAATCCCGATGCAATTTCTGTGTTTCATCAACACTTTGAAGGTTCACAGATTACAGAATGCCTCCAGATTTGCATCAGGAAACTACAACTGGTCTACCACGGAACGTTCAATACGTAGACTGTTTGAGACATTACTATAATGAGGAAAGTGCGCATAGTGACTGTTGTATTCAATCCCGATGCAATTACAGTGTTTCATCAACACTCTGATTGTCCGAAGATTAAATAATAGCTCCAGATGTGCATCGGAACCTACTACTGGTCTTCCAGGGAACGATCAAAGCGTAGACTGTTTGAGACATTAATCCCATGTAGGAAAGTGCGCATGGTGACTGTTGTATTCAATCCCGATGCAATTTCTGTGTTTCATCAACACTCTAATAGTCCACAGATTACAGAATGCCTACAGATGGGCATCGGAAACTACTACTGGTCTTCCAGGGAACGATCAAAGCGTAGACGGTTTGAGATATAACTCCCATGGGGGAAAGTCCGCATGGTGACTGTTGTGTTCAATCCCGATGCAAATTTGGTTTCATCAACAGTCTGATAGTCCGTAGATCACAGAATGCCTCCAGATGTGCATCGGAAACTTCTACTGGACTTCCAGGAAACGGTCAAAGCGTAGACTGTTTGAGACATTACTCCTATGGATCAAGTGCGCATTGTGACTTTTGTGTTATTTCCCGATGCAATTTCTGTGTTTCATCAACACTCTGATAGTCCGTAGATCACAGAATGCCTCCAGATGTGCATCGTAAACTACAACTGGTCTACCAGAGACCGTTCAAAGCGTGACTGTTTGAGACATTTCTCCCATGGTGGAAAGTGCGCATGGTGACTGTTGTATTCAATTCCGATGGAATTTCTGTGTTTCATCAACACTATGATAGTTTACAGATTACAGAATGCCTACAGATGTGCATCGGAAACTACTACTGGTCTTCCAGGGTAAGAACAAAGCGTAAACTGTTTGAGCCATTACACCCGTGGAGGTATGTGCACATGGTGACTGTTGTATTCAATCCCGATGCCATTTCTGTGTTTCATCAACACTCTAATAGTCCACAGATTACAGAATGCCTCCAGATGTGCATCGGAAACTACTACTGGTCTTCCAGGAAACGATCAAAGCGTAGACGGTTAGAGACATAACTCCCATGGAGGAAAGTCCGCATGGTGACTGTTGTATTCAATCCCGATGCATTTTTGTTTTAATCAACAGTCTGATAGTCCGCAGATTACAGAATGCCTCCAAATGTGCATCGGAAACTACTACTGGTCTAGCAGGAAACGATCAAAGCGTAGACTGTTTGAGACATTACTCCAATGGAGGAAAGTGCGCATGGTGACTGTTGTATTCAATCCCGATGCAATTACTGTGTTTCATCAACACTCTGGTAGTCCACAGTTTACAGAATGCCTCTAGATGGTCATCCGTAACTACTACTGGTCTTCCAGGGAATGATCAAAGCGTAGACATTACTCCCATGGAGGAAAGTGCGCATGGTGACTGTTGTATTCAATCCCGATGGAATTTCTGTGTTTCATCAACACTATGATAGTTTACAGATTACAGAATGCCTCCAGATGTGCATCGGAAACTACTACTGGTCTTTCAGGGAAGATCAAAGCGTAGACGGTTTGAGACATTACTCCCATGGAGGAAAGTGCGCATGGTGACTGATGTATTCAATCCCGATGCAATTTTGGTTTCATCAACAGTCTGACAGTCCACAGATTACAGAATGCCTCCAGATGTGCATCGGAAACTACTACTGGTCTTCCAGGGAACGATCAAAGAGTAGACTATTTGAGACATTACTAACGTGAAGGAAAGTGCGCATGGTGACTGTTGTATTCAATCATGATGCAATTTCTGTGTTTCATCAACACTCTGATAGTCCACAGATTACCGAATGCCTCCAGATGTGTATCGGTAACTACTACTGGTCTTCCAAGGAACGATCAAAGCGTAAACTGTTTGAGACAGTACACCCATGGAGAAAAGTGCGCATGGTGACTGTTATATTCAATCCCGACGCCATTTCTGTGTTTCATCAAAACTCTGATAGTCCACAGCTTACAGAATGCCTCCAGATGTGCATCGGAACCTCCTACTGGTCTTCCAGGGAACGATCAAAGCGTAGACGGTTTGAGACATTACTCTTATGGAGGAAAGTGCGCATGGTGACTGTTGTATTCATTCCCGATGCATCTTCGGTTTCATCAACAGTCTGATAGTCCAAAGATTACATAATGCCTCCAGATGTGCATCGGAAACTACTACTGGTCTCTTATGGAACGATCAAAGCGTAAACAGTTTGAGACATTACACCAATGGAGGAAAGTGCGCATGCTGACTGTTGTATTCAATCCCGATGCAATTTCTGTGTTTCATCAACACTTTGAAGGTCCACAGATTACAGATTGCCTCCAGATTTGCATCAGAAAACTACAACTGGTCTACCACGGAACGTTCAATACGTAGACTGTTTGAGACATTACTATAATGAGGAAAGTGCGCATAGTGACTGTTGTATTCAATCCCGATGCAATTACAGTGTTTCATCAACACTCTGATTGTCCGCAGATTAAATAATAGCTCCAGATGTGCATCGGAACCTACTACTGGTCTTCCAGGGAACGATCAAGACGTAGACTGTTTGAGACATTAATCCCATGTAGTAAAGTGCGCATGGTGACTGTTGTATTCAATCCCGATGCAATTTCTGTGTTTCATCAACACTCTAATAGTCCACAGATTACAGAATGCCTCCAGATGGGCATCGGAAACTACTACTGGTCTTCCAGGGAACGATCAAAGCGTAGACGGTTTGAGATATAACTCCCATGGAGGAAAGTCCGCATGGTGACTGTTGTGTTCAATCCCGATGCAAATTTGGTTTCATCAACAGTCTGATAGTCCGCAGATCACAGAATGCCTCCAGATGTGCATCGGAAACTTCTACTGGACTTCCAGGAAACGATCAAAGCGTAGACTGTTTGAGACATTACTCCTATGGATCAAGTGCGCATTGTGACTTTTGTGTTTTTCCCGATGCAATTTCTGTGTTTCATCAACACTCTGATAGTCCACAGATTACAGAATGCCTCCAGATGTGCATCGTAAACTACAACTGGTCTACCAGAGACCGTTCAAAGCGTGACTGTTTGAGACATTACTCCCATGGAGGAAAGTGCGCATGGTGACTGTTGTATTCAATCCCGATGGAATTTCTGTGTTTCATCAACACTATGATAGTTTACAGATTACAGAATGCCTACAGATGTGCATCGGAAACTACTACTGGTCTTCCAGGGAAAGATCAAAGCGTAAACTGTTTGAGCCATTACACCCGTGGAGGTTTGTGCACATGGTGACTGTTGTATTCAATCCCGATGCCATTTCTGTGTTTCATCAACACTCTAATAGTCCACAGATTACAGAATGCCTCCAGATGTGCATCGGAAACTACTACTGGTCTTCCAGGGAACGATCAAAGCGTAGACGGTTAGAGACATAACTCCCATGGAGGAAAGTACGCATGGTGACTGTTGTATTCAATCCCGATGCATTTTTGTTTTAATCAACAGTCTGATAGTCCGCAGATTACAGAATGCCTCCAGATGTGCATCGGAAACTACAACTGGTCTTCCAGGAAACGATCAAAACGTAGACTGTTTGAGACATTACTCCAATGGAGGAAAGTGCGCATGGTGACTGTTGTATTCAATCCCAATGCAATTACTGTGTTTCATCAACACTCTGGTAGTCCACAGATTACAGAATGCCTCTAGATGGTCATCCGTAACTACTACTGGTCTTCCAGGGAATGATCAAAGCGTAGACTGTTTGCGACATTACTCCCATGGAGGAAAGTGCGCATGGTGACTGTTGTATTCAATCCCGATGGAATTTCTGTGTTTCATCAACACTATGATAGCTTACAGATTACAGAATGCCTCCAGATGTGCATCGGAAACTACTATTGGTCTTCCAGGGAACGATCAAAGCGTAGACGGTTTGAGAAATTACCCCCATGGAGGAAAGTGCGCATGGTGACTGTTGTATTCAATCCCGATGCAATTTCTGTGTTTCATCAACACTCTGATAGTCCACAGATTACAGAATCCCTATGGATGTGCAACGGAAACTACTACTGGTCTAGCAGGAAACGATCAAAGCGTAGACTGTTTGAGACATTACTCCCATGGAGGAAAGTGCGCATGGTGACTGTTGTATTCAATCCCGATGCAATTTCTGTGTTTAATCAACACTCTGATAGTCCACAGATTACCGAATGCGTCCAGATGTGTATCGGTAACTACTACTGGTCTTCCAAGGAACGATCAAAGCGTAAACTGTTTGAGACAGTACATCCATGGAGGTAAGTGCACATGGTGACTGTTATATTCAATCCCGATGCCATTTCTGTGTTTCATCAAAACTCTGATAGTCCACAGATTACAGAATGCCTCCAGATGTGCATCGGAAACTACTACTGGTCTTCCAAGGAACGATCAAAGCGTAGACGGTTTGAGACATTACTCTTATGGAGGAAAGTGCGCATGGTGACTGTTGTATTCAATCCCGATGCACCTTCGATTTCATCAACAGTCTGATAGTCCGCAGATAACAGAATGCCTTCAGATGTGCATCGGAAACTACTACTGGTCTTCCAGGAAACGATCAAAGCGTAGACTGTTTGAGACATTACTCCTATGGAGGTAAGTCCGCATCGTGACTGTTGTATTATATCCCGATGCAATTTCTGTGTTTCAGCAACACTCTGATAGTCCACAGATTACAGAATGCCTCCTGATGTGCATCGGAAACTACTACTAGTCTTCCTGGGAACAATCAAAGCGTACACTGTTTGAGACATTACTCACATGGAGGAAAGTGCGCATGGTGACTGTTGTATTCAATCCCGATGCAATTTTGGTTTCATCAACACTCTGATAGTCCAAAGATTACATAATGCCTCCAGATGTGCATCGGAAACTACTACTGGTCTCCCATGGAACGATCAAAGCGTAAACAGTTTGTGACATTACACCCATGGAGGAAAGTGCGCATGCTGACTGTTGTATTCAATCCCGATGCAATTTCTGTGTTTCATCAACACTTTGAAGGTCCACAGATTACAGAATGCCTCCAGATTTGCATCAGGAAACTACAACTGGTCTACCAGGGAACGATCAAAGCGTAAACTGTTTGAGACATTACTATAATGAGGAAGTGCGCATAGTGACTGTTGTATTCAATCCCGATGCAATTACAGTGTTTCATCATCACTCTGATTGTCCGCAGATTAAATAATGGCTCCAGATGTGCATCGGAACCTACTACTGGTCTTCCAGGGAACGATCAAAGCGTAGACTGTTTGAGACATTAATCCCATGTAGGAAAGTGCGCATGGTGACTGTTGTATTCAATCCCGATGCAATTTCTGTGTTTCATCAACACTCTAATAGTCCACAGATTACAGAATGCCTCCAGATGGGCATCGGAAACTGCTACTGGTCTTCCTTGGAACGATCAAAGCGTAGACGGTTTGAGATATAACTCCCATGGAGGAAAGTCCGCATGGTGACTGTTGTGTTCAATCCCGATGCAAATTTGGTTTCATCACCAGTCTGATAGTCCGCAGATCACAGAATGCCTCCAGATGTGCATCGGAAACTTCTACTGGACTTCCAGGGAACGATCAAAGCGTAGACTGCTTAAGACATTACTCCCATGGAGGTAAGTGCGCATGGTGACTGTTGTATTCAATCCCGATGGAATTTCTGTGTTTCATCAACAGTATGATAGTTTACAGATTACACAATGCCTCCAGATGTGCATCGGAAACTACTACTGGTCTTTCAGGGAAGATCAAAGCGTAGACGGTATGAGACATTACTCCCATGGAGGAAAGTGCGCATGGTGACTGTTGTATTCAATCCCGATGCAATTTCTGTGTTTCATCAACACTCTGATAGTCCGCAGATTACAGAATACCTCCAGATGTGAATCGGAAACTACTACTGGTCTTCCAGGGAACGATCAAAGCGTAAACTGTTTGAGACATTACTCTTATGGAGGAAAGTGCGCATGGTGACTGTTGTATTCAATCTCGATGCAATTTTGGATTCATCAACAGTCTGATAGTCCGCAGATTACAGAATGAATCCAGATGTGCATCGGAAACTACTACTGGTCTTTCAGGGAAGATCAAAGCGTAGACGGTTTGAGACAATACTCCCATGGAGGAAAGTGCGAATGGTGGCTGTTGTAATCAATCCCGATGCAATTTTGGTTTCATCAGCAGTCTGATAGTCCGCAGATTACAGAATACCTCCAGATGTGAATCCCAAACTACTACTGGTCTTCCAGGGAACGATCAAAGCGTAAACTGTTTGAGACATTACTCCCATGGAGGAAAGTGGGCATGGTGACTGTTGTATCCAATCCCGATGCAATTTCTGTGTATCATCAACACTCTGATAGTCCACAGGTTACAGAATGCCTCCAGATGTGCATCGGAAACTACTACTGGTCTTCCAGGGAACGATCAAAGCGTAGACTGCTTAAGACATTACTCCCATGGAGGTAAGTGCGCATGGTGACTGAAGTATTCAATCCCGATGCAATTTCTGTGTTTCATCAACACTCCGATAGTCCACAGATTACAGAATGCCTACAGATGTGCATAGGAAATTACTACTGGTCTTCCAGGGAACGATCAAAGCGTAAACTGTGTGAGACATTACTCTGATGGAGGTAAGTGGGCATGGTGACTGTTGTATTCAATCCCGATGCAATTTCTGTGTTTCATCAACACTCTGATAGTCCACAGATTACAGAATGCCTCCAGATATGCATCGGATACTACTACTGGTCTTCCAGGAAACGATCAAATCGTAAACTGTTTGAGACATTACTCCCACGGAGGAAAGTGCGCATGGTGACTGTTGTATTCAATCCCGATGCAATTTCTGTGTTTCATCAACACTCTGATAGTCCACAGATTACCGAATGCGTCCAGATGTGCATCGGTAACTGCTACTGGTCTTCCAGGGAACGATCAAATCGTAAACAGTTTGAGACATTACACCCATGGAGGTAAGTGCACATGGAGACCGTTGTATTCAATCCCGATGCCATTTCTGTGTTTCATCAAAACTCTGATAGTCCACAGATTACAGAATGCATCCAGATGTGATCCGGAAGCTACTACCGGTCTTCCAGGGAACGGTCAAAGCGTAGACGGTGTGAGACATTACCCCCATGGAGGAAAGTGCGCATGGTAACTGTTGTATTCAATCCCTATGCAATTTCTGTGTTTCATCAACACTCTGATAGTCCACAGATTACAGAATGCCTATAGATGTGCAACGGAAACTACTACTGGTCTAGCAGGAAACGATCAAAGCGTAGACTGTTTGAGACATTACTCCCATGGAGGAAAGTGCGCATGGTGACAGTTGTATTCAATCCCGATGGAATTTCTGTGTTTCATCAACACTATGATAGTTTACAGATTACAGAATGCCTCCAGATGTGCATCGGAAACTACTACTGGTCTTTCAGGGAAGATCAAAGCGTAGACGGTTTGAGACATTACTCCCATGGAGGAACGTGCGCATGGTGACTGTTGTATTCAATCCCGATGCAATTTCTGTGTTTCATCAACACTCTGATAGTCCGCAGATTACAGAATACCTCCAGATGTGAATCGGAAACTACTACTGGTCTTCCAGGGAACGATCAAAGCGTAAACTGTTTGAGACATTACTCTTATGGAGGAAAGTGCGCATGGTGACTGTTGTATTCAATCTCGATGCAATTTTGGATTCATCAACAGTCTGATTGTCCGCAGATTACAGAATGCCTCCAGATGTGCATCGGAAACTACTACTGGTCTTTCAGGGAAGATCAAAGCGTAGACCGTTTGAGACAATACTCCCATGGAGGAAAGTGTGCATGGTGGCTGTTGTAATCAATCCCGATGCAATTTTGGTTTCATCAGCAGTCTGACAGTCCGCAGATTACAGAATACCTCCAGATGTGAATCCCAAACTACTACTGGTCTTCCAGGGAACGATCAAAGCGTAAACTGTTTAAGACATTACTCCCATGGAGGTAAGTGCGCATGGTGACTGTTGTATCCAATCCCGATGCAATTTCTGTGTATCATCAACACTCTGATAGTCCACAGGTTACAGAATGCCTCCAGATGTGCATCGGAAACTACTACTGGTCTTCCAGGGAACGATCAAAGCGTAGACTGCTTAAGACATTACTCCCATGGATGTAAGTGCGCATGGTGACTGATGTATTCAATCCCGATGCAATTTCTGTGTTTCATCAACACTCTGATAGTCCACAGATTACAGAATGCCTCCAGATGTGCATAGGAAACTACTACTGGTCTTCCAGGGAACGATCAAAGCGTAGACGATTTGAGACATTACTCCCATGGAGGAAAGTGCGCATGGTGACTGTTGTATTCAATCCCGATGCAATTTCTGTGTTTCATCAACACTCTGATAGTATACAGAATACCGAATGCGTCCAGATGTGCATCGGTAACTGCTACTGGTCTTCCAGGGAACGATCAAATCGTAAACAGTTTGAGACATTACACCCATGGAGGTAAGTGCACATGGAGACTGTTGTATTCAATCCCTATGCCATTTCTGTGTTTCATCAAAACTCTGATAGTCCACAGATTACAGAATGCATCCAGATGTGGATCGGAAACTACTACTGGTCTTCCAGGGAACGATCAAAGCGTAGACGGTGTGAGACATTACCCCCATGGAGGAAAGTGCGCATGGTAACTGTTGTATTCAATCCCTATGCAATTTCTGTGTTTCATCAACACTCTGATAGTCCACAGATTACAGAATGCCTATAGATGTGCAACGGAAACTACTACTGGTCTAGCAGGAAACGATCAAAGCGTAGACTGTTTGAGACATTACTCCCATGGAGGAAAGTGCGCATGGTGACTGTTGTATTCAATCCCGATGGAATTTCTGTGTTTCATCAACACTATGATAGTTTACAGATTACAGAATGCCTCCAGATGTGCATCGGAAACTACTACTGGTCTTTCAGGGAAGATCAAAGCGTAGACGGTTTGAGACATTACTCCCATGGAGGAAAGTGCGCATGGTGACTGTTGTATTCAATCCCGATGCAATTTCTGTGTTTCATCAACACTCTGATAGTCCGCAGATTACAGAATACCTCCAGATGTGCATCGGAAACTACTACTGGTCTTCCAGGGAACGATCAAAGCGTAAACTGTTTGAGACATTTCTCTTATGGAGGAAAGTGCGCATGGTGACTGTTGTATTCAATCTCGATGCAATTTTGGATTCATCAACAGTCTGATTGTCCGCAGATTACAGAATGCCTCCAGATGTGCATCGGAAACTACTACTGGTCTTTCAGGGAAGATCAAAGCGTAGACCGTTTGAGACAATACTCCCATGGAGGAAAGTGCGCATGGTGGCTGTTGTAATCAATCCCGATGCAATTTTGGTTTCATCAGCAGTCTGATAGTCCGCAGATTACAGAATACCTCCAGATGTGAATCCCAAACTACTACTGGTCTTCCAGGGAACGATCAAAGCGTAAACTGTTTGAGACATTACTCCCATGGAGGAAAGTGCGCATGGTGACTGTTGTATCCAATCCCGATGCAATTTCTGTGTATCATCAACACTCTGATAGTCCACAGGTTACAGAATGCCTCCAGATGTGCATCGGAAACTACTACTGGTCTTCCAGGGAACGATCAAAGCGTAGACTGCTTAAGACATTACTCCCATGGATGTAAGTGCGCATGGTGACTGATGTATTCAATCCCGATGCAATTTCTGTGTTTCATCAACACTCTGATAGTCCACAGATTACAGAATGCCTCCAGATGTGCATAGGAAACTACTACTGGTCTTCCAGGGAACGATCAAAGCGTAGACGATTTGAGACATTACTCCCATGGAGGAAAGTGCGCATGGTGACTATTGTATTCAATCCCGATGCAATTTCTGTGTTTCATCAACACTCTGATAGTCCACAGATAACCGAATGCGTCCTGATGTGCATCGGTAACTACTACTGGTCTTCCAGGGAACGATCAAATCGCAAACAGTTTGAGACATTACACCCATGGAGGTAAGTGCACATGGTGACTGTTGTATTCAATCCCGATGCCATTTCTGTGATTCATCAAAACTCTGATAGTCCACAGATTACAGAATGCATCCAGATGTGCATCGGAAACTACTATTGGTCTTCCAGGGAACGATCAAAGCGTAGACGGTTTGAGACATTACCCCCATGGAGGAAAGTGCGCATGGTGACTGATGTATTCAATCCCGATGCAATTTCTGTGTTTCATCAACACTCTGATAGTCCACAGATTACAGAATCCCTATAGATGTGCAACGGAAGCTACTACTGGTCTAGCAGGAAACGATCGAAGCGTAGACTGTTTGAGACATTACTCTCATGGAGGTAAGTGGGCATGGTGACTGTTGTATTCAATCCCGATGCAATTTCTGTGTTTCATCAACACTCTGATAGTCCACAGATTACAGAATGCCTCCAGATATGCATCGGATACTACTACTGGTCTTCCAGGAAACGATCAAATCGTAAACTGCTTGAGACATTACTCCCATGGAGGAAAGTGCGCATGGTGACTGTTGTATTCAATCCCGATGCAATTTCTGTGTTTCATCAAAACTCTGATAGTCCACAGATTACCGAATGCGTCCAGATGTGCATCGGTAACTACTACTGGTCTTCCAGGGAACGATCAAATCGTAAACAGTTTGAGACATTACACCCATGGAGGTAAGTGCACATGGAGACTGTTGTATTCAATCCCGATGCCATTTCTGTGTTTCATCAAAACTCTGATAGTCCACAGATTACAGAATGCATCCAGATGTGGATCGGAAGCTACTACTGGTCTTACAGGGAACGATCAAAGCGTAGACGGTGTGAGACATTACCCCCATGGAGGAAAGTGCGCATGGTAACTGTTGTATTCAATCCCTATGCAATTTCTGTGTTTCATCAACACTCTGATAGTCCACAGATTACAGAATGCCTATAGATGTGCAACGGAAACTACTACTGGTCTAGCAGGAAACGATCAAAGCGTAGACTGTTTGAGACATTACTCCCATGGAGGAAAGTGCGCATGGTGACTGTTGTATTCAATCCCGATGGAATTTCTGTGTTTCATCAACACTATGATAGTTTACAGATTACAGAATGCCTCCAGATGTGCATCGGAAACTACTACTGGTCTTTCAGGGAAGATCAAAGCGTAGACGGTTTGAGACATTACTCCCATGGAGGAAAGTGCGCATGGTGACTGATGTATTCAATCCCGATGCAATTTCTGTGTTTCATCAACACTCTGATAGTCCGCAGATTACAGAATACCTCCAGATGTGAATCGGAAACTACTACTGGTCTTCCAGGGAACGATCAAAGCGTAAACTGTTTGAGACATTACTCTTATGGAGGAAAGTGCGCATGGTGACTGTTGTATTCAATCTCGATGCAATTTTGGATTCATCAACAGTCTGATTGTCCGCAGATTACAGAATGCCTCCAGATGTGCATCGGAAACTACTACTGGTCTTTCAGGGAAGATCAAAGCGTAGACCGTTTGAGACAATACTCCCATGGAGGAAAGTGCGCATGGTGGCTGTTGTAATCAATCCCGATGCAATTTTGGTTTCATCAGCAGTCTGATAGTCCGCAGATTACAGAATACATCCAGATGTGAATCCCAAACTACTACTGGTCTTCCAGGGAACGATCAAAGCGTAAACTGTTTGAGACATTACTCCCATGGAGGAAAGTGCGCATGGTGACTGTTGTATCCAATCCCGATGCAATTTCTGTGTATCATCAACACTCTGATAGTCCACAGGTTACAGAATGCCTCCAGATGTGCATCGGAAACTACTACTGGTCTTCCAGGGAACGATCAAAACGTAGACTGCTTAAGACATTACTCCCATGGATGTAAGTGCGCATGGTGACTGATGTATTCAATCCCGATGCAATTTCTGTGTTTCATCAACACTCTGATAGTCCACAGATTACAGAATGCCTCCAGATGTGCATAGGAAACTACTACTGGTCTTCCAGGGAACGATCAAAGCGTAGACGGTTTGAGACATTACCCCCATGGAGGAAAGTGCGCATGGTGACTGTTGTATTCAATCCCGATGCCATTTCTGTGTTTCGTCAAAACTCTGATAGTCCACAGATTACGGAATGCCTCCAGATGTGCATCGGAAACTACTACTGGTCTTCCAGGGAACGATCAAAGCGTAGACGATTTGAGACATTACTCCCATGGAGGAAAGTGCGCATGGTGACTGTTGTATTCAATCCCGATGCAATTTTGGTTTCTTCAACAGTCTGACAGTCCACAGATTACAGAATGCCTCCAGATGTGCATCGGAAACTACTACTGGTCTTCCAGGGAACGATCAAATCGCAAACAGTTTGAGACATTACACCCATGGAGGAAAGTGCGCATGGTGACTGTTGTATTCAATCCCGATGCCATTTCTGTGTTTCGTCAAAACTCTGATAGTCCACAGATTGCAGAATGCCCCCAGATGTGCATCGGAAACTACTACTGGTCTTCCAGGGAACGATCAAAGCGTAGACGATTTGAGACATTACTCCCATGGAGGAAAGTGCGCATGGTGACTGTTGTATTCAATCCCGATGCAATTTTGGTTTCTTCAACAGTCTGACAGTCCACAGATTAAAGAATGCCTCCAGATGTGCATCGGAAACTACTACTGGTCTTCCAGGGAACGATCAAAGCGTAGACGATTTGAGACATTACTCCCATGGAGGAAAGTGCGCATGGTGACTGTTGTATTCAATCCCGATGCAATTTCTGTGTTTCATCAACACTCTGATAGTCCACAGATTACCGAATGCGTCCAGATGTGCATCGGTAACTACTACTGGTCTTCCAGGGAACGATCAAATCGCAAACATTACACCCATGGAGGTAAGTGCACATGGTGACTGTTGTATTCAATCCCGATGCCATTTCTGTGATTCATCAAAACTCTGATAGTCCACAGATTACAGAATGCATCCAGATGTGCATCGGAAACTACTATTGGTCTTCCAGGGAACGATCAAAGCGTAGACGGTTTGAGACATTACCCCCATGGAGGAAAGTGCGCATGGTGACTGATGTATTCAATCCCGATGCAATTTCTGTGTTTCATCAACACTCTGATAGTCCACAGATTACAGAATGCCTCCAGACGTGCAACGGAAGCTACTACTGGTCTAGCAGGAAACGATCGCAGCGTAGACTGTTTGAGACATTACTCCCATGGAGGAAAGTGCGCATGGTGACTGTTGTATTCAATGCCGATGCAATTTCTGTGTTTAATCAACACTCTGATAGTCCACAGATTACCGAATGCGTCCAGATGTGTATCGGTAACTACTACTGGTCTTCCAGGGAACGATCAAAGCGTAAACTGTTTGAGACAGTACACCCATGGAGGTAAGTGCACATGGTGACTGTTATATTCAATCCCGATGCCATTTCTGTGTTTCATCAAAACTCTGATAGTCCACAGATTACAGAATGCCTCCAGATGTGCATCGGAAACTACTACTGGTCTTCCAGGGAACGATCAAAGCGTAGACGGTTTGAGACATTACTCCCATGGAGGAAAGTGCGCATGGTGACTGTTGTATTCAATCCCGATGCAACTTCGGTTTCATCAACAGTCTGATAGTCCGCAGATAACAGAATGCCTTCAGATGTGCATCGGAAACTGCTACTGGTCTTCCAGGAAACGATCAAAGCGTAGACTGTTTGAGACATTACTCCTATGGAGGTAAGTCCGCATCGTGACTGTTGTATTATATCCCGATGCAATTTCTGTATTTCATCAACACTCTGATAGTCCACAGATTACAGAATGTCTAATGATGTGCATCGGATACTACTACTGGTCTTCCTGGGAACAATCAAAGCGTACACTGTTTGAGACATTACTCCCATGGAGGAAAGTGCGCATGGTGACTGTTGTATTCCATCCCGATGCAATTTTGGTTTCATCAACACTCTGATAGTCCAAAGATTACATAATGCCTCCAGATGTGCATCGGAAACTACTACTGGTCTCCCATGGAACGATCAAAGCGTAAACAGTTTGAGACATTACACCCATGGAGGAAAGTGCGCATGCTGACTGTTGTATTCAATCCCGATGCAATTTCTGTGTTTCATCAACACTTTGAAGGTCCACAGATTACAGAATGCCTCCAGATTTGCATCAGAAACTACAACTGGTCTACCAGGGAACGATCAAAGCGTAGACTGTTTGAGACATTACTATAATGAGGAAAGTGCGCATAGTGACTGTTGTATTCAATCCCGATGCAATTACAGTGTTTCATCAACACTCTGATTGTCCACAGATTAAATAATAGCTCCAGATGTGCATCGGAACCTACTACTGGTCTTCCATGGAACGACCAAAGCGTTGACTGTTTGAGACATTAATCCCATGTAGGAAAGTGCGCATGGTGACTGTTGTATTCAATCACGATGCAATTTCCGTGTTTCATCAACACTCTGATAGTCCACAGATTACAGAATGCCTCCAGATGTGCATCGGAAACTACTACTGGTCTTCCAGGGAACGATCAAAGTGTAGACTATTTGAGACATTACTAACATGAAGGAAAGTGCGCATGGTGACTGTTGTATTCAATCCCGATGCAATTTCTGTGTTTCATCAACACTCTGATAGTCCACAGATTACAGAATCCCTATAGATGTGCAACGGAAACTACTACTGGTGTAGCAGGAAACGATAAAAGCGTAGACTGTTTGAGACATTACTCCCATGGAGGAAAGTGCGCATGGTGACTGTTGTATTCAACCCCCGATGCAATTTCTGTGTTTAATCAACACTCTGATAGTCCACAGATTACCGAATGCGTCCAGATGTGCATCGGAAACTACTACGGGTCTACCAGGAAACGATCAAAGCGTAGACTGTTTGAGACATTACTATGATGAGGAAAGTGCGCATACTGACTGTTGTATTCAATCCCGATGCAATTACAGTGTTTCATCAACACTCTGATAGTCCGCAGATTAAATAATAGCTCCAGATGTGCATCGGAACCTACTACTGGTCTTCCAGGGAACGATCAAAGCGTAGACTGTTTGAGACATTAATCCCATGGACTAAAGTGCGCATGGTGACGGTTGTATTCAATCCCGATTCAATTTCTGAGTTTCATCAACACTCTGATAGTCCACAGATTACAGAATGCCTCAAGATGTGCATCGGAAACTACTACTGGTCTTCCAGGGAACGATCAAAGAGTAGACTATTTGAGACATTACTATCATGGAGGAATGTACGAATGATGGCTGTTGTATTCAATCCCGATGCAATTTCTGTGTTTCATCAACACTCAGATGGTCCACAGATTACAGAATGTCTCCAGATGTGCATCGGAAACCACTACTGGTCTTCCAGGGAACGATCAAATCGTAGACGGTTTGAGACATTACTCCCATGGAGGAAAGTGCGCATCGTGACTGTTATAATCAATCCCGATGCAATTACTGTGTTTCATAAACACTCTGACAGTCCGCAGATTAAAGAATGGCTCCATATGTGCATCGGAAGCTACTACTGGTCTACCTGGGAACGATCAAAGCTTGACCGTTTGAGACATTACTCCCATGGAGGAAAGTGCGCATGGTGACTGTTTTATTCAATCCCGATACAATTTCTGTGTTTGATCAACACTCTTGTAGTCCACAGATTACAGAATGTATCTAGATGTGCATCGGAAACTACTACTGGTCTTCCAGGGAATGATCAAAGCGTAGACTGTTTGAGACATTACTCCCATGGCGGAAAGTGCGCATGGTGACTGTTGTATTAATCCCGATGCAACTTCTGTGTTTCATCAACACTATGATAGTCCACAGATTACAGAATGCCTCCAGATGTGCATCGGAAACTACTACTGGTCTTCCTGGGAACAATCAAAGCGTACACTGTTTGAGACATTACTCCCATGGAGGAAAGTGCGCATGGTGACTGTTGTATTCAATCCCGATGCAATTTTGGTTTCATCAACACTCTGATAGTCCAAAGATTACATAATGCCTCCAGATGTGCATCGGAAACTACTACTGGTCTCCCATGGAACGATCAAAGCGTAAATAGTTTGAGACATTACACCCATGGAGGAAAGTGCCCATGGTGACTGTTGTATCCAATCCCGATGCAATTTCTGTGTACCACCAACACTCTGATAGTCCACAGGTTACAGAATGCTTCCAGATGTGCATCGGAAACTACTACTGGTCTTCCAGGGAACGATCAAAGCGTAGACTGCTTAAGACATTACTCCCATGGAGGTAAGTGCGCATGGTGACTGATGTATTCAATCCCGATGCAATTTCTGTGTTTTATCAACACTCTGATAGTCCACAGATTACAGAATGTCTCCAGATGTGCATAGGAAACTACTACTGGTCTTCCAGGGAACGATCAAAACGTAAACTGTGTGAGACATTACTCTCATGGAGGTAAGTGCGCATGGTGACTGTTGTATTCAATCCCGATGCAATTTCTGTGTTTCATCAACACTCTGATAGTCCACAGATTACAGAATGCCTCCAGATATGCATCGGATACTACTACTGGTCTTCCAGGAAACGATCAAAGCGTAAACTGTTTGAGACATTACTCCCATGGAGGAAAGTGCGCATGGTGACTGTTGTATTCAATCACGATGCAATTTCTGTGTTCATCAACACTCTGATAGTCCACAGATTACAGAATGCCTATAGATGTGCAACGGAAACTACTACTGGTCTAGCAGGAAACGATCAAAGCGTAGACTGTTTGAGACATTACTCCCATGGAGGAAAGTGCGCATGGTGACTGTTGTATTCAATCCCGATGCAATTTCTGTGTTTAATCAACACTCTGATAGTCCACAGATTACCGAATGCGTCCAGATGTGCATCGGTAACTACTATGGTCTTCCAGGGAACGATCAAAGCGTAAACTGTTTGAGACATTACACCCATGGAGGTAAGTGCACATGGTGACTGTTATATTCAATCCCGATGCCATTTCTGTGTTTCGTCAAAACTCTGATAGTCCACAGATTACAGAATGCCTCCAGATGTGCATCGGAAACTACTACTGGTGTTCCAGGGAACGATCAAAGCGTAGACGGTTTGAGACATTACTCCCATGGAGGAAAGTGCGCATGGTGACTGTTGTATTCAATCACGATGCAATTTTGGTTTCTTCAACAGTCTGACAGTCCACAGATTACAGAATGCCTCCAGATGTGCATCGGAAACTACTACTGGTCTTCCAGGGAACGATCAAATCGCAAACAGTTTGAGACATTACACCCTTGGAGGTAAGTGCACATGGTGACTGTTGTATTCAATCACGATGCAATTTCTGTGTTTCATCAACACTCTGATAGTCCACAGATTACAGAATGCCTCCAGACGTGCAACGGAAACTACTACTGGTCTAGCAGGAAACGATCAAAGCGTAGACTGTTTGAGACATTACTCCCATGGAGGAAAGTGCGCATGGTGACTGTTGTATTCAATCCCGATGCAATTTCTGTGTTTCATCAACACTCTGATAGTCCACAGATTACCGAATGCGTCCAGATATGCATCGGTAACTACTACTGGTCTTCCAGGGAACGATCAAATCGCAAACAGTTTGAGACATTACACCCATGGAGGTAAGTGCACATGGTGACTGTTGTATTCAATCCCGATGCCATTTCTGTGTTTCATCAAAACTCTGATAGTCCACAGATTACAGAATGCATCGAGATGTGCATCGGAAACTACTATTGGTCTTCCAGGGAACGATCAAAGCGTAGACGGTTTGAGACATTACCCCCATGGAGGAAAGTGCGCATGGTGACTGTTGTATTCAATCCCGATGCAATTTCTGTGTTTCATCAACACTCTAATAGTCCACAGATTACAGAATCCGTATAGATGTGCAACGGAAGCTACTACTGGTCTAGCACAAAACGATCAAAGCGTAGACTGTTTGAGACATTACTCCCATGGAGGAAAGTGCGCATGGTGACTGTTGTATTCAATGCCGATGCAATTTCTGTGTTTAATCAACACTCTGATAGTCCACAGATTACCGAATGCGTCCAGATGTGTATCGGTAACTAGTACTGGTCTTCCAGGGAACGATCAAAGCGTAATCTGTTTGAGACAGTACTCCCATGGAGGAAAGTGCGCATGGTGACTGTTGTATTCAATCCCGATGCAAAATTCGGTTTCATCAACAGTCTGATAGTCCGCAGATAACAGAATGCCTTCAGATGTGCATCGGAAACTACTACTGGTCTTCCAGGAAACGATCACAGCGTAGACTGTTTCAGACATTACTCCTATGGAGGTAAGTCCGCATCGTGACTGTTGTATTATATCCCGATGCAATTTCTGTGTTTCATCAACACTCTGATAGTCCACAGATTACAGAATGCCTCCTGATGTGCATCGGAAACTACTACTGGTCTTCCTGGGAACAATCAAAGCGTACACTGTTTGAGACATTACTCCCATGGAGGAAAGTGCGCATGGTGACTGTTGTATTCAATCCCGATGCAATTTTGGCTTCATCAACTCTCTGATAGTCCAAAGATTACATAATGCCTCCAGATGTGCATCGGAAACTACTACTGGTCTCCCATGGAACGATCAAAGCGTAAACAGTTTGAGACATTACACCCATGGAGGAAAGTGCGCATGCTGACTGTTGTATTCAATCCCGATGCAATTTCTGTGTTTCATCAACACTTTGAAGGTCCACAGATTACAGAATGCCTCCAGATTTGCATCAGAAACTACAACTTGTCTACCAGGGAACGATCAAAGCGTAGACTGTTTGAGACATTACTATAATGAGGAAAGTGCGCATAGTGACTGTTGTATTCAATCCCAATGCAATTACAGTGTTTCATCAACACTCTGATTGTCCGCAGATTAAATAATAGCTCCAGATGTGCATCGGAACCTACTACTGGTCTTCCAGTTAACGATCAAAGCGTAGACTATTTGAGACATTAATCCCATGTAGGAAAGTGCGCATGGTGACTGTTGTATTCAATCCCGATGCAATTTCTGTGTTTCATCAACACTCTGATAGTCCACAGATTACAGAATGCCTCCAGATGTGCATCGGAAACTACTACTGGTCTTCCAGGGATCGATCAAAGTGTAGACTATTTGAGACATTACTAACATGAAGGAAAGTGCGCATGGTGACTGTTGTATTCAATCCTGATGCAATTTCTGTGTTTCATCAACACTCTGATAGTCCACAGATTACAGAATCCCTATAGATGTGCAACGGAAACTACTACTGGTGTAGCAGGAAACAATCAAAGCGTAGACTGTTTGAGACATTACTCCCATGGAGGAAAGTGCGCATGGTGACTGTTGTATTCAATCCCGATGCAATTTCTGTGTTTAATCAACACTCTGATAGTCCACAGATTACCGAATGCGTCCAGATGTGCATCGGTAACTACTACTGGTCTTCCAGGGAACGATCAAAGCGTAAACTGTTTGAGACAGTACACCCATGGAGGTAAGTGCACATGGTGACTGTTATATTCAATCCCGATGCCATTTCTGTGTTTCATCAAAACTCTGATAGTCCATAGATTACAGAATGCCTCCAGATGTGCATCGGAAACTACTACTGGTCTTCCAGGGAACAATCAAAGCGTAGACGGTTTGAGATATTACTCTTATGGAGGAAAGTGCGCATGGTGACTGTTGTATTCAATCCCGATGCAACTTTGGTTTCATCAACAGTCTGATAGTACGCAGATAACAGAATGCCTTCAGATGTGCATCGGAAACTACTACTGGTCTTCCAGAAAACGATCAAAGCGTAGACTGTTTGAGACATTACTCCTATGGAGGTAAGTCCGCATCGTGACTGTTGTATTATATCCCGATGCAATTTCTGTGTTTCATCAACACTCTGATAGTCCACAGATTACAGAATGCCTCCAGATGTGCATCGGAAACTACTACTGGTCTTCCTGGGAACAATCAAAGCGTACACTGTTTGAGACATTACTCCCATGGAGGAAAGTGCGCATGGTGACTGTTGTATTCAATCCCGATGCAATTTTGGTTTCATCAACACTCTGATAGTCTAAAGATTACATTATGCCTCCAGATGTGCATCGGAAACTACTACTGGTCTCCCATGGAGCGATCAAAGCGTAAACAGTTTGAGACATTACACCCATGGAGGAAAAAGCGCATGCTGACTGTTGTATTCAATCCCGATGCAATTTCTGTGTTTCATCAACACTTTGAAGGTCCACAGATTACAGAATGCCTCCAGATTTGCATCGGAAACTACTACGGGTCTACCAGGGAACGATCAAAGCGTAGACTGTTTGAGACATTACTATAATGAGGAATGTGCGCATACTGACTGTTGTATTCAATCCCGATGCAATTACAGTGTTTCATCAACACTATGATAGTCCGCAGATTAAATAATAGCTCCAGATGTGCATCGGAACCTACTACTGGTCTTCCAGGGAACGATCAAAGCGTAGACTGTTTGAGACATTAATCCCATGGACTAAAGTGCGCATGGTGACGGTTGTATTCAATCCCGATGCAATTTCTGAGTTTCATCAACACTCTGATAGTCCACAGATTACAGAATGCCTCAAGATGTGCATCGGAAACTACTACTGGTCTTCCAGAAAACGATCAAAGAGTAGACTATTTGAGACATTACTAACATGGAGGAAAGTACGCATGATGACTGTTGTATTCAATCCCGATGCAATTTCTGTGTTTCATCAACACTCAGATAGTCCACAGATTACAGAATGTCTCCAGATGTGCATCGGAAACCACTACTGGTCTTCCAGGGAATGATCAAATCGTAGACCGTTTGAGACTTTACTCCCATGGAGGAAAGTGCGCATGGTGACTGTTGTATTCAATCCCGATGCAATTTCTGTGTTTAATCAACACTCTGATAGTCCACAGATTACCGAATGCGTCCAGATGTGTATCGGTAACTACTACTGGTCTTCCAGGGAACGATCAAAGCGTAAACTGTTTGAGACAGTACACCCATGGAGGTAAGTGCACATGGTGACTGTTATATTCAATCCCGATGCCATTTCTGTGTTTCATCAAAACTCTGATAGTCCACAGATTACAGAATGCCTCCAGATGTGCATCGGAAACTACTACTGGTCTTCCAGGGAACGATCAAAGCGTAGACGGTTTGAGACATTACTCTTATGGAGGAAAGTGCGCATGGTGACTGTTGTATTCAATCCCGATGCAACTTCGGTTTCATCAACAGTCTGATAGTCCGCAGATAACAGAATGCCTTCAGATGTGCATCGGTAACTACTACTGGTCTTCCAGGAAACGATCAAAGCGTAGACTGTTTGAGACATTACTCCTATGGAGGTAAGTAAGCATCGTGACTGTTGTATTATATCGCGATGCAATTTCTGTGTTTCATCAACACTGTGATAGTCCACAGATTACAGAATGCCTCCTGATGTGAATCGGAAACTACTACTGGTCTTCCTGGGAACAATCATAGCGTACACTGTTTGAGACATTACTCCCATGGAGGAAAGTGCGCATGGTGACTGTTGTATTCAATCCCGATGCAATTTTGGTTTCATCAACACTCTGATAGTCCAAAGATTACATAATGCCTCCAGATGTGCATCGGAAACTACTACTGGTCTCCCATGGAACGATCAAAGCGTAAACAGTTTGAGACATTACACCCATGGAGGAAAGTGCCCATGGTGACTGATGTATCCAATCCCGATGCAATTTCTGTGTACCACCAACACTCAGATAGTCCACAGGTTACAGAATGCCTCCAGATGTGCATCGGAAACTACTACTGGTCTTCCAGGGAACGATCAAAGCGTAGACTGCTTAAGACATTACTCCCATGGAGGTAAGTGCGCATGGTGACTGATGTATTCAATCCCGATGCAATTTCTGTGTTTCATCAACACTCTGATAGTCCACAGATTACAGAATGTCTCCAGATGTGCATAGGAAACTACTACTGGTCTTCCAGGGAACGATCAAAGCGTAAACTGTGTGAGACATTACTCTCATGGAGGTAAGTGCGCATGTTGACTGTTGTATTCAATCCCGAAGCAATTTCTGTGTTTCATCAACACTCTGATAGTCCACAGATTACAGAATGCCTCCAGATATGCGTCGGATACTACTACTGGTCTTCCGGGAAACGATCAAAGCGTAAACTGTTTGAGACATTACTCCCATGGAGGAAAGTGCGCATGGTGACTGTTGTATTCAATCACGATGCAATTTCTGTGTTTCATCAACACTCTGATAGTCCACAGATTACAGAATGCCTCCAGATGTGCAACGGAAACTACTACTGGTCTAGCAGGAAACGATCAAAGCGTAGACTGTTTGAGACATTACTCCCATGGAGGAAAGTGCGCATGGTGACTGTTGTATTCAATCCCGATGCAATTTCTGTGTTTCATCAACACTCTGATAGTCCAAAGATCACCGAATACGTCCAGATGTGCATCGGTAACTACTACTGGTCTTCCAGGGAACGATCAAAGCGTAAACAGTTTGAGACATTACACCCATGGAGGTATGTGCATATGGTGACTGTTGTATTCAATCCCGATGCCATTTCTGTGTTTCATCAAAACTCTGATAGTCCACAGATTACAGAATGCATCCAGATGTGCATCGGAAACTACTACTGGCCTTCCATGGAACGATCAAAGCGTAGACGGTTTGAGACATTACCCCCATGAATTAAAGTGCGCATGGTGACTGTTGTATTCAATCCCTATGCAATTTCTGTGTTTCATCAACACTCTGATAGTCCACAGATTACAGAATGCCTATAGATGTGCAACGGAAACTACTACTGGTCTAGCAGGAAACGATCAAAGCGTAGACTGTTTGAGACATTACTCCCATGGAGGAAAGTGCGCATGGTGACAGTTGTATTCAATCCCGATGCAATTTCTGTGTTTCATCAACACTCTGATAGTCCACAGATTACCGAATGCGTCCAGATGTGCATCGGTAACTACTACTGGTCTTCCAGGGAACGATCAAATCGCAAACAGTTTGAGACATTACACCCATGGAGGTAAGTGCACATGGTTACTGTTGTATTCGATCCCGATGCCATTTCTATGTTTCATCAAAACTCTGATAGTCCACAGATTACAGAATGCATCAAGATGTGCATCGGAAACTACTATTGGTCTTCCAGGGAACGATCAAAGCGTAGACGGTTTGAGACATTACCCCCATGGAGGAAAGTGCGCATGGTGACTGTTGTATTCAATCCCGATGCAATTTCTGTGTTTCATCAACACTCTGATAGTCCACAGATTACAGAATCCCTATAGATGTGCAACGGAAACTACTACTGGTCTAGCAGGAAACGATCAAAGCGTAGACTGTTTGAGACATTACTCCCATGGAGGAAAGTGCGCATGGTGACTGTTGTATTCAATCCCGATGCAATTTCTGTGTTTAATCAACACTCTGATAGTCCACAGATTACCGAATGCGTCCAGATGTGTATCGGTAACTACTACTGGTCTTCCAGGGAACGATCAAAGCGTAAACTGTTTGAGACATTACTCCCATGGAGGAAAGTGCGCATGGTGACTGATGTATTCAATCCCGATGCAATTTCTGTGTTTCATCAACACTCTGATAGTCCACAGATTACAGAATGTCTCCAGATGTGCATAGGAAACTACTACTGGTCTTCCAGGGAACGATCAAAGCGTAAACTGTGTGAGACATTACTCTCATGGAGGTAAGTGCGCATGTTGACTGTTGTATTCAATCCCGATGCAATTTCTGTGTTTCATCAACACTCTGATAGTCCACAGATTACAGAATGCCTCCAGATATGCGTCGGATACTACTACTGGTCTTCCAGGAAACGATCAAAGCGTAAACTGTTTGAGACATTACTCCCATGGAGGAAAGTGCGCATGGTGACTGTTGTATTCAATCACGATGCAATTTCTGTGTTTCATCAACATTCTGATAGTCCACAGATTACAGAATGCCTCCAGATGTGCAACGGAAACTACTACTGGTCTAGCAGGAAACGATCAAAGCGTAGACTGTTTGAGACATTACTCCCATGGAGGAAAGTGCGCATGGTGACTGTTGTATTCAATCCCGATGCAATTTCTGTGTTTCATCAACACTCTGATAGTCCACAGATCACCGAATACGTCCAGATGTGCATCGGTAACTACTACTGGTCTTCCAGGGAACGATCAAAGCGTAAACAGTTTGAGACATTACACCCATGGAGGTATGTGCACATGGTTACTGTTGTATTCGATCCCGATGCCATTTCTATGTTTCATCAAAACTCTGATAGTCCACAGATTACAGAATGTCTCCAGATGTGCATAGGAAACTACTACTGGTCTTCCAGGGAACGATCAATGCGTAAACTGTGTGAGACATTACTCTCATGGAGGTAAGTGCGCATGTTGACTGTTGTATTCAATCCCGATGCAATTTCTGTGTTTCATCAACACTCTGATAGTCCACAGATTACAGAATGCATCCAGATGTGCATCGGAAACTACTACTGGCCTTCCATGGAACGATCAAAGCGTAGACGGTTTGAGACATTACCCCCATGGATTAAAGTGCGCATGGTGACTGTTGTATTCAATCCCTATGCAATTTCTGTGTTTCATCAAGACTCTGATAGTCCACAGATTACAGAATGCCTATAGATGTGCAACGGAAACTACTACTGGTCTAGCAGGAAACGATCAAAGCGTAGACTGTTTGAGACATTACTCCCATGGAGGAAAGTGCGCATGGTGACTGTTGTATTCAATCCCGATGCAATTTCTGTGTTTCATCAACACTCTGATAGTCAACAGATTACCGAATGCGTCCAGATGTGCATCGGTAACTACTACTGGTCTTCCAGGGAACGATCAAATCGCAAACAGTTTGAGACATTACACCCATGGAGGTAAGTGCACATGGTTACTGTTGTATTCGATCCCGATGCCATTTCTATGTTTCATCAAAACTCTGATAGTCCACAGATTACAGAATGCATCCAGATGTGCATCGGAAACTACTATTGGTCTTCCAGGGAACGATCAAAGCGTAGACGGTTTGAGACATTATCCCCATGGAGGAAAGTGCGCATGGTGACTGTTGTATTCAATCCCGATGCAATTTCTGTGTTTCATCAACACTCTGATAGTCCACAGATTACAGAATCCCTATAGATGTGCAACGGAAACTACTACTGGTCTAGCAGGAAACGATCAAAGTGTAGACTGTTTGAGACATTACTCCCATGGAGGAAAGTGCGCATGGTGACTGTTGTATTCAATCCTGATGCAACTTTGGTTTCATCAACAGTCTGATAGTACGCAGATAACAGAATGCCTTCAGATGTGCATCGGAAACTACTACTGGTCTTCCAGGAAACGATCAAAGCGTAGACTGTTTGAGACATTACTCCTATGGAGGTAAGTCCGCATCGTGACTGTTGTATTATATCCCGATGCAATTTCTGTGTTTCATCAACACTCTGATAGTCCACAGATTACAGAATGCCTCCAGATGTGCATCGGAAACTACTACTGGTCTTCCTGGGAACAATCAAAGCGTACACTGTTTGAGACAATACTCCCATGGAGGAAAGTGCGCATGGTGACTGTTGTATTCAATCCCGATGCAATTTTGGTTTCATCAACACTCTGATAGTCCAAAGATTACATTATGCCTCCAGATGTGCATCGGAAACTACTACTGGTCTCCCATGGAACGATCAAAGCGTAAACAGTTTGAGACATTACACCCATGGAGGAAAGTGCGCATGCTGACTGTTGTATTCAATCCCGATGCAATTTCTGTGTTTCATCAACACTTTGAAGGTCCACAGATTACAGAATGCCTCAAGATTTGCATCGGAAACTACTACTGGTCTACCAGGGAACGATCAAAGCGTAGACTGTTTGAGACATTACTATAATGAGGAAAGTGCGCATACTGACTGTTGTATTCAATCCCGATGCAATTACAGTGTTTCATCAACACTCTGATAGTCCGCAGATTAAATAATAGCTCCAGATGTGCATCGGAACCTACTACTGGTCTTCCAGGGAACGATCAAAGCGTAGACTGTTTGAGACATTAATCCCATGGACTAAAGTGCGCATGGTGACGGTTGTATTCAATCCCGATGCAATTTCTGAGTTTCATCAACACTCTGATAGTCCACAGATTACAGAATGCCTCAAGATGTGCATCGGAAACTATTACTGGTCTTCCAGGGAACGATCAAAGGGTAGACTATTTGAGACATTACTAACATGGAGGAAAGTACGCATGATGACTGTTGTATTCAATCCCGATGCAATTTCTGTGTTTCATCAACACTCAGATAGTCCACAGATTACAGAATGTCTCCAGATGTGCATCGGAAACCACTACTGGTCTTCCAGGGAACGATCAAAGCGTAGACTGTTTGAGACATTAATCCCATGTAGGAAAGTGCGCATGGTGACTGTTGTATTCAATACTGATGCAATTTCTGTGTTTCATCAACACTCTGATAGTCCACAGATTACAGAATGCCTCCAGATGTGCATCGGAAACTACTACTGGTCTTCCAGGGAACGATCAAAGTGTAGACTATTTGAGACATTACTAACATGAAGGAAAGTGCGCATGGTGACTGTTGTATTCAATCTCGATGCAATTTCTGTGTTTCATCAACACTCTGATAGTCCACAGATTACAGAATCCCTATAGATGTGCAACGGAAACTACTACTGGTGTAGCAGGAAACGATCAAAGCGTAGACTGTTTGAGACATTACTCCCATGGAGGAAAGTGCGCATGGTGACTGTTGTATTCAATCCCGATGCAATTTCTGTGTTTAATCAACACTCTGATAGTCCACAGATTACCGAATGCGTCCAGATGTGCATCGGTAACTACTACTGGTCTTCCAGGGAACGATCAAAGCGTAAACTGTGTGAGACAATACACCCATGGAGGTAAGTGCACATGGTGATTGTTATATTCAATCCGGATGCCACTTCTGTATTTCATCAAAACTCTGATAGTCCATAGATTACAGAATGCCTCCAGATGTGCATCGGAAACTACTACTGGTCTTCCAGGGAACAATCAAAGCGTAGACGGTTTGAGACATTACTCTTATGGAGGAAAGTGTGCATGGTGACTGTTGTATTCAATCCCGATGCAACTTTGGTTTCATCAACAGTCTGATAGTACGCAGATAACAGAATGCCTTTAGATGTGCATCGGAAACTACTACTGGTCTTCCAGGAAACGATCAAAGCGTAGACTGTTTGAGACATTACTCCCATGGAGGTAAGTCCGCATCGTGACTGTTGTATTATATCCCGATGCAATTTCTGTGTTTCATCAACACTCTGATAGTCCACAGATTACAGAATGCCTCCAGATGTGCATCGAAAACTACTACTGGTCTTCCTGGGAACAATCAAAGCGTACACTGTTTGAGACATTACTCCCATGGAGGAAAGTGCGCATGGTGACTGTTGTATTCAATCCCGATGCAATTTTGGTTTCATCAACACTCTGATAGTCCAAAGATTACATTATGCCTCCAGATGTGCATCGGAAACTACTACTGGTCTCCCATGGAACGATCAAAGCGTAAACAGTTTGAGACATTACACCCATGGAGGAAAGTGCGCATGCTGACTGTTGTATTCAATCCCGATGCAATTTCTGTGTTTCATCAACACTTTGAAGGTCCACAGATTACAGAATGCCTCAAGATTTGCATCGGAAACTACTACTGGTCTACCAGGGAACGATCAAAGCGTAGACTGTTTGAGACATTACTATAATGAGGAAAGTGCGCATACTGACTGTTGTATTCAATCCCGATGCAATTACAGTGTTTCATCAACACTCTGATAGTCCGCAGATTAAATAATAGCTCCAGATGTGCATCGGAACCTACTACTGGTCTTCCAGGGAACGATCAAAGCGTAGACTGTTTGAGACATTAATCCCATGGACTAAAGTGCGCATGGTGACGGTTGTATTCAATCCCGATGCAATTTCTGAGTTTCATCAACACTCTGATAGTCCACAGATTACAGAATGCCTCAAGATGTGCATCGGAAACTATTACTGGTCTTCCAGGGAACGATCAAAGGGTAGACTATTTGAGACATTACTAACATGGAGGAAAGTACGCATGATGACTGTTGTATTCAATCTCGATGCAATTTCTGTGTTTCATCAACACTCTGATAGTCCACAGATTACAGAATGCCTCCAGATGTGCATCGGAAACTACTACTGGTCTTCCAGGGAACGATCAAAGTGTAGACTATTTGAGACATTACTAACATGAAGGAAAGTGCGCATGGTGACTGTTGTATTCAATCTCGATGCAATTTCTGTGTTTCATCAACACTCTGATAGTCCACAGATTACAGAATCCCTATAGATGTGCAACGGAAACTACTACTGGTGTAGCAGGAAACGATCAAAGCGTAGACTGTTTGAGACATTACTCCCATGGAGGAAAGTGCGCATGGTGACTGTTGTATTCAATCCCGATGCAATTTCTGTGTTTAATCAACACTCTGATAGTCCACAGATTACCGAATGCGTCCAGATGTGCATCGGTAACTACTACTGGTCTTCCAGGGAACGATCAAAGCGTAAACTGTTTGAGACAGTACACCCATGGAGGTAAGTGCACATGGTGATTGTTATATTCAATCCGGATGCCACTTCTGTATTTCATCAAAACTCTGATAGTCCATAGATTACAGAATGCCTCCAGATGTGCGTCGGAAACTACTACTGGTCTTCCTGGGAACAATCAAAGCGTACACTGTTTGAGACATTACTCCCATGGAGGAAAGTGCGCATGGTGACTGTTGTATTCAATCCCGATGCAATTTTGGTTTCATCAACACTCTGATAGTCCAAAGATTACATTATGCCTCCAGATGTGCATCGGAAACTACTACTGGTCTTCCAGAGAACGATAAAAGCGTAAACTGTTTGAGACATTACTCCCATGGAGGAAAGTGCGCATGGTGACTGTTGTATTCAATCCCGATGCAATTTTGGTTTCATCAACACTCTGATAGTCCAAAGATTACATTATGCCTCCAGATGTGCATCGGAAACTACTACTGGTCTCCCATGGAACGATCAAAGCGTAAACAGTTTGAGACATTACACCCATGGAGGAAAGTACGCATGCTGACTGTTGTATTTAATCCCGATGCAATTTCTGTGTTTCATCAACACTTTGAAGGTCCACAGATTACAGAATGCCTCAAGATTTGCATCGGAAACTACTACTGGTCTACCAGGGAACGATCAAAGCGTAGACTGTTTGAGACATTACTATAATGAGGAAAGTGCGCATACTGACTGTTGTATTCAATCCCGATGCAATTACAGTGTTTCATCAACACTCTGATAGTCCGCAGATTAAATAATAGCTCCAGATGTGCATCGGAACCTACTACTGGTCTTCCAGGGAACGATCAAAGCGTAGACTGTTTGAGACATTAATCCCATGGACTAAAGTGCACATGGTGACGGTTGTATTCAATCCCGATGCAATTTCTGAGTTTCATCAACACTCTGATAGTCCACAGATTACAGAATGCCTCAAGATGTGCATCGGAAACTACTACTGGTCTTCCAGGGAACGATCAAAGGGTAGACTATTTGAGACATTTCTAACATGGAGGAAAGTACGCATGATGACTGTTGTATTCAATCCCGATGCAATTTCTGTGTTTCATCAACACTCAGATAGTCCACAGATTACAGAATGTCTCCAGATGTGCATCGGAAACCACTACTGGTCTTCCAGGGAACGATCAAAGCGTAGACTGTTTGAGACATTAATCCCATGTAGGAAAGTGCGCATGGTGACTGTTGTATTCAATACTGATGCAATTTCTGTGTTTCATCAACACTCTGATAGTCCACAGATTACAGAATGCCTCCAGATGTGCATCGGAAACTACTACTGGTCTTCCAGGGAACGATCAAAGTGTAGACTATTTGAGACATTACTAACATGAAGGAAAGTGCGCATGGTGACTGTTGTATTCAATCCCGATGCAATTTCTGTGTTTCATCAACACTCTGATAGTCCACAGATTACAGAATCCCTATAGATGTGCAACGGAAACTACTACTGGTGTAGCAGGAAACGATCAAAGCGTAGACTGTTTGAGACATTACTCCCATGGAGGAAAGTGCGCATGGTGACTGTTGTATTCAATCCCGATGCAATTTCTGTGTTTAATCAACACTCTGATAGTCCACAGATTACCGAATGCGTCCAGATGTGCATCGGTAACTACTACTGGTCTTCCAGGGAACGATCAAAGCGTAAACTGTTTGAGACAGTACACCCATGGAGGTAAGTGCACATGGTGACTGTTATATTCAATCCGGATGCCATTTCTGTGTTTCATCAAAACTCTGATAGTCCATAGATTACAGAATGCCTCCAGATGTGCATCGGAAACTACTACTGGTCTTCCAGGGAACAATCAAAGCGTAGACGGTTTGAGACATTACTCTTATGGAGGAAAGTGTGCATGGTGACTGTTGTATTCAATCCCGATGCAACTTTGGTTTCATCAACAGTCTGATAGTACGCAGATAACAGAATGCCTTCAGATGTGCATCGGAAACTACTACTAGTCTTCCAGGAAACGATCAAAGCGTAGACTGTTTGAGACATTACTCCCATGGAGGTAAGTCCGCATCGTGACTGTTGTATTATATCCCGATGCAATTTCTGTGTTTCATCAACACTCTGATAGTCCACAGATTACAGAATGCCTCCAGATGTGCATCGGAAACTACTACTGGTCTTCCTGGGAACAATCAAAGCGTACACTGTTTGAGACATTACTCCCATGGAGGAAAGTGCGCATGGTGACTGTTGTATTCAATCCCGATGCAATTTTGGTTTCATCAACACTCTGATAGTCCAAAGATTACATTATACCTCCAGATGTGCATCGGAAACTACTACTGGTCTCCCATGGAACGATCAAAGCGTAAACAGTTTGAGACATTACACCCATGGAGGAAAGTGCGCATGCTGACTGTTGTATTCAATCCCGATGCAATTTCTGTGTTTCATCAACACTTTGAAGGTCCACAGATTACAGAATGCCTCAAGATTTGCATCGGAAACTACTACTGGTCTACCAGGGAACGATCAAAGCGTAGACTGTTTGAGACATTACTATAATGAGGAAAGTGCGCAAACTGACTGTTGAATTCAATCCCGATGCAATTACAGTGTTTCATCAACACTCTGATAGTCCGCAGATTAAATAATAGCTCCAGATGAGCATCGGAACCTACTACTGGTCTTCCAGGGAACGATCAAAGCGTAGACTGTTTGAGACATTAATCCCATGGACTAAAGTGCGCATGGTGACGGTTGTATTCAATCCCGATGCAATTTCTGAGTTTCATCAACACTCTGATAGTCCACAGATTACAGAATGCCTCAAGATGTGCATAGGAAACTACTACTGGTCTTCCAGGGAACGATCAAAGGGTAGACTATTTGAGACATTACTAACATGGAGGAAAGTACGCATGATGACTGTTGTATTCAATCCCGATGCAATTTCTGTGTTTCATCAACACTCAGATAGTCCACAGATTACAGAATGTCTCCAGATGTGCATCGGAAACCACTACTGGTCTTCCAGGGAACGATCAAAGCGTAGACTGTTTGAGACATTAATCCCATGTAGGAAAGTGCGCATGGTGACTGTTGTATTCAATACTGATGCAATTTCTGTGTTTCATCAACACTCTGATAGTCCACAGATTACAGAATGCCTCCAGATGTGCATCGGAAACTACTACTGGGCTTCCAGAGAACGATCAAAGTGTAGACTATTTGAGACATTACTAACATGAAGGAAAGTGCGCATGGTGACTGTTGTATTCAATCCCGATGCAATTTCTGTGTTTCATCAACACTCTGATAGTCCACAGATTACAGAATCCCTATAGATGTGCAACGGGAACTACTACTGGTGTAGCAGGAAACGATCAAAGCGTAGACTGTTTGAGACATTACTCCCATGGAGGAAAGTGCGCATGGTGACTGTTGTATTCAATCTCGATGCAATTTCTGTGTTTAATCAACACTCTGATAGTCCACAGATTACCGAATGCGTCCAGATGTGCATCGGTAACTACTACTGGTCTTCCAGGGAACGATCAAAGCGTAAACTGTTTGAGACAGTACACCCATGGAGGTAAGTGCACATGGTGACTGTTATATTCAATCCCGATGCCATTTCTGTGTTTCATCAAAACTCTGATAGTCCATAGATTACAGAATGCCTCCAGATGTGCATCGGAAACTACTACTGGTCTTCCAGGGAACAATCAAAGCGTAGACGGTTTGAGACATTACTCTTATGGAGGAAAGTGTGCATGGTGACTGTTGTATTCAATCCCGATGCAACTTTGGTTTCATCAACAATATGATAGTACGCAGATAACAGAATGCCTTCAGATGTGCATCGGAAACTACTACTGGTCTTCCAGGAAACGATCAAAGCGTAGACTGTTTGAGACATTACTCCCATGGAGGTAAGTCCGCATCGTGACTGTTGTATTATATCCCGATGCAATTTCTGTGTTTCATCAACACTCTGATAGTCCACAGATTACAGAATGCCTCCAGATGTGCATCGGAAACTACTACTGGTCTTCCTGGGAACAATCAAAGCGTACACTGTTTGAGACATTACTCCCATGGAGGAAAGTGCGCATGGTGACTGTTGTATTCAATCCCGATGCAATTTTGGTTTCATCAACACTCTGATAGTCCAAAGATTACATTATGCCTCCAGATGTGCATCGGAAACTACTACTGGTCTTCCAGAGAACGATAAAAGCGTAAACTGTTTGAGACATTACTCCCATGGAGGAAAGTGCGCATGGTGACTGTTGTATTCAATCCCGATGCAATTTTGGTTTCATCAACACTCTGATAGTCCAAAGATTACATTATGCCTCCAGATGTGCATCGGAAACTACTACTGGTCTCCCATGGAACGATCAAAGCGTAAACAGTTTGAGACATTACACCCATGGAGGAAAGTACGCATGCTGACTGTTGTATTTAATCCCGATGCAATTTCTGTGTTTCATCAACACTTTGAAGGTCCACAGATTACAGAATGCCTCAAGATTTGCATCGGAAACTACTACTGGTCTACCAGGGAACGATCAAAGCGTAGACTGTTTGAGACATTACTATAATGAGGAAAGTGCGCATACTGACTGTTGTATTCAATCCCGATGCAATTACAGTGTTTCATCAACACTCTGATAGTCCGCAGATTAAATAATAGCTCCAGATGTGCATCGGAACCTACTACTGGTCTTCCAGGGAACGATCAAAGCGTAGACTGTTTGAGACATTAATCCCATGGACTAAAGTGCACATGGTGACGGTTGTATTCAATCCCGATGCAATTTCTGAGTTTCATCAACACTCTGATAGTCCACAGATTACAGAATGCCTCAAGATGTGCATCGGAAACTACTACTGGTCTTCCAGGGAACGATCAAAGGGTAGACTATTTGAGACATTACTAACATGGAGGAAAGTACGCATGATGACTGTTGTATTCAATCCCGATGCAATTTCTGTGTTTCATCAACACTCAGATAGTCCACAGATTACAGAATGTCTCCAGATGTGCATCGGAAACCACTACTGGTCTTCCAGGGAACGATCAAAGCGTAGACTGTTTGAGACATTAATCCCATGTAGGAAAGTGCGCATGGTGACTGTTGTATTCAATACTGATGCAATTTCTGTGTTTCATCAACACTCTGATAGTCCACAGATTACAGAATGCCTCCAGATGTGCATCGGAAACTACTACTGGGCTTCCAGGGAACGATCAAAGTGTAGACTATTTGAGACATTACTAACATGAAGGAAAGTGCGCATGGTGACTGTTGTATTCAATCCCGATGCAATTTCTGTGTTTCATCAACACTCTGATAGTCCACAGATTACAGAATCCCTATAGATGTGCAACGGAAACTACTACTGGTGTAGCAGGAAACGATCAAAGCGTAGACTGTTTGAGACATTACTCCCATGGAGGAAAGTGCGCATGGTGACTGTTGTATTCAATCCCGATGCAATTTCTGTGTTTAATCAACACTCTGATAGTCCACAGATTACCGAATGCGTCCAGATGTGCATCGGTAACTACTACTGGTCTTCCAGGGAACGATCAAAGCGTAAACTGTTTGAGACAGTACACCCATGGAGGTAAGTGCACATGGTGACTGTTATATTCAATCCGGATGCCATTTCTGTGTTTCATCAAAACTCTGATAGTCCATAGATTACAGAATGCCTCCAGATGTGCATCGGAAACTACTACTGGTCTTCCAGGGAACAATCAAAGCGTAGACGGTTTGAGACATTACTCTTATGGAGGAAAGTGTGCATGGTGACTGTTGTATTCAATCCCGATGCAACTTTGGTTTCATCAACAGTCTGATAGTACGCAGATAACAGAATGCCTTCAGATGTGCATCGGAAACTACTACTGGTCTTCCAGGAAACGATCAAAGCGTAGACTGTTTGAGACATTACTCCCATGGAGGTAAGTCCGCATCGTGACTGTTGTATTATATCCCGATGCAATTTCTGTGTTTCATCAACACTCTGATAGTCCACAGATTACAGAATGCCTCCAGATGTGCATCGGAAACTACTACTGGTCTTCCTGGGAACAATCAAAGCGTACACTGTTTGAGACATTACTCCCATGGAGGAAAGTGCGCATGGTGACTGTTGTATTCAATCCCGATGCAATTTTGGTTTCATCAACACTCTGATAGTCCAAAGATTACATTATACCTCCAGATGTGCATCGGAAACTACTACTGGTCTCCCATGGAACGATCAAAGCGTAAACAGTTTGAGACATTACACCCATGGAGGAAAGTGCGCATGCTGACTGTTGTATTCAATCCCGATGCAATTTCTGTGTTTCATCAACACTTTGAAGGTCCACAGATTACAGAATGCCTCAAGATTTGCATCGGAAACTACTACTGGTCTACCAGGGAACGATCAAAGCGTAGACTGTTTGAGACATTACTATAATGAGGAAAGTGCGCAAACTGACTGTTGTATTCAATCCCGATGCAATTACAGTGTTTCATCAACACTCTGATAGTCCGCAGATTAAATAATAGCTCCAGATGAGCATCGGAACCTACTACTGGTCTTCCAGGGAACGATCAAAGCGTAGACTGTTTGAGACATTAATCCCATGGACTAAAGTGCGCATGGTGACGGTTGTATTCAATCCCGATGCAATTTCTGAGTTTCATCAACACTCTGATAGTCCACAGATTACAGAATGCCTCAAGATGTGCATAGGAAACTACTACTGGTCTTCCAGGGAACGATCAAAGCGTAGACTATTTGAGACATTACTAACATGGAGGAAAGTACGCATGATGACTGTTGTATTCAATCCCGATGCAATTTCTGTGTTTCATCAACACTCAGATAGTCCACAGATTACAGAATGTCTCCAGATGTGCATCGGAAACCACTACTGGTCTTCCAGGGAACGATCAAAGCGTAGACTGTTTGAGACATTAATCCCATGTAGGAAAGTGCGCATGGTGACTGTTGTATTCAATACTGATGCAATTTCTGTGTTTCATCAACACTCTGATAGTCCACAGATTACAGAATGCCTCCAGATGTGCATCGGAAACTACTACTGGGCTTCCAGAGAACGATCAAAGTGTAGACTATTTGAGACATTACTAACATGAAGGAAAGTGCGCATGGTGACTGTTGTATTCAATCCCGATGCAATTTCTGTGTTTCCTCAACACTCTGATAGTCCACAGATTACAGAATCCCTATAGATGTGCAACGGGAAGTACTACTGGTGTAGCAGGAAACGATCAAAGCGTAGACTGTTTGAGACATTACTCCCATGGAGGAAAGTGCGCATGGTGACTGTTGTATTCAATCTCGATGCAATTTCTGTGTTTAATCAACACTCTGATAGTCCACAGATTACCGAATGCGTCCAGATGTGCATCGGTAACTACTACTGGACTTCCAGGGAACGATCAAAGCGTAAACTGTTTGAGACAGTACACCCATGGAGGTAAGTGCACATGGTGACTGTTATATTCAATCCCGATGCCATTTCTGTGTTTCATCAAAACTCTGATAGTCCATAGATTACAGAATGCCTCCAGATGTGCATCGGAAACTACTACTGGTCTTCCAGGGAACAATCAAAGCGTAGACGGTTTGAGACATTACTCTTATGGAGGAAAGTGCGCATGGTGACTGTTGTATTCAATCCCGATGCAACTTTGGTTTCATCAACAGTCTGATAGTACGCAGATAACAGAATGCCTTCAGATGTGTATCGGAAACTACTACTGGTCTTCCAGGAAACGATCAAAGCGTAGACTGTTTGAGACATTACTCCCATGGAGGTAAGTCCGCATCGTGACTGTTGTATTATATCCCGATGCAATTTCTGTGTTTCATCAACACTCTGATAGTCCACAGATTACAGAATGCCTCCAGATGTGCATCGGAAACTACTACTGGTCTTCCTGGGAACAATCAAAGCGTACACTGTTTGAGACATTACTCCCATGGAGGAAAGTGCGCATGGTGACTGTTGTATTCAATCCTGATGCAATTTCTGTGTTTAATCAACACTCTGATAGTCCAAAGATTACATTATGCCTCCAGATGTGCATCGGAAACTACTACTGGTCTCCCATGGAACGATCAAAGCGTAAACAGTTTGAGACATTACACCCATGGAGGAAAGTGCGCATACTGACTGTTGTATTCAATCCCGATGCAATTTCTGTGTTTCATCAACACTTTGAAGGTCCACAGATTACAGAATGCCTCAAGATTTGCATCGGAAACTACTACTGGTCTACCAGGGAAGGATCAAAGCGTAGACTGTTTGAGACATTACTATAATGAGGAAAGTGCGCATACTGACTGTAGTATTCAATCCCGATGCAATTACAGTGTTTCATCAACACTCTGATAGTCCGCAGATTAAATAATAGCTCCAGATGTGCATCGGAACCTACTACTGGTCTTCCAGGGAACGATCAAAGCGTAGACTGTTTGAGACATTAATCCCATGGACTAAAGTGCGCATGGTGACGGTTGTATTCAATCCCGATGCAATTTCTGAGTTTCATCAACACTCTGATAGTCCACAGATTACAGAATGCCTCAAGATGTGCATCGGAAACTACTACTGGTCTTCCAGGGAACGATCAAAGGGTAGACTATTTGAGACATTACTAACATGGAGGAAAGTACGCATGATGACTGTTGTATTCAATCCCGATGCAATTTCTGTGTTTCATCAACACTCAGATAGTCCACAGATTACAGAATGTCTCCAGATGTGCATCGGAAACCACTACTGGTCTTCCAGGGAACGATCAAAGCGTAGATTGTTTGAGACATTAATCCCATGTAGGAAAGTGCGCATGGTGACTGTTGTATTCAATACTGATGCAATTTCTGTGTTTCATCAACACTCTGATAGTCCACAGATTACAGAATGCCTCCAGATGTGCATCGGAAACTACTACTGGTCTTCCAGGGAACGATCAAAGTGTAGACTATTTGAGACATTACTAACATGAAGGAAAGTGCGCATGGTGACTGTTGTATTCAATCCCGATGCAATTTCTGTGTTTCATCAACACTCTGATAGTCCACAGATTACAGAATCCCTATAGATGTGCAACGGAAACTACTACTGGTGTAGCAGGAAACGATCAAAGCGTAGACTGTTTGAGACATTACTCCCATGGAGGAAAGTGCGCATGGTGACTGTTGTATTCAATCCCGATGCAATTTCTGTGTTTAATCAACACTCTGATAGTCCACAGATTACCGAATGCGTCCAGATGTGCATCGGTAACTACTACTGGTCTTCCAGGGAACGCTCAAAGCGTAAACTGTTTGAGACAGTACACCCATGGAGGTAAGTGCACATGGTGACTGTTATATTCAATCCCGATGCCATTTCTGTGTTTCATCAAAACTCTGATAGTCCATAGATTACAGAATGCCTCCAGATGTGCATCAGAAACTACTACTGGTCTTCCAGGGAACAATCAAAGCGTAGACGGTTTGAGACATTACTCTTATGGAGGAAAGTGTGCATGGTGACTGTTGTATTCAATCCCGATGCAACTTTGGTTTCATCAACAGTCTGATAGTACGCAGATAACAGAATGCCTTCAGATGTGCATCGGAAACTACTACTGGTCTTCCAGGAAACGATCAAAGCGTAGACTGTTTGAGACATTACTCCCATGGAGGTAAGTCCGCATCGTGACTGTTGTATTATATCCCGATGCAATTTCTGTGTTTCATCAACACTCTGATAGTCCACAGATTACAGAATGCCTCCAGATGTGCATCGGAAACTACTACTGGTCTTCCTGGGAACAATCAAAGCGTACACTGTTTGAGACATTACTCCCATGGAGGAAAGTGCGCATGGTGACTGTTGTATTCAATCCCGATGCAATTTTGGTTTCATCAACACTCTGATAGTCCAAAGATTACATTATGCCTCCAGATGTGCATCGGAAACTACTACTGGTCTCCCATGGAACGATCAAAGCGTAGACTGTTTGAGACATTACTATAATGAGGAAAGTGCGCATACTGACTGTTGTATTCAATCCCGATGCAATTACAGTGTTTCATCAACACTCTGATAGTCCGCAGATTAAATAATAGCTCCAGATGTGCATCGGAACCTACTACTGGTCTTCCAGGGAACGATCAAAGCGTAGACTGTTTGAGACATTAATCCCATGGACTAAAGTGCGCATGGTGACGGTTGTATTCAATCCCGATGCAATTTCTGAGTTTCATCAACACTCTGATAGTCCACAGATTACAGAATGCCTCAAGATGTGCATCGGAAACTACTACTGGTCTTCCAGGGAACGATCAAAGGGTAGACTATTTGAGACATTACTAACATGGAGGAAAGTACGCATGATGACTGTTGTATTCAATCCCGATGCAATTTCTGTGTTTCATCAACACTCAGATAGTCCACAGATTACAGAATGTCTCCAGATGTGCATCGGAAACCACTACTGGTCTTCCAGGGAACGATCAAAGCGTAGACTGTTTGAGACATTAATCCCATGTAGGAAACTGCGCATGGTGACTGTTGTATTCAATACTGATGCAATTTCTGTGTTTCATCAACACTCTGATAGTCCACAGATTACAGAATGCCTCCAGATGTGCATCGGAAACTACTACTGGTCTTCCAGAGAACGATCAAAGTGTAGACTATTTGAGACATTACTAACTTGAAGGAAAGTGCGCATGGTGACTGTTGTATTCAATCCCGATGCAATTTCTGTGTTTCATCAACACTCTGATAGTCCACAGATTACAGAATCCCTATAGATGTGCAACGGGAACTACTACTGGTGTATCAGGAAACGATCAAAGCGTAGACTGTTTGAGACATTACTCTAATGGAGGAAAGTGCGCATGGTGACTGTTGTATTCAATCCCGATGCAATTTCTGTGTTTAATCAACACTCTGATAGTCCACAGATTACCGAATGCGTCCAGATGTGCATCGGTAACTACTACTGGTCTTCCAGGGAACGATCAAAGCGTAAACTGTTTGAGACAGTACACCCATGGAGGTAAGTGCACATGGTGACTGTTATATTCAATCCCGATGCCATTTCTGTGTTTCATCAAAACTCTGATAGTCCATAGATTACAGAATGCCTCCAGATGTGCATCGGAAACTACTACTGGTCTTCCAGGGAACAATCAAAGCGTAGACGGTTTGAGACATTACTCTTATGGAGGAAAGTGCGCATGGTGACTGTTGTATTCAATCCCGATGCAACTTTGGTTTCATCAACAGTCTGATAGTACGCAGATAACAGAATGCCTTCAGATGTGTATAGGAAACTACTACTGGTCTTCCAGGAAACGATCAAAGCGTAGACTGTTTGAGACATTACTCCCATGGAGGTAAGTCCGCATCGTGACTGTTGTATTATATCCCGATGCAATTTCTGTGTTTCATCAACACTCTGATAGTCCACAGATTACAGAATGCCTCCAGATGTGCATCGGAAACTACTACTGGTCTTCCTGGGAACAATCAAAGCGTACACTGTTTGAGACATTACTCCCATGGAGGAAAGTGCGCATGGTGACTGTTGTATTCAATCCCGATGCAATTTCTGTGTTTAATCAACACTCTGATAGTCCACAGATTACCGAATGCGTCCAGATGTGCATCGGTAACTACTACTGGTCTTCCAGGAAACGATCAAAGCGTAGACTGTTTGAGACATTACTCCCATGGAGGTAAGTCCGCATCGTGACTGTTGTATTATATCCCGATGCAATTTCTGTGTTTCATCAACACTCTGATAGTCCACAGATTACAGAATGCCTCCAGATGTGCATCGGAAACTACTACTGGTCTTCCTGGGAACAATCAAAGCGTACACTGTTTGAGACATTACTCCCATGGAGGAAAGTGCGCATGGTGACTGTTGTATTCAATCCCGATGCAATTTTGGTTTCATCAACACTCTGATAGTCCAAAGATTACATTATGCCTCCAGATGTGCATCGGAAACTACTACTGGTCTCCCATGGAACGATCAAAGCGTAAAAAGTTTGAGACATTACACCCATGGAGGAAAGTGCGCATGCTGACTGTTGTATTCAATCCCGATGCAATTTCTGTGTTTCATCAACACTTTGAAGGTCCACAGATTACAGAATGCCTCAAGATTTGCATCGGAAACTACTACTGGTCTACCAGGGAACGATCAAAGCGTAGACTGTTTGAGACATTACTATAATGAGGAAAGTGCGCATACTGACTGTTGTATTCAATCCCGATGCAATTACAGTGTTTCATCAACACTCTGATAGTCCGCAGATTAAATAATAGCTCCAGATGTGCATCGGAACCTACTACTGGTCTTCCAGGGAACGATCAAAGCGTAGACTGTTTGAGACATTAATCCCATGGACTAAAGTGCGCATGGTGACGGTTGTATTCAATCCCGATGCAATTTCTGAGTTTCATCAACACTCTGATAGTCCACAGATTACAGAATGCCTCAAGATGTGCATCGGAAACTACTACTGGTCTTCCAGGGAACGATCAAAGGGTAGACTATTTGAGACATTACTAACATGGAGGAAAGTACGCATGATGACTGTTGTATTCAATCCCGATGCAATTTCTGTGTTTCATCAACACTCAGATAGTCCACAGATTACAGAATGTCTCCAGATGTGCATCGGAAACCACTACTGGTCTTCCAGGGAACGATCAAAGCGTAGACTGTTTGAGACATTAATCCCATGTAGGAAACTGCGCATGGTGACTGTTGTATTCAATACTGATGCAATTTCTGTGTTTCATCAACACTCTGATAGTCCACAGATTACAGAATGCCTCCAGATGTGCATCGGAAACTACTACTGGTCTTCCAGAGAACGATCAAAGTGTAGACTATTTGAGACATTACTAACTTGAAGGAAAGTGCGCATGGTGACTGTTGTATTCAATCCCGATGCAATTTCTGTGTTTCATCAACACTCTGATAGTCCACAGATTACAGAATCCCTATAGATGTGCAACGGGAACTACTACTGGTGTAGCAGGAAACGATCAAAGCGTAGACTGTTTGAGACATTACTCTAATGGAGGAAAGTGCGCATGGTGACTGTTGTATTCAATCCCGATGCAATTTCTGTGTTTAATCAACACTCTGATAGTCCACAGATTACCGAATGCGTCCAGATGTGCATCGGTAACTACTACTGGTCTTCCAGGGAACGATCAAAGCGTAAACTGTTTGAGACAGTACACCCATGGAGGTAAGTGCACATGGTGACTGTTATATTCAATCCCGATGCCATTTCTGTGTTTCATCAAAACTCTGATAGTCCATAGATTACAGAATGCCTCCAGATGTGCATCGGAAACTACTACTGGTCTTCCAGGGAACAATCAAAGCGTAGACGGTTTGAGACATTACTCTTATGGAGGAAAGTGCGCATGGTGACTGTTGTATTCAATCCCGATGCAACTTTGGTTTCATCAACAGTCTGATAGTACGCAGATAACAGAATGCCTTCAGATGTGTATAGGAAACTACTACTGGTCTTCCAGGAAACGATCAAAGCGTAGACTGTTTGAGACATTACTCCCATGGAGGTAAGTCCGCATCGTGACTGTTGTATTATATCCCGATGCAATTTCTGTGTTTCATCAACACTCTGATAGTCCACAGATTACAGAATGCCTCCAGATGTGCATCGGAAACTACTACTGGTCTTCCTGGGAACAATCAAAGCGTACACTGTTTGAGACATTACTCCCATGGAGGAAAGTGCGCATGGTGACTGTTGTATTCAATCCCGATGCAATTTCTGTGTTTAATCAACACTCTGATAGTCCACAGATTACCGAATGCGTCCAGATGTGCATCGGTAACTACTACTGGTCTTCCAGGGAACGATCAAAGCGTAAACTGTTTGAGACAGTACACCCATGGAGGTAAGTGCACTTGGTGACTGTTATATTCAATCCTGATGCCATTTCTGTGTTTCATCAAAACTCTGATAGTCCATAGATTACAGAATGCCTCCAGATGTGCATCGGAAACTACTACTGGTCTTCCAGGGAACAATCAAAGCGTAGACGGTTTGAGACATTACTCTTATGGAGGAAAGTGTGCATGGTGACTGTTGTATTCAATCCCGATGCAACTTTGGTTTCATCAACAGTCTGATAGTACGCAGATAACAGAATGCCTACAGATGTGCATCGGAAACTACTACTGGTCTTCCAGGAAACGATCAAAGCGTAGACTGTTTGAGACATTACTCCCATGGAGGTAAGTCCGCATCGTGACTGTTGTATTATATCCCGATGCAATTTCTGTGTTTCATCAACACTCTGATAGTCCACAGATTACAGAATGCCTCCAGATGTGCATCGGAAACTACTACTGGTCTTCCTGGGAACAATCAAAGCGTACACTGTTTGAGACATTACTCCCATGGAGGAAAGTGCGCATGGTGACTGTTGTATTCAATCCCGATGCAATTTTGGTTTCATCAACACTCTGATAGTCCAAAGATTACATTATGCCTCCAGATGTGCATCGGAAACTACTACTGGTCTCCCATGGAACGATCAAAGCGTAAACAGTTTGAGACATTACACCCATGGAGGAAATGCGCATGCTGACTGTTGTATTCAATCCCGATGCAATTTCTGTGTTTCATCAACACTTTGAAGGTCCACAGATTACAGAATGCCTCAAGATTTGCATCGGAAACTACTACTGGTCTACCAGGGAAGGATCAAAGCGTAGACTGTTTGAGACATTACTATAATGAGGAAAGTGCGCATACTGACTGTTGTATTCAATCCCGATGCAATTACAGTGTTTCATCAACACTCTGATAGTCCGCAGATTAAATAATAGCTCCAGATGTGCATCGGAACCTACTACTGGTCTTCCAGGGAACGATCAAAGCGTAGACTGTTTGAGACATTAATCCCATGGACTAAAGTGCGCATGGTGACGGTTGTATTCAATCCCGATGCAATTTCTGAGTTTCATCAACACTCTGATGGTCCACAGATTACAGAATGCCTCAAGATGTGCATCGGAAACTACTACTGGTCTTCCAGGGAACGATCAAAGTGTAGACTATTTGAGACATTACTAACATGGAGGAAAGTACGCATGATGACTGTTGTATTCAATCCCGATGCAATTTCTGTGTTTCATCAACACTCAGATAGTCCACAGATTACAGAATGTCTCCAGATGTGCATCGGAAACCACTACTGGTCTTCCAGGGAACGTTCAAAGCGTAGACTGTTTGAGACATTAATCCCATGTAGGAAAGTGCGCATGGTGACTGTTGTATTCAATACTGATGCAATTTCTGTGTTTCATCAACACTCTGATAGTCCACAGATTACAGAATGCCTCCAGATGTGCATCGGAAACTACTACTGGTCTTCCAGGGAACGATCAAAGTGTAGACTATTTGAGACATTACTAACATGAAGGAAAGTGCGCATGGTGACTGTTGTATTCAATCCCGATGCAATTTCTGTGTTTCATCAACACTCTGATAGTCCACAGATTACAGAATCCCTATAGATGTGCAACGGAAACTACTACTGGTGTAGCAGGAAACGATCAAAGCGTAGACTGTTTGAGACATTACTCCCATGGAGGAAAGTGCGCATGGTGACTGTTGTATTCAATCCCGATGCAATTTCTGTGTTTAATCAACACTCTGATAGTCCACAGATTACCGAATGCGTCCAGATGTGCATCGGTAACTACTACTGGTCTTCCAGGGAACGATCAAAGCGTAAACTGTTTGAGACAGTACACCCATGGAGGTAAGTGCACATGGTGACTGTTATATTCAATCCCGATGCCATTTCTGTGTTTCATCAAAACTCTGATAGTCCATAGATTACAGAATGCCTCCAGATGTGCATCGGAAACTACTACTGGTCTTCCAGGGAACAATCAAAACGTAGACGGTTTGAGACATTACTCTTATGGAGGAAAGTGCGCATGGTGACTGTTGTATTCAATCCCGATGCAACTTTGGTTTCATCAACAGTCTGATAGTACGCAGATAACAGAATGCCTTCAGATGTGCATCGGAAACTACTACTGGTCTTCCAGGAAACGATCAAAGCGTAGACTGTTTGAGACATTACTCCCATGGAGGTAAGTCTGCATCGTGACTGTTGTATTATATCCCGATGCAATTTCTGTGTTACATCAACACTCTGATAGTCCACAGATTACAGAATGCCTCCAGATGTGCATCGGAAACTACTACTGGTCTTCCTGGGAACAATCAAAGCGTACACTGTTTGAGACATTACTCCCATGGAGGAAAGTGCGCATCGTGACTGTTGTATTCAATCCCGATGCAATTTTGGTTTCATCAACCCTCTGATAGTCCAAAGATTACATTATGCCTCCAGATGTGCATCGGAAACTACTACTGGTCTCCCATGGAACGATCAAAGCGTAAGCAGTTTGAGACATTACACCCATGGAGGAAAGTGCGCATGCTGACTGTTGTATTCAATCCCGATGCAATTTCTGTCTTTCATCAACACTTTGAAGGTCCACAGATTACAGAATGCCTCAAGATTTGCATCGGAAACTACTACTGGTCTACCAGGGAACGATCAAAGCGTAGACTGTTTGAGACATTACTATAATGAGGAAAGTGCGCATACTGACTGTTGTATTCAATCCCGATGCAATTACAGTGTTTCATCAACACTCTGATAGTCCGCAGATTAAATAATAGCTCCAGATGTGCATCGGAACCTACTACTGGTCTTCCAGGGAACGATCAAAGCGTAGACTGTTTGAGACATTAATCCCATGGACTAAAGTGCGCATGGTGACGGTTGTATTCAATCCCGATGCAATATCTGAGTTTCATCAACACTCTGATAGTCCACAGATTACAGAATGCCTCAAGATGTGCATCGGAAACTACTACTGGTCTTCCAGGGAACGATCAAAGGGTAGACTATTTGAGACATTACTAACATGGAGGAAAGTACGCATGATGACTGTTGTATTCAATCCCGATGCAATTTCTGTGTTTCATCAACACTCTGATAGTCCACAGATTACAGAATGCCTCCAGATGTGCATCGGAAACTACTACTGGTCTTCCAGGGAACGATCAAAGTGTAGACTATTTGAGACATTACTAACATGAAGGAAAGTGCGCATGGTGACTGTTGTATTCAATCCCGATGCAATTTCTGTGTTTCATCAACACTCTGATAGTCCACAGATTACAGAATCCCTATAGATGTGCAACGGAAACTACTACTGGTGTAGCAGGAAACGATCAAAGCGTAGACTGTTTGAGACAGTACACCCATGGAGGTAAGTGCACATGGTGACTGTTATATTCAATCCCGATGCCATTTCTGTGTTTCATCAAAACTCTGATAGTCCATAGATTACAGAATGCCTCCAGATGTGCATCGGAAACTACTACTGGTCTTCCAGGGAACAATCAAAGCGTAGACGGTTTGAGACATTACTCTTATGGAGGAAAGTGCGCATGGTGACTGTTGTATTCAATCCCGATGCAACTTTGGTTTCATCAACAGTCTGATAGTACGCAGATAACAGAATGCCTTCAGATGTGCATCGGAAGCTACTACTGATCTTCCAGGAAAGGATCAAAGCGTAGACTGTTTGAGACATTACTCCCATGGAGGTAAGTCCGCATCGTGACTGTTGTATTATATCCCGATGATATTTCTGTGTTTCATCAACACTCTGATAGTCCACAGATTACAGAATGCCTCCAGATGTGCATCGGAAACTACTACTGGTCTTCGTGGGAACAATCAAAGCGTACACTGTTTGAGACATTACTCCCATGGAGGGAAGTGCGCATGGTGACGGTTGTATTCAATCCCGATGCAATTTTGGTTTCATCAACACTCTGATAGTCCAAAGATTACATTATGCCTCCAGATGTGCATCGGAAACTACTACTGGTCTCCCATGGAACGATCAAAGCGTAAACAGTTTGAGACATTACACCCATGGAGGAAAGTGCGCATGCTGACTGTTGTATTCAATCCCGATGCAATTTCTGTGTTTCATCAACACTTTGAAGGTCCACAGATTACAGAATGCCTCAAGATTTGCATCGGAAACTACTACTGGTCTACCAGGGAACGATCAAAGCGTAGACTGTTTGAGACATTACTATAATGAGGAAAGTGCGCATACTGACTGTTGTATTCAATCCCGATGCAATTACAGTGTTTCATCAACACTCTGATAGTCCGCAGATTAAATAATAGCTCCAGATGTGCATCGGAACCTACTACTGGTCTTCCAGGGAACGATCAAAGCGTAGACTGTTTGAGACCTTAATCCCATGGACTAAAGTGCGCATGGTGACGGTTGTATTCAATCCCGATGCAATTTCTGAGTTTCATCAACACTCTGATAGTCCACAGATTACAGAATGCCTCAAGATGTGCATCGGAAACTACTACTGGTCTTCCAGGGAACGATCAAAGGGTAGACTATTTGAGACATTACTAACATGGAGGAAAGTACGCATGATGACTGTTGTATTCAATCCCGATGCAATTTCTGTGTTTCATCAACACTCAGATAGTCCACAGATTTCAGAATGTCTCCAGATGTGCATCGGAAACCACTACTGGTCTTCCAGGGAACGATCAAAGCGTAGACTGTTTGAGACATTAATCCCATGTAGGAAAGTGCGCATGGTGACTGTTGTATTCAATCCTGATGCAATTTCTGTGTTTCATCAACACTCTGATAGTCCACAGATTACAGAATGCCTCCAGATGTGCATCGGAAACTACTACTGGTCTTCCAGGGAACGATCAAAGTGTAGACTATTTGAGACATTACTAACATGAAGGAAAGTGCGCATGGTGACTGTTGTATTCAATCCCGATGCAATTTCTGTGTTTCATCAACACTCTGATAGTCCACAGATTACAGAATCCCTATAGATGTGCAACGGAAACTACTACTGGTGTAGCAGGAAACGATCAAAGCGTAGACTGTTTGAGACAGTACACCCATGGAGGTAAGTGCACATGGTGACTGTTATATTCAATCCCGATGCCATTTCTGTGTTTCATCAAAACTCTGATAGTCAATAGATTACAGAATGCCTCCAGATGTGCATCGGAAACTACTACTGGTCTTCCAGGGAACAATCAAAGCGTAGACGGTTTGAGACATTACTCTTATGGAGGAAAGTGCGCATGGTGACTGTTGTATTCAATCCCGATGCAACTTTGGTTTCATCAACAGTCTGATAGTACGCAGATAACAGAATGCCTTCAGATGTGCATCGGAAACTACTACTGATCTTCCAGGAAACGATCAAAGCGTAGACTGTTTGAGACATTACTCCCATGGAGGTAAGTCCGCATCGTGACTGTTGTATTATATCCCGATGCAATTTCTGTGTTTCATCAACACTCTGATAGTCCACAGATTACGGAATGCCTCCAGATGTGCATCGGAAACTACTACTGGTCTTCCTGGGATCAATCAAAGCGTACACTGTTTGAGACATTACTCCCATGGAGGAAAGTGCGCATGGTGACGGTTGTATTCAATCCCGATGCAATTTTGGTTTCATCAACACTCTGATAGTCCAAAGATTACATTATGCCTCCAGATGTGCATCGGAAACTACTACTGGTCTCCCATGGAACGATCAAAGCGTAAACAGTTTGAGACATTACACCCATGGAGGAAAGTGCGCATGGTGACTGTTGTATTCAATCCCGATGCAATTTCTGTGTTTAATCAACACTCTGATAGTCCACAGATTACCGAATGCGTCCAGATGTGCATCGGTAACTACTACTGGTCTTCCAGGGAACGATCAAAGCGTAAACTGTTTGAGACAGTACACCCATGGAGGTAAGTGCACATGGTAACTGTTATATTCAATCCCGATGCCATTTCTGTGTTTCATCAAAACTCTGATAGTCCATAGATTACAGAATGCCTCCAGATGTGCATCGGAAACTACTACTGGTCTTCCAGGGAACAATCAAAGCTTAGACGGTTTGAGACATTACTCTTATGGAGGAAAGTGTGCATGGTGACTGTTGTATTCAATCCCGATGCAACTTTGGTTTCATCAACAGTCTGATAGTACGCAGATAACAGAATGCCTTCAGATGTGCATCGGAAACTACTACTGGTCTTCCAGGAAACGATCAAAGCGTAGACTGTTTGAGACATTACTCCCATGGAGGTAAGTCCGCATCGTGACTGTTGTATTATATCCCGATGCAATTTCTGTGTTTCATCAACACTCTGATAGTCCACAGATTACAGAATGCCTCCAGATGTGCATCGGAAACTACTACTGGTCTTCCTGGGAACAATCAAAGCGTACACTGTTTGAGACATTACTCCCATGGAGGAAAGTGCGCATGGTGACTGTTGTATTCAATCCCGATGCAATTTTGGTTTCATCAACACTCTGATAGTCCAAAGATTACATTATGCCTCCAGATGTGCATCGGAAACTACTACTGGTCTCCCATGGAACGATCAAAGCGTAAACAGTTTGAGACATTACACCCATGGAGGAAAGTGCGCATGCTGACTGTTGTATTCAATCCCGATGCAATTTCTGTGTTTCATCAACACTTTGAAGGTCCACAGATTACAGAATGCCTCAAGATTTGCATCGGAAACTACTACTGGTCTACCAGGGAAGGATCAAAGCGTAGACTGTTTGAGACATTACTATAATGAGGAAAGTGCGCATACTGACTGTTGTATTCAATCCCGATGCAATTACAGTGTTTCATCAACACTCTGATAGTCCGCAGATTAAATAATAGCTCCAGATGTGCATCGGAACCTACTACTGGTCTTCCAGGGAACGATCAAAGCGTAGACTGTTTGAGACATTAATCCCATGGACTAAAGTGCGCATGGTGACGGTTGTATTCAATCCCGATGCAATTTCTGAGTTTCATCAACACTCTGATAGTCCACAGATTACAGAATTCCTCAAGATGTGCATCGGAAACTACTACTGGTCTTCCAGGGAACGATCAAATGGTAGACTATTTGAGACATTACTAACATGGAGGAAAGTACGCATGATGACTGTTGTAATCAATCCCGATGCAATTTCTGTGTTTCATCAACACTCAGATAGTCCACAGATTACAGAATGTCTCCAGATGTGCATCGGAAACCACTACTGGTCTTCCAGGGAACGATCAAAGCGTAGACTGTTTGAGACATTAATCCCATGTAGGAAAGTGCGCATGGTGACTGTTGTATTCAATCCTGATGCAATTTCTGTGTTTCATCAACACTCTGATAGTCCACAGATTACAGAATGCCTCCAGATGTGCATCGGAAACTACTACTGGTCTTCCAGGGAACGATCAAAGTGTAGACTATTTGAGACATTACTAACATGATGGAAAGTGCGCATGGTGACTGTTGTATTCAATCCCGATGCAATTTCTGTGTTTCATCAACACTCTGATAGTCCACAGATTACAGAATCCCTATAGATGTGCAACGGAAACTACTACTGGTGTAGCAGGAAACGATCAAAACGTAGACTGTTTGAGACATTACTCCCATGGAGGAAAGTGCGCATGGTGACTGTTGTATTCTATCCCGATGCAATTTCTGTGTTTAATCAACACTCTGATAGTCCACAGATTACCGAATGCGTCCAGATGTGCATCGGTAACTACTACTGGTCTTCCAGGGAACGATCAAAGCGTAAACTGTTTGAGACAGTACACCCATGGAGGTAAGTGCACATGGTGACTGTTATATTCAATCCCGATGCCATTTCTGTGTTTCATCAAAACTCTGATAGTCCATAGATTACAGAATGCCTCCAGATGTGCATCGGAAACTACTACTGGTCTTCCAGGGAACAATCAAAGCGTAGACGGTTTGAGACATTACTCTTATGGAGGAAAGTGCGCATGGTGACTGTTGTATTCAATCCCGATGCAACTTTGGTTTCATCAACAGTCTGATAGTACGCAGATAACAGAATGCCTTCAGATGTGCATCGGAAACTACTACTGGTCTTCCAGGAAACGATCAAAGCGTAGACTGTTTGAGACATTACTCCCATGGAGGTAAGTCCGCATCGTGACTGTTGTATTATATCCCGATGCAATTTCTGTGTTTCATCAACACTCTGATAGTCCACAGATTACAGAATGCCTCCAGATGTGCATCGGAAACTACTACTGGTCTTCCTGGGAACAATCAAAGCGTACACTGTTTGAGACATTACTCCCATGGAGGAAAGTGCGCATGGTGACTGTTGTATTCAATCCCGATGCAATTTTGGTTTCATCAACACTCTGATAGTCCAAAGATTACATTATGCCTCCAGATGTGCATCGGAAACTACTACTGGTCTCCCATGGAACGATCAAAGCGTAAGCAGTTTGAGACATTACACCCATGGAGGAAAGTGCGCATGCTGACTGTTGTATTCAATCCCGATGCAATTTCTGTGTTTCATCAACACTTTGAAGGTCCACAGATTACAGAATGTCTCCAGATTTGCATCGGAAACTACTACTGGTCTACCAGGGAACGATCAAAACGTAGACTGTTTGAGACATTACTATAATGAGGAAATTGCGCATACTGACTGTTGTATTCAATCCCGATGCAATTACAGTGTTTCATCAACACTCTGATAGTCCGCAGATTAAATAATAGCTCCAGATGTGCATCGGAACCTACTACTGGTCTTCCAGGGAACGATCAAAGCGTAGACTGTTTGAGACATTAATCCCATGGACTAAAGTACGCATGGTGACGGTTGTATTCAATCCCGATGCAATTTCTGAGTTTCATCAACACTCTGAAAGTCCACAGATTACAGAATGCCTCAAGATGTGCATCGGAAACTACTACTAGTCTTCCAGGGAACGATCAAAGAGTAGACTATTTGAGACATTACTAACATGGAGGAAAGTACGCATGATGACTGTTGTATTCAATCCCGATGCAATTTCTGTGTTTCATCAACACTCAGATAGTCCACAGATTACAGAATGTCTCCAGATGTGCATCGCAAACCACTACTGGTCTTCCAGGGAACGATCAAATCGTAGACCGTTTGAGACATTACTCCCATGGAGGAAAGTACGCATCGTGACTGATATAATCAATCCCGATGCAATTTCTGTGTTTCATCAACACTCTGATAGTCCACAGATTACACAATGCCTCCAGATATGCATCGGATACTACTACTGGTCTTCCAGGAAACGATCAAACCGTAAACTGTTTGCGACATTACTCCCATGGAGAAAAGTGCGCATGGTGACTGTTGTAATCAATCACGATGCAATTTCTGTGTTTCATCAACACTCTGATAGTCCACAGATTACAGAATGCCTCCAGATGTGCAACGGAAACTACTACTGGTCTAGCAGGAAACGATCAATGCGTAGACTGTTTGAGACATTACTCCCATGGAGGAAAGTGCGTATGGTGACTGTTGTATTCAATCCCAATGCAATTTCTGTGTTTCATCAACACTCTGATAGTCCACAGATTACCGAATGCGTCCAGATGTGCATCGGTAACTACTACTGGTCTTCCAGGGATCGATCAAAGCGTAAACAGTTTGAGACATTACACCCATGGAGGTATGTGCATATGGTGACTGTTGTATTCAATCCCGATGCCATTTCTGTGTTTCATCAAAACTCTGATAGTCTACAGATTACAGAATGCCTCCAGATGTGCATCGGAAACTACTACTGGTCTTCCAGGGAACGATCAAAGCGTAGACGGTTTGAGACATTACTCTTATGGAGGAAAGTGCGCATGGTGACTGTTGTATTCAATCCCGATGCAACTTCGGTTTCATCAACAGTCTGATAGTCCGCAGATAACAGAATGCCTTCAGATGTGCATCGGAAACTACTACTGGTCTTCCGGGAAACGATCAAAGCGTAGTCTGTTTGAGACATTACTCCTATGGAGGTAAGTCCGCATCGTGACTGTTGTATTATATCCCGATGCAATTTCTGTGTTTCATCAACACTCCGATAGTCCACAGATTAAAGAATGCCTCCTGATGTGAATCGGAAACTACAACTGGTCTTCCTGGGAACAATCAAAGCGTACACTGTTTGAGACATTACTCCCATGGAGGAAAGTGCGCATGCTGACTGTTGTATTCAATCCCGATGCAATTTCTGTGTTTCATCAACACTTTGAAGGTCCACAGATTACAGAATGCCTCCAGATTTGCATCAGAAACTACAACTGGTCTACCAGGGAACGATCAAAGCGTAGACTGTTTGAGACATTACTATAATGACGAAAGTGCGCATAGTGACTGTTGTATTCAATCCCGATGCTATTTCTGTGTTTCATCAACACTCTGATAGTCCACAGATTACAGAATCCCTATAGATGTGCAACGGAAACTACTACTGGTGTAGCAGGAAACGATCAAAGCGTAGACTGTTTGAGACATTACTCCCATGAAGGAAAGTGCGCATGGTGACTGTTGTATTCAATCCCGATGCAATTTCTGTGTTTAATCAACACTCTGATAGTCCACAGATTACAGAATGCATCCAGATGTGCATCGGAAACTACTACTGGTCTCCCAGGCGATGCAATTTTGGTTTCATCAACACTCTGATAGTCCAAAGATTACATTATGCCTCCAGATGTGCAACGGAAACTACTACTGGTCTCCCATGGAACGATCAAAGCGTAAACAGTTTGAGACATTACACCCATGGAGGAAAGTGCGCATGCTGACTGTTGTATTCAATCCCGATGCAATTTCTGTGTTTCATCAACACTTTGAAGGTCCACAGATTACAGAATGCCTCCAGATTTGCATCGGAAACTACTACTGGTCTACCAGGGAACGATCAAAGCGTAGACTGTTTGAGACATTACTATAATGAGGAAAGTGCGCATACTGACTGTTGTATTCAATCCCGATGCAATTACAGTGTTTCATCAACACTCTGATAGTCCGCAGATTAAATAATAGCTCCAGATGTGCATCGGAACCTACTACTGGTCTTCCAGGGAACGATCAAAGCGTAGACTGTTTGAGACATTAATCCCATGGACTAAAGTGCGCATGGTGACGGTTGTATTCAATCCCGATGCAATTTCTGAGTTTCATCAACACTCTGATAGTCCACAGATTACAGAATGCCTCCAGATGTGCATCGGAAACTACTACTGGTCTTCCAGGGAACGATCAAATGGTAGACTATTTGAGACATTACTAACATGGAGGAAAGTACGCATGATGACTGTTGTATTCAATCCCGATGCAATTTCTGTGTTTCATCAACACTCAGATAGTCCACAGATTACAGAATGTCTCCAGATGTGCATCGGAAACCACTACTGGTCTTCCAGGGAACGATCAAATCGTAGACCGTTTGAGACATTACTCCCATGGAGGAAAGTGCGCATCGTGACTGTTATAATCAATCCCGATGCAATTACTGTGTTTCATCAACACTCTGACAGTCCGCAGATTAAAGAATGGCTCCATATGTGCATCGGAAGCTACTACTGGTCTACCAGGGAACGATCAAAGCGTGACCGTTTGAGACATTACTCCCATGGAGGAAAGTGCGCATGGTGACTGTTTTATTCAATCCCGATACAATTTCTGTGTTTGATCAACACTCTTGTAGTCCACAGATTACTGAATGTATCTAGATGTGCATCGGAAACTACTACTGGTCTTCCAGGGAATGATCAAAGCGTAGACTGTTTGAGACATTACTCCCATGGAGGAAAGTGCGCATGGTGACTGTTGTATTAATCCCGATGCAACTTCTGTGTTTCATCAACACTATGATAGTCCACAGATTACAGAATGCCTCCAGATGTGCATCGGAAACTACTACTGGTCTACCTGGGAACAATCAAAGCGTACACTGTTTGAGACATTACTCCCATGGAGGAAAGTGCGCATGGTGACTGTTGCATTCAATCCCGATGCAATTTTGGTTTCATCAACACTCTGATAGTCCAAAGATTACATAATGCCTCCAGATGTGCATCGGAAACTACTACTGGTCTCCCATGGAACGATCAAAGAGTAAACAGTTTGTGACATTACACCCATGGAGGAAAGTGCCCATGGTGACTGTTGTATCCAATCCCGATGCAATTTCTGTGTATCACCAACACTCTGATAGTCCACAGGTTACAGAATAACTCCAGATGTGCATCGGAAACTACTAATGGTCTTCCAGGGAACGATCAAAGCGTAAACTGTTTGAGACAGTACACTCATGGAGGTAAGTGCACATGGTGACTGTTATATTCAATCCCGATGCCATTTCTGTGTTTCATCAAAACTCTGATAGTCCACAGATTACAGAATGCCTCCAGATGTGCATCGGAAACTACTACTGATCTTCCAGGGAACGATCAAAGCGTAGACGGTTTGAGACATTACTCTTATGGAGGAAAGTGCGCATGGTGACAGTTGTATTCAATCCCGATGCAACTTCGGTTTCATCAACAGTCTGATAGTCCGCAGATAACAGAATGCCTTCAGATGTGCATCGGAAACTACTACTGGTCTTCCTGGGAACAATCAAAGCGTACACTGTTTGAGACATTACTCCCATGAAGGAAAGTGCGCATGGTGACTGTTGTATTCAATCCCGATGCAATTTTGGTTTCATTAACACTCTGATAGTCCAAAGATTACATAATGCCTTAAGATGTGCATCGGAAACTACTACTTGTCTCCCATGGAACGATCAAAGCGTAAACAGTTTGAGACATTACACCCATGGAGGAAAGTGCGCATGCTGACTGTTGTATTCAATCCCGATGCAATTTCTGTGTTTCATCAACACTTTGAAGGTCCACAGATTACAGAATGCCTCCAGATTTGCATCAGAAACTACAACTGGTCTACCATGGAACGATCAAAGCGTAGACTGTTTGAGACATTACTATAATGAGGAAAGTGCGCATAGTGACTGTTGTATTCAATCCCGATGCAATTTCTGTGTTTCATCAACACTCTGATAGTCCACAGATTACAGAATCCCTATAGATGTGCAACGGAAACTACTACTGGTGTAGCAGGGAACGATCAAAGCGTAGACTGTTTGAGACATTACTCCCATGGAGGAAAGTGCGCATGGTGACTGTTGTATTCAATCCCGATGCAATTTCTTTGTTTAATCAACACTCTGATAGTCCACAGATTACAGAATGCATCCAGATGTGCATCGGAAACTACTACTGGTCTTCCAGGGAACGATCAAAGCGTACATTGTTTGAGACATTACTCCCATGGAGGAAAGTGCGCATGGTGACTGTTGTATTCAATGCCGATGCAATTTTGGTTTCGTCAACACTCTGATAGTCCAAAGATTACATTATGCCTCCAGATGTGCATCGGAAACTACTACTGGTCTCCCATGGAACGATCAAAGCGTAAACAGTTTGAGACATTACACCCATGGAGGAAAGTGCGCATGCTGACTGTTGTATTCAATCCCGATGCAATTTCTGTGTTTCATCAACACTTTGAAGGTCCACATATTACAGAATGCCTCCAGATTTGCATCAGAAACTACTACTGGTCTACCAGCGAACGATCAAAGCGTAGACTATTTGCGACATTACTATAATGAGGAAAGTGCGCATAGTGAATTTTGTATTCAATCCCGATGCAATTTCTGTGTTTCATCAACACTTTGAAGGTCCAAAGATTACAGAATGCCTCCAGATTTGCATCAGAAACTACTACTGGTCTACCAGGGAACGATCAAAGCGTAGACTGTTTGAGACATTACTATAATGAGGAAAGTGCGCATAGTGACTGTTGTATTCAATCCCGATGCAATTACAGTGTTTCATCAACACTCTGATTGTCCGCAGATTAAATAATAGCTCCAGATGTGCATCGGAACCTACTACTGGTCTTCCAGGGAACGATCAAAGCGTAGACTGTTTGAGAAATTAATCCCATGTAGGAAAGTGCGCATGGTGACTGTTGTATTCAATCCCGATGTAATTTCTGTGTTTCATCAACACTCTGATAGCCCACAGATTACAGAATGCCTCCAGATGTGCATCGGAAACTACTACTGATCTTCCAGGGAACGATCAAAGCGTAGACGGTTTGAGACATTACTCTTATGGAGGAAAGTGCGCATGGTGACTGTTGTATTCAATCCCGATGCAACTTCGGTTTCATCAACAGTCTGATAGTCCGCAGATAACAGAATGCCTTCAGATGTGCATCGGAAACTACTACTGGTCTTCCAGGAAACGATCAAAGCGTAGACTGTTTGAGACATTACTCCTATGGAGGTAAGTCCGCATCGTGACTGTTATATTATATCCCGATGCAATTTCTGTGTTTCATCAACACTCTGATAGTCCACAGATTACAGAATGCCTCCTGATGTGAATCGGAAACTACTACTGGTCTTCCTGGGAACAATCAAAGCGTACACTGTTTGAGACATTACTCCCATGAAGGAAAGTGCGCATGGTGACTGTTGTATTCAATCCCGATGCAATTTTGGTTTCATTAACACTCTGATAGTCCAAAGATTACATAATGCCTTAAGATGTGCATCGGAAACTACTACTTGTCTCCCATGGAACGATCAAAGCGTAAACAGTTTGAGACATTACACCCATGGAGGAAAGTGCGCATGCTGACTGTTGTATTCAATCCCGATGCAATTTCTGTGTTTCATCAACACTTTGAAGGTCCACAGATTACAGAATGCCTCCAGATTTGCATCAGAGACTACAACTGGTCTACCATGGAACGATCAAAGCGTAGACTGTTTGAGACATTACTATAATGAGGAAAGTGCGCATAGTGACTGTTGTATTCAATCCCGATGCAATTTCTGTGTTTCATCAACACTCTGATAGTCCACAGATTACAGAATCCCTATAGATGTGCAACGGAAACTACTACTGGTGTAGCAGGGAACGATCAAAGCGTAGACTGTTTGAGACATTACTCCCATGGAGGAAAGTGCGCATGGTGACTGTTGTATTCAATCCCGATGCAATTTCTTTGTTTAATCAACACTCTGATAGTCCACAGATTACAGAATGCATCCAGATGTGCATCGGAAACTACTACTGGTCTTCCAGGGAACGATCAAAGCGTACATTGTTTGAGACATTACTCCCATGGAGGAAAGTGCGCATGGTGACTGTTGTATTCAATGCCGATGCAATTTTGGTTTCGTCAACACTCTGATAGTCCAAAGATTACATTATGCCTCCAGATGTGCATCGGAAACTACTACTGGTCTCCCATGGAACGATCAAAGCGTAAACAGTTTGAGACATTACACCCATGGAGGAAAGTGCGCATGCTGACTGTTGTATTCAATCCCGATGCAATTTCTGTGTTTCATCAACACTTTGAAGGTCCACATATTACAGAATGCCTCCAGATTTGCATCGGAATCAACTACTGGTCTACCAGGGAACGATCAAAGCGTAGACTGTTTGAGACATTACTATAATGAGGGAAGTGCGCATACTGACTGTTGTATTCAATCCCGATGCAATTACAGTGTTTCATCAACACTCTGATAGTCTGCAGATTAAATAATAGCTCCAGATGTGCATCGGAACCTACTACTGGTCTTCCAGGGAACGATCAAAGCGTAGACTGTTTGATACATTAATCCCATGGACTAAACTGCGCATGGTGACTGTTGTATTCAATCCCGATGCAATTTCTGTGTTTCATCAACACTTTGAAGGTCCACATATTACAGAATGCCTCCAGATTTGCATCAGAAACTACTACTGGTCTACCAGCGAACGATCAAAGCGTAGACTATTTGCGACATTACTATAATGAGGAAAGTGCGCATAGTGAATTTTGTATTCAATCCCGATGCAATTTCTGTGTTTCATCAACACTTTGAAGGTCCAAAGATTACAGAATGCCTCCAGATTTGCATCAGAAACTACTACTGGTCTACCAGGGAACGATCAAAGCGTAGACTGTTTGAGACATTACTATAATGAGGAAAGTGCGCATAGTGACTGTTGTATTCAATCCCGATGCAATTACAGTGTTTCATCAACACTCTGATTGTCCGCAGATTAAATAATAGCTCCAGATGTGCATCGGAACCTACTACTGGTCTTCCAGGGAACGATCAAAGCGTAGACTGTTTGAGAAATTAATCCCATGTAGGAAAGTGCGCATGGTGACTGTTGTATTCAATCCCGATGTAATTTCTGTGTTTCATCAACACTCTGATAGCCCACAGATTACAGAATGCCTCCAGATGTGCATCGGAAACTACTACTGGTCTTCCAGGGAACGATCATAGAGTAGACTATTTGAGACATTACTAACATGAAGGAAAGTGCGCATGGTGACTGTTGTATTCAATCACGATGCAATTTCTGTGTTTCATCAACACTCTGATAGTCCACAGATATCAGAATGCCTATAGATGTGCAACGGAAACTACTACTGGTCTAGCAGGAAACGATCAAAGCGTAGACTGTTTGAGACATTACTCCCATGGAGGAAAGCGCGCATGGTGACTGTTGTATTCAATCCCGATGCAATTTCTGTGTTTAATCAACACACTGATAGTCCACAGATTACCGAATGCGTCCAGATATGCATCGGTAACTACTACTGGTCTTCCAGGGAACGATCAAAGCGTAAACTGTTTGAGACAGTACACCCATGGAGGTAAATGCACATGGTGACTGTTATATTCAATCCCGATGCCATTTCTGTGTTTCACCAAAACTTTGATAGTTCACAGATTACAGAATGCCTCCAGATGTGCATCGGAAACTACTACTGGTCTTCCAGGGAACGATCAAAGCGTAGACGGTTTGAGACATTACTCTTATGGAGGGAAGTGCGCATGGTGACTGTTGTATTCAATCCCGATGCAACTTTGGTTTCATCAACAGTCTGATAGTCCGCAGATAACAGAATGCCTTCAGATGTGCATCGGAAACTACTACTGGTCTTCCAGGAAACGATCAAAGCGTAGACTGTTTGAGACATTACTTCTATGGAGGTAAGTGCGCATCGTGTGTGTTGTATTATATCCCGATGCAATTTCTGTGTTTCATCAACACTCTGATAGTCCACAGATTACAGAATGCCTCCAGATGTGCACCGGAAACTACTACTGGTCTTCCTGGGAACAATCAAAGCGTACACTGTTTGAGACATTACTCCCATGGAGGAAAGTGCGCATGGTGACTGTTGTATTAATCCCGATGCAACTTCTGTGTTTCATCAACACTATGATAGTCCACAGATTACAGAATGCCTCCAGATGTGCATCGGAAACTACTACTGGTCTTCCTGGGAATAATCAAAGCGTACACTGTTTGAGACATTACTCCCATGGAGGAAAGTGCGCATGGTGACTGTTGCATTCAATCCCGATGCAATTTTGGTTTCATCAACACTCTGATAGTCCAAAGATTACATAATGCCTCCAGATGTGCATCGGAAACTACTACTGGTCTCCCATGGAACGATCAAAGCGTAAACAGTTTGAGACATTACACCCATGGAGGAAAGTGCGCATGCTGACTGTTGTATTCAATCCCGATGCAATTTCTGTGTTTCATCAACACTTTGAAGGTCCACATATTACAGAATGCCTCCAGATTTGCATCGGAATCAACTACTGGTCTACCAGGGAACGATCAAAGCGTAGACTGTTTGAGACATTACTATAATGAGGGAAGTGCGCATACTGACTGTTGTATTCAATCCCGATGCAATTACAGTGTTTCATCAACACTCTGATAGTCTGCAGATTAAATAATAGCTCCAGATGTGCATCGGAACCTACTACTGGTCTTCCAGGGAACGATCAAAGCGTAGACTGTTTGATACATTAATCCCATGGACTAAACTGCGCATGGTGACTGTTGTATTCAATCCCGATGCAATTTCTGTGTTTCATCAACACTTTGAAGGTCCACATATTACAGAATGCCTCCAGATTTGCATCAGAAACTACTACTGGTCTACCAGCGAACGATCAAAGCGTAGACTATTTGCGACATTACTATAATGAGGAAAGTGCGCATAGTGAATTTTGTATTCAATCCCGATGCAATTTCTGTGTTTCATCAACACTTTGAAGGTCCAAAGATTACAGAATGCCTCCAGATTTGCATCAGAAACTACTACTGGTCTACCAGGGAACGATCAAAGCGTAGACTGTTTGAGACATTACTATAATGAGGAAAGTGCGCATAGTGACTGTTGTATTCAATCCCGATGCAATTACAGTGTTTCATCAACACTCTGATTGTCCGCAGATTAAATAATAGCTCCAGATGTGCATCGGAACCTACTACTGGTCTTCCAGGGAACGATCAAAGCGTAGACTGTTTGAGAAATTAATCCCATGTAGGAAAGTGCGCATGGTGACTGTTGTATTCAATCCCGATGCAATTTTGGTTTCATTAACACTCTGATAGTCCAAAGATTACATAATGCCTTAAGATGTGCATCGGAAACTACTACTTGTCTCCCATGGAACGATCAAAGCGTAAACAGTTTGAGACATTACACCCATGGAGGAAAGTGCGCATGCTGACTGTTGTATTCAATCCCGATGCAATTTCTGTGTTTCATCAACACTTTGAAGGTCCACAGATTACAGAATGCCTCCAGATTTGCATCAGAAACTACAACTGGTCTACCATGGAACGATCAAAGCGTAGACTGTTTGAGACATTACTATAATGAGGAAAGTGCGCATAGTGACTGTTGTATTCAATCCCGATGTAATTTCTGTGTTTCATCAACACTCTGATAGTCCACAGATTACAGAATCCCTATAGATGTGCAACGGAAACTACTACTGGTGTAGCAGGGAACGATCAAAGCGTAGACTGTTTGAGACATTACTCCCATGGAGGAAAGTGCGCATGGTGACTGTTGTATTCAATCCCGATGCAATTTCTTTGTTTAATCAACACTCTGATAGTCCACAGATTACAGAATGCATCCAGATGTGCATCGGAAACTACTACTGGTCTTCCAGGGAACGATCAAAGCGTACATTGTTTGAGACATTACTCCCATGGAGGAAAGTGCGCATGGTGACTGTTGTATTCAATGCCGATGCAATTTTGGTTTCGTCAACACTCTGATAGTCCAAAGATTACATTATGCCTCCAGATGTGCATCGGAAACTACTACTGGTCTCCCATGGAACGATCAAAGCGTAAACAGTTTGAGACATTACACCCATGGAGGAAAGTGCGCATGCTGACTGTTGTATTCAATCCCGATGCAATTTCTGTGTTTCATCAACACTTTGAAGGTCCACATATTACAGAATGCCTCCAGATTTGCATCAGAAACTACTACTGGTCTACCAGCGAACGATCAAAGCGTAGACTATTTGCGACATTACTATAATGAGGAAAGTGCGCATAGTGAATTTTGTATTCAATCCCGATGCAATTTCTGTGTTTCATCAACACTTTGAAGGTCCAAAGATTACAGAATGCCTCCAGATTTGCATCAGAAACTACTACTGGTCTACCAGGGAACGATCAAAGCGTAGACTGTTTGAGACATTACTATAATGAGGAAAGTGCGCATAGTGACTGTTGTATTCAATCCCGATGCAATTACAGTGTTTCATCAACACTCTGATTGTCCGCAGATTAAATAATAGCTCCAGATGTGCATCGGAACCTACTACTGGTCTTCCAGGGAACGATCAAAGCGTAGACTGTTTGAGAAATTAATCCCATGTAGGAAAGTGCGCATGGTGACTGTTGTATTCAATCCCGATGTAATTTCTGTGTTTCATCAACACTCTGATAGCCCACAGATTACAGAATGCCTCCAGATGTGCATCGGAAACTACTACTGATCTTCCAGGGAACGATCAAAGCGTAGACGGTTTGAGACATTACTCTTATGGAGGAAAGTGCGCATGGTGACTGTTGTATTCAATCCCGATGCAACTTCGGTTTCATCAACAGTCTGATAGTCCGCAGATAACAGAATGCCTTCAGATGTGCATCGGAAACTACTACTGGTCTTCCAGGAAACGATCAAAGCGTAGACTGTTTGAGACATTACTCCTATGGAGGTAAGTCCGCATCGTGACTGTTATATTATATCCCGATGCAATTTCTGTGTTTCATCAACACTCTGATAGTCCACAGATTACAGAATGCCTCCTGATGTGAATCGGAAACTACTACTGGTCTTCCTGGGAACAATCAAAGCGTACACTGTTTGAGACATTACTCCCATGAAGGAAAGTGCGCATGGTGACTGTTGTATTCAATCCCGATGCAATTTTGGTTTCATTAACACTCTGATAGTCCAAAGATTACATAATGCCTTAAGATGTGCATCGGAAACTACTACTTGTCTCCCATGGAACGATCAAAGCGTAAACAGTTTGAGACATTACACCCATGGAGGAAAGTGCGCATGCTGACTGTTGTATTCAATCCCGATGCAATTTCTGTGTTTCATCAACACTTTGAAGGTCCACAGATTACAGAATGCCTCCAGATTTGCATCAGAGACTACAACTGGTCTACCATGGAACGATCAAAGCGTAGACTGTTTGAGACATTACTATAATGAGGAAAGTGCGCATAGTGACTGTTGTATTCAATCCCGATGCAATTTCTGTGTTTCATCAACACTCTGATAGTCCACAGATTACAGAATCCCTATAGATGTGCAACGGAAACTACTACTGGTGTAGCAGGGAACGATCAAAGCGTAGACTGTTTGAGACATTACTCCCATGGAGGAAAGTGCGCATGGTGACTGTTGTATTCAATCCCGATGCAATTTCTTTGTTTAATCAACACTCTGATAGTCCACAGATTACAGAATGCATCCAGATGTGCATCGGAAACTACTACTGGTCTTCCAGGGAACGATCAAAGCGTACATTGTTTGAGACATTACTCCCATGGAGGAAAGTGCGCATGGTGACTGTTGTATTCAATGCCGATGCAATTTTGGTTTCGTCAACACTCTGATAGTCCAAAGATTACATTATGCCTCCAGATGTGCATCGGAAACTACTACTGGTCTCCCATGGAACGATCAAAGCGTAAACAGTTTGAGACATTACACCCATGGAGGAAAGTGCGCATGCTGACTGTTGTATTCAATCCCGATGCAATTTCTGTGTTTCATCAACACTTTGAAGGTCCACATATTACAGAATGCCTCCAGATTTGCATCGGAATCAACTACTGGTCTACCAGGGAACGATCAAAGCGTAGACTGTTTGAGACATTACTATAATGAGGGAAGTGCGCATACTGACTGTTGTATTCAATCCCGATGCAATTACAGTGTTTCATCAACACTCTGATAGTCTGCAGATTAAATAATAGCTCCAGATGTGCATCGGAACCTACTACTGGTCTTCCAGGGAACGATCAAAGCGTAGACTGTTTGATACATTAATCCCATGGACTAAACTGCGCATGGTGACTGTTGTATTCAATCCCGATGCAATTTCTGTGTTTCATCAACACTTTGAAGGTCCACATATTACAGAATGCCTCCAGATTTGCATCAGAAACTACTACTGGTCTACCAGCGAACGATCAAAGCGTAGACTATTTGCGACATTACTATAATGAGGAAAGTGCGCATAGTGAATTTTGTATTCAATCCCGATGCAATTTCTGTGTTTCATCAACACTTTGAAGGTCCAAAGATTACAGAATGCCTCCAGATTTGCATCAGAAACTACTACTGGTCTACCAGGGAACGATCAAAGCGTAGACTGTTTGAGACATTACTATAATGAGGAAAGTGCGCATAGTGACTGTTGTATTCAATCCCGATGCAATTACAGTGTTTCATCAACACTCTGATTGTCCGCAGATTAAATAATAGCTCCAGATGTGCATCGGAACCTACTACTGGTCTTCCAGGGAACGATCAAAGCGTAGACTGTTTGAGAAATTAATCCCATGTAGGAAAGTGCGCATGGTGACTGTTGTATTCAATCCCGATGTAATTTCTGTGTTTCATCAACACTCTGATAGCCCACAGATTACAGAATGCCTCCAGATGTGCATCGGAAACTACTACTGGTCTTCCAGGGAACGATCATAGAGTAGACTATTTGAGACATTACTAACATGAAGGAAAGTGCGCATGGTGACTGTTGTATTCAATCACGATGCAATTTCTGTGTTTCATCAACACTCTGATAGTCCACAGATATCAGAATGCCTATAGATGTGCAACGGAAACTACTACTGGTCTAGCAGGAAACGATCAAAGCGTAGACTGTTTGAGACATTACTCCCATGGAGGAAAGCGCGCATGGTGACTGTTGTATTCAATCCCGATGCAATTTCTGTGTTTAATCAACACACTGATAGTCCACAGATTACCGAATGCGTCCAGATATGCATCGGTAACTACTACTGGTCTTCCAGGGAACGATCAAAGCGTAAACTGTTTGAGACAGTACACCCATGGAGGTAAATGCACATGGTGACTGTTATATTCAATCCCGATGCCATTTCTGTGTTTCACCAAAACTTTGATAGTTCACAGATTACAGAATGCCTCCAGATGTGCATCGGAAACTACTACTGGTCTTCCAGGGAACGATCAAAGCGTAGACGGTTTGAGACATTACTCTTATGGAGGGAAGTGCGCATGGTGACTGTTGTATTCAATCCCGATGCAACTTTGGTTTCATCAACAGTCTGATAGTCCGCAGATAACAGAATGCCTTCAGATGTGCATCGGAAACTACTACTGGTCTTCCAGGAAACGATCAAAGCGTAGACTGTTTGAGACATTACTTCTATGGAGGTAAGTGCGCATCGTGTGTGTTGTATTATATCCCGATGCAATTTCTGTGTTTCATCAACACTCTGATAGTCCACAGATTACAGAATGCCTCCAGATGTGCACCGGAAACTACTACTGGTCTTCCTGGGAACAATCAAAGCGTACACTGTTTGAGACATTACTCCCATGGAGGAAAGTGCGCATGGTGACTGTTGTATTAATCCCGATGCAACTTCTGTGTTTCATCAACACTATGATAGTCCACAGATTACAGAATGCCTCCAGATGTGCATCGGAAACTACTACTGGTCTTCCTGGGAATAATCAAAGCGTACACTGTTTGAGACATTACTCCCATGGAGGAAAGTGCGCATGGTGACTGTTGCATTCAATCCCGATGCAATTTTGGTTTCATCAACACTCTGATAGTCCAAAGATTACATAATGCCTCCAGATGTGCATCGGAAACTACTACTGGTCTCCCATGGAACGATCAAAGAGTAAACAGTTTGAGACATTACACCCATGGGGGAAAGTGCCCATGGTGACTGTTGTATCCAATCCCGATGCAATTTCTGTGTATCACCAACACTCTGATAGTCCACAGGTTACAGAATGCCTCCAGATGTGCATCGGAAACTACTACTGGTCTTCCAGGGTACGATCAAAGCGTAAACTGTTTGAGACAGTACACCCATGGAGGTAAGTGCACATGGTGACTGTTATATTCAATCCCGATGCCATTTCTGTGTTTCATCAAAACTCTGATAGTCCACAGATTACAGAATGCCTCCAGATGTGCATCGGAAACTACTACTGGTCTTCCAGGGAACGATCAAAGCGTAGACGGTTTGAGACATTACTCTTATGGAGGAAAGTGCGCATGGTGACTGTTGTATTCAATCCCGATGCAACTTCGGTTTCATCAACAGTCTGATAGTCCGCAGATAACAGAATGCCTTCAGATGTGCATCGGAAACTACTACTGGTCTTCCAGGAAACGATCAAAGCGTAGACTGTTTGAGACATTACTCCTATGGAGGTAAGTCCGCATCGTGACTGTTGTATTATATCCCGATGCAATTTCTGTGTTTCATCAACACTCTGATAGTCCACAGATTACAGAATGCCTCCTGATGTGAATCGGAAACTACTACTGGTCTTCCTGGGAACAATCAAAGCGTACACTGTTTGAGACATTACTCCCATGGAGGAAAGTGCGCATGGTGACTGTTGTATTCAATCCCGATGCAATTTTGGTTTCATTAACACTCTGATAGTCCAAAGATTACATAATGCCTCCAGATGTGCATCGGAAACTACTACTGGTCTCCCATGGAACGATCAAAGCGTAAACAGTTTGAGACATTACACCCATGGAGGAAAGTGCGCATGCTGACTGTTGTATTCAATCCCGATGCAATTTCTGTGTTTCATCAACACTTTGAAGGTCCACAGATTACAGAATGCCTCCAGATTTGCATCAGAAACTACAACTGGTCTACCAGGGAACGATCAAAGCGTAGACTGTTTGAGACATTACTATAATGAGGAAAGTGCGCATAGTGACTGTTGTATTCAATCCCGATGCAATTACAGTGTTTCATCAACACTCTGATAGTCCGCAGATTAAATAATAGCTCCAGATGTGCATCGGAACCTACTACTGGTCTTCCAGGGAACGATCAAAGCGTAGACTGTTTGAGACATTAATCCCATGGACTAAAGTGCGCATGGTGACTGTTGTATTCAATCCCGATGCAATTTCTGTGTTTCATCAACACTTTGAAGGTCCACATATTACAGAATGCCTCCAGATTTGCATCAGAAACTACTACTGGTCTACCAGCGAACGATCAAATCGTAGACTATTTGTGACATTACTATAATGAGGAAAGTGCGCATAGTGAATTTTGTATTCAATCCCGATGCAATTTCTGTGTTTCATCAACACTTTGAAGGTCCAAAGATTACAGAATGCCTCCAGATTTGCATCAGAAACTACTACTGGTCTACCAGGGAACAATCAAAGCGTAGACTGTTTGAGACATTACTATAATGAGGAAAGTGCGCATAGTGACTGTTGTATTCAATCCCGATGCAATTACAGTGTTTCATCAACACTCTGATTGTCCGCAGATTAAATAATAGCTCCAGATGTGCATCGGAACCTAATACTGGTCTTCCAGGGAACGATCAAAGCGTAGACTGTTTGAGAAGTTAATCCCATGTAGGAAAGTGCGCATGGTGACTGTTGTATTCAATCCCGATGTAATTTCTGTGTTTCATCAACACTCTGATAGCCCACAGATTACAGAATGCCTCCAGATGTGCATCGGAAACTACTACTGGTCTTCCAGGGAACGATCATAGAGTAGACTATTTGAGACATTACTAACATGAAGGAAAGTGCGCATGGTGAGTGTTGTATTCAATCACGATGCAATTTCTGTGTTTCATCAACACTCTGATAGTCCACAGATATCAGAATGCCTATAGATGTGCGACGGAAACTACTACTGGTCTAGCAGGAAACGATCAAAGCGTAGACTGTTTGAGACATTACTCCCATGGAGGAAAGCGCGCATGGTGACTGTTGTATTCAATCCCGATGCAATTTCTGTGTTTAATCAACACTCTGATAGTCCACAGATTACCGAATGCGTCCAGATATGCATCGGTAACTACTACTGGTCTTCCAGGGAACGATCAAAGCGTAAACTGTTTGAGACAGTACACCCATGGAGGTAAATGCACATGGTGACTGTTATATTCAATCCCGATGCCATTTCTGTGTTTCACCAAAACTTGGATAGTTCACAGATTACAGAATGCCTCCAGATGTGCATCGGAAACTACTACTGGTCTTCCAGGGAACGATCAAAGCGTAGACGGTTTGAGACATTACTCTTATGGAGGGAAGTGCGCATGGTGACTGTTGTATTCAATCCCGATGCAACTTTGGTTTCATCAACAGTCTGATAGTCCGCAGATAACAGAATGCCTTCAGATGTGCATCGGAATCTACTACTGGTCTTCCAGGAAACGATCAAAGCGTAGACTGTTTGAGACATTACTTCTATGGAGGTAAGTGCGCATCGTGACTGTTGTATTATATCCCGATGCAATTTCTGTGTTTCATCAACACTCTGATAGTCCACAGATTACAGAATGCCTCCAGATGTGCATCGGAAACTACTACTGGTCTTCCTGGGAACAATCAAAGCGTACACTGTTTGAGACATTACTCCCATGGAGGAAAGTGCGCATGGTGACTGTTGTATTAATCCCGATGCAACTTCTGTGTTTCATCAACACTACGATAGTCCACAGATTACAAAATGCCTCCAGATGTGCATCGGAAACTACTACTGGTCTTCCTGGGAACAATCAAAGCGTACACTGTTTGAGACATTACTCCCATGGAGGAAAGTGCGCATGGTGACTGTTGCATTCAATCCCGATGCAATTTTGGTTTCATCAACACTCTGATAGTCCAACGATTACATAATGCCTCCAGATGTGCATCGGAAACTACTACTGGTCTCCCATGGAACGATCAAAGAGTAAACAGTTTGAGACATTACACCCATGGAGGAAAGTGCCCATGGTGACTGTTGTATCCAATCCCGATGCAATTTCTGTGTATCACCAACACTCTGATAGTCCACAGGTTACAGAATGCCTCCAGATGTGCATCGGAAACTACTACTGGTCTTCCAGGGAACGATCAAAGCGTAAACTGTTTGAGACAGTACACCCATGGAGGTAAGTGCACATGGTGACTGTTATATTCAATCCCGATGCCATTTCTGTGTTTCATCAAAACTCTGATAGTCCACAGATTACAGAATGCCTCCAGATGTGCATCGGAAACTACTACTGGTCTTCCAGGGAACGATCAAAGCGTAGACGGTTTGAGACATTACTCTTATGGAGGAAAGTGCGCATGGTGACTGTTGTATTCAATCCCGATGCAACTTCGGTTTCATCAACAGTCTGATAGTCCGCAGATAACAGAATGCCTTCAGATGTGCATCGGAAACTACTACTGGTCTTCCAGTAAACGATCAAAGCGTAGACTGTTTGAGACATTACTCCTATGGAGGTAAGTCCGCATCGTGACTGTTGTATTATATCCCGATGCAATTTCTGTGTTTCATCAACACTCTGATAGTCCACAGATTACAGAATGCCTCCTGATGTGAATCGGAAACTACTACTGGTCTTCCTGGGAACAATCAAAGCGTACACTGTTTGAGACATTACTCCCATGGAGGAAAGTGCGCATGGTGACTGTTGTATTCAATCCCGATGCAATTTTGGTTTCATTAACACTCTGATAGTCCAAAGATTACATAATGCCTCCAGATGTGCATCGTAAACTACTACTGGTCTCCCATGGAACGATCAAAGCGTAAACAGTTTGAGACATTACACCCATGGAGGAAAGTGCGCATGCTGACTGTTGTATTCAATCCCGATGCAATTTCTGTGTTTCATCAACACTTTGAAGGTCCACAGATTACAGAATGCCTCCAGATTTGCATCAGAAACTACAACTGGTCTACCATGGAACGATCAAAGCGTAGACTGTTTGAGACATTACTATAATGAGGAAAGTGCGCATAGTGACTGTTGTATTCAATCCCGATGCAATTTCTGTGTTTCATCAACACTCTGATAGTCCACAGATTACAGAATCCCTATAAGTGTGCGACGGAAACTACTACTGGTGTAGCAGGGAACGATCAAAGCGTAGACTGTTTGAGACATTACTCCCATGGAGGAAAGTGCGCATGGTGACTGTTGTATTCAATCCCGATGCAATTTCTGTGTTTAATCAACACTCTGATAGTCCACAGATTACAGAATGCATCCAGATGTGCATCGGAAACTACTACTGAACTTCCAGGGAACGATCAAAGCGTACATTGTTTGAGACATTACTCCCATGGAGGAAAGTGCGCATGGTGACTGTTGTATTCAATGCCGATGCAATTTTGGTTTCGTCAACACTCTGATAGTACAAAGATTACATTATGCCTCCAGATGTGCATCGGAAACTACTACTGGTCTCCCATGGAACGATCAAAGCGTAAACAGTTTGAGACATTACACCCATGGAGGAAAGTGCGAATGCTGACTGTTGTATTCAATCCCGATGCAATTACAGTGTTTCATCAACACTCTGATAGTCCGCAGATTAAATAATAGCTCCAGATGTGCATCGGAACCTACTACTGGTCTTCCAGGGAACGATCAAAGCGTAGACTGTTTGAGACATTAATCCCATGGACTAAAGTGCGCATGGTGACTGTTGTATTCAATCCCGATGCAATTTCTGTGTTTCATCAACACTTTGAAGGTCCACATATTACAGAATGCCTCCAGATTTGCATCAGAAACTACTACTGGTCTACCTGCGAACGATCAAAGCGTAGACTATTTGTGACATGACTATAATGAGGAAAGTGCGCATAGTGAATTTTGTATTCAATCCCGATGCAATTTCTGTGTTTCATCAACACTTTGAAGGTCCAAAGATTACAGAATGCCTCCAGATTTGCATCAGAAACTACTACTGGTCTACCAGGGAACAATCAAAGCGTAGACTGTTTGAGACATTACTATAATGAGGAAAGTGCGCATAGTGACTGTTGTATTCAATCCCGATGCAATTACAGTGTTTCATCAACACTCTGATTGTCCGCAGATTAAATAATAGCTCCAGATGTGCATCGGAACCTACTACTGGTCTTCCAGGGAACGATCAAAGCGTAGACTGTTTGAGAAATTAATCCCATGTAGGAAAGTGCGCATGGTGACTGTTGTATTCAATCCCGATGTAATTTCTGTGTTTCATCAACACTCTGATAGCCCACAGATTGCAGAATGCCTCCAGATGTGCATCGGAAACTACTACTGGTCTTCCAGGGAACGATCATAGAGTAGACTATTTGAGACATTACTAACATGAAGGAAAGTGCGCATGGTGACTGTTGTATTCAATCACGATGCAATTTCTGTGTTTCATCAACACTCTGATAGTCCACAGATATCAGAATGCCTATAGATGTGCAACGGAAACCACTACTGGTCTAGCAGGAAACGATCAAAGCGTAGACTGTTTGAGACATTACTCCCATGGAGGAAAGCGCGCATGGTGACTGTTGTATTCAATCCCGATGCAATTTCTGTGTTTAATCAACACTCTGATAGTCCACAGATTACCGAATGCGTCCAGATATGCATCGGTAACTACTACTGGTCTTCCAGGGACGATCAAAGCGTAAACTGTTTGAGACAGTACACCCATGGAGGTAAATGCACATGGTGACTGTTATATTCAATCTCGATGCCATTTCTGTGTTTCACCAAAACTTTGATAGTTCACAGATTACAGAATGCCTCCAGATGTGCATCGGAAACTACTACTGGTCTTCCAGGGAACGATCAAAGCGTAGACGGTTTGAGACATTACTCTTATGGAGGGAAGTGCGCATGGTGACTGTTGTATTCAATCCCGATGCAACTTTGGTTTCATCAACAGTCTGATAGTCCGCAGATAACAGAATGCCTTCAGATGTGCATCGGAAACTACTACTGGTCTTCCAGGAAACGATCAAAGCGTAGACTGTTTGAGACATTACTTCTATGGAGGTATGTGCGCATCGTGACTGTTGTATTATATCCCGATGCAATTTCTGTGTTTCATCAACACTCTGATAGTCCACAGATTACAGAATGCCTCCAGATGTGCATCGGAAACTACTACTGGTCTTCCTGGGAACAATCAAAGCGTACACTGTTTGAGACATTACTCCCATGGAGGAAAGTGCGCATGGTGACTGTTGTATTAATCCCGATGCAACTTCTGTGCTTCATCAACACTATGATAGTCCACAGATTACAGAATGCCTCCAGATGTGCATCGGAAACTACTACTGGTCTTCCTGGGAACAATCTAAGCGTACACTGTTTGAGACATTACTCCCATGGAGGAAAGTGCGCATGGTGACTGTTGCATTCAATCCCGATGCAATTTTGGTTTCATCAACACTCTGATAGTCCAAAGATTACATAATGCCTCCAGATGTGCATCGGAAACTACTACTGGTCTCCCATGGAACGATCAAAGAGTAAACAGTTTGAGACATTACACCCATGGAGGAAAGTGCCCATGGTGACTGTTGTATCCAATCCCGATGCAATTTCTGTGTATCACCAACACTCTGATAGTCCACAGGTTACAGAATGCCTCCAGATGTGCATCGGAAACTACTACTGGTCTTCCAGCCAACGATCAAAGCGTAATCTGTTTGAGACAGTACACCCATGGAGGTAAGTGCACATGGTGACTGTTATATTCAATCCCGATGCCATTTCTGTGTTTCATCAAAACTCTGATAGTCCACAGATTACAGAATGCCTCCAGATGTGCATCGGAAACTACTACTGGTCTTCCAGGGAACGATCAAAGCGTAGACGGTTTGAGACATTACTCTTATGGAGGAAAGTGCGCATGGTGACTGTTGTATTCAATCCCGATGCAACTTCGGTTTCATCAACAGTCTGATAGTCCGCAGATAACAGAATGCCTTCAGATGTGCATCGGAAACTACTACTGGTCTTCCAGGAAACGATCAAAGCGTAGACTGTTTGAGACATTACTCCTATGGAGGTAAGTCCGCATCGTGACTGTTGTATTATATCCCGATGCAATTTCTGTGTTTCATCAACACTCTGATAGTCCACAGATTACAGAATGCCTCCTGATGTGAATCGGAAACTACTACTGGTCTTCCTGGGAACAATCAAAGCGTACACTGTTTGAGACATTACTCCCATGGAGGAAAGTGCGCATGGTGACTGTTGTATTCAATCCCGATGCAATTTTGGTTTCATTAACACTCTGATAGTCCAAAGATTACATAATGCCTCCAGATGTGCATCGTAAACTACTACTGGTCTCCCATGGAACGATCAAAGCGTAAACAGTTTGAGACATTACACCCATGGAGGAAAGTGCGCATGCTGACTGTTGTATTCAATCCCGATGCAATTTCTGTGTTTCATCAACACTTTGAAGGTCCACAGATTACAGAATGCCTCCAGATTTGCATCAGAAACTACAACTGGTCTACCATGGAACGATCAAAGCGTAGACTGTTTGAGACATTACTATAATGAGGAAAGTGCGCATAGTGACTGTTGTATTCAATCCCGATGCAATTTCTGTGTTTCATCAACACTCTGATAGTCCACAGATTACAGAATCCCTATAAGTGTGCGACGGAAACTACTACTGGTGTAGCAGGGAACGATCAAAGCGTAGACTGTTTGAGACATTACTCCCATGGAGGAAAGTGCGCATGGTGACTGTTGTATTCAATCCCGATGCAATTTCTGTGTTTAATCAACACTCTGATAGTCCACAGATTACAGAATGCATCCTGATGTGCATCGGAAACTACTACTGAACTTCCAGGGAACGATCAAAGCGTACATTGTTTGAGACATTACTCCCATGGAGGAAAGTGCGCATGGTGACTGTTGTATTCAATGCCGATGCAATTTTGGTTTCGTCAACACTCTGATAGTCCAAAGATTACATTATGCCTCCAGATGTGCATCGGAAACTACTACTGGTCTCCCATGGAACGATCAAAGCGTAAACAGTTTGAGACATTACACCCATGGAGGAAAGTGCGCATGCTGACTGTTGTATTCAATCCCGATGCAATTACAGTGTTTCATCAACACTCTGATAGTCCGCAGATTAAATAATAGCTCCAGATGTGCATCGGAACCTACTACTGGTCTTCCAGGGAACGATCAAAGCGTAGACTGTTTGAGACATTAATCCCATGGACTAAAGTGCGCATGGTGACTGTTGTATTCAATCCCGATGCAATTTCTGTGTTTCATCAACACTTTGAAGGTCCACATATTACAGAATGCCTCCAGATTTGCATCAGAAACTACTACTGGTCTACCTGCGAACGATCAAAGCGTAGACTATTTGTGACATGACTATAATGAGGAAAGTGCGCATAGTGAATTTTGTATTCAATCCCGATGCAATTTCTGTGTTTCATCAACACTTTGAAGGTCCAAAGATTACAGAATGCCTCCAGATTTGCATCAGAAACTACTACTGGTCTACCAGGGAACAATCAAAGCGTAGACTGTTTGAGACATTACTATAATGAGGAAAGTGCGCATAGTGACTGTTGTATTCAATCCCGATGCAATTACAGTGTTTCATCAACACTCTGATTGTCCGCAGATTAAATAATAGCTCCAGATGTGCATCGGAACCTACTACTGGTCTTCCAGGGAACGATCAAAGCGTAGACTGTTTGAGAAATTAATCCCATGTAGGAAAGTGCGCATGGTGACTGTTGTATTCAATCCCGATGTAATTTCTGTGTTTCATCAACACTCTGATAGCCCACAGATTGCAGAATGCCTCCAGATGTGCATCGGAAACTACTACTGGTCTTCCAGGGAACGATCATAGAGTAGACTATTTGAGACATTACTAACATGAAGGAAAGTGCGCATGGTGACTGTTGTATTCAATCACGATGCAATTTCTGTGTTTCATCAACACTCTGATAGTCCACAGATATCAGAATGCCTATAGATGTGCAACGGAAACCACTACTGGTCTAGCAGGAAACGATCAAAGCGTAGACTGTTTGAGACATTACTCCCATGGAGGAAAGCGCGCATGGTGACTGTTGTATTCAATCCCGATGCAATTTCTGTGTTTAATCAACACTCTGATAGTCCACAGATTACCGAATGCGTCCAGATATGCATCGGTAACTACTACTGGTCTTCCAGGGACGATCAAAGCGTAAACTGTTTGAGACAGTACACCCATGGAGGTAAATGCACATGGTGACTGTTATATTCAATCTCGATGCCATTTCTGTGTTTCACCAAAACTTTGATAGTTCACAGATTACAGAATGCCTCCAGATGTGCATCGGAAACTACTACTGGTCTTCCAGGGAACGATCAAAGCGTAGACGGTTTGAGACATTACTCTTATGGAGGGAAGTGCGCATGGTGACTGTTGTATTCAATCCCGATGCAACTTTGGTTTCATCAACAGTCTGATAGTCCGCAGATAACAGAATGCCTTCAGATGTGCATCGGAAACTACTACTGGTCTTCCAGGAAACGATCAAAGCGTAGACTGTTTGAGACATTACTTCTATGGAGGTAAGTGCGCATCGTGACTGTTGTATTATATCCCGATGCAATTTCTGTGTTTCATCAACACTCTGATAGTCCACAGATTACAGAATGCCTCCAGATGTGCATCGGAAACTACTACTGGTCTTCCTGGGAACAATCAAAGCGTACACTGTTTGAGACATTACTCCCATGGAGGAAAGTGCGCATGGTGACTGTTGTATTAATCCCGATGCAACTTCTGTGCTTCATCAACACTATGATAGTCCACAGATTACAGAATGCCTCCAGATGTGCATCGGAAACTACTACTGGTCTTCCTGGGAACAATCTAAGCGTACACTGTTTGAGACATTACTCCCATGGAGGAAAGTGCGCATGGTGACTGTTGCATTCAATCCCGATGCAATTTTGGTTTCATCAACACTCTGATAGTCCAAAGATTACATAATGCCTCCAGATGTGCATCGGAAACTACTACTGGTCTCCCATGGAACGATCAAAGAGTAAACAGTTTGAGACATTACACCCATGGAGGAAAGTGCCCATGGTGACTGTTGTATCCAATCCCGATGCAATTTCTGTGTATCACCAACACTCTGATAGTCCACAGGTTACAGAATGCCTCCAGATGTGCATCGGAAACTACTACTGGTCTTCCAGCCAACGATCAAAGCGTAATCTGTTTGAGACAGTACACCCATGGAGGTAAGTGCACATGGTGACTGTTATATTCAATCCCGATGCCATTTCTGTGTTTCATCAAAACTCTGATAGTCCACAGATTACAGAATGCCTCCAGATGTGCATCGGAAACTACTACTGGTCTTCCAGGGAACGATCAAAGCGTAGACGGTTTGAGACATTACTCTTATGGAGGAAAGTGCGCATGGTGACTGTTGTATTCAATCCCGATGCAACTTCGGTTTCATCAACAGTCTGATAGTCCGCAGATAACAGAATGCCTTCAGATGTGCATCGGAAACTACTACTGGTCTTCCAGGAAACGATCAAAGCGTAGACTGTTTGAGACATTACTCCTATGGAGGTAAGTCCGCATCGTGACTGTTGTATTATATCCCGATGCAATTTCTGTGTTTCATCAACACTCTGATAGTCCACAGATTACAGAATGCCTCCTGATGTGAATCGGAAACTACTACTGGTCTTCCTGGGAACAATCAAAGCGTACACTGTTTGAGACATTACTCCCATGGAGGAAAGTGCGCATGGTGACTGTTGTATTCAATCCCGATGCAATTTTGGTTTCATTAACACTCTGATAGTCCAAAGATTACATAATGCCTCCAGATGTGCATCGGAAACTACTACTGGTCTCCCATGGAACGATCAAAGCGTAAACAGTTTGAGACATTACACCCATGGAGGAAAGTGCGCATGCTGACTGTTGTATTCAATCCCGATGCAATTTCTGTGTTTCATCAACACTTTGAAGGTCCACAGATTACAGAAGGCCTCCAGATTTGCATCAGAAACTACAACTGGTCTACCAGGGAACGATCAAAGCGTAGACTGTTTGAGACATTACTATAATGAGGAAAGTGCGCATAGTGACTGTTGTATTCAATCCCGATGCAATTTCTGTGTTTCATCAACACTCTGATAGTCCACAGATTACAGAATCCCTATAGATGTGCAACGGAAACTACTACTGGTGTAGCAGGGAACGATCAAAGCGTAGACTGTTTGAGACATTACTCCCATGGAGGAAAGTGCGCATGGTGACTGTTGTATTCAATCCCGATGCAATTTCTGTGTTTAATCAACACTCTGATAGTCCACAGATTACAGAATGCATCTAGATGTGCATCGGAAACTACTACTGGTCCTCCAGGGAACGATCAAAGCGTACATTGTTTGAGACATTACTCCCATGGAGGAAAGTGCGCATGGTGACTGTTGTATTCAATGCCGATGCAATTTTGGTTTCGTCAACACTCTGATAGTCCAAAGATTACATTATGCCTCCAGATGTGCATCGGAAACTACTACTGGTCTCCCATGGAACGATCAAAGCGTAAACAGTTTGAGACATTACACCCATGGAGGAAAGTGCGCATGCTGACTGTTGTTTCAATCCCGATGCAATTTCTGTGTTTCATCAACACTTTGAAGGTCCACAGATTACAGAATGCCTCCAGATTTGCATCGGAAACTACTACTGGTCTACCAGGGAACGATCAAAGCGTAGACTGTTTGAGACATTACTATAATGAGGAAAGTGCGCGTACTGACTGTTGTATTCAATCCCGATGCAATTACAGTGTTTCATCAACACTCTGATAGTCCGCAGATTAAATAAAAGCTCCAGATGTGCATCGGAACCTACTACTGGTCTTCCAGGGAACGATCAAAGCGTAGACTGTTTGAGACATTAATCCCATGGACTAAAGTGCGCATGGTGACTGTTGTATTCAATCCCGATGCAATTTCTGTGTTTCATCAACACTTTGAAGGTCCACATATTACAGAATGCCTCCAGATTTGCATCAGAAACTACTACTGGTCTACCAGCGAACGATCAAAGCGTAGACTATTTGTGACATTACTATAATGAGGAAAGTGCGCATAGTGAATTTTGTATTCAATCCCGATGCAATTTCTGTGGTTCATCAACACTTTGAAGGTCCAAAGATTACAGAATGCCTCCAGATTTGCATCAGAAACTACTACTGGTCTACCAGGGAACGATCAAAGCGTAGACTGTTTGAGACATTACTATAATGAGGAAAGTGCGCATAGTGACTGTTGTATTCAATCCCGATGCAATTACAGTGTCTCATCAACACTCTGATTGTCCGCAGATTAAATAATAGCTCCAGATGTGCATCGGAACCTACTACTGGTCTTCCAGGGAACGATCAAAGCGTAGACTGTTTGAGACATTAATCCCATGTAGGAAAGTGCGCATGGTGACTGTTGTATTCAATCCCGATGTAATTTCTGTGTTTCATCAACACTCTGATAGCCCACAGATTACAGAATGCCTCCAGATGTGCATCGGAAACTACTACTGGTCTTCCAGGGAACGATCAAAGAGTAGACTATTTGAGACATTACTAACATGAAGGAAAGTGCGCATGGTGACTGTTGTATTCAATCACGATGCAATTTCTGTGTTTCATCAACACTCTGATAGTCCACAGATTACAGAATGCCTCCAGATGTGCAACGGAAACTACTACTGGTCTATCAGGAAACGATCAAAGCGTACACTGTTTGAGACATTACTCCCATGGAGGAAAGTGCGCATGGTGACTGTTGTATTCAATCCCGATGCAATTTCTGTGTTTCATCAACACTCTGATAGTCCACAGATTACCGAATGCGTCCAGATGTGCATCGGAAACTACTACTGGTCTTCCAGGGAACGATCAAATCGTAAACAGTTTGAGACATTACACCCATGGAGGTAAGTGCACATGGTGACTGTTGTATTCAATCCCGATGCCATTTCTGTGTTTCATCAAAACTCTGATAGTCCACAGATTACAGAATGCATCCAGATGTGCTTCGGAAACTACTACTGGTCTTCCAGGGAACGATCACAGCGTAGACGGTTTGAGACATTACCCCCATGGAGGAAAGTGCGCATGGTGACTGTTGTATTCAATCCCGATGCAATTTCTGTGTTTCATCAACACTCTGATAGTCCACAGATATCAGAATGCCTATAGATGTGCAACGGAAACTACTACTGGTCTAGCAGGAAACGATCAAAGCGTAGACTGTTTGAGACATTACTCCCATGGAGGAAAGCGCCCATGGTGACTGTTGTATTCAATCCCGATGCAATTTCTGTGTTTAATCAACACTCTGATAGTCCACAGATTACCGAATGCGTCCAGATATGCATCGGTAACTACTACTGGTCTTCCAGGGAACGATCAAAGCGTAAACTGTTTGAGACAGTACACCCATGGAGGTAAATGCACATGGTGATTGTTATATTCAATCCCGATGCCATTTCTGTGTCACCAAAACTTTGATAGTTCACAGATTACAGAATGCCTCCAGATGTGCATCGGAAACTACTACTGGTCTTCCAGGGAACGATCAAAGCGTAGACGGTTTGAGACATTACTCTTATGGAGGAAAGTGCGCATGGTGACTGTTGTATTCAATCCCCATGCAACTTTGGTTTCATCAACAGTCTGATAGTCCGCAGATAACAGAATGCCTTCAGATGTGCATCGGAAACTACTACTGGTCTTCCAGGAAACGATCAAAGCGTAGAGTGTTTGAGACATTACTTCTATGGAGGTAAGTGCGCATCGTGACTGTTGTATTATATCCCGATGCAATTTCTGTGTTTCATCAACACTCTGATAGTCCACAGATTACAGAATGCCACCAGATGTGCATCGGAAACTACTGCTGGTCTTCCTGGGAACAATCAAAGCGTACACTGTTTGAGACATTACTCCCATGGAGGAAAGTGCGCATGGTGACTGTTGTATTCAATCCCGATGCAATTACAGTGTTTCATCAACACTCTGATAGTCCGCAGATTAAAGAATGGATCCATATGTGAATCGGAAGCTACTAGTTGTCTACCAGGGAACAATCAAAGCGTGACCGTTTGAGACATTACTCCCATGGAGGAAAGTGCGCATGGTGACTGTTTTATTCAATCCCGATACAATTTCTGTGTTTGATCAACACTCTTGTAGTCCACAGATTACAGAATGTATCTAGATGTGCATCGGAAACTACTACTGGTGTCTTAATCCCGATGCAACTTCTGTGTTTCATCAACACTATGATAGTCCACAGATTACAGAATGCCTCCAGATGTGCATCGGAAACTACTACTGGTCTTCCAGGAAACGATCAAAGCGTATACTGTTTGAGACATTACTCCTATGGAGGTAGGTGCGCATCGTGACTGTTGTATTATATCCCGATGCAATTTCTGTGTTTCATCGACACTCTGATAGTCCACAGATTACAGAATGCCTCCAGATGTGCATCGGAAACTACTACTGGGCTTCCTGGGAACGATCAAAGCGTAAACTGCTTGTGACATTACTCCCATGGAGGAAAGTGCCCATGGTGACTGTTGTATCCAATCCTGAAGCAATTTCTGTGTTTCGCAACACTCTGATAGTCAAAAGATTACAGAATGCCTCCAGATGTGCATCGGAAACTACTACAGGTCTTCCTGGGAACAATCAAAGCGTACACTGTTTGAGACATTACTCCCATGGAGGAAAGTGCGCATGGTGACTGTTGTATTCAATCCCGATGCAATTACTGTGTTTCATCAACACTCTGATAGTTCGCAGATTAAATAATGGCTCCAGATGTGCATCGGAAACTACTACTGGTCTACCAGGGAACGATCAAAGCGTAGACTGTTTCAGACATTACTCCCATGGTGGAAAGTGCGCATGGTGACTGTTGTATTCAATCCCGATGCAATTTCTGTGTTTCATCATCACTCTGATAGTCCACAGATTACCATATGCGTCAAGATGTTCATCGGAAACTACTACTGGTCTTCCAGCGAACGATCCAAACGTAAACTGTGTGAGACATTACTGTAATGGAGGTAAGTGCGCATGGTGACTGTTGTATTCAATCCCGATGCAAGTTCTGTGTTTCATCAACACTCTGATAGTCCACAGATTACAGAATTCCTATAGATGTGCAACGGAAACTACTACTGGTCTAGCAGGAAACGATCAAAGCGTAGACTGTTTGAGACATTACTCCCATGGAGGAAAGTGCGCATGGTGACTGTTGTATTATATCCCGATGCAATTTCTGTGTTTCATCAACACTCTGATAGTCCACAGATTACCGAATGCGTCCAGATGTGCATCGGTAACTACTACTGGTCTTCCAGGGAACGATCAAAAACGTTAACTGTTTGAGACAGTACACCCATGGAGGTAAATGCACATGGTGACTGTTATATTCAATCCCGATGCCATATCTGTGTTTCATCAAAACTCTGATAGTCCACAGATTACAGAATGCATCCAGATGTGCATCGGAAACTACTACTGGTCTTCCAGGGAACGATCAAAGCGTAGACGGTTTGAGACATTACTCTTATGCAGGAAAGTGCGCATGGTGACTGTTGTATTCAATCCCGATGCAACTTTGGTTTCATCAACAGTCAGATAGTCCGCAGATAACAGAATGCCTTCAGATGTGCATCGGAAACTACTACTGGTCTTCCAGGAAACGATCCAAGCGTAGACTGTTTGAGACATTACTCCCATGGAGGTAAGTGCGCATCGTGACTGTTGTATTATATCCCGATGCAATTTCTGTGTTTCATCAACACTCTGATAGTCCACAGATTACAGAATGCCTCCAGATGTGCATCGGAAACTACTACTGGTCTTCCAGGGAACGATCAAATAGTAGACTATTTGAGACATTACACCCATGGAGGAAAGTGCGCATGCTGACTGTTGTATTCAATCCCGATGCAATTTCTGTGTTTCATCAACACTTTGAAGGTCCACAGATTACAGAATGCCTCCAGATTTGCATCGGAAACTACTACTGGTCTACCAGGGAACGATCAAAGCGTAGACTGTTTGAGACATTACTATAATGAGGAAAGTGCGCATACTGACTGTTGTATTCAATCCCGATGCAATTACAGTGTTTCATCAACACTCTGATAGGCCGCAGATTAAATAATAGCTCCAGATGTGCATCGGAACCTACCACTGGTCTTCCAGGGAACGATCAAAGCGTAGACTGTTTGAGACATTAATCCCATGGACTAAAGTGCGCATGGTGACTGTTGTACTCAATCCCGATGCAAATTCTGAGTTTCATCAACACTCTGATAGTCCACAGATTACAGAATGCCTCAAGATGTGCATCGGAAACTACTACTGGTCTTCCATTGAACGATCAAATAGTAGACTATTTGAGACATTACTAACATGGAGGAAAGTACGCATGATGACTGTTGTATTCAATCCCGATGCAATTTCTGTGTTTCATCAACACTCAGATAGTCCACAGATTACAGAATGTCTCCAGATGTCTCCAGATGTGCATCGGAAACCACTACTGGTCTTCCAGGGAACGATCAAATCGTAGACCGTTTGAGACATTACTCCCATGGAGGAAAGTGCGCATCGTGACTGTTGTATTCATTCCCGATGCAATTACTGTGTTTCATCAACACTCTGATAGTCCGCAGATTAAAGAATGGCTCCATATGTGCATCGGAAGCTACTACTGGTCTACCAGGGAACGATCAAAGCGTGACCGTTTGAGACATTACTCCCATGGAGGAAAGTGGGCATGGTGACTGTTTTATTCAATCCCGATACAATTTATTTGTTTGATCAACACTCTTGTAGTCCACAGATTACAGAATGTATCTAGATGTGCATCTGAAACTACTACTGGTCTTCCAGGGAATGATCAAAGCGTAGACTGTTTGAGACATTACTCCCATGGAGGTAAGTGCGCATCGTGACTGTTGTATTATATCCCGATGCAATTTCTGTGTTTCATCAACACTCTGATAGTCCACAGATTACAGAATGCCTCCAGATGTGCATCGGAAACTACTACTGGTCTTCCTGGGAACAATAAATCGTACACTGTTTGAGACATTAGTCCCATGGAGGAAATTGCGCATGGTGACTGTTGTATTCAATCCCGATGCAATTTTGGTTTCATCAACACTCTGATAGTCCGCAAATTACATAATGCCTCCAGATGTGCATCGGAAACTACTACTGGTCTTCCATGGGACGATCAAAGCGTAAACAGTTTGAGACATCACACGCATGGAGGAAAGTGCGCATGCTGACTGTTGTATTCAATCCCGATGCAATTTCTGTGTTTCATCAACGCTCTGATAGTCCACAGATTACAGAATGCCTCCAGATGTGCATCGGAAACTACTACTGGTCTTCCAGGGAACGATCAAAGAGTAGACTGTTTGAGACATTACTCCCATGGAGGAAAGTGCGCATGGTGACTGTTGTATTCAATCCCGATGCAATTTTTGTGATTCATCAACACTCTGGTAGTCCACAGATTACAGAATGCCTCCAGGTGTGCATCGGAAACTACTACTGGTCTTCCAGGAAACGATCAAAGCGTAGACTGTTTGAGATATTACTCCCATGGAGGAAAGTGAGCATGGTGACTGTTGCATTCAATCCCGATGCAATTTCTGTGTTTCATCATCACTGTGATGGTCCACAGATTACCATATGCGTCAAGATGTTCATCGGAAACTACTACTGGTCTTCCAGCGAACGATCAAAGCGCAAACTGTGTGAGAGATTACTCTCATGGAGATAAGTGCGCATGGTGACTGTTGTATTCAATCCCGATGCAATTTCTGTGTTTCATCAACACTCTGATAGTCCACAGATTACAGAATGCCTCCAGATGTGCATCGGAAACTACTACTGGTCTAGCAGGAAACGATCAAAGCGTAGACTGTTTGAGACATTACTCCCATGGCGGAAAGTGCGCATGGGGACTGTTGTATTCAATCACGATGCAATTTCTGTTTTTAATCAACACTCTGATAGTCCACAGAATACCGAATGCGTCCAGATGTGCATCGGTAACTACTACTGGTCTTCCAGGGAACATTCAAAGCGTAAACTGTTTGAGACATTACACCCATGGAGGTAAGTGCACATGGTGACTGTTATATTCAATCCCGATGCCATTTCTGTGTTTCATCAAAACTCTGATAGTCCACAGATTACAGAATGCCTCCAGATGTGCATCGGAAACTACTACTGGTCTTCCATGGAACGATCAAAGCGTAAACAGTTTGAGACATTACACCCATGGAGGAAAGTGCGCATTTTGACTGTTGTATTCAATCCCGATGCAATTTCTGTGTTTCATCAACACTTTGAAGGTCCACAGATTACAGAATGCCTCCAGATTTGCATCGGAAACTACTACTGGTCTACCAGGGAACGATCAAAGCGTAGACTGTTTGAGACATTACTATAATGAGGAAAGTGCGCATAGTGACTGTTGTATTCAATCCCGATACAATTACAGTGTTTCATCAACACACTGATAGTCCGCAGATTAAATAATAGCTCCAGATGTGCATCGGAACCTACTACTGGTCTTCCAGGGAACGATCAAAGCGTAGACCGTTTGAGACATTACTCCCATGGAGGAAAGTGCGCATGGTGAGTGTTGTATTCAATCCCGACGCAATTACTGTGTTTCATCAACACTCTGATAGTCCGCAGATTAAAGAATGGCTCCAGATTTGCGTCGGAAGCTACTACTGGTCTACCAGGGAACGATCAAAGCGTGACCGTTTGAGACATTACTCCCATGGAGGAAAGTGCGCATGGTGACTGTTTTATTCAATCCCGATACAATATCTGTGTTTCATCAACACTCTTGTAGTCCACTGATTACAGAAGGTATCTAGATGTGCATCGGAAACTACTACTGGTCTACCAGGGAACGATCAAAGCGTAGACTGTTTCAGACATTACTCCCATGGAGGAAAGTGCACATGGTGACTGTTGTATTCAATCCAGATGCAATTTTGGTTTCATCAACACTCTGATAGTCCACAGATTACAGAATGCCTCCAGATGTGCATCAGAAACTACTACTGGACTTCTAGATAATGATCAAAGCGTAGGCTGTTTGTGACATTACTCCCTTGGAGGAAAGAGCGCATGGTGACTGTTGTATTCAATCCCGATGCAATTTCTGTGTTTCATCAACACTCTGATAGTCCACAGATTACCCTATGCGTCCAGATGTGCATCGGTATCTACTACTGGTCTTCCAGGGAAAGATCAAAGCGTAAACTGTTGGAGACATTACAACCATGGAGGAAAGTGCGCATGGTGACTGTTGTATTCAATCCCGATGCAATTTCTGTGTTTCATCAACACTCTGATAGTCCACAGATTACCCTATGCGTCCAGATGTGCATCGGTAGCTACTACTGGTCTTCCAGGGAAAGATCAAAGCGTAAACTGTTGGAGACATTACAACCATGGAGGTAAGTGCGCATGGTGACTGTTGTATTCAATCACGATGCAATTTCTGTGTTTCATCAACACTCTGATAGTCCACAGTTTACAGAATGCCTCCAGATGTGCATCGGAAACTACTACTGGTCTTCCAGGGAACGATCAAAGCGTAAACTGTTGGAGACATTACTCCCATTGGAGGAAAGTGCGCATGGTGACTGTTGTATTCAATCCAGATGCAATTTTGGTTTCATCAACACTCTGACAGTCCACAGATTACAGAATGCGTCCAGATGTGCATCGGTTGCTACTACTGGTCTTCCTGGGAACGATCAAAGCGTAGACTGTTTGAGACATTACTCCCATGGAGGTAAGTGCGCATGGTGACTGTTGGATTCAATCCCGATGCAATTTCTGTGTTTCATCAACACTCTGGTAGTCCACAGATTACAGAATGCCTCCAGGTGTGCATCGGAAGCTACTACTGGTCTTCCAGGAAACGATCAAAGCGTACACTGTTTGAGACATTACTCCCATGGAGGAAAGTGCGCATGGTGACTGTTGCATTCAATCACGATGCAATTTCTGTGTTTCATCAACACTCTGATAGTCCACAGATTACCATATGCGTCAAGATGTTCATCGGAAACTACTACTGGTCTTCCAGCGAACGATCAAAGCGTAAACTGTGTGAGACATTACTCTCATGGAGATAAGTGCGCATGGTGACTGTTGTATTCAATCCCGATGCAATTTCTGTGTTTCATCTACACTCTGATAGTCCACAGATTACCGAATGCGTCCAGATGTGCATCGGTAACTACTACTGGTGTTCCAGGGAACGATCAAAACGTAAACTGTTTGAGACATTACACCCATGGAGGTAAGTGCACATGGTGACTGTTGTATTCAATCCCGATGCCATTTCTGTGTTTCACCAAAACTCTGATAGTCCACAGATTACAGAATGCCTCCAGATGTGCATCAGAAACTACTACTGGACTTCTAGATAATGATCAAAGCGTAGGCTGTTTGAGACATTACTCCCTTGGAGGAAAGAGCGCATGGTGACTGTTGTATTCAATCCCGATGCAATTACTGTGTTTTATCAACACTCTGATAGTCCACAGATTACAGAATGCCTCAAGATGTGCATCGGAAACTACTACTGATCTTCCAGGGAACGATCAAAGCGTAGACTATTTGAGACATTACTCCCATGGAGGTAAGTGCGCATGGTGACTGTTGTATTCAATCCCGATGCAATATCTGTGTTTCATTATCACTCTGATAGTCCACAGATTACCATATGCGTCAAGATGTTCATCGGAAACTACTACTGGTCTTCCAGCGAACGATCCAAGCGTAAACTGTGTGAGACATTACTCTCATGGAGGTAAGTGCGCATGGAGACTGTTGTATTCAATCCCGATGCAATTTATGTGTTTCATCAACACTCTTGTAGTCCACAGATTACAGAATGCCTCCAGATGTGCATCGGAAACTACTACTGGTCTTCCAGGAAACGATCAAAGCGTAGACTGTTTGAGACATTACTCCCATGGAGGAAAGTGCGCATGGTGACTGTTGTATTTAATCCCGATGCAGTTTCTGTGTTTCATAAACACTCTGATAGTCCACAGATTACAGAATGCCTCCAGATGTGCATCGGAAACTAATACTGGTCTTGCAGGAAACAATCAAAGCGTAGACTGTTTGAGACATTACTCCCATGGAGGAAAGTGCGCATGGTGACTGTTGTATTCAATCCCGATGCAATTTCTGTGTTTCATCAACACTCTGATAGTCCACAGATTACCCTATGCGTCCAGATGTGCATCGGTAGCTACTACTGGTCTTCCAGGGAAAGATCAAAGCGTAAACTGTTGGAGACATTACAACCATGGAGGTAAGTGCGCATGGTGACTGTTGTATTCAATCACGATGCAATTTCTGTGTTTCATCAACACTCTGATAGTCCACAGTTTACAGAATGCCTCCAGATGTGCATCGGAAACTACTACTGGTCTTCCAGGGAACGATCAAAGCGTAAACTGTTGGAGACATTACTCCCATTGGAGGAAAGTGCGCATGGTGACTGTTGTATTCAATCCAGATGCAATTTTGGTTTCATCAACACTCTGACAGTCCACAGATTACGGAATGCGTCCAGATGTGCATCGGTTGCTACTACTGGTCCTCCTGGGAACGATCAAAGCGTAGACTGTTTGAGACATTACTCCCATGGAGGAAAGTGCGCATGGTGACTGTTGGATTCAATCCCGATGCAATTTCTGTGTTTCATCAACACTCTGGTAGTCTACAGATTACAGAATGCCTCCAGGTGTGCATCGGAAGCTACTACTGGTCTTCCAGGAAACGATCAAAGCGTACACTGTTTGAGACATTACTCCCATGGAGGAAAGTGCGCATGGTGACTGTTGCATTCAATCACGATGCAATTTCTGTGTTTCATCAACACTCTGATAGTCCACAGATTACCATATGCGTCAAGATGTTCATCGGAAACTACTACTGGTCTTCCAGCGAACGATCAAAGCGTAAACTGTGTGAGACATTACTCTCATGGAGATAAGTGCGCATGGTGACTGTTGTATTCAATCCCGATGCAATTTCTGTGTTTCATCTACACTCTGATAGTCCACAGATTACCGAATGCGTCCAGATGTGCATCGGTAACTACTACTGGTCTTCCAGGGAACGATCAAAACGTAAACTGTTTGAGACATTACACCCATGGAGGTAAGTGCACATGGTGACTGTTGTATTCAATCCCGATGCCATTTCTGTGTTTCACCAAAACTCTGATAGTCCACAGATTACAGAATGCCTCCAGATGTGCATCAGAAACTACTACTGGACTTCTAGATAATGATCAAAGCGTAGGCTGTTTGAGACATTACTCCCTTGGAGAAAAGAGCGCACGGTGACTGTTGTATTCAATCCCGATGCAATTTCTGTGTTTTATCAACACTCTGATAGTCCACAGATTACAGAATGCCTCAAGATGTGCATCGGAAACTACTACTGATCTTCCAGGGAACGATCAAAGCGTAGACTATTTGAGACATTACTCCCATGGAGGTATGTGCGCATGGTGACTGTTGTATTCAATCCCGATGCAATTTCTGTGTTTCATTATCACTCTGATAGTCCACAGATTACCATATGCGTCAAGATGTTCATCGGAAACTACTACTGGTCTTCCAGCGAACGATCCAAGCGTAAACTGTGTGAGACATTACTCTCATGGAGGTAAGTGCGCATGGTGACTGTTGTACTCAATCCCGATGCAATTTATGTGTTTCATCAACACTCTGGTAGTCCACAGATTACAGAATGCCTCCAGATGTGCATCGGAAACTACTACTGGTCTTCCAGGAAACGATCAAAGCGTAGACTGTTTGAGACATTACTCCCATGGAGGAAAGTGCGCATGGTGACTGTTGTATTTAATCCCGATGCAGTTTCTGTGTTTCATAAACACTCTGATAGTCCACAGATTACAGAATGCCTCCAGATGTGCATCGGAAACTAATACTGGTCTTGCAGGAAACAATCAAAGCGTAGACTGTTTGAGACATTACTCCCATGGAGGAAAGTGCGCATGGTGACTGTTGTATTCAATCCCGATGCAATTTCTGTGTTTCATCAACACTCTGATAGTCCACAGATTACCCTATGCGTCCAGATGTGCATCGGTAGCTACTACTGGTCTTCCAGGGAAAGATCAAAGCGTAAACTATTTTAGACATTACAACCATGGAGGTAAGTGCGCATGGTGACTGTTGTATTCAATCACGATGCAATTTCTGTGTTTCATCAACACTCTGATAGTCCACAGTTTACAGAATGCCTCCAGATGTGCATCGGAAACTACTACTGGTCTTCCAGGGAACGATCAAAGCGTAAACTGTTGGAGACATTACTCCCATTGGAGGAAAGTGCGCATGGTGACTGTTGTATTCAATCCAGATGCAATTATGGTTTCATCAACACTCTGACAGTCCACAGATTACAGAATGCGTCCAGATGTGCATCGGTTGCTACTACTGGTCTTCCAGGGAACGATCAAAGCGTAGACGGTTTGAGACATTACCCCCATGGAGGAAAGTGCGCATGGTGACTGTTGTATTCAATCCCGATGCAATTTCTGTGTTTAATCAACACTCTGATAGTCAACAGAATACAGAATGCCTCCAGATGTGCATCGGAAACTACTACTGGTCTTCCTGGGAAGAATCAAAGCGTACACTGTTTGAGACATTACTCCCATGGAGGAAAGTGCGCATGGTGGCTGTTGTATTCAATCCCGATGCTATTTTGGTTTCATCAACACTCTGATAGTCCACAGATTACGGAATGCCTCCAGATGTGCAATGGAAACTACTACTGGTCTAGCAGGAAACGATCAAAGCGTAGACTGTTTGAGACATTACTCCCATGGAGGAAAGTGCGCATGGTGACTGTTGTATTCAATCCCGATGCCATTTCTGTGTTTCACCAAAACTCTGATAGTCCACAGATTACAGAATGCATCCAGATGTGCATCGGAAACTACTACTGGTCTTCCAGGGAACGATCAAAGCGTAGACGGTTTGAGACATTACCCCCATGGAGGAAAGTGCGCATGGTGACTGTTGTATTCAATCCCGATGCCATTTCTGTGTTTCATCAAAACTCTGATAGTCCACAGATTACAGAATGCCTCCAGATGTGCATCGGAAACTACTACTGGTCTTCCTGGGAACAATCAAAGCGTACACTGTTTGAGACATTACTCCCATGGAGGAAAGTGCGCATGGTGGCTGTTGTATTCAATCCCGATGCTATTTTGGTTTCATCAACACTCTGATTGTCCACAGATTACATAATGCCTCCAGATGTGCATCGGAAACTACTACTGGTCTTCCATGGAACGATCAAAGCGTAAACAGTTTGAGACATTACACCTATGAAGGAAAGTGCGCAGGCTGACTGTTGTATTCAATCCCGATGCAATTTCTGTGTTTCATCAACACCTTGAAGGTCCACAGATTACAGAATGCCTCCAGATTTGCATCGGAAACTACTACTGGTCAACCAGGGAACGATCAAAGCGTAGACTGTTTGAGACATTACCATAATGAGGAAAGTGCGCATATTGACTGTTGTATTCAATCCCGATACAATTACAGTGTTTCATCAACACTCTGATAGTCCGCAGATTAAATAATAGCTCCAGATGTGCATCGGAAACTACTACTGGTCTTCCAGGAAACGATCAAAGCGTAGACTGTTTTAGGCATTACTCCCATGGAGGAAAGTGCGCATGGTGACCGTTGTATTTAATCCCGATGCAATTTCTGTGTTTCATAAACACTCTGATAGTCCACAGATTACAGAATGCCTCCAGATGTGCATCGGAAACTACTACTGGTCTTCCAGGAAACAATCAAAGCGTAGACTGTTTGAGACATTACTCCCATGGAGGAAAGTGCGCATGATGACTGTTGTATTCAATCCCGATGCAATTTCTGTGTTTCATCAACACTCAGATAGTCCACAGATTACGCTATGCGTCCAGATGTGCATCGGTAGCTACTACTGGTCTTCCAGGGAACGATCAAAGCGTAAACTGTTGGAGACATTACAACCATGGAGATAAGTGCGCATGGTGACTGTTGTATTCAATCACGATGCAATTTCTGTGTTTCATCAACACTCTGATAGTCCACAGTTTACAGAATGCCTCCAGATGTGCGTCGGAAACTACTACTGGCCATCCTGGGAACGATCAAATCGTAGGCTGTTTGAGACACTACTCCCATGGAGGAAAGTGAGCATGGTGACTGTTGTATTCAATCCCGATGCAATGTCTGTGTTTCATCAACAATCTGATAGTCCACAGTTTACAGAATGCCTCCAGATGTACATCGGAAACTACTACTGGTCTTCCAGAGAACGATCAAAGTGTAGACTGTTTGAGACATTACTCCCATTGGAGGAAAGTGCGCATGGTGACTGTTGTATTCAATACCGATGCAATTTCTGTGTTTCATCAACACTCTGATAGTCCGCAGATTAAATAATGGCTCCAGATGTGCATCGGAAACTACTACTGGTCTAAAAGGGAACGATCAAAGCGTAGACTGTTTCAGACATTACTCCCATGGAGGAAAGTGCGCATGGTGACTGTTGTATTCAATCCAGATGCAATTTTGGTTTCATCAACACTGTGACAGTCCACAGATTACAGAATGCGTCAAGATGTTCATCGGAAACTACTACTGGTCTTCCAGCGAATGATCCAAGCGTAAACTGTGTGAGACATTACTCTCATGGAGGTAAATGCGCATGGTGACTGTTGTATTCAATCCCGATGCAATTTATGTGTTTCATCAACACTCTGGTAGTCCACAGTTTACAGAATGCCTCCAGATGTACATCGGAAACTACTACTGGTCTTCCAGAGAACGATCAAAGTGTAGACTGTTTGAGACATTACTCCCATTGGAGGAAAGTGCGCATGGTGACTGTTGTATTCAATACCGATGCAATTTCTGTGTTTCATCAACACTCTGATAGTCCGCAGATTAAATAATGGCTCCAGATGTGCATCGGAAACTACTACTGGTCTAAAAGGGAACGATCAAAGCGTAGACTGTTTCAGACATTACTCCCATGGAGGAAAGTGCGCATGGTGACTGTTGTATTCAATCCAGATGCAATTTTGGTTTCATCAACACTGTGACAGTCCACAGATTACAGAATGCGTCAAGATGTTCATCGGAAACTACTACTGGTCTTCCAGCGAATGATCCAAGCGTAAACTGTGTGAGACATTACTCTCATGGAGGTAAATGCGCATGGTGACTGTTGTATTCAATCCAGATGCAATTTTGGTTTCATCAACACTCTGACAGTCCACAGATTACAGAATGCGTCCAGATGTGCATCGGTTGCTACTACTGGTCTACCAGGGAACGATCAAAGCGTAGACGGTTTGAGACATTACCCCCATGGAGGAAAGTGCGCATGGTGACTGTTGTATTCAATCCCGATGCAATTTCTGTGTTTAATCAACACTCTGATAGTCCACAGAATACAGAATGCCTCCAGATGTGCATCGGAAACTACTACTGGTCTTCCTGGGAACAATCAAAGCGTACACTGTTTGAGACATTACTCCCATGGAGGAAAGTGCGCATGGTGGCTGTTGTATTCAATCCCGATGCTATTTTGGTTTCATCAACACTCTGATAGTCCACAGATTACAGAATGCCTCCAGATGTGCAATGGAAACTACTACTGGTCTAGCAGGAAACGATCAAAGCGTAGACTGTTTGAGACATTACTCCCATGGAGGAAAGTGCGCATGGTGACTGTTGTATTCAATCCCGATGCCATTTCTGTGTTTCACCAAAACTCTGATAGTCCACAGATTACAGAATGCATCCAGATGTGCATCGGAAACTACTACTGGTCTTCCAGGGAACGATCAAAGCGTAGACGGTTTGAGACATTACCCCCATGGAAGAAAGTGCGCATGGTGACTGTTGTATTCAATCCCGATGCCATTTCTGTGTTTCATCAAAACTCTGATAGTCCACAGATTACAGAATGCCTACAGATGTGCATCGGAAACTACTACTGGTCTTCCTGGGAACAATCAAAGCGTACTCTGTTTGAGACATTACTCCCATGGAGGAAAGTGCGCATGGTGGCTGTTGTATTCAATCCCGATGCTATTTTGGTTTCATCAACACTCTGATTGTCCACAGATTACATAATGCCTCCAGATGTGCATCGGAAACTACTACTGGTCTTCCATGGAACGATCAAAGCGTAAACAGTTTGAGACATTACACCTATGAAGGAATGTGCGCATGCTGACTGTTGTATTCAATCCCGATGCAATTTCTGTGTTTCATCAACACCTTGAAGGTCCACAGATTACAGAATGCCTCCAGATTTGCATCGGAAACTACTACTGGTCAACCAGGGAACGATCAAAGCGTAGACTGTTTGAGACATTACTATAATGAGGAAAGTGCGCATAGTGACTGTTGTATTCAATCCCGATACAATTACAGTGTTTCATCAACACTCTGATAGTCCGCAGATTAAATAATAGCTCCAGATGTGCATCGGAAACTACTACTGGTCTTCCAGGAAACGATCAAAGCGTAGACTGTTTTAGGCATTACTCCCATGGAGGAAAGTGCGCATGGTGACTGTTGTATTTAATCCCGATGCAATTTCTGTGTTTCATAAACACTCTGATAGTCCACAGATGACAGAATGCCTCCAGATGTGCATCGGAAACTACTACTGGTCTTCCAGGAAACAATCAAAGCGTAGACTGTTTGAGACATTACTCCCATGGAGGAAAGTGCGCATGGTGACTGTTGTATTCAATCCCGATGTAATTTCTGTGTTTCATCAACACTCTGATAGTCCACAGATTACGCTATGCGTCCAGATGTGCATCGGTAGCTACTACTGGTCTTCCAGGGAACGATCAAAGCGTAAACTGTTGGAGACATTACAACCATGGAGATAAGTGCGCATGGTGACTGTTGTATTCAATCACGATGCAATTTCTGTGTTTCATCAACACTCTGATAGTCCACAGTTTACAGAATGCCTCCAGATGTGCGTCGGAAACTACTACTGGCCATCCTGGGAACGATCAAATCGTAGGCTGTTTGAGACACTACTCCCATGGAGGAAAGTGCGCATGGTGACTGTTGTATTCAATCCCGATGCAATGTCTGTGTTTCATCAACAATCTGATAGTCCACAGTTTACAGAATGCCTCCAGATGTGCATCGGAAACTACTACTGGTCTTCCAGAGAACGATCAAAGTGTAGACTGTTTGAGACATTACTCCCACTGGAGGAAAGTGCGCATGGTGACTGTTGTATTCAATACCGATGCAATTTCTGTGTTTCATCAACACTCTGATAGTCCGCAGATTAAATAATGGCTCCAGATGTGCATCGGAAACTACTACTGGTCTAAAAGGGAACGATCAAAGCGTAGACTGTTTCAGACATTACTCCCATGGAGGAAAGTGCGCATGGTGACTGTTGTATTCAATCCAGATGCAATTTTGGTTTCATCAACACTGTGACAGTCCACAGATTACAGAATGCGTCCAGATGTGCATCGGTTGCTACTACTGGTCTTCCTGGGAACGATCAAAGCGTAGACTGTTTGAGACATTACTCCCATGGAGGAAAGTGCGCATGGTGACTGTTGTATTCAATCCCGATGCAGTTTCTGTGTTTCATCAACACTCTGGTAGTCCACAGATTACAGAATGCCTCCAGGTGTGCATCGGAAACTACTACTGGTCTTCCAGGAAACGATCAAAGCGTAGACTGTTTGAGACATTACCCCCATGGAGGAAAGTGCGCATGGTGACTGTTGCATTCAATCCCGATGCAATTTCTGTATGTCATCAACACTCTGATAGTCCACAGATTACCAAATGCGTCATAATGTTCATCGGAAACTACTACTGGTCTTCCAGCGAACGATCAAAGCGTAAACTGTGTGAGACATTACTCTCATGGAGATAAGTACGCATGGTGACTGTTGTATTCAATCCCGATGCAATTTTGGTTTCATGAACAGTCTGATAGTCCGCAGATAACAGAATGCCTCCAGATGTGCATCGGAAACTACTACTCGTCTTCCAGGAAACGATCAAAAGCGTAGACTGTTTGAGACATTACTCCTATGGAGGTAAGTGCGCATCGTGACTGTTGTATTATATCCCAATGCAATTTCTGTGTTTCATCAACACTCTGATAGTCCACAGATTACAGAATGCCTCCAGATGTGCATCGGAAACTACTACTGGTCTTCCTGGGAACAATCAAAGCGTACACTGTTTGAGACATTAGTCCCATGGAGGAAAGTGCGCATGGTGACTGTTGTATTCAATCCCGATGCAATTTTGGTTTCATCAACACTCTGATAGTCCGCAGATTACATAATGCCTCCAGATGTGCATCGGAAACTACTACTGGTCTTCCATGGAACGATCAAAGCGTAAACAGTTTGAGACATTACACCCATGGAGGAAAGTGCGCATGCTGACTGTTGTACTCAATCCCGATGCAATTTCTGTGTTTCATCAACACTCTGATAGTCCACAGATTACAGAATGCCTCCAGATGTGCATCGGAAACTACTACTGGTCTTCCAGGGAACGATCAAAGAGTAGACTGTTTGAGACATTACTATCATGGAGGAAAGTGCGCATGGTGAATGTTGTATTCAATCACGATGCAATTTCTGTGTGTCATCAACACTCTGATAGTCCACAGATTACAGAATGCCTCCAGATGTGCTATGGAAACTACTACTGGTCTAGCAGGAAACGATCAAAGCGTAGACTGTTTGAGACATTACTCCCATGGAGGAAAGTGCGCATGGTGACTGTTGTATTCAATCCCGATGCAATTTCTGGGTTTCATCAACACTCTGATAGTCCACAGATTACCGAATTCCTCCAGATGTGCATCGGAAACTACTACTGATCTTCCAGGGAACGATCAAAGCGTAGACTATTTGAGACATTACTCCCATGGAGGTAAGTGCGCATGGTGACTGTTGTATTCAATCCCGATGCAATGTCTGTGTTTCATCATCACTCTGATAGTCCTCAGATTTCCATATGCGTCAAGATGTTCATCGGAAACTACTACTGGTCTTCCAGCGAACGATCCAAGCGTAAACTGTGTGAGACATTACTCTCATGGAGGTAAGTGCGCATGGTGACTGTTGTATTCAACCCCGATGCAATTTCTGTGATTCATCAACACTCTGGTAGTCCACAGATTACAGAATGCCTCCAGATGTGCATCGGAAACTACTACTGGTCTTCCAGGAAACGATCAAAGCGTAGACTTTTTGAGACATTACTCCCATGGAGGTAAGTGCGCATGGTGACTGTTGTATTCAATCCCGATGCAATGTCTGTGTTTCATCATCACTCTGATAGTCCTCAGATTTCCATATGCGTCAAGATGTTCATCGGAAACTACTACTGGTCTTCCAGCGAACGATCCAAGCGTAAACTGTGTGAGACATTACTCTCATGGAGGTAAGTGCGCATGGTGACTGTTGTATTCAACCCCGATGCAATTTCTGTGCTTCATCAACACTCTCATAGTCCGCAGATTAAAGAATGGCTCCAGATTTGCGTCGGAAGCTACTACTGGTCTACCATTGAACGATCAAAGCGTGACCGTTTGAGACATTACTCCCATGGAGGAAAGTGCGCATGGTGACTGTTTTATTCAATCCCGATACAATTTCTGTGTTTCATCAACACTCTTGTAGTCCTCAGTTTACAGAATGCCTCCAGATGTGCATGGGAAACTACTTCTGGTCTTCCAGAGAACGATCAAAGCGTAAACTGTTGGAGACATTACAACCATGGAGATAAGTGCGCATTGTGACTGTTGTATTCAATCACGATGCAATTTCTGTGTTTCATCAACACTCTGATAGTCCACAGTTTACAGAATGCCTCCAGATGTGCGTCGGAAACTACTACTGGCCATCCTGGGAACGATCAAATCGTAGGCTGTTTGAGACACTACTCCCATGGAGGAAAGTGCGCATGGTGACTGTTGTATTCAATCCCGATGCAATGTCTGTGTTTCATCAACAATCTGATAGTCCACAGTTTACAGAATGCCTCCAGATGTGCATCGGAAACTACTACTGGTCTTCCAGAGAACGATCAAAGTGTAGACTGTTTGAGACATTACTCCCACTGGAGGAAAGTGCGCATGGTGACTGTTGTATTCAATACCGATGCAATTTCTGTGTTTCATCAACACTCTGATAGTCCGCAGATTAAATAATGGCTCCAGATGTGCATCGGAAACTACTACTGGTCTAAAAGGGAACGATCAAAGCGTAGACTGTTTCAGACATTACTCCCATGGAGGAAAGTGCGCATGGTGACTGTTGTATTCAATCCAGATGCAATTTTGGTTTCATCAACACTGTGACAGTCCACAGATTACAGAATGCGTCCAGATGTGCATCGGTTGCTACTACTGGTCTTCCTGGGAACGATCAAAGCGTAGACTGTTTGAGACATTACTCCCATGGAGGAAAGTGCGCATGGTGACTGTTGTATTCAATCCAGATGCAATTTTGGTTTCATCAACACTGTGACAGTCCACAGATTACAGAATGCGTCCAGATGTGTATCGGTTGCTACTACTGGTCTTCCTGGGAACGATCAAAGCGTAGACTGTTTGAGACATTACTCCCATGGAGGAAAGTGCGCATGGTGACTGTTGTATTCAATCCCGATGCAGTTTCTGTGTTTCATCAACACTCTGGTAGTCCACAGATTACAGAATGCCTCCAGGTGTGCATCGGAAAATACTACTGGTCTTCCAGGAAACGATCAAAGCGTAGACTGTTTGAGACATTACTCCCATGGAGGAAAGTGCGCATGGTGACTGTTGCATTCAATCCCGATGCAATTTCTGTATGTCATCAACACTCTGATAGTCCACAGATTACCATATGCGTCAAAATGTTCATCGGAAACTACTACTGGTCTTCCAGCGAACGATCAAAGCGTAAACTGTGTGAGACATTACTCTCATGGAGATAAGTGCGCATGGTGACTGTTGTATTCAATCCCGATGCAATTTCTGTGTTTCATGAACACTCTGATAGTCCACAGATTACCGACTGCGTTTAGATGTACATCAGTAACTACTACTGATCTTCCAGGGAACGATCAAAGCGTAAACTGTTCGAGACATTACACCCATGGAGGTAAGTGCACATGGTGACTGTTATATTCAATCCCGATGCCATTTCTGTGTTTCATCAAAACTCTGATATTCCACAGATTACAGAATGCCTCCAGATGTGCATCGGAAACTACTACTGGTCTTCCAGGGAACGATCAAAGCGTAGACGGTTTGAGACATTACTCCCCTGGAGGAAAGTGCGCATGGTGACTTTTGTATTCAATCCCGATGCAATTTTGGTTTCATGAACAGTCTGATAGTCCGCAGATAACAGAATGCCTCCAGATGTGCATCGGAAACTACTACTCGTCTTCCAGGAAACGATCAAAAGCGTAGACTGTTTGAGACATTACTCCTATGGAGGTAAGTGCGCATCGTGACTGTTGTATTATATCCCAATGCAATTTCTGTGTTTCATCAACACTCTGATAGTCCACAGATTACAGAATGCCTCCAGATGTGCATCGGAAACTACTACTGGTCTTCCTGGGAACAATCAAAGCGTACACTGTTTGAGACATTAGTCCCATGGAGGAAAGTGCGCATGGTGACTGTTGTATTCAATCCCGATGCAATTTTGGTTTCATCAACACTCTGATAGTCCGCAGATTACATAATGCCTCCAGATGTGCATCGGAAACTACTACTGGTCTTCCATGGAACGATCAAAGCGTAAACTGTTTGAGACATTACACCCATGGAGGAAAGTGCGCATGCTGACTGTTGTACTCAATCCCGATGCAATTTCTGTGTTTCATCAACACTCTGATAGTCCACAGATTACAGAATGCCTCCAGATGTGCATCGGAAACTACTACTGGTCTTCCAGGGAACGATCAAAGAGTAGACTGTTTAAGACATTACTATCATGGAGGAAAGTGCGCATGGTGAATGTTGTATTCAATCACGATGCAATTTCTGTGTTTCATCAACACTCTGATAGTCCACAGATTACAGAATGCCTCCAGATGTGCTATGGAAACTACTACTGGTCTAGCATGAAACGATCAAAGCGTAGACTGTTTGAGACATTACTCCCATGGAGGAAAGTGCGCATGGTGACTGTTGTATTCAATCCCGATGCAATTTCTGTGTTTCATCAACACTCTGATAGTCCACAGATTACCGAATGCCTCCAGATGTGCATCGGAAACTACTACTGACCTTCCAGGGAACGATCAAAGCGTAGACTATTTGAGACATTACTCCCATGGAGGTAAGTGCGCATGGTGACTGTTGTATTCAATCCCGATGCAATGTCTGTGTTTCATCATCACTCTGATAGTCCTCAGATTTCCATATGCGTCAAGATGTTCATCGGAAACTACTACTGGTCTTCCAGCGAACGATCCAAGCGTAAACTGTGTGAGACATTACTCTCATGGAGGTAAGTGCGCATGGTGACTGTTGTATTCAACCCCGATGCAATTTCTGTGCTTCATCAACACTCTGGTAGTCCACAGATTACAGAATGCCTCCAGATGTGCATCGGAAACTACTACTGGTCTTCCAGGAAACGATCAAAGCGTGGACTTTTTGAGACATTACTCCCATGGAGGAAAGTGCGCATGGTGACTGTTGTATTCAATCCCGACGCAATTACTGTGTTTCATCAACACTCTCATAGTCCGCAGATTAAAGAATGGCTCCAGATTTGCGTCGGAAGCTACTACTGGTCTACCATTGAACGATCAAAGCGTGACCGTTTGAGACATTACTCCCATGGGGGAAAGTGCGCATGGTGACTGTTTTATTCAATCCCGATACAATTTCTGTGTTTCATCAACACTCTTGTAGTCCTCAGTTTACAGAATGCCTCCAGATGTGCATGGGAAACTACTACTGGTCTTCCAGAGAACGATCAAAGTGTAGACTGTTTGAGACATTACTCCCATTGGAGGAAAGTGCGCATGGTGACTGTTGTATTCAATCCCGATGCAATTTCTGTGTTTCTTCAACACTCTGATAGTCCACAGATTAAATAATGGCTCCAGATGTGCATCGGAAACTACTACTGGTCTACCAGGGAACGATCAAAGCGTAGACTGTTTCAGACATTACTCCCATGGAGGAAAGTGCGCATGGTGACTGTTGTATTCAATCCAGATGCAATTTTGGTTTCATCAACACTCTGATAGTCCACAGATAACATAATGCCTCCAGATGTGCATCGGAAACTACTACTGGTCTTCCATGGAACGATCAAAGCGTAAACAGTTTGAGACATTACACCCATGGAGGAAAGTGCGCATGCTTACTGTTGTATTCAATCCCGATGCAATTTCTGTGTTTCATCAACACTTTGAAGGTCCACAGATTACAGAATGCCTCCAGATTTGCATCGGAAACTACTACTGGTCTACCAGGGAACGATCAAAGCGTAGACTGTTTGAGACATTACTATTATGAGGAAAGTGCGCATAGTGACTGTTGTATTCAATCCCGATACAATTACAGTGTTTTATCAACACTCTGATAGTCCGCAGATTAAATAATAGCTCCAGATGTGCATCGGAACCTAATACTGGTCTTCTTGGGAATGATCAAAGCGTAGACTGTTTGAGACACTACTCCCTTGGAGGAAAGATCGCATGGTGACTGTTGTATTCAATCCCGATGCAATTTCTGTGTTTTATCAACACTCTGATAGTCCACAGATTACAGAATGCCTCAAGATGTGCATCCGAAACTACTACTGATCTTCCAGGGAATGATCAAAGCGTAGACTGTTTGAGACACTACTCCCTTGGAGGAAAGATCGCATGGTGACTGTTGTATTCAATCCCGATGCAATTTCTGTGTTTAATCAACACTCTGATAGTCCACAGATTACCGAATGCGTCCAGATGTACATCAGTAACTACTACTGGTCTTCCAGGGAACGATCAAAGCGTAAACTGTTTGAGACATTACACCCATGGAGGTAAGTGCACATGGTGACTGTTATATTCAATCCCGATGCTATTTCTGTGCTTCATCAAAACTCTGATAGTCCACAGATTACAGAATGCCTCCAGATGTGCATCGGAAACTACTACTGGTCTTCCAGGGAACGATCAAAGCGTAGACGGTTTGAGACATTCCTCCCATGGAGGAAAGTGCGCATGGTGACTGTTGTATTCAATCACGATGCAATTTCTGTGTTTCATCAACACTCTGATAGTCCACAGATTACAGAATGCCTCCAGATGTGCAATGGAAACTACTACTGGTCTAGCAGGAAACGATCAAAGCGTAGACTGTTTGAGACATTACTCCCATGGAGGAAAGTGCGCATGGTGGCTGTTGTATTCAATCCCGATGCTATTTTGGTTTCATCAACACTCTGATAGTCCACAGATTACATAATGCCTCCAGATGTGCATCGGAAACTACTACTGGTCTTCCATGGAACGATCAAAGCGTAAACAGTTTGAGACATTACACCTATGGAGGAAAGTGCGCATGCTGACTGTTGTATTCAATCCCGATGCAATTTCTGTGTTTCATCAACACTTTGAAGGTCCACAGATTACAGAATGCCTCCAGATTTGCATCGGAAACTACTACTGGTCTACCAGGGAACGATCAAAGCGTAAACTGTTTGAGACATTACTATAATGAGGAAAGTGCGCATAGTGACTGTTGTATTCAATCCCGATACAATTACAGTGTTTCATCAACACTCTGATAGTCCGCAGATTTAATAATAGCTCCAGTTGTGCATCGGAACCTAATACTGGTCTTCCTGGGAACGATCAAAGCGTAGACCTTTTGAGATATTACTCCCATGGAGGAAAGTGCGCATGGTGACTGTTGTATTCAATCCCGACGCAATAACTGTGTTTCATCAACACTCTGATAGTCCGCAGATTAAAGAATGGCTCCAGATTTGCGTCGGAAGCTACTACTGGTCTACCATTGAACGATCAAAGCGTGACCGTTTGAGACATTACTCCCATGGAGGAAAGTGCGCATGGTGACTGTTTTATTCAATCCCGATACAATTTCTGTGTTTCATCAACACTCTTGTAGTCCACAGTTTACAGAATGCCTCCAGATGTGCATCGGAAACTACTACTGGCCATCCTGGGAACGATCAAATCGTAGGCTGTTTGAGACACTACTCCCATGGAGGAAAGAGCGCATGGTGACTGTTGTATTCATTCCCGATGCAATTTCTGTGTTTCTTCAACACTCTGATAGTCCGCAGATTAAATAATGGCTCCAGATGTGCATCGGAAACTACTACTGGTCTACCAGGGAACGATCAAAGCGTAGACTGTTTCAGACATTACTCCCATGGACGAAAGTGCGCATGGTGACTGTTGTATTCAATCCAGATGCAATTTTGGTTTCATCAACACTCTGATAGTCCACAGATTACATAATGCCTCCAGATGTGCATCGGAAACTACTACTGGTCTTCCATGGAACGATCAAAGCGTAAACAGTTTGAGACATTACACCCACGGAGGAAAAGTGCGCATGCTGACTGTTGTATTCAATCCCGATGCAATTTCTGTGTTTCATCAACACTTTGAAGGTCCACAGATTACAGAATGCCTCCAGATTTGCATCGGAAACTACTACTGGTCTACTAGGGAACGATCAAAGCGTAGACTGTTTAAGACATTACTATAATGAGGAAAGTGCGCAAAGTGACTGTTGTATTCAATCCCGATACAATAACAGTGTTTCATCAACACTCTGATAGTCCGCAGATTAAATAATAGCTCCAGATGTGCATCGGAACCTAATACTGGTCTTCTAGGGAATGATCAAAGCGTAGACTGTTTCAGACATTACTCCCATGGACGAAAGTGCGCATGGTGACTGTTGTATTCAATCCAGATGCAATTTCTGTGTTTTATCAACACTCTGATAGTCCACAGATTACAGAATACCTCAAGATGTGCATCGGAAACTACTACTGATCTTCCAGGGAACGATCAAAGCGTAGACTATTTGAGACATTACTCCCATGGAGGTAAGTGCGCATGGTGACTGTTGTATTCAATCCCGATGCAATTTCTGTGTTTCATCATCACTCTGATAGTCCACAGATTACCATATGCGTCTAGATGTTCATCGGTAACTACTACTGGTCTTCCAGTGAACGATCCAAGCGTAAACTGTGTGAGACATTACTCTCATGGAGGTAAGTGCGCATGGTGACTGTTGTATTCAATCCCGATGCAATTTCTGTGTTTCATCAACACTCTGGTAGTCCACAGATTACAGAATGCCTCCAGATGTGCATCGGAAACTACTACTGGTCTTCCAGGAAACGATCAAAGCGTAGACTGTTTGAGACATGACTCCCATGGAGGTAAGTGCGCATGGTGACTGTTGTATTCAATCACGATGCAATTTCTGTGTTTCATCAACACTCTGATGGTCCACAGTTTACAGAATGACTCCAGATGTGCATCTGAAACTACTACTGGTCTTCTTGGGAACGATCAAAGCGTAGACAGTTTGAGACGTTCCTACCATGGAGGAATGTGCGCATGGTGACTGTTGTATTCAATCCCGAATCATTTTCTGAGTTTCATCAACACTCTGATAATCCACAGATTACAGAATGCCTCCAGATGTGCATCGGAACCTACTACTGCCCTTACAGGAAAAGATCAAAGCGTAGACTGTTTGAGACATTACTCCCATGGAGGATAGTGCGCATGGTGACTGTTGTATTCAATCCCAATGCAATTTCTGTGTTTCATCAACACTCTGATAGTCCACAGATTACAGAATGACTCCAGATGGGCTTCGGAAACTACTACTGGTCTTCCAGGGAGCGATCAAAGTGTAGACAGTTTGAGAAAATACTCCCATGGAGAAAAACCTGCATGGTGCCTGTTGTATCCAATCCCTATGCAATTTCTCTGTTTCATCAACACTTTGAAAGTCCACAGATTACAGAATGCCTCCAGATGTGCATCGGAAACTACTATTGGTCTTCCAGGGAACGATCAAAGCGTAGACTGTTTGAGACATTATTCCCATGGAGGAAAGTGCGCGTGATGACTGATGTATTCAATCCCGATGCAAAATCAGTGTTTCATCAACACTCTGATAGTCCACAGATTACAGAATGCCTCCAGATGTGCATCGGAAACTACTACTCGTCTTCCAGGGAACGATCAAAGCGTATAATGTTTGAGACATTAGTCCCATGGAGGAAAGTGCGCATGGTGACTGTTGTATTCAATTCCGATGCAATTTCTGTGTTTCATTAACACTCTGATTGTCCACAGATTACAGAATGCCTCGAGATGTGCATCGGAAACTACTACCATCTTTCAGGGAACGATCAAAGCGTAGACTGTTTGAGACATTACTCACATGGAGGAAAGTGCGAATGGTGACTGTTGTATTCAATCCCGTGGCAATTTCTGTGTTTCATCAACACTTTGAAGGTCCACAGATTACAGAATGCCTTCAGATGTGCAGCGGAAACTACTACTGGTCTTCCAGAGAGCGATCTAAGTGTAGACAGTTTGAGACAATACTTCCATCGAGAAAAGCCTGCATGGTGCCTGTTGTTTTCAATCCCGATGCAATTTCTGTGTTTCTTCAACACTCTGATAGTCCGCAGATTAAATAATGGCTCCAGATGTGCATCGGAAACTACTACTGGTCTACCAGGGAACGATCAAAGCGTAGACTGTTTCAGACATTACTCCCATGGACGAAAGTGCGCATGGTGACTGTTGTATTCAATCCAGATGCAATTTTGGTTTCATCAACACTCTGATAGTCCACAGATTACATAATGCCTCCAGATGTGCATCGGAAACTGCTACTGGTCTTCCATGGAACGATCAAAGCGTAAACAGTTTGAGACATTACACCCACGGAGGAAAGTGCGCATGCTGACTGTTGTATTCAATCCCGATGCAATTTCTGTGTTTCATCAACACTTTGAAGGTCCACAGATTACAGAATGCCTCCAGATTTGCATCGGAAACTACTACTGGTCTACCAGGGAACGATCAAAGCGTAGACTGTTTAAGACATTACTATAATGAGGAAAGTGCGCAAAGTGACTGTTGTATTCAATCCCGATACAATAACAGTGTTTCATCAACACTCTGATAGTCCGCAGATTAAATAATAGCTCCAGATGTGCATCGGAACCTAATACTGGTCTTCTAGGGAATGATCAAAGCGTAGACTGTTTCAGACATTACTCCCATGGACGAAAGTGCGCTTGGTGACTGTTGTATTCAATCCAGATGCAATTTCTGTGTTTTATCAACACTCTGATAGTCCACAGATTACAGAATACCTCAAGATGTGCATCGGAAACTACTACTGATCTTCCAGGGAACGATCAAAGCGTAGGCTATTTGAGACATTACTCCCATGGAGGTAAGTGCGCATGGTGACTGTTGTATTCAATCCCGATGCAATTTCTGTGTTTCATCATCACACTGATAGTCCACAGATTACCATATGCGTCTAGATGTTCATCGGTAACTACTACTGGTCTTCCAGTGAACGATCCAAGCGTAAACTGTGTGAGACATTACTCTCATATAGGTAAGTGCGCATGGTGACTGTTGTATTCAATCCCGATGCAATTTCTGTGTTTCATCAACACTCTGGTAGTCCACAGATTACAGAATGCCTCCAGATGTGCATCGGAAACTACTACTGGTCTTCCAGGAAACGATCAAAGCGTAGACTGTTTGAGACATGACTCCCATGGAGGTAAGTGCGCATGGTGACTGTTGTATTCAATCCAGATACGATTTCTGTGTTTCATCAACACTCTGATAGTCCACAGATTACAGAATGCCTCCAGATGTGCATCGGAAACTACTACTGGTCTTCCACGAAACAATCAAAGCGTAGACTGTTTGAGACACTACTCCCATGGAGGAAAGTGCGCATGGTGACTGTTGTATCCAATCCCGAAGCAATTTCTGTGTTTCATCAACACTCTGATAATCCACAGATTAGAGAATGGCTCCAGATGTGTATCGGAAACTACTACTGGTCTTCCAGGGAACGATCAAAGCGTAGACTGTATGAGACATTACTCCCATGGAGGAATGAGCGCATGGTGACTGTTGTATTCAATCCCGATGCAATTTCTGTGTTTAATCAACACTCTGATAGTCCACAGATTACAGAATGCCTCCAGATGTGCATCGGATACTACTACTGGTCTTCCAGGGAACGATCAAAGCGTAGACTGTTTGAGACATTACTCCCATGGAGGAAAGTGCGCATGGTGACTGTTGTATTCAATCACGATGCAATTTCTGTGTTTCATCAACACTCTGATGGTCCACAGTTTACAGAATGACTCCAGATGTGCATCTGAAACTACTACTGGTCTTCTTGGGAACGATCAAAGCGTAGACAGTTTGAGACGTTCCTACCATGGAGGAATGTGCGCATGGTGACTGTTGTATTCAATCCCGAATCATTTTCTGAGTTTCATCAACACTCTGATAATCCACAGATTACAGAATGCCTCCAGATGTGCATCGGAACCTACTACTGCCCTTACAGGAAAAGATCAAAGCGTAGACTGTTTGAGACATTACTCCCATGGAGGATAGTGCGCATGGAGTCTGTTGTATTCAATCCCAATGCAATTTCTGTGTTTCATCAACACTCTGATAGTCCACAGATTACAGAATGACTCCAGATGGGCTTCGGAAACTACTACTGGTCTTCCAGGGAGCGATCAAAGTGTAGACAGTTTGAGAAAATACTCCCATGGAGAAAAACCTGCATGGTGCCTGTTGTATCCAATCCCTATGCAATTTCTCTGTTTCATCAACACTTTGAAAGTCCACAGATTACAGAATGCCTCCAGATGTGCATCGGAAACTACTACTGGTCTTCCAGGGAACGATCAAAGCGTAGACTGTTTGAGACATTATTCCCATGGAGGAAAGTGCGCGTGATGACTGATGTATTCAATCCCGATGCAAATTCAGTGTTTCATCAACACTCTGATAGTCCACAGATTACAGAATGCCTCCAGATGTGCATCGGAAACTACTACTCGTCTTCCAGGGAACGATCAAAGCGTATAATGTTTGAGACATTAGTCCCATGGAGGAAAGTGCGCATGGTGACTGTTGTATTCAATTCCGATGCAATTTCTGTGTTTCATTAACACTCTGATTGTCCACAGATTACAGAATGCCTCAAGATGTGCATCGGAAACTACTACCATCTTTCAGGGAACGATCAAAGCGTAGACTGTTTGAGACATTACTCACATGGAGGAAAGTGCGAATGGTGACTGTTGTATTCAATCCCGTGGCAATTTCTGTGTTTCATCAACACTTTGAAGGTCCACAGATTACAGAATGCCTTCAGATGTGCAGCGGAAACTACTACTGGTCTTCCAGAGAGCGATCTAAGTGTAGACAGTTTGAGACAATACTTCCATCGAGAAAAGCCTGCATGGTGCCTGTTGTTTTCAATCCCGATGCAATTTCTGTGTTTCATCAACACTTTGAAAGTCCACAGATTACAGAATGCCTCCAGATGTGCATCGGAAACTACTACTGGTCTTCTAGGGAACGATCAAAGCGTAGACTGTTTGAGACATTACTCCCATGGAGGAAAGTGCGCATGGTGACTGTTGTATTCAATCCCGATGCAATTTCTGTGTTTCTTCAACACTCTGATAGTCCGCAGATTAAATAATGGCTCCAGATGTGCATCGGAAACTACTACTGGTCTACCAGGGAACGATCAAAGCGTAGACTGTTTCAGACATTACTCCCATGGACGAAAGTGCGCATGGTGACTGTTGTATTCAATCCAGATGCAATTTTGGTTTCATCAACACTCTGATAGTCCACAGATTACATAATGCCTCCAGATGTGCATCGGAAACTACTACTGGTCTTCCATGGAACGATCAAAGCGTAAACAGTTTGAGACATTACACCCACGGAGGAAAGTGCGCATGCTGACTGTTGTATTCAATCCCGATGCAATTTCTGTGTTTCATCAACACTTTGAAGGTCCACAGATTACAGAATGCCTCCAGATTTGCATCGGAAACTACTACTGGTCTACCAGGGAACGATCAAAGCGTAGACTGTTTAAGACATTACTATAATGAGGAAAGTGCGCAAAGTGACTGTTGTATTCAATCCCGATACAATAACAGTGTTTCATCAACACTCTGATAGTCCGCAGATTAAATAATAGCTCCAGATGTGCATCGGAACCTAATACTGGTCTTCTAGGGAATGATCAAAGCGTAGACTGTTTCAGACATTACTCCCATGGACGAAAGTGCGCATGGTGACTGTTGTATTCAATCCAGATGCAATTTCTGTGTTTTATCAACACTCTGATAGTCCACAGATTACAGAATACCTCAAGATGTGCATCGGAAACTACTACTGATCTTCCAGGGAACGATCAAAGCGTAGGCTATTTGAGACATTACTCCCATGGAGGTAAGTGCGCATGGTGACTGTTGTATTCAATCCCGATGCAATTTCTGTGTTTCATCATCACTCTGATAGTCCACAGATTACCATATGCGTCTAGATGTTCATCGGTAACTACTACTGGTCTTCCAGTGAACGATCCAAGCGTAAACTGTGTGAGACATTACTCTCATGGAGGTAAGTGCGCATGGTGACTGTTGTATTCAATCCCGATGCAATTTCTGTGTTTCATCAACACTCTGGTAGTCCACAGATTACAGAATGCCTCCAGATGTGCATCGGAAACTACTACTGGTCTTCCAGGAAACGATCAAAGCGTAGACTGTTTGAGACATGACTCCCATGGAGGTAAGTGCGCATGGTGACTGTTGTATTCAATCCAGATACGATTTCTGTGTTTCATCAACACTCTGATAGTCCACAGATTACAGAATGCCTCCAGATGTGCATCGGAAACTACTACTGGTCTTCCAGGAAACAATCAAAGCGTAGACTGTTTGAGACACTACTCCCATGGAGGAAAGTGCGCATGGTGACTGTTGTATCCAATCCCGAAGCAATTTCTGTGTTTCATCAACACTCTGATAATCCACAGATTAGAGAATGGCTCCAGATGTGTATCGGAAACTACTACTGGTCTTCCAGGGAACGATCAAAGCGTAGACTGTATGAGACATTACTCCCATGGAGGAATGAGCGCATGGTGACTGTTGTATTCAATCCCGATGCAATTTCTGTGTTTAATCAACACTCTGATAGTCCACAGATTACAGAATGCCTCCAGATGTGCATCGGATACTACTACTGGTCTTCCAGGGAACGATCAAAGCGTAGACTGTTTGAGACATTACTCCCATGGAGGAAAGTGCGCATGGTGACTGTTGTATTCAATCACGATGCAATTTCTGTGTTTCATCAACACTCTGATGGTCCACAGTTTACAGAATGACTCCAGATGTGCATCTGAAACTACTACTGGTCTTCTTGGGAACGATCAAAGCGTAGACAGTTTGAGACGTTCCTACCATGGAGGAATGTGCGCATGGTGACTGTTGTATTCAATCCCGAATCATTTTCTGAGTTTCATCAACACTCTGATAATCCACAGATTACAGAATGCCTCCAGATGTGCATCGGAACCTACTACTGCCCTTACAGGAAAAGATCAAAGCGTAGACTGTTTGAGACCTTACTCCCATGGAGGATAGTGCGCATGGAGTCTGTTGTATTCAATCCCAATGCAATTTCTGTGTTTCATCAACACTCTGATAGTCCACAGATTACAGAATGACTCCAGATGGGCTTCGGAAACTACTACTGGTCTTCCAGGGAGCGATCAAAGTGTAGACAGTTTGAGAAAATACTCCCATGGAGAAAAACCTGCATGGTGCCTGTTGTATCCAATCCCTATGCAATTTCTCTGTTTCATCAACACTTTGAAAGTCCACAGATTACAGAATGCCTCCAGATGTGCATCGGAAACTACTACTGGTCTCCCAGGGAACGATCAAAGCGTAGACTGTTTGAGACATTATTCCCATGGAGGAAAGTGCGCGTGATGACTGATGTATTCAATCCCGATGCAAATTCAGTGTTTCATCAACACTCTGATAGTCCACAGATTACAGAATGCCTCCAGATGTGCATCGGAAACTACTACTCGTCTTCCAGGGAACGATCAAAGCGTATAATGTTTGAGACATTAGTCCCATGGAGGAAAGTGCGCATGGTGACTGTTGTATTCAATTCCGATGCAATTTCTGTGTTTCATTAACACTCTGATTGTCCACAGATTACAGAATGCCTCGAGATGTGCATCGGAAACTACTACCATCTTTCAGGGAACGATCAAAGCGTAGACTGTTTGAGACATTACTCACATGGAGGAAAGTGCGAATGGTGACTGTTGTATTCAATCCCGTGGCAATTTCTGTGTTTCATCAACACTTTGAAGGTCCACAGATTACAGAATGCCTTCAGATGTGCAGCGGAAACTACTACTGGTCTTCCAGAGAGCGATCTAAGTGTAGACAGTTTGAGACAATACTTCCATCGAGAAAAGCCTGCATGGTGCCTGTTGTTTTCAATCCCGATGCAATTTCTGTGTTTCATCAACACTTTGAAAGTCCACAGATTACAGAATGCCTCCAGATGTGCATCGGAAACTACTACTGGTCTTCTAGGGAACGATCAAAGCGTAGACTGTTTGAGACATTACTCCCATGGAGGAAAGTGCGCATGGTGACTGTTGTATTCAATCCCGATGCAATTTCTGTGTTTCTTCAACACTCTGATAGTCCGCAGATTAAATAATGGCTCCAGATGTGCATCGGAAACTACTACTGGTCTACCAGGGAACGATCAAAGCGTAGACTGTTTCAGACATTACTCCCATGGACGAAAGTGCGCATGGTGACTGTTGTATTCAATCCAGATGCAATTTTGGTTTCATCAACACTCTGATAGTCCACAGATTACATAATGCCTTCAGATGTGCATCGGAAACTACTACTGGTCTTCCATGGAACGATCAAAGCTTAAACAGTTTGAGACATTACACCCACGGAGGAAAGTGCGCATGCTGACTGTTGTATTCAATCCCGATGCAATTTCTGTGTTTCATCAACACTTTGAAGGTCCACAGATTACAGAATGCCTCCAGATTTGCATCGGAAACTACTACTGGTCTACCAGGGAACGATCAAAGCGTAGACTGTTTAAGACATTACTATAATGAGGAAAGTGCGCAAAGTGACTGTTGTATTCAATCCCGATACAATAACAGTGTTTCATCAACACTCTGATAGTCCGCAGATTAAATAATAGCTCCAGATGTGCATCGGAACCTAATACTGGTCTTCTAGGGAATGATCAAAGCGTAGACTGTTTCAGACATTACTCCCATGGACGAAAGTGCGCATGGTGACTGTTGTATTCAATCCAGATGCAATTTCTGTGTTTTATCAACACTCTGATAGTCCACAGATTACAGAATACCTCAAGATGTGCATCGGAAACTACTACTGATCTTCCAGGGAACGATCAAAGCGTAGACTATTTGAGACATTACTCCCATGGAGGTAAGTGCGCATGGTGACTGTTGTATTCAATCCCGATGCATTTTCTGTGTTTCATCATCACTCTGATAGTCCACAGATTACCATATGCGTCTAGATGTTCATCGGTAACTACTACTGGTCTTCCAGTGAACGATCCAAGCGTAAACTGTGTGAGACATTACTCTCATGGAGGTAAGTGCGCATGGTGACTGTTGTATTCAATCCCGATGCAATTTCTGTGTTTCATCAACACTCTGGTAGTCCACAGATTACAGAATGCCTCCAGATGTGCATCGGAAACTACTACTGGTCTTCCAGGAAACGATCAAAGCGTAGACTGTTTGAGACATGACTCCCATGGAGGTAAGTGCGCATGGTGACTGTTGTATTCAATCCAGATACGATTTCTGTGTTTCATCAACACTCTGATAGTCCACAGATTACAGAATGCCTCCAGATGTGCATCGGAAACTACTACTGGTCTTCCAGGAAACAATCAAAGCGTAGACTGTTTGAGACACTACTCCCATGGAGGAAAGTGCGCATGGTGACTGTTGTATCCAATCCCGAAGCAATTTCTGTGTTTCATCAACACTCTGATAATCCACAGATTAGAGAATGGCTCCAGATGTGTATCGGAAACTACTACTGGTCTTCCAGGGAACGATCAAAGCGTAGACTGTATGAGACATTACTCCCATGGAGGAATGAGCGCATGGTGACTGTTGTATTCAATCCCGATGCAATTTCTGTGTTTAATCAACACTCTGATAGTCCACAGATTACAGAATGCCTCCAGATGTGCATCGGATACTACTACTGGTCTTCCAGGGAACGATCAAAGCGTAGACTGTTTGAGACATTACTCCCATGGAGGAAAGTGCGCATGGTGACTGTTGTATTCAATCACGATGCAATTTCTGTGTTTCATCAACACTCTGATGGTCCACAGTTTACAGAATGACTCCAGATGTGCATCTGAAACTACTACTGGTCTTCTTGGGAACGATCGAAGCGTAGACAGTTTGAGACGTTCCTACCATGGAGGAATGTGCGCATGGTGACTGTTGTATTCAATCCCGAATCATTTTCTGAGTTTCATCAACACTCTGATAATCCACAGATTACAGAATGCCTCCAGATGTGCATCGGAACCTACTACTGCCCTTACAGGAAAAGATCAAAGCGTAGACTGTTTGAGACATTACTCCCATGGAGGATAGTGCGCATGGAGTCTGTTGTATTCAATCCCAATGCAATTTCTGTGTTTCATCAACACTCTGATAGTCCACAGATTACAGAATGACTCCAGATGGGCTTCGGAAACTACTACTGGTCTTCCAGGGAGCGATCAAAGTGTAGACAGTTTGAGAAAATACTCCCATGGAGAAAAACCTGCATGGTGCCTGTTGTATCCAATCCCTATGCAATTTCTCTGTTTCATCAACACTTTGAAAGTCCACAGATTACAGAATGCCTCCAGATGTGCATCGGAAACTACTACTGGTCTTCCATGGAACGATCAAAGCTTAAACAGTTTGAGACATTACACCCACGGAGGAAAGTGCGCATGCTGACTGTTGTATTCAATCCCGATGCAATTTCTGTGTTTCATCAACACTTTGAAGGTCCACAGATTACAGAATGCCTCCAGATTTGCATCGGAAACTACTACTGGTCTACCAGGGAACGATCAAAGCGTAGACTGTTTCAGACATTACTCCCATGGACGAAAGTGCGCATGGTGACTGTTGTATTCAATCCAGATGCAATTTTGGTTTCATCAACACTCTGATAGTCCACAGATTACATAATGCCTTCAGATGTGCATCGGAAACTACTACTGGTCTTCCATGGAACGATCAAAGCTTAAACAGTTTGAGACATTACACCCACGGAGGAAAGTGCGCATGCTGACTGTTGTATTCAATCCCGATGCAATTTCTGTGTTTCATCAACACTTTGAAGGTCCACAGATTACAGAATGCCTCCAGATTTGCATCGGAAACTACTACTGGTCTACCAGGGAACGATCAAAGCGTAGACTGTTTAAGACATTACTATAATGAGGAAAGTGCGCAAAGTGACTGTTGTATTCAATCCCGATACAATAACAGTGTTTCATCAACACTCTGATAGTCCGCAGATTAAATAATAGCTCCAGATGTGCATCGGAACCTAATACTGGTCTTCTAGGGAATGATCAAAGCGTAGACTGTTTCAGACATTACTCCCATGGACGAAAGTGCGCATGGTGACTGTTGTATTCAATCCAGATGCAATTTCTGTGTTTTATCAACACTCTGATAGTCCACAGATTACAGAATACCTCAAGATGTGCATCGGAAACTACTACTGATCTTCCAGGGAACGATCAAAGCGTAGACTATTTGAGACATTACTCCCATGGAGGTAAGTGCGCATGGTGACTGTTGTATTCAATCCCGATGCAATTTCTGTGTTTCATCATCACTCTGATAGTCCACAGATTACCATATGCGTCTAGATGTTCATCGGTAACTACTACTGGTCTTCCAGTGAACGATCCAAGCGTAAACTGTGTGAGACATTACTCTCATGGAGGTAAGTGCGCATGGTGACTGTTGTATTCAATCCCGATGCAATTTCTGTGTTTCATCAACACTCTGGTAGTCCACAGATTACAGAATGCCTCCAGATGTGCATCGGAAACTACTACTGGTCTTCCAGGAAACGATCAAAGCGTAGACTGTTTGAGACATGACTCCCATGGAGGTAAGTGCGCATGGTGACTGTTGTATTCAATCCAGATACGATTTCTGTGTTTCATCAACACTCTGATAGTCCACAGATTACAGAATGCCTCCAGATGTGCATCGGAAACTACTACTGGTCTTCCAGGAAACAATCAAAGCGTAGACTGTTTGAGACACTACTCCCATGGAGGAAAGTGCGCATGGTGACTGTTGTATCCAATCCCGAAGCAATTTCTGTGTTTCATCAACACTCTGATAATCCACAGATTAGAGAATGGCTCCAGATGTGTATCGGAAACTACTACTGGTCTTCCAGGGAACGATCAAAGCGTAGACTGTATGAGACATTACTCCCATGGAGGAATGAGCGCATGGTGACTGTTGTATTCAATCCCGATGCAATTTCTGTGTTTAATCAACACTCTGATAGTCCACAGATTACAGAATGCCTCCAGATGTGCATCGGATACTACTACTGGTCTTCCAGGGAACGATCAAAGCGTAGACTGTTTGAGACATTACTCCCATGGAGGAAAGTGCGCATGGTGACTGTTGTATTCAATCACGATGCAATTTCTGTGTTTCATCAACACTCTGATGGTCCACAGTTTACAGAATGACTCCAGATGTGCATCTGAAACTACTACTGGTCTTCTTGGGAACGATCAAAGCGTAGACAGTTTGAGACGTTCCTACCATGGAGGAATGTGCGCATGGTGACTGTTGTATTCAATCCCGAATCATTTTCTGAGTTTCATCAACACTCTGATAATCCACAGATTACAGAATGCCTCCAGATGTGCATCGGAACCTACTACTGCCCTTACAGGAAAAGATCAAAGCGTAGACTGTTTGAGACATTACTCCCATGGAGGATAGTGCGCATGAAGTCTGTTGTATTCAATCCCAATGCAATTTCTGTGTTTCATCAACACTCTGATAGTCCACAGATTACAGAATGACTCCAGATGGGCTTCGGAAACTACTACTGGTCTTCCAGGGAGCGATCAAAGTGTAGACAGTTTGAGAAAATACTCCCATGGAGAAAAACCTGCATGGTGCCTGTTGTATCCAATCCCTATGCAATTTCTCTGTTTCATCAACACTTTGAAAGTCCACAGATTACAGAATGCCTCCAGATGTGCATCGGAAACTACTACTGGTCTTCCAGGGAACGATCAAAGCGTAGACTGTTTGAGACATTATTCCCATGGAGGAAAGTGCGCGTGATGACTGATGTATTCAATCCCGATGCAAATTCAGTGTTTCATCAACACTCTGATAGTCCACAGATTACAGAATGCCTCCAGATGTGCATCGGAAACTACTACTCGTCTTCCAGGGAACGATCAAAGCGTATAATGTTTGAGACATTAGTCCCATGGAGGAAAGTGCGCATGGTGACTGTTGTATTCAATTCCGATGCAATTTCTGTGTTTCATTAACACTCTGATTGTCCACAGATTACAGAATGCCTCGAGATGTGCATCGGAAACTACTACCATCTTTCAGGGAACGATCAAAGCGTAGACTGTTTGAGACATTACTCACATGGAGGAAAGTGCGAATGGTGACTGTTGTATTCAATCCCGTGGCAATTTCTGTGTTTCATCAACACTTTGAAGGTCCACAGATTACAGAATGCCTTCAGATGTGCAGCGGAAACTACTACTGGTCTTCCAGAGAGCGATCTAAGTGTAGACAGTTTGAGACAATACTTCCATCGAGAAAAGCCTGCATGGTGCCTGTTGTTTTCAATCCCGATGCAATTTCTGTGTTTCATCAACACTTTGAAAGTCCACAGATTACAGAATGCCTCCAGATGTGCATCGGAAACTACTACTGGTCTTCTAGGGAACGATCAAAGCGTAGACTGTTTGAGACATTACTCCCATGGAGGAAAGTGCGCATGGTGACTGTTGTATTCAATCCCGATGCAATTTCTGTGTTTCTTCAACACTCTGATAGTCCGCAGATTAAATAATGGCTCCAGATGTGCATCGGAAACTACTACTGGTCTACCAGGGAACGATCAAAGCGTAGACTGTTTCAGACATTACTCCCATGGACGAAAGTGCGCATGGTGACTGTTGTATTCAATCCAGATGCAATTTTGGTTTCATCAACACTCTGATAGTCCACAGATTACATAATGCCTCCAGATGTGCATCGGAAACTACTACTGGTCTTCCATGGAACGATCAAAGCTTAAACAGTTTGAGACATTACACCCACGGAGGAAAGTGCGCATGCTGACTGTTGTATTCAATCCCGATGCAATTTCTGTGTTTCATCAACACTTTGAAGGTCCACAGATTACAGAATGCCTCCAGATTTGCATCGGAAACTACTACTGGTCTACCAGGGAACGATCAAAGCGTAGACTGTTTAAGACATTACTATAATGAGGAAAGTGCGCAAAGTGACTGTTGTATTCAATCCCGATACAATAACAGTGTTTCATCAACACTCTGATAGTCCGCAGATTAAATAATAGCTCCAGATGTGCATCGGAACCTAATACTGGTCTTCTAGGGAATGATCAAAGCGTAGACTGTTTCAGACATTACTCCCATGGACGAAAGTGCGCATGGTGACTGTTGTATTCAATCCAGATGCAATTTCTGTGTTTTATCAACACTCTGATAGTCCACAGATTACAGAATACCTCAAGATGTGCATCGGAAACTACTACTGATCTTCCAGGGAACGATCAAAGCGTAGACTATTTGAGACATTACTCCCATGGAGGTAAGTGCGCATGGTGACTGTTGTATTCAATCCCGATGCAATTTCTGTGTTTCATCATCACTCTCATAGTCCACAGATTACCATATGCGTCTAGATGTTCATCGGTAACTACTACTGGTCTTCCAGTGAACGATCCAAGTGTAAACTGTGTGAGACATTACTCTCATGGAGGTAAGTGCGCATGGTGACTGTTGTATTCAATCCCGATGCAATTTCTGTGTTTCATCAACACTCTGGTAGTCCACAGATTACAGAATGCCTCCAGATGTGCATCGGAAACTACTACTGGTCTTCCAGGAAACGATCAAAGCGTAGACTGTTTGAGACATGACTCCCATGGAGGTAAGTGCGCATGGTGACTGTTGTATTCAATCCAGATACGATTTCTGTGTTTCATCAACACTCTGATAGTCCACAGATTACAGAATGCCTCCAGATGTGCATCGGAAACTACTACTGGTCTTCCAGGAAACAATCAAAGCGTAGACTGTTTGAGACACTACTCCCATGGAGGAAAGTGCGCATGGTGACTGTTGTATCCAATCCCGAAGCAATATCTGTGTTTCATCAACACTCTGATAATCCACAGATTAGAGAATGGCTCCAGATGTGTATCGGAAACTACTACTGGTCTTCCAGGGAACGATCAAAGCGTAGACTGTATGAGACATTACTCCCATGGAGGAATGAGCGCATGGTGACTGTTGTATTCAATCCCGATGCAATTTCTGTGTTTAATCAACACTCTGATAGTCCACAGATTACAGAATGCCTCCAGATGTGCATCGGATACTACTACTGGTCTTCCAGGGAACGATCAAAGCGTAGACTGTTTGAGACATTACTCCCATGGAGGAAAGTGCGCATGGTGACTGTTGTATTCAATCACGATGCAATTTCTGTGTTTCATCAACACTCTGATGGTCCACAGTTTACAGAATGACTCCAGATGTGCATCTGAAACTACTACTGGTCTTCTTGGGAACGATCAAAGCGTAGACAGTTTGAGACGTTACTACCATGGAGGAATGTGCGCATGGTGACTGTTGTATTCAATCCCGAATCATTTTCTGAGTTTCATCAACACTCTGATAATCCACAGATTACAGAATGCCTCCAGATGTGCATCGGAACCTACTACTGCCCTTCCAGGAAAAGATCAAAGCGTAGACTGTTCGAGACATTACTCCCATGGAGGATAGTGCGCATGGAGTCTGTTGTATTCAATCCCAATGCAATTTCTGTGTTTCATCAACACTCTGATAGTCCACAGATTACAGAATGACTCCAGATGGGCTTCGGAAACTACTACTGGTCTTCCAGGGAGCGATCAAAGTGTAGACAGTTTGAGAAAATACTCCCATGGAGAAAAACCTGCATGGTGCCTGTTGTATCCAATCCCTATGCAATTTCTCTGTTTCATCAACACTTTGAAAGTCCACAGATTACAGAATGCCTCCAGATGTGCATCGGAAACTACTACTGGTCTTCCAGAGAACGATCAAAGTGTAGACTGTTTGAGACATTACTCCCACTGGAGGAAAGTGCGCATGGTGACTGTTGTATTCAATACCGATGCAATTTCTGTGTTTCATCAACACTCTGATAGTCCGCAGATTAAATAATGGCTCCAGATGTGCATCGGAAACTACTACTGGTCTAAAAGGGAACGATCAAAGCGTAGACTGTTTCAGACATTACTCCCATGGAGGAAAGTGCGCATGGTGACTGTTGTATTCAATCCAGATGCAATTTTGGTTTCATCAACACTGTGACAGTCCACAGATTACAGAATGCGTCCAGATGTGCATCGGTTGCTACTACTGGTCTTCCTGGGAACGATCAAAGCGTAGACTGTTTGAGACATTACTCCCATGGAGGAAAGTGCGCATGGTGACTGTTGTATTCAATCCCGATGCAGTTTCTGTGTTTCATCAACACTCTGGTAGTCCACAGATTACAGAATGCCTCCAGGTGTGCATCGGAAACTACTACTGGTCTTCCAGGAAACGATCAAAGCGTAGACTGTTTGAGACATTACTCCCATGGAGGAAAGTGCGCATGGTGACTGTTGCATTCAATCCCGATGCAATTTCTGTATGTCATCAACACTCTGATAGTCCACAGATTACCATATGCGTCAAAATGTTCATCGGAAACTACTACTGGTCTTCCAGCGAACGATCAAAGCGTAAACTGTGTGAGACATTACTCTCATGGAGATAAGTGCGCATGGTGACTGTTGTATTCAATCCCGATGCAATTTCTGTGTTTCATGAACACTCTGATAGTCCACAGATTACCGACTGCGTTTAGATGTACATCAGTAACTACTACTGATCTTCCAGGGAACGATCAAAGCGTAAACTGTTCGAGACATTACACCCATGGAGGTAAGTGCACATGGTGACTGTTATATTCAATCCCGATGCCATTTCTGTGTTTCATCAAAACTCTGATATTCCACAGATTACAGAATGCCTCCAGATGTGCATCGGAAACTACTACTGGTCTTCCAGGGAACGATCAAAGCGTAGACGGTTTGAGACATTACTCCCCTGGAGGAAAGTGCGCATGGTGACTTTTGTATTCAATCCCGATGCAATTTTGGTTTCATGAACAGTCTGATAGTCCGCAGATAACAGAATGCCTCCAGATGTGCATCGGAAACTACTACTCGTCTTCCAGGAAACGATCAAAAGCGTAGACTGTTTGAGACATTACTCCTATGGAGGTAAGTGCGCATCGTGACTGTTGTATTATATCCCAATGCAATTTCTGTGTTTCATCAACACTCTGATAGTCCACAGATTACAGAATGCCTCCAGATGTGCATCGGAAACTACTACTGGTCTTCCTGGGAACAATCAAAGCGTACACTGTTTGAGACATTAGTCCCATGGAGGAAAGTGCGCATGGTGACTGTTGTATTCAATCCCGATGCAATTTTGGTTTCATCAACACTCTGATAGTCCGCAGATTACATAATGCCTCCAGATGTGCATCGGAAACTACTACTGGTCTTCCATGGAACGATCAAAGCGTAAACTGTTTGAGACATTACACCCATGGAGGAAAGTGCGCATGCTGACTGTTGTACTCAATCCCGATGCAATTTCTGTGTTTCATCAACACTCTGATAGTCCACAGATTACAGAATGCCTCCAGATGTGCATCGGAAACTACTACTGGTCTTCCAGGGAACGATCAAAGAGTAGACTGTTTAAGACATTACTATCATGGAGGAAAGTGCGCATGGTGAATGTTGTATTCAATCACGATGCAATTTCTGTGTTTCATCAACACTCTGATAGTCCACAGATTACAGAATGCCTCCAGATGTGCTATGGAAACTACTACTGGTCTAGCATGAAACGATCAAAGCGTAGACTGTTTGAGACATTACTCCCATGGAGGAAAGTGCGCATGGTGACTGTTGTATTCAATCCCGATGCAATTTCTGTGTTTCATCAACACTCTGATAGTCCACAGATTACCGAATGCCTCCAGATGTGCATCGGAAACTACTACTGATCTTCCAGGGAACGATCAAAGCGTAGACCGTTTGAGACATTACTCCCATGGAGGTAAGTGCGCATGGTGACTGTTGTATTCAATCCCGATGCAATGTCTGTGTTTCATCATCACTCTGATAGTCCTCAGATTTCCATATGCGTCAAGATGTTCATCGGAAACTACTACTGGTCTTCCAGCGAACGATCCAAGCGTAAAATGTGTGAGACATTACTCTCATGGAGGTAAGTGCGCATGGTGACTGTTGTATTCAACCCCGATGCAATTTCTGTGCTTCATCAACACTCTGGTAGTCCACAGATTACAGAATGCCTCCAGATGTGCATCGGAAACTACTACTGGTCTTCCAGGAAACGATCAAAGCGTAGACTTTTTGAGACATTACTCCCATGGAGGAAAGTGCGCATGGTGACTGTTGTATTCAATCCCGACGCAATTACTGTGTTTCATCAACACTCTCATAGTCCGCAGATTAAAGAATGGCTCCAGATTTGCGTCGGAAGCTACTACTGGTCTACCATTGAACGATCAAAGCGTGACCGTTTGAGACATTACTCCCATGGGGGAAAGTGCGCATGGTGACTGTTTTATTCAATCCCGATACAATTTCTGTGTTTCATCAACACTCTTGTAGTCCTCAGTTTACAGAATGCCTCCAGATGTGCATGGGAAACTACTACTGGTCTTCCAGAGAACGATCAAAGTGTAGACTGTTTGAGACATTACTCCCATTGGAGGAAAGTGCGCATGGTGACTGTTGTATTCAATCCCGATGCAATTTCTGTGTTTCTTCAACACTCTGATAGTCCACAGATTAAATAATGGCTCCAGATGTGCATCGGAAACTACTACTGGTCTACCAGGGAACGATCAAAGCGTAGACTGTTTCAGACATTACTCCCATGGAGGAAAGTGCGCATGGTGACTGTTGTATTCAATCCAGATGCAATTTTGGTTTCATCAACACTCTGATAGTCCACAGATAACATAATGCCTCCAGATGTGCATCGGAAACTACTACTGGTCTTCCATGGAACGATCAAAGCGTAAACAGTTTGAGACATTACACCCATGGAGGAAAGTGCGCATGCTTACTGTTGTATTCAATCCCGATGCAATTTCTGTGTTTCATCAACACTTTGAAGGTCCACAGATTACAGAATGCCTCCAGATTTGCATCGGAAACTACTACTGGTCTACCAGGGAACGATCAAAGCGTAGACTGTTTGAGACATTACTATAATGAGGAAAGTGCGCATAGTGACTGTTGTATTCAATCCCGATACAATTACAGTGTTTTATCAACACTCTGATAGTCCGCAGATTAAATAATAGCTCCAGATGTGCATCGGAACCTAATACTGGTCTTCTTGGGAATGATCAAAGCGTAGACTGTTTGAGACACTACTCCCTTGGAGGAAAGATCGCATGGTGACTGTTGTATTCAATCCCGATGCAATTTCTGTGTTTTATCAACACTCTGATAGTCCACAGATTACAGAATGCCTCAAGATGTGCATCCGAAACTACTACTGATCTTCCAGGGAATGATCAAAGCGTAGACTGTTTGAGACACTACTCCCTTGGAGGAAAGATCGCATGGTGACTGTTGTATTCAATCCCGATGCAATTTCTGTGTTTAATCAACACTCTCATAGTCCACAGATTACCGAATGCGTCCAGATGTACATCAGTAACTACTACTGGTCTTCCAGGGAACGATCAAAGCGTAAACTGTTTGAGACATTACACCCATGGAGGTAAGTGCACATGGTGACTGTTATATTCAATCCCGATGCTATTTCTGTGCTTCATCAAAACTCTGATAGTCCACAGATTACAGAATGCCTCCAGATGTGCATCGGAAACTACTACTGGTCTTCCAGGGAACGATCAAAGCGTAGACGGTTTGAGACATTCCTCCCATGGAGGAAAGTGCGCATGGTGACTGTTGTATTCAATCACGATGCAATTTCTGTGTTTCATCAACACTCTGATAGTCCACAGATTACAGAATGCCTCCAGATGTGCAATGGAAACTACTACTGGTCTAGCAGGAAACGATCAAAGCGTAGACTGTTTGAAACATTACTCCCATGGAGGAAAGTGCGCATGGTGGCTGTTGTATTCAATCCCGATGCTATTTTGGTTTCATCAACACTCTGATAGTCCACAGATTACATAATGCCTCCAGATGTGCATCGGAAACTACTACTGGTCTTCCATGGAACGATCAAAGCGTAAACAGTTTGAGACATTACACCTATGGAGGAAAGTGCGCATGCTGACTGTTGTATTCAATCCCGATGCAATTTCTGTGTTTCATCAACACTTTGAAGGTCCACAGATTACAGAATGCCTCCAGATTTGCATCGGAAACTACTACTGGTCTACCAGGGAACGATCAAAGCGTAAACTGTTTGAGACATTACTATAATGAGGAAAGTGCGCATAGTGACTGTTGTATTCAATCCCGATACAATTACAGTGTTTCATCAACACTCTGATAGTCCGCAGATTTAATAATAGCTCCAGTTGTGCATCGGAACCTAATACTGGTCTTCCTGGGAACGATCAAAGCGTAGACCTTTTGAGATATTACTCCCATGGAGGAAAGTGCGCATGGTGACTGTTGTATTCAATCCCGACGCAATAACTGTGTTTCATCAACACTCTGATAGTCCGCAGATTAAAGAATGGCTCCAGATTTGCGTCGGAAGCTACTACTGGTCTACCATTGAACGATCAAAGCGTGACCGTTTGAGACATTACTCCCATGGAGGAAAGTGCGCATGGTGACTGTTTTATTCAATCCCGATACAATTTCTGTGTTTCATCAACACTCTTGTAGTCCACAGTTTACAGAATGCCTCCAGATGTGCATCGGAAACTACTACTGGCCATCCTGGGAACGATCAAATCGTAGGCTGTTTGAGACACTACTCCCATGGAGGAAAGAGCGCATGGTGACTGTTGTATTCAATCCCGATGCAATTTCTGTGTTTCATCAACAGTCTGATAGTCCACAGTTTACAGAATGCCTCCAGATGTGCATGGGAAACTACTACTGGTCTTCCAGAGAACGATCAAAGTGTAGACTGTTTGAGACATTACTCCCATTGGAGGAAAGTGCGCATGGTGACCGTTGTATTCAATCCCGATGCAATTTCTGTGTTTCTTCAACACTCTGATAGTCCGCAGATTAAATAATGGCTCCAGATGTGCATCGGAAACTACTACTGGTCTACCAGGGAACGATCAAAGCGTAGACTGTTTCAGACATTACTCCCATGGACGAAAGTGCGCATGGTCACTGTTGTATTCAATCCAGATGCAATTTTGGTTTCATCAACACTCTGATAGTCCACAGATTACACAATGCCTCCAGATGTGCATCGGAAACTACTACTGGTCTTCCATGGAACGATCAAAGCGTAAACAGTTTGAGACATTACACCCACGGAGGAAAGTGCGCATGCTGACTGTTGTATTCAATCCCGATGCAATTTCTGTGTTTCATCAACACTTTGAAGGTCCACAGATTACAGAATGCCTCCAGATTTGCATCGGAAACTACTACTGGTCTACCAGGGAACGATCAAAGCGTAGACTGTTTAAGACATTACTATAATGAGGAAAGTGCGCAAAGTGACTGTTGTATTCAATCCCGATACAATAACAGTGTTTCATCAACACTCTGATAGTCCGCAGATTAAATAATAGCTCCAGATGTGCATCGGAACCTAATACTGGTCTTCTAGGGAATGATCAAAGCGTAGACTGTTTCAGACATTACTCCCATGGACGAAAGTGCGCATGGTGACTGTTGTATTCAATCTAGATGCAATTTCTGTGTTTTATCAACACTCTGATAGTCCACAGATTACAGAATACCTCAAGATGTGCATCGGAAACTACTACTGATCTTCCAGGGAACGATCAAAGCGTAGACTATTTGAGACATTACTCCCATGGAGGTAAGTGCGCATGGTGACTGTTGTATTCAATCCCGATGCAATTTCTGTGTTTCATCATCACTCTGATAGTCCACAGATTACCATATGCGTCTAGATGTTCATCGGTAACTACTACTGGTCTTCCAGTGAACGATCCAAGCGTAAACTGTGTGAGACATTACTCTCATGGAGGTAAGTGCGCATGGTGACTGTTGTATTCAATCCCGATGCAATTTCTGTGTTTCATCAACACTCTGGTAGTCCACAGATTACAGAATGCCTCCAGATGTGCATCGGAAACTACTACTGGTCTTCCAGGAAACGATCAAAGCGTAGACTGTTTGAGACATGACTCCCATGGAGGTAAGTGCGCATGGTGACTGTTGTATTCAATCCAGATACGATTTCTGTGTTTCATCAACACTCTGATAGTCCACAGATTACAGAATGCCTCCAGATGTGCATCGGAAACTACTACTGGTCTTCCAGGAAACAATCAAAGCGTAGACTGTTTGAGACACTACTCCCATGGAGGAAAGTGCGCATGGTGACTGTTGTATCCAATCCCGAAGCAATTTCTGTGTTTCATCAACACTCTGATAATCCACAGATTAGAGAATGGCTCCAGATGTGTATCGGAAACTACTACTGGTCTTCCAGGGAACGATCAAAGCGTAGACTGTATGAGACATTACTCCCATGGAGGAATGAGCGCATGGTGACTGTTGTATTCAATCCCGATGCAATTTCTGTGTTTAATCAACACTCTGATAGTCCACAGATTACAGAATGCCTCCAGATGTGCATCGGATACTACTACTGGTCTTCCAGGGAACGATCAAAGCGTAGACTGTTTGAGACATTACTCCCATGGAGGAAAGTGCGCATGGTGACTGTTGTATTCAATCACGATGCAATTTCTGTGTTTCATCAACACTCTGATGGTCCACAGTTTACAGAATGACTCCAGATGTGCATCTGAAACTACTACTGGTCTTCTTGGGAACGATCAAAGCGTAGACAGTTTGAGACGTTCCTACCATGGAGGAATGTGCGCATGGTGACTGTTGTATTCAATCCCGAATCATTTTCTGAGTTTCATCAACACTCTGATAATCCACAGATTACAGAATGCCTCCAGATGTGCATCGGAACCTACTACTGCCCTTCCAGGAAAAGATCAAAGCGTAGACTGTTTGAGACATTACTCCCATGGAGGATAGTGCGCATGGAGTCTGTTGTATTCAATCCCAATGCATTTTCTGTGTTTCATCAACACTCGGATAGTCCACAGATTACAGAATGACTCCAGATGGGCTTCGGAAACTACTACTGGTCTTCCAGGGAGCGATCAAAGTGTAGACAGTTTGAGAAAATACTCCCATGGAGAAAAACCTGCATGGTGCCTGTTGTATCCAATCCCTATGCAATTTCTCTGTTTCATCAACACTTTGAAAGTCCACAGATTACAGAATGCCTCCAGATGTGCATCGGAAACTACTACTGGTCTTCCAGGGAACGATCAAAGCGTAGACTGTTTGAGACATTATTCCCATGGAGGAAAGTGCGCGTGATGACTGATGTATTCAATCCCGATGCAAATTCAGTGTTTCATCAACACTCTGATAGTCCACAGATTACAGAATGCCTCCAGATGTGCATCGGAAACTACTACTCGTCTTCCAGGGAACGATCAAAGCGTATAATGTTTGAGACATTAGTCCCATGGAGGAAAGTGCGCATGGTGACTGTTGTATTCAATTCCGATGCAATTTCTGTGTTTCATTAACACTCTGATTGTCCACAGATTACAGAATGCCTCGAGATGTGCATCGGAAACTACTACCATCTTTCAGGGAACGATCAAAGCATAGACTGTTTGAGACATTACTCACATGGAGGAAAGTGCGAATTGTGACTGTTGTATTCAATCCCGTGGCAATTTCTGTGTTTCATCAACACTTTGAAGGTCCACAGATTACAGAATGCCTTCAGATGTGCAGCGGAAACTACTACTGGTCTTCCAGAGAGCGATCTAAGTGTAGACAGTTTGAGACAATACTTCCATCGAGAAAAGCCTGCATGGTGCCTGTTGTTTTCAATCCCGATGCAATTTCTGTGTTTCATCAACACTTTGAAAGTCCACAGATTACAGAATGCCTCCAGATGTGCATCGGAAACTACTACTGGTCTTCTAGGGAACGATCAAAGCGTAGACTGTTTGAGACATTACTCCCATGGAGGAAAGTGCGCATGGTGACTGTTGTATTCAATCCCGATGCAATTTCTGTGTTTCTTCAACACTCTGATAGTCCGCAGATTAAATAATGGCTCCAGATGTGCATCGGAAACTACTACTGGTCTACCAGGGAACGATCAAAGCGTAGACTGTTTCAGACATTACTCCCATGGACGAAAGTGCGCATGGTGACTGTTGTATTCAATCCAGATGCAATTTTGGTTTCATCAACACTCTGATAGTCCACAGATTACATAATGCCTCCAGATGTGCATCGGAAACTACTACTGGTCTTCCATGGAACGATCAAAGCGTAAACAGTTTGAGACATTACACCCACGGAGGAAAGTGCGCATGCTGACTGTTGTATTCAATCCCGATGCAATTTCTGTGTTTCATCAACACTTTGAAGGTCCACAGATTACAGAATGCCTCCAGATTTGCATCGGAAACTACTACTGGTCTACCAGGGAACGATCAAAGCGTAGACTGTTTAAGACATTACTATAATGAGGAAAGTGCGCAAAGTGACTGTTGTATTCAATCCCGATACAATAACAGTGTTTCATCAACACTCTGATAGTCCGCAGATTAAATAATAGCTCCAGATGTGCATCGGAACCTAATACTGGTCTTCTAGGGAATGATCAAAGCGTAGACTGTTTCAGACATTACTCCCATGGACGAAAGTGCGCATGGTGACTGTTGTATTCAATCCAGATGCAATTTCTGTGTTTTATCAACACTCTGATAGTCCACAGATTACAGAATACCTCAAGATGTGCATCGGAAACTACTACTGATCTTCCAGGGAACGATCAAAGCGTAGACTATTTGAGACATTACTCCCATGGAGGTAAGTGCGCATGGTGACTGTTGTATTCAATCCCGATGCAATTTCTGTGTTTCATCATCACTCTGATAGTCCACAGATTACCATATGCGTCTAGATGTTCATCGGTAACTACTACTGGTCTTCCAGTGAACGATCCAAGCGTAAACTGTGTGAGACATTACTCTCATGGAGGTAAGTGCGCATGGTGACTGTTGTATTCAATCCCGATGCAATTTCTGTGTTTCATCAACACTCTGGTAGTCCACAGATTACAGAATGCCTCCAGATGTGCATCGGAAACTACTACTGGTCTTCCAGGAAACGATCAAAGCATAGACTGTTTGAGACATGACTCCCATGGAGGTAAGTGCGCATGGTGACTGTTGTATTCAATCCAGATACGATTTCTGTGTTTCATCAACACTCTGATAGTCCACAGATTACAGAATGCCTCCAGATGTGCATCGGAAACTACTACTGGTCTTCCAGGAAACAATCAAAGCGTAGACTGTTTGAGACACTACTCCCATGGAGGAAAGTGCGCATGGTGACTGTTGTATCCAATCCCGAAGCAATTTCTGTGTTTCATCAACACTCTGATAATCCACAGATTAGAGAATGGCTCCAGATGTGTATCGGAAACTACTACTGGTCTTCCAGGGAACGATCAAAGCGTAGACTGTATGAGACATTACTCCCATGGAGGAATGAGCGCATGGTGACTGTTGTATTCAATCCCGATGCAATTTCTGTGTTTAATCAACACTCTGATAGTCCACAGATTACAGAATGCCTCCAGATGTGCATCGGATACTACTACTGGTCTTCTTGGGAACGATCAAAGCGTAGACAGTTTGAGACGTTACTACCATGGAGGAATGTGCGCATGGTGACTGTTGTATTCAATCCCGAATCATTTTCTGAGTTTCATCAACACTCTGATAATCCACAGATTACAGAATGCCTCCAGATGTGCATCGGAACCTACTACTGCCCTTCCAGGAAAAGATCAAAGCGTAGACTGTTCGAGACATTACTCCCATGGAGGATAGTGCGCATGGAGTCTGTTGTATTCAATCCCAATGCAATTTCTGTGTTTCATCAACACTCTGATAGTCCACAGATTACAGAATGCCTTCAGATGTGCAGCGGAAACTACTACTGGTCTTCCAGAGAGCGATCTAAGTGTAGACAGTTTGAGACAATACTTCCATCGAGAAAAGCCTGCATGGTGCCTGTTGTTTTCAATCCCGATGCAATTTCTGTGTTTCATCAACACTTTGAAAGTATACAGATTACAGAATGCCTCCAGATGTGCATCGGAAACTACTACTGGTCTTCTAGGGAACGATCAAAGCGTAGACTGTTTGAGACATTACTCCCATGGAGGAAAGTGAGCATGATGACTGTTGTATTCAATCCCGATGCAATTTTAGTGTTTCATCAACACTCTGATAGTCCACAGATTACAGAATGCCTCCAGATGTGCATCGGAAACTACTACTCGTCATCCAGGGAACGATCAAAGCGGATACTGTTTGAGACATTAGCCCCATGGAGGAAAGTGCGCATGGTGACTGTTGTATTCAATCCCGATGCCATTTCTGTGTTTCATCAACATTTTGAAGGTCCACATATTTCAGAATGCCTCCAGATGTGCATCGGAAACTACTACTGGACTTCCAGGGAACGATCAAAGCGTAGACTGTTAGAGACATTACTCCTATGGAGGGAAGTGCATATGGTGACTGTTGTATTCCATCCCGATGCAATTTCTGGGTTTCATCAGCACTTTGAAAGTCCACAGATTACAGAATGCCTCGAGGTGTGCATCGGAAACTACTACTGGTCTTTCAGGGAACGATCAAATCGTAGACTGTTTGAGACATTAATCCCATGGAGGTAAGTGCGCATGGTTACTGTTGTATTCAATCCCGATGAAATTTCTGTGTTTCATCAACACTCTCATAGTCCACAGATTACAGAATGCCTCCAAATGTGCATCAGGAACTACTACTGGTCTTCCAGGGAACGATCAAAGCGTAGACAGTTTGAGACATTACTCCCGTGGAGAAAAGCCCGCATGGTTCCTGTTGTATTCAATCCCGATGCAATTTCTGAGTTTCATCAACACTCTGAAAGTCCACAGATTACAGAATGACTCCAGATGTGCATGGGAAACTACTACTGGTCTTCCAGGGAACGATCAAAGCGTAGACTGTTTGAGACATTACTCCAATGGAGGAAAGTGCGCATGGTGACAGTTGTATTTAATCCCGATGCAATTTCTGTGTTTCTTCAACACTCTGATAGTCCGCAGATTAAATAATGGCTCCAGATGTGCATCGGAAACTACTACTGGTCTACCAGGGAACGATCAAAGCGTAGACTGTTGCAGACATTACTCCCATGGACGAAAGTGCGCATGGTGACTGTTGTATTCAATCCAGATGCAATTTTGGTTTCATCAACACTCTGATAGTCCACAGATTACATAATGCCTCCAGATGTGCATCGGAAACTACTACTGGTCTTCCATGGAACGATCAAAGCGTAAACAGTTTGAGACATTACACCCACGGAGGAAAGTGCGCATGCTGACTGTTGTATTCAATCCCGATGCAATTTCTGTGTTTCATCAACACTTTGAAGGTCCACAGATTACAGAATGCCTCCAGATTTGCATCGGAAACTACTACTGGTCTACCAGGGAACGATCAAAGCGTAGACTGTTTAAGACATTACTATAATGAGGAAAGTGCGCATAGTGACTGTTGTATTCAATCCCGATACAATAACAGTGTTTCATCAACACTCTGATAGTCCGCAGATTAAATAATAGCTCCAGATGTGCATCGGAACCTAATACTGGGCTTCTAGGGAATGATCAAAGCGTAGACTGTTTCAGACATTACTCCCATGGACGAAAGTGCGCATGGTGACTGTTGTATTCAATCCAGATGCAATTTCTGTGTTTTATCAACACTCTGATAGTCCACAGATTACAGAATACCTCAAGATGTGCATCGGAAACTACTACTGATCTTCCAGGGAACGATCAAAGCGTACACTATTTGAGACATTACTCCCATGGAGGTAAGTGCGCATGGTGACTGTTGTATTCAATCCCGATGCAATTTCTGTGTTTCATCATCACTCTGATAGTCCACAGATTACCATATGCGTCAAGATGTTCATCGGTAACTACTACTGGTCTTCCAGTGAACGATCCATGCGTAAACTGTGTGAGACATTACTCTCATGGAGGTAAGTGCGCATGGTGACTGTTGTATTCAATCCCGATGCAATTTCTGTGTTTCATCAACACTCTGGTAGTCCACAGATTACAGAATGCCTCCAGATGTGCATCGGAAACTACTACTGGTCTTCCAGGAAACGATCAAAGCGTAGACTGTTTGAGACATGACTCCCATGGAGGTAAGTGCGCATGGTGACTGTTGTATTCAATCCAGATACGATTTCTGTGTTTCATCAACACTCTGATAGTCCACAGATTACAGAATGCCTCCAGATGTGCATCGGAAACTACTACTGGTCTTCCAGGAAACAATCAAAGCGTAGACTGTTTGAGACATTACTCCCATGGAGGAAAGTGCGCATGGTGACTGTTGTATCCAATCCCGAAGCAATTTCTGTGTTTCATCAACACTCTGATAATCCTCAGATTAGAGAATGGCTCCAGATGTGTATCGGAAACTACTACTGGTCTTCCAGGGAACGATCAAAGCGTAGACTGTATGAGACATTACTCCCATGGAGGAAGAGCGCATGGTGACTGTTGTATTCAATCCCGATGCAATTTCTGTGTTTCATCAACACTCTGATAGTCCACAGATTACCGAATGCCTCCAGATGTGCATCGGATACTACTACTGGTCTTCCAGGGAACGATCAAAGCGTAGACTGTTTGAGACATTACTCCCATGGAGGAAAGTGCGCATGGTGACTGTTGTATTCAATCACGATGCAATTTCTGTGTTTCATCAACACTCTGATGGTCCACAGTTTATAGAATGCCTCCAGATGTGCATCTGAAACTACTACTGGTCTTCTTGGGAACGATCAAACGTAGACTGTTTGAGACGTTACTACCATGGAGGAATGTGCGCATGGTGACTGTTGTATTCAATCCCGAATCAATTTCTGAGTTTCATCAACACTCTGATAATCCACAGATTACAGAATGCCTCCAGATGTGCATCGGAACCTACTACTGCCCTTCCAGGAAAAGATCAAAGCGTAGACTGTTTGAGACATTACTCCCATGGAGGATAGTGCGCATGGAGTCTGTTGTATTCAATCCCAATGCAATTTCTGTGTTTCATCAACACTCTGATAGTCCACAGATTACAGAATGACTCCAGATGGGCTTCGGAAACTACTACTGGTCTTCCAGGGAGCGATCAAAGTGTAGACAGTTTGAGAAAATACTCCCATGGAGAAAAACCTGCATGGTGCCTGTTGTTTTCAATCCCGATGCAATTTATGTGTTTCATCAACTCTTTTAAAGTCCACAGATTACAGAATGCCTCCAGAAGTGCATCGGAAACTACTACTGGTCTTCTAGGGAACGATCAAAGCGTAGACTGTTTGAGACATTATTCCCATGGAGGAAAGTGCGAATGATGACTGTTGTATTCAATCCCGTGGCAATTTCTGTGTTTCATCAACACTTTGAAGGTCCACAGATTACAGAATGCCTTCAGATGTGCAGCGGAAACTACTACTGGTCTTCCAGAGAGCGATCTAAGTGTAGACAATTTGAGACAATACTTCCATGGAGAAAAGCCTGCATGGTGCCTGTTGTTTTCAATCCCGATGCAATTTATGTGTTTCATCAACACTTTTAAAGTCCACAGATTACAGAATGCCTCCAGAAGTGCATCGGAAACTACTACTGGTCTTCTAGGGAACGATCAAAGCGTAGACTGTTTGAGACATTACTCCCATGGAGGAAAGTGAGCATGATGACTGTTGTATTCAATCCCGATGCTATTTTAGTGTTTCATCAACACTCTGATAGTCCACAGATTACAGAATGCCTCCAGATGTGCATCGGAAACTACTACTCGTCATCCAGGGAACGATCAAAGCGGATACTGTTTGAGACATTAGTCCCATGGAGGAAAGTGCGCATGGTGACTGTTGTATTCAATCCCGATGCCATTTCTGTGTTTCATCAACATTTTGAAGGTCCACATATTTCAGAATGCCTCCAGATGTGCATCGGAAACTACTACTGGACTTCCAGGGAACGATTAAAGCGTAGACTGTTAGAGACATTACTCCTATGGAGGGAAGTGCATATGGTGACTGTTGTATTCCATCCCGATGCAATTTCTGGGTTTCATCAGCACTTTGAAGGTCCACAGATTACAGAATGCCTCGAGGTGTGCATCGGAAACTACTACTGGTCTTTCAGGGAACGATCAAATCGTAGACTGTTTGAGACATTAATCCCATGGAGGTAAGTGCGCATGGTTACTGTTGTATTCAATCCCGATGAAATTTCTGTGTTTCATCAACACTCTCATAGTCCACAGATTACAGAATGCCTCCAAATGTGCATCAGGAACTACTACTGGTCTTCCAGGGAACGATCAAAGCGTAGACAGTTTAAGACATTACTCCCATGGAGAAAAGCCCGCATGGTTCCTGTTGTATTCAATCCCGATGCAATTTCTGAGTTTCATCAACACTCTGAAAGTCCACAGATTACAGTATGACTCCAGATGTGCATGGGAAACTACTACTGGTCTTCCAGGGAACGATCCAAGCGTAGACTGTTTGAGACATTACTCCAATGGAGGAAAGTGCGCATGGTGACTGTTGTATTCAATCCCGATGCATTTTCTGTGTTTAATCAACACTCTGATAGTCCACAGATTACAGAATGCCTCCAGATGTGCATCGGAATCTACTACTGGTCTTCCAGGGAACGATCAAAGCGTAGACTGTTTGAAACATTACTCCCATGGAGGGAAGTGCGCATGATGATTCTTGTATTCAATCGCGATGCAATTTCTGTGTTTCATCAAAACTGTGATAGTCCACATATTACAGAATTGATCCAGATGTGCATCGGAAACTACTACTTGTCTTCCAGGGAACGATCAAAGCGTAGACTGTTTGAGACATTACCCCCATGGAGGGAAGTGCGCATGGTGACTGTTGTGTTCCATCCCGATGTAATTTCTGTGTTTCGTCAACACTTTGGAGGTCCACAGATTACAGTATGCCTCCAGATGTACATCGGAAACTACTACTGGTCTTCCAGGGAGCGATCAAAGCATAGACTGTCTGAGACATTACTCCCATGGAGGAAAGTGCGCATGGTGACTGTTGTATTCAATCCCGATGCAATTTCTGTGTTTCATCAACACTCTGATAGTGCACAGATTTCAGAATGACTCCAGATGTGCATCGGAAACTACTACTGGTCCTCCAGGGAACGATCGAAGCGTAGAGAGTTTGAGACATTTTTCCCGTATAGAAAAACCCGCATGGTGCCTGTTGTATTCAATCCCGATGCTATTTCTGTGTTTAATCAACACTCTGATTGTCCACAGATAACAGAATGACTCCAGACGGGCTTCGGAAACTACTACTGGTCTTCCAGGGAACGATCAAAGCGTAGACAGTTTGAGACATTACTCCCATGGAGAAAATTCCGCATTGTGCTTGTTGTATTCATCACGAAACAATTTCAATGTTTCATGAACACTCTGAAGGTGCACAGATTACAGAACGCCTCCACATGTGCTTCAGGAACTAATACTGGGCTTCTAGGGAACGATCAAAACGTAGATAGTTTGAGACATTAGTCCCATGGAGAAAAGCCTGCATAGTGCCTGTTGTATTCAATACCGATGCTATTTCTGTGTTTAATCAATACTCTGATTGTCCACAGATTACAGAATGACTCCAGATGGGCTTCGGAAACTACTACTGGTCTTCAAGGGAGCGATCAAAGCGTAGACAGTTTGAGACAATACTCCCATGGAGAAAAGCCTGCATGGTGCCTGTTGTATTCAATCCCGATGCAATTTCTGTGTTTCATCAACACTTTGAAGGTCCACAGATTACAGAATGCCTCCAAATGTGCATCAGAAACTACTACTGGTCTTCCAGGGAACGATCAAATCGTAGACAGTTTGAGACATTTTTCCCGTTGAGAAAAGCCCGCATGGTGCCTGTTGTATTCAATCCCGATGCTATTTCTGTGTTTAATAAACACTCTGATTGTCCACAGATTACAGAATGACTCCAAATGGGCTTCGGAAACTACTACTGGTCTTCCAGGAGACGATCAAAGCGTAGACTGTTTGAGACATTACTCCCATGGAGGAAAGTGCGCATGGTGACTGTTGTATTCAATCCCGATGCAATGTCTGTGTTTCATCATCACTCTGATAGTCCACAGATTACCATATGCGTCAAGATATTCATCGGAAACTACTACTGGTCTTCCAGCGAACGATCCAAGCGTAAACTGTGTGAGACATTACTCTCATGGAGGTAAGTGCGCATGGTGACTGTTGTATTCAATCCCGATGCAATTTATGTGTTTCATCAACACTCTGGTAGTCCACAGATTAGAGAATGCCTCCAGATGTGCATCGGAAACTACTACTGGTCTTCCAGAAAACGATCAAAGCGTAGACTGTTTGAGACATTACTCCCATGGAGGAAAGTGCGCATGGTGACTGTTGTATTCAATCCCGAAGCAATTTCTGTGTTTCATCAAAATCTGATAGTCCACAGTTTACAGAATACCTCCAGATGTGTATCGGAAACTACTACTGGTCTTCCAGAGAACGATCAAAGTGTAGACTGTTTGAGACATTACTCCCATTGGAGGAAAGTGCGTTGGTGACTGTTGTATTCAATCCCGATGCAATTTCTGTGTGTCATCAACACTCTGATAGTCCGCAGATTAAATAATGGCTCCAGATGTGCATCGGAAACTACTACTGGTCTACCAGGGAACGATCAAAGCGTAGACTGTTTCAGACAATACTCCCATGGAGGAAAGTGCGCATGGTGACTGTTGTATTCAATCCAGATGCAATTTTGGTTTCATCAACACTCTGACAGTCCACAGATTACAGAATGCCTCCAGATGTGCATCGGAAACTACTACTGGTCTTCTAGGGAATGATCAAAGCGTAGACTGTTTGAGACATTACTCCCTTGGAGGAAAGAGCGCATGGTGACTGTTGTATTCAATCCCGATGCAATTTCTGTGTTTTATCAACACTCTGATAGTCCACAGATTACAGAATGCCTCAAGATGTGCATCGGAAACTACTACTGATCTTCCAGGGAACGATCAAAGCGTAGACTTTATGAGACATTACTCCCATGGAGGTAAGTGCGCATGGTGACTGTTGTATTCAATCCCGATGCAATTTCTGTGCTTCATCATCACTCTGATAGTCCACAGATTACCATATGCGTCAAGATGTTCATCGGAAACTACTACTGGTCTTCCAGCGAACGATCCAAGCGTAAACTGTGTGAGAAATTACTCTCATGGAGGTAAGTGCGCATGGTGACTGTTGTATTCAATCCCGATGCAATTTCTGTGTTTCATCAACACTCTGGTAGTCCACAGATTACAGAATGCCTCCAGATGTGCATCGGAAACTACTACTGGTCTTCCAGGAAACGATCAAAGCGTAGACTGTTTGAGACATTACTCCCATGGAGGAAAGTGCGCATGGTGACTGTTGTATTCAATCCCGATGCAATTTCTGTGTTTCATCAACACTCTGATAGTCCACAGATTACCCTATGCGTCCAAATGTGCATCGGTAGCTACTACTGGTCTTCCAGGGAACGATCAAAGCGTAAACTGTTTGGGACATTACACCCATGGAGGTACGTGCGCATAGTGACTGTTGTATTCAATCACGATGCAATTTCCGTGTTTCATCAACACTCTGATGGTCCAGAGTTTACAGAATGCCTCCAGATGTGCATCGGAAACTACTACTGGCCATCCTGGGAACGATCAAAGCGTAGACTATTTGAGACATTACTCCCATGGTGGTAAGTGCGCATGGTGACTTTTCAATTCAATCCCGATGCAATTTCTGTGTTTAATCAACACTCTGATAGTCCACAGATTACCATATGCGTCCAGATGTTCATCGGAAACTACTACTGGTCTTCCAGGGAACGATCAAAGCGTAAACTGTGTGAGACCTCACTCTCATGGAGATAAGTGCGCATGTTGACTGTTGTATTCAATTCCGATGCAATTTCTGTGTTTCATCAACACTCTGATAGTTCACAGATTACAGAATGCCTCCAGATGTGCATCGGATACTACTACTGGTCTTCCAGGGAACGATCAAAGCGTAGACTGTTTGAGACATTACTCCCATGGAGGAAAGTGCGCTTGGTGACTGTTGTATCCAATCCCGAAGCAATTTCTGTGTTTCATCAACACTCTGATGGTCCACAGTTTACAGAATGCCTCCAGATGTGCATCGGAAACTACTGCTGGCCATCCTGGGAACGATCAAATCGTAGGCTGTTTGAGACACTACTCCCATGGAGGAAAGTGCGCATGGTGACTGTTGTATTCAATCCCGATGCAATTTCTGTGTTTCATCAACAATCTGATAGTCCACAGTTTACAGATTGCCTCCAGATGTGCATCGGAAACTACTACTGGTCTTCCAGAGAACGATCAAAGTGTAGACTGTTCGAGACATTACTCCCATTGGAGGAAAGTGCGCATGGTGACTGTTGTATTCAATCCCGATGCAATTTATGTGTTTCATCAACACTCTGATAGTCCACAGATTACAGAATGCCTCCAGATGTGCATCGGATACTACTACTGGTCTTCCAGGGAACGATCAAAGCGTAGACTGTTTGAGACATTACTCCCATGGAGGAAAGTGCGCATGGTGACTGTTGTATCCAATCCCGAAGCAATTTCTGTGTTTCATCAACACTCTGATAGTTCACAGATTACATAATGGCTCCAGATGTGCATCGGAAACTACTACTGGTCTTCTTGGGAACGATCAAAGCGTAGACTGTTTGAGACATTACTCTCATGGAGGAAAGAGCGCATGGTGACTGTTGTAGTCTATCCCGATGCAATTTCTGTGTTTTATCAACACTCTGATAATCCACAGATTACAGAATGCCTCAAGATGTGCATTGGAAACTACTACTGGTCTTCCAGGGAACGATCAAAGCGTAGACTATTTGAGACATTACTCCCATGGTGGTAAGTGCGCATGGTGATTGTTCAATTCAATCCCGATGCAATTTCTGTGTTTAATCAACACTCTGATAGTCCACAGATTACCATATGCGTCCAGATGTTCATCGGAAACTACTACTGGTCTTCCAGGGAACGATCAAAGCGTAAACTGTGTGAGACCTTACTCTCATGGAGATAAGTGCGCATGGTGACTGTTGTATTCAATTCCGATGCAATTTCTGTGTTTCATCAACACTCTGATAGTCCACAGATTACAGAATGCCTCCAGATGTGCATCGGAAACTACTACTGGTCTTCCAGGAAACGATCAAAGCGTAGACTCTTTGAGACATTACTCCCATGGAGGAAAGTGCGCATGGTGACTGTTGTATTCAATCCCGATGCAATTTCTGTGTTTCATCAACACTCTCATAGTCCACAGATTACCATATGCGTCCAGATGTTCATCGGAAACTACTACTGGTCTTCCAGGGAACGATCAAAGCGTAAACTGTGTGAGACCTTACTCTCATGGAGATAAGTGCGCATGGTGACTGTTGTATTCAATCCCGAATCAATTTCTGAGTTTCATCAACACTCTGATAATCCACAGATTACAGAATGCCTCCAGATGTGCATCGGAACCTACTACTGCCCTTCCAGGAAACGATCAAAGCGTAGACTGGTTGAGACATTACTCTCATGGAGGATAGTGCGCATGGAGACTGTTGTATTCAATCCCGATGCAATTTCTGTGTTTCATCAACACTCTGATAGTCCACAGATTACAGAATGACTTAAGATGGGCTTCGGAAACTACTACTGGTCTTCCAGGGAGCGATCAAAGTGTAGACAGTTTGAGAAAATACTCCCATGGAGAAAAACCTGCATGGTGCCTGTTGTATTCAATCCCGAGGCAATTTCTGTGTTTCATCAACACTTTGAAAGTCCACAGATTACAGAATGCCTCCAGATGTGCATCGGAATCTACTACTGGTCTTCCAGGGAACGATCAAAGCGTAGACTGTTTGAAACATTACTCCCATGGAGGAAAGTGCGCATGGTGACTGTTGTATTCAATCCCGATGCAATTTCTGTGTTTCATCAACACTCTGATAGTGCACAGATTACAGAATGACTCCAGATGTGCATCGGAAACTACTACTGGTCTTCCAGGGAACGATCAAAGCGTAGAGAGTTTGAGACATTTTTCCCGTATAGAAAAACCCGCATGGTGCCTGTTGTATTCAATCCCGATGCTATTTCTGTGTTTAATCAACACTCTGATTGTTCACAGATAACAGAATGATTCCAGACGGGCTTCGGAAACTACTACTGGTCTTCCAGGGAACGATCAAAACGTAGACAGTTTGAGACATCACTTCCATGGAGAAAATTCCGCATTGTGCTTGTTGTATTCATCACGAAACAATTTCAATGTTTCATGAACACTCTGAAGGTGCACAGATTACAGAATGCCTCCACATGTGTTTCAGGAACTAATACTGGGCTTCTAGGGAACGATCGATACGTAGATAGTTGAGACATTAGTCCCATGGAGAAAAGCCTGCATAGTGCCTGTTGTATTCAATACCGATGCTATTTCTGTGTTTAATCAACACTCTGATTGTCCACAGATTACAGAATGACTCCAGATGGGCTTCGGAAACTACTACTGGTCTTCAAGGGAGCGATCAAAGCGTAGACAGTTTGAGACAGTACTGCCATGGAGAAACCCCTGCATGGTGCCTGTTGTATTCAATCCCGATGCAATTTCTGTGTTTCATCAACACTTTGAAGGTCCACAGATTACAGAATGCCTCCAAATGTGCATCAGAAACTACTACTGGCCTTCCAGGGAACGATCAAATCGTAGACAGTTTGAGACATTTTTCCCGTGGAGAAAAGCCCGCATGGTGCCTGTTGTATTCAATCCCGATGCTATTTCTGTGTTTAATAAACACTCTGATTGTCCACAGATTACAGAATGACTCCAAATGGGCTTCGGAAACTACTACTGGTCATCCACGGAACGATCAAAGGGTAGACAGTTTGAGACATTACTCACATGGAGGAAAGGGCGCATGGTGACTGTTGTATTCAATCCCGATGCAATTTCTGTGTTTCATCAACACTCTTGTTGTCCACAGATTACAGAATGCCTCCAGATGTGCATCGGAAACTACTACTGGTCTTCCAGGAGACGATCAAAGCGTAGACTGTTTGAGACATTACTCCCATGGAGGAAAGTGCGCATGGTGACTGTTGTATTCAATCCCGATGCAATTTCTGTGTTTCATAAAAACTCTGATAGTCCACAGATTACAGAATGCCTCAAGATGTGCATCGGAAACTACTACTGATCTTCCAGGGAACGATCAAAGCGTAGACTATTTGAGACATTACTCCCATGGAGGTAAGTGCGCATGGTGACTGTTGTATTCAATCCCGATGCAATGTCTGTGTTTCATCATCACTCTGATAGTCCTCAGATTTCCATATGCGTCAAGATGTTCATCGGAAACTACTACTGGTCTTCCAGCGAACGATCCAAGCGTAAACTGTGTGAGACATTACTCTCATGGAGGTAAGTGCGCATGGTGACTGTTGTATTCAACCCCGATGCAATTTCTGTGCTTCATCAACACTCTGGTAGTCCACAGATTACAGAATGCCTCCAGATGTGCATCGGAAACTACTAGTGGTCTTCCAGGAAACGATCAAAGCGTAGACTTTTTGAGACATTACTCCCATGGAGGAAAGTGCGCGTGGTGACTGTTGTATTCATTCCAGATGCAAATTCTGTGTTTCATCAACACTCTGATAGTCCACAGATTACAAAATGCCTTCAGATGTGCATCGGAAACTACTACTGGTCTTCCAGGAAACGATCAAAGCGTAGACTGTTTGAGACATTACTCCCATGGAGGAAAGTGCGCATGGTGACTGTTGTATTCAATCCCGATGCAATTTCTGTGTTTCATCAACACTCTGATAGTCCACAGATTACCCTATGCGTCCAGATGTGCATCGGTAGCTACTACTGGTCTTCCAGGGAACGATCAAAGCGTAAACTGTTTGAGACATTACACCCATGGAGGTAAGTGCGCATGGTGACTGTTGTATTCAATCACGAAGCAATTTCTGTGTTTCATCAACACTCTGATGGTCCACAGTTTACAGAATGCCTCCAGATGTGCATCGGAAACTACTACTGGCCATCCTGGGAACCATCAAATCGTAGGCTGTTTGAGACACTACTCCCATGGAGGAAAGTGCGCATGGTGACTGTTGTATTCAATCCCGATGCAATTTCTGTGTTTCATCAACAATCTGATAGTCCACAGTTTACAGAATGCCTCCAGATGTGCATCGGGAACTACTACTGGTCTTCCAGAGAACGATCAAAGTGTAGACTGTTTGAGACATTACTCCCATTGGAGGAAAGTGCGCATGGTGACTGTTGTATTCAATCCCGATGCAATTTCTGTGTTTCATCAACACTCTGATAGTCCACAGATTACAGAATGCCTCCAGATGTGCATCGGATACTACTACTGGTCTTCCAGGGAACGATCAAATCGTAGACTGTTTGAGACATTACTCCCATGGAGGAAAGTGCGCTTGGTGACTGTTGTATCCAATCCTGAAGCTATTTCTGTGTTTCATCAACACTCTGATAGTTCACAGATTACATAATGGCTCCAGATGTGCATCGGAAACTACTACTGGTCTTCTTGGGAACGATCAAAGCGTAGACTGTTTGAGACATTACTCTCGTGGAGGAAAGAGCGCATGGTGACTGTTGTATTCAATCACGATGCAATTTCTGTGTTTTATCAACACTCTGATAATCCACAGATTACAGAATGCCTCAAGATGTGCATTGGAAACTACTACTGGTCTTCCAGGGAACGATCAAAGCGTAGACTATTTGAGACATTACTCCCATGGTGGTAAGTGCGCATGGTGACTGTTCAATTCAATCCCGATTAAATTTCTGTGTTTAATCAACACTCTGATAGTCCACAGATTACCATATGCGTCCAGATGTTCATCGGAAACTACTACTGGTCTTCCAGGGAACGATCAAAGCGTAAACTGTGTGAGACATTACTCTCATGGAGATAAGTGCGCATGGTGACTGTTGTATTCAATTCCGATGCAATTTCTGTGTTTCATCAACACTCTGATAGTCCACAGATTACCCTATGCGTCCAGATGTGCATCAGTAGCTACTACTGGTCTTCCAGGGAACGATCAAAGCGTAAACTGTTTGAGACATTACACCCATGGAGGTAAGTGCGCATGTTGACTGTTGTATTCGATCACGATGCAATTTCTGTGTTTCATCAACACCCTGATGTTCCACAGTTTACAGAATGCCTCCAGATGTGCATCGGAAACTACTACTGGCCATCCTGGGAACGATCAAATCGTAGGCTGTTTGAGACACTACTCCCATGGAGAAAAGTGCGCATGGTGACTGTTGTATTCAATCCCGATGCAATTTCTGTGTTTCATCAACAATCTGATAGTCCACAGTTTACAGAATGCCTCCAGATGTGCATCGGAAACTACTACTGGTCTTCCAGAGAACGATCAAAGTGTAGACTGTTTGAGACATTACTCCCATTGGAGGAAAGTGCGCATGGTGACTGTTGTATTCAATCCCGATGCAATTTATGTGTTTCATCAACACTCTGATAGTCCACAGATTACAGAATGCCTCCAGATGTGCATCGGATACTACTACTGGTCTTCCAGGGAACGATCAAAGCGTAGACTGTTTGAGACATTACTCCCATGGAGGAAAGTGCGCATGGTGACTGTTGTATCCAATCCCGAAGCAATTTCTGTGTTTCATCATCACTCTGATAGTTCACAGATTACAGAATGCTTCAAGATGTGCATTGGAAACTACTACTGGTCTTCCAGGGAACGATCAAAGCGTAGACTATTTGAGACATTACTCCCATGGTGGTAAGTGCGCATGGTGACTGTTCAATTCAATCCCGATGCAATTTCTGTGTTTAATCAACACTCTGATAGTCCACAGATTACCATATGCGTCCAGATGTTCATCGGAAACTACTACTGGTCTTCCAGGGAACGATCAAAGCGTAAACTGTGTGAGACCTTACTCCCATGGAGATAAGTGCGCATGGTGACTGTTGTATTCAATTCCGATGCAATTTCTGTGTTTCATCAACACTCTGATAGTCCACAGATTACAGAATGCCTCCAGATGTGCATCGGAAACTACTACTGGTCTTCCAGGAAACGATCAAAGCGTAGACTGTTTGAGACATTAATCCCATGGAGGAAAGTGCGCATGGTGACTGTTGTATTCAATCCCGATGCAATATCTGTGTTTCATCAACACTCTCATAGTCCACAGATTACAGAATGCCTCCAGATGTGCATCGGAAACTACTACTGATCTTCCAGTTAACGATCAAAGCGTAGACTGTATGAGACATTACTCCCATGGAGGAATGTGCGCATGGTGACTGTTGTATTCAATCCCGAAACAATTTCTTAGTTTCATCAACACTCTGATAATCCACAGATTACAGAATGCCTCCAGATGTGCATCGGAACCTACTACTGCCCTTCCAGGAAACGATCAAAGCGTAGACTGGTTGAGACATTACTCCCATGAAGGATAGTGCGCATGGAGACTGTTGTATTCAATCCCGATGCAATTTCTGTGTTTCATCAACACTCTGATAGTCCACAGATTACAGAATGACTTAAGATGGGCTTCGGAAACTACTACTGGTCTTCCAGGGAGCGATCAAAGTGTAGACAGTTTGAGAAAATACTCCCATGGAGAAAAACCTGCATGGTGCCTGTTGTATTCAATCCCGAGGCAATTTCTGTGTTTCATCAACACTTTGAAAGTCCACAGATTACAGAATGCCTCCAGATGTGCATCGGAATCTACTACTGGTCTTCCAGGGAACGATCAAAGCGTAGACTGTGTGAAACATTACTCCCATGGAGGAAAGTGCGCATGGTGACTGTTGTATTCAATCCCGATGCAATTTCTGTGTTTCATCAACACTCTGATAGTGCACAGATTACAGAATGACTCCAGATGTGCATCGGAAACTACTACTGGTCTTCCAGGGAACGATCAAAGCGTAGAGAGTTTGAGACATTTTTCCCGTATAGAAAAACCCGCATGGTGCCTGTTGTATTCAATCCCGATGCTATTTCTGTGTTTAATCAACACTCTGATTGTCCACAGATAACAGAATGACTCCAGACGGGCTTCGGAAACTACTACTGGTCTTCCAGGGAACGATCAAAGCGTAGACAGTTTGAGACATCACTCCCATGGAGAAAATTCCGCATTGTGCTTGTTGTATTCATCACAAAACAATTTCAATGTTTCATGAACACTCTGAAGGTGCACAATTACAGAATGCCTCCACATGTGCTTCAGGAACTAATACTGGGCTTCTAGATAACGATCAAAACGTAGATAGTTTGAGACATTAGTCCCATGGAGAAAAGCCTGCATAGTGCCTGTTGTATTCAATACCGATGCTATTTCTGTATTTAATCAACACTCTGATTGTCCACAGATTACAGAATGACTCCAGATGGGCTTCGGAAACTACTACTGGTCTTCAAGGGAGCGATCAAAGCGTAGACAGTTTGAGACAATACTCCCATGGAGAAAAGCCTGCATGGTGCCTGTTGTATTCCATCCCGATGCAATTTCTGTGTTTCATCAACACTTTGAAGGTCCACAGATTACAGAATGCCTCCAAATGTGCATCAGAAACTACTACTGGTCTTCCAGGGAACGATCAAATCGTAGACAGTTTGAGACATTTTTCCCGTGGAGAAAAGCCCGCATGGTGCCTGTTGTATTCAATCCCGATGCTATTTCTGTGTTTAATAAACACTCTGATTGTCCACAGATTACAGAATGACTCCAAATGGGCTTCGGAAACTACTACTGGTCATCCAGGGAACGATCAAAGCGTAGACAGTTTGAGACATTACTCACATGGAGGAAAGGGCGCATGGTGACTGTTGTATTCAATCCCGATGCAATTTCTGTGTTTCATCAACACTCTTGTAGTCCACAGATTACAGAATGCCTCCAGATGTGCATCGGAAACTACTACTGGTCTTCCAGGAGACGATCAAAGCGTAGACTGTTTGAGACATTACTCCCATGGAGGAAAGTGCGCATGGTGACTGTTGTATTCAATCCCGATGCAATTTCTGTGTTTCATAAAAACTCTGATAGTCCACAGATTACAGAATGCCTCCAGATGTGCATCGGGAACTACTACTGGTCTTCCAGGAAACGATCAAAGCGTAGACTTTTTGAGACATTACTCCCATGGAGGAAAGTGCGCATGGTGACTGTTGTATTCAATCCAGATGCAAATTCTGTGTTTCATCAACACTCTGATAGTCCACAGATTACAAAATGCCTTCAGATGTGCATCGGAAACTACTACTGGTCTTCCAGGAAACGATCAAAGCGTAGACTGTTTGAGACATTACTCCCATGGAGGAAAGTGCGCATGGTGACTGTTATATTCAATCCCGTTGTAATTTCTGTGTTTCATCAACACTTTGAAGGTCCACAGATTACAGAATGCCTCCAGATGTGCATCGGAAACCACTACTTGTCTTCCAGGGAACGATCAAAGCGTAGACTGTTTGAGACATTACCCCCATGGAGGAAAGTGCGCATGGTGACTGTTGTGTTCCTTCCCGATGTAATTTCTGTGTTTCGTCAACACTTTGAAGGTCCACAGATTACAGTATGCCTCCAGATGTACATCGGAAACTACTACTGGTCTTCCAGGGAACGACCAAAGCATAGACTGTCTGAGACATTACTCCCGTGGAGGAAAGTGCGCATGGTGACTGTTGTATTCAATCCCGAAGCAATTTCTGTGTTTCACCAACACTCTGATAGTGCACAGATTACAGAATGACTCCAGATGTGCATCGGAAACTACTACTGATCTTCCAGGGAACGATCAAAGCGTAGAGAGTTTGAGACATCTTTCCCGTATAGAAAAACCCGCATGGTGCCTGTTGTATTCAATCCCGATGCTATTTCTGTGTTTAATCAACACTCTGATTGTCCACAGATAACAGAATGACTCCAGACGGGCTTCGGAAACTACTACGGGTCTTCCAGGGAACGATCAAAGCGTAGACAGTTTGAGACATCATTCCCATGGAGAAAATTCCGCATTGTGCTTGTTGTATTCATCACGAAACAATTTCAATGTTTCATGAACACTCTGAAGGTGCACAGATTACAGAGCGCCACCACATGTGCTTCAGGAACTAATAATGGGCTTCTAGGGAACGATCAAACGTAGATAGTTTCAGACATTAGGCCCATGGAGAAAAGCCTGCATGGTGCCTGTTGTATTCAATACCGATGCTATTTCTGTGTTTAATCAACACTCTGATTGTCCACAGATTACAGAATGACTCCAGATGTTCTTCGGAAACTACTACTGGTCTTCAAGGGAGCGATCAAAGCTTAGACAGTTTGAGACAATACTCCCATGGAGAAAAGCCTGCATGGTGCCTGTTGTATTCAATCCCGATGCAATTTCTGTGTTTCATCAACACTTTGAAGGTCCACAGATTACAGAATGCCTCCAAATGTGCATCAGAAACTACTACTGGTATTCCAGGGAACGATCAAATCGTAGACAGTTTGAGACATTTTTCCCGTGGAGAAAAGCCCGCATGGTGCCTGTTGTATTCAATCCCGATGCTATTTCTGTGTTTAATTAACACTCTGATTGTCCACAGATTACAGAATGACTCCAAATGGGTTTCGGAAACTACTACTGGTCATCCAGGGAACGATCAAAGCGTAGACAGTTTGAAACATTACTCACATGGAGGAAAGGGTGCATGGTGACTGTTGTATTCAATCCCGATGCAATTTCTGTGTTTCATCAACACTCTGATAGACACAGATTACAGAATGCCTCCAAATGTGCATCGGAAAGTACTACTGGTCTTCCCATTAACGATCAAAGCGTAGACAGTTTGAGACACTACTCCCGTGGAGAAAAGCCCGCATGGTGCCTGTTGTAATCAATCCCGATGCAATTTCTGTGCTTCATAAACACGCTGAAAGTCCACAGATTACAGAATGACTCCAGATGGGCTTCGGAAACTACTACTGGTCTTCCAGGGAGTGATCAAAGTGTAGACAGTTTGAGTCATTAGTGCCATGGAGAAAAGCCTGCATGGTGCCTGTTGTATTCAATTCCGATGCCATTTCTGTGTTTCATCAACACTCTGATAGTCCACAGATTACAGAATGCCTCCAGATGTGCATGGGAAACTACTACTGGTCTTCCAGGGAACGATCAAAGCGTAGACTGTTTGAGACATTACTCCCATGGAGGGAAGTGCACATGATGACTCTTCTATTCAATCCCGAAGCAATTTCTGTGTTTCATCCAAACTGTGATAGTAAACATATTACTGAATGCCTTCAGACGTGCATCGGAAACTACTACTGGTCTTCCAGGGAACGATCGAAACCTAGACTGTTTGAGACATTACTCCCATGGAGGAAAGTACACATGGTGCCTGTTGTATTCCATCCCGATGCAATTTCTGTGTTTTTCATCAACACTTTGAAGGTCCACAGATTACAGAATGACTCCAAATGGGCTTCGGAAACTACTACTGGTTTTCCAGGGAACGATCAAAGCGTAGACAGTTTGAGACATTACTCACATGGAGGAAAGGGCGCATGGTGACTGTTGTATTCAATCCCGATGCAATTTCTGTGTTTCATCAACATTTTGAAGGTCCAAAGATTACAGAATGCCTCCAGATGTGCATCGGAAACTACTACTGGTCTTCCAGGGAACGATCAAAGCGTAGGCTGTTAGAGACGTTACTGCAATGGAGGAATGTGCGAATGGTGAGTGTTGTATTCAATCCCGATGCAATTTCTGTGTTTCATCAACACTCTGATAGACACAGATTACAGAATGAATCCAAATGTGCATCGGAAACTACTACTGGTCTTCCCAGGAACGATCAAAGCGTAGACAGTTTGAGACATTACTCCGGTGGAGAAAAGCCCGCATGGTGATTGTTGTACTCAATCCCGATGCAATTTCTGTGTTTCATCAACACTTTGATAGACACAGATTACAGAATGAATCCAAATGTGCATCGGAAACTACTACTGGTCTTCCCAGGAACGATCAAAGCGTAGACAGTTTGAGACATTACTCCGGTGGAGAAAAGCCCGCATGGTGATTGTTGTACTCAATCCCGATGCTATTTCTGAGTTTAATAAACACTCTGATTGTCCACAGATTACAGAATGACTCCAAATGGGCTTCGGAAACTACTACTGGTCTTCCAGTGAACATCAACGTGTAGACTGTTTGAGACAATACTCCCATGGAGAAAAGCCTGCATGGTGCCTGTTGTATTCAATCCCGAAGCAATTTCTGTCCACAGATTACAGAATGCCTCCAGATGTGCATCGGAAACTACTAATGGTCTTCCAGGGAATGATCAAAGCGTTGACTGTTTGAGACAGTACTCCCATGGAGGAAAGTGCGCATGGTGACTGTTGTATGCAATCCCGATGCAATTTCTGTGTTTCATCAACAATCTGATAGTCCGCAGATTACAGAATGCCCCCAAATGTGCATCGGAAACTACTACTGGTCCTCCAGGGAATGATTAAAGCGTAGACAGTTTGAGACATTACTCACGTGGCGAAAAGCCCGCATGGTGCCTGTTGTATTTAATCCCGATGCTATTTCTTTGTTTAATCAACACTCTGACTGTCCACAGATTACCATATGCGTCCAGATGTTCATCGGAAACTACTACTGGTCTTCCAGGGAACGATCAAAGCGTAAACTGTGTGAGACCTTACTCCCATGGAGATAAGTGCGCATGGTGACTGTTGGATTCAATTCCGATGCAATTTCTGTGTTTCATCAACACTCTGATAGTCCACAGATTACAGAATGCCTCCAGATGTGCATCGGAAACTACTACTGGTCTTCCAGGAAACGATCAAAGCGTAGACTGTTTGAGACATTAATCCCATGGAGGAAAGTGCGCATGGTGACTGTTGTATTCAATCCCGATGCAATTTCTGTGTTTCATCAACACTCTCATAGTCCACAGATTACAGAATGCCTCCAGATGTGCATCGGAAACTACTACTGATCTTCCAGTTAACGATCAAAACGTAGACTGTATGAGACATTACTCCCATGGAGGAATGTGCGCATGGTGACTGTTGTATTCAATCTCGAAACAATTTCTTAGTTTCATCAACACTCTGATAATCCACAGATTACAGAATGCCTCCAGATGTGCATCGGAACCTACTACTGCCCTTCCAGGAAACGATCAAAGCGTAGACTGGTTGAGACATTACTCCCATGAAGGATAGTGCGCATGGAGACTGTTGTATTCAATCCCGATGCAATTTCTGTGTTTCATCAACACTCTGATAGTCCACAGATTACAGAATGACTTAAGATGGGCTTCAGAAACTACTACTGGTCTTAAAGGGAGCGATCAAAGTGTAGACAGTTTCAGAAAATACTCCCATGGAGAAAAACCTGCATGGTGCCTGTTGTATTCAATCCCGAGGCAATTTCTGTGTTTCATCAACACTTTGAAAGTCCACAGATTACAGAATGCCTCCAGATGTGCATCGGAATCTACTACTGGTCTTCCAGGGAACGATCAAAGCGTAGACTGTTTGAAACACTACTCCCATGGAGGAAAGTGCGCATGGTGACTGTTGTATTCAATCCCGAAACAATTTCTTAGTTTCATCAACACTCTGATAATCCACAGATTACAGAATGCCTCCAGATGTGCATCGGAACCTACTACTGCCCTTCCAGGAAACGATCAAAGCGTAGACTGGTTGAGACATTACTCCCATGAAGGATAGTGCGCATGGAGACTGTTGTATTCAATCCCGATGCAATTTCTGTGTTTCATCAACACTTTGAAAGTCCACAGATTACAGAATGCCTCCAGATGTGCATCGGAATCTACTACTGGTCTTCCAGTTAACGATCAAAGCGTAGACTGTATGAGACATTACTCCCATGGAGGAATGTGCGCATGGTGACTGTTGTATTCAATCCCGAAACAATTTCTTAGTTTCATCAACACTCTGATAATCCACAGATTACAGAATGCCTCCAGATGTGCATCGGAACCTACTACTGCCCTTCCAGGAAACGATCAAAGCGTAGACTGGTTGAGACATTACTCCCATGAAGGATAGTGCGCATGGAGACTGTTGTATTCAATCCCGATGCAATTTCTGTGTTTCATCAACACTCTGATAGTCCACAGATTACAGAATGACTTAAGATGGGCTTCGGAAACTACTACTGGTCTTCCAGGGAGCGATCAAAGTGTAGACAGTTTGAGAAAATACTCCCATGGAGAAAAACCTGCATGGTGCCTGTTGTATTCAATCCCGAGGCAATTTCTGTGTTTCATCAACACTTTGAAAGTCCACAGATTACAGAATGCCTCCAGATGTGCATCGGAATCTACTACTGGTCTTCCAGGGAACGATCAAAGCGTAGACTGTTTGAAACATTACTCCCATGGAGGAAAGTGCGCATGGTGACTGTTGTATTCAATCCCGATGCAATTTCTGTGTTTCATCAACACTCTGATAGTGCACAGATTACAGAATGACTCCAGATGTGCATCGGAAACTACTACTGGTCTTCCAGGGAACGATCAAAGCGTAGAGAGTTTGAGACATTTTTCCCGTATAGAAAAACCCGCATGGTGCCTGTTGTATTCAATCCCGATGCAATTTCTGTGTTTAATCAACACTCTGATTGTCCACAGATAACAGAATGACTCCAGACGGGCTTCGGAAACTACTACTGGTCTTCCAGGGAACGATCAAAGCGTAGACAGTTTGAGACATCACTCCCATGGAGATAATTCCGCATTGTGCTTGTTGTATTCATCACAAATCAATTTCAATGTTTCATGAACACTCTGAAGGTGCACAATTACAGAATGCCTCCACATGTGCTTCAGGAACTAATACTGGGCTTCTAGTGAACGATCAAAACGTAGATAGTTTGAGACATTAGTCCCATGGAGAAAAGCCTGCATAGTGAATGTTGTATTCAATACCGATGCTATTTCTGTGTTTAATCAACACTCTGATTCTCCACAGATTACAGAATGACTCCAGATGGGCTTCGGAAACTACTACTGGTCTTCAAGGGAGCGATCAAAGCGTAGACAGTTTGAGACAATACTCCCATGGAGAAAAGCCTGCATGGTGCTTGTTGTATTCCATCCCGATGCAATTTCTGTGTTTCATCAACACTTTGAAGGTCCACAGATTACAGAATGCCTCCAAATGTGCATCAGAAACTACTACTGGTCTTCCAGGGAACGATCAAATCGTAGACTGTTTGAGACATTTTTCCCGTGGAGAAAAGCCCGCATGGTGCCTGTTGTATTCAATCCCGATGCTATTTCTGTGTTTAATAAACACTCTGATTGTCCACAGATTACAGAATGACTCCAAATGGGCTTCGGAAACTACTACTGGTCATCCAGGGAACGATCAAAGCGTAGACAGTTTGAGACATTACTCACATGGAGGAAAGGGCGCATGGTGACTGTTGTATTCAATCCCGATGCAATTTCTGTGTTTCATCAACACTCTTGTAGTCCACAGATTACAGAATGCCTCCAGATGTGTATAGGAAACTACTACTGGTCTTCCAGGAGACGATCAAAGCGTAGACTGTTTGAGACATTACTCCCATGGAGGAAAGTGCGCATGGTGACTGTTGTATTCAATCCCGATGCAATTTCTGTGTTTCATAAAAACTCTGATAGTCCACAGATTACAGAATGCCTCAAGATGTGCATCGGAAACTACTACTGATCTTCCAGGGAACGATCAAAGCGTAGACTATTTGAGACATTACTCCCATGGAGGTAAGTGCGCATGGTGACTGTTGTATTCAATCCCGATGCAATGTCTGTGTTTCATCATCACTCTGATAGTCCTCAGATTTCCATATGCGTCAAGATGTTCATCGGAAACTACTACTGGTCTTCCAGCGAACGATCCAAGCGTAAACTGTGTGAGACATTACTCTCATGGAGGTAAGTGCGCATGGTGACTGTTGTATTCAATCCCGATGCAATTTCTGTGCTTCATCAACACTCTGGTAGTCCACAGATTACAGAATGCCTCCAGATGTGCATCGGAAACTACTACTGGTCTTCCAGGAAACGATCAAAGCGTAGACTCTTTGAGACATTACTCCCATGGAGGAAAGTGCGCATGGTGACTGTTGTATTCAATCCAGATGCAAATTCTGTGTTTCATCAACACTCTGATAGTCCACAGATTACAGAATGCCTCCAGATGTGCATCGGAACCTACTACTGCCCTTCCAGGAAACGATCAAAGCGTAGACTGGTTGAGACATTACTCCCATGAAGGATAGTGCGCATGGAGACTGTTGTATTCAATCCCGATGCAATTTCTGTGTTTCATCAACACTCTGATAGTCCACAGATTACAGAATGACTTAAGATGGGCTTCGGAAACTACTACTGGTCTTCCAGGGAGCGATCAAAGTGTAGACAGTTTGAGAAAATACTCCCATGGAGAAAAACCTGCATGGTGCCTGTTGTATTCAATCCCGAGGCAATTTCTGTGTTTCATCAACACTTTGAAAGTCCACAGATTACAGAATGCCTCCAGATGTGCATCGGAATCTACTACTGGTCTTCCAGGGAACGATCAAAGCGTAGACTGTTTGAAACATTACTCCCATGGAGGAAAGTGCGCATGGTGACTGTTGTATTCAATCCCGATGCAATTTCTGTGTTTCATCAACACTCTGATAGTCCACAGATTACAGAATGCCTCCAGATGTGCATCGGAAACTACTACTGGTCTTCCAGGAAACGATCAAAGCGTAGACTGTTTGAGACATTAATCCCATGGAGGAAAGTGCGCATGGTGACTGTTGTATTTAATCCCGATGCAATTTCTGTGTTTCATCAACACTCTTATAGTCCACAGATTACAGAATGCCTCCAGATGTGCATCGGAAACTACTACTGATCTTCCAGTTAACGATCAAAGCGTAGACTGTATGAGACATTACTCCCATGGAGGAATGTGCGCATGGTGACTGTTGTATTCAATCCCGAAACAATTTCTTAGTTTCATCAACACTCTGATAATCCACAGATTACAGAATGCCTCCAGATGTGCATCGGAACCTACTACTGCCCTTCCAGGAAACGATCAAAGCGTAGACTGGTTGAGACATTACTCCCATGAAGGATAGTGCGCATGGAGACTGTTGTATTCAATCCCGATGCAATTTCTGTGTTTCATCAACACTCTGATAGTCCACAGATTACAGAATGACTTAAGATGGGCTTCGGAAACTACTACTGGTCTTCCAGGGAGCGATCAAAGTGTAGACAGTTTGAGAAAATACTCCCATGGAGAAAAACCTGCATGGTGCCTGTTGTATTCAATCCCGAGGCAATTTCTGTGTTTCATCAACACTTTGAAAGTCCACAGATTACAGAATGCCTCCAGATGTGCATCGGAATCTACTACTGGTCTTCCAGGGAACGATCAAAGCGTAGACTGTTTGAAACATTACTCCCATGGAGGAAAGTGCGCATGGTGACTGTTGTATTCAATCCCGATGCAATTTCTGTGTTTCATCAACACTCTGATAGTGCACAGATTACAGAATGACTCCAGATGTGCATCGGAAACTACTACTGGTCTTCCAGGGAACGATCAAAGCGTAGAGAGTTTGAGACATTTTTCCCGTATAGAAAAACCCGCATGGTGCCTGTTGTATTCAATCCCGATGCTATTTCTGTGTTTAATCAACACTCTGATTGTCCACAGATAACAGAATGACTCCAGACGGGCTTCGGAAACTACTACTGGTCTTCCAGGGAACGATCAAAGCGTAGACAGTTTGAGACATCACTCCCATGGAGAAAATTCCGCATTGTGCTTGTTGTATTCATCACAAAACAATTTCAATGTTTCATGAACACTCTGAAGGTGCACAATTACAGAATGCCTCCACATGTGCTTCAGGAACTAATACTGGGCTTCTAGAGAACGATCAAAACGTAGATAGTTTGAGACATTAGTCCCATGGAGAAAAGCCTGCATAGTGAATGTTGTATTCAATACCGATGCTATTTCTGTGTTTAATCAACACTCTGATTCTCCACAGATTACAGAATGACTCCAGATGGGCTTCGGAAACTACTACTGGTCTTCAAGGGAGCGATCAAAGCGTAGACGGTTTGAGACAATACTCCCATGGAGAAAAGCCTGCATGGTGCTTGTTGTATTCCATCCCGATGCAATTTCTGTGTTTCATCAACACTTTGAAGGTCCACAGATTACAGAATGCCTCCAAATGTGCATCAGAAACTACTACTGGTCTTCCAGGGAACGATCAAATCGTAGACTGTTTGAGACATTTTTCCCGTGGAGAAAAGCCCGCATGGTGCCTGTTGTATTCAATCCCGATGCTATTTCTGTGTTTAATAAACACTCTGATTGTCCACAGATTACAGAATGACTCCAAATGGGCTTCGGAAACTACTACTGGTCATCCAGGGAACGATCAAAGCGTAGACAGTTTGAGACATTACTCACATGGAGGAAAGGGCGCATGGTGACTGTTGTATTCAATCCCGATGCAATTTCTGTGTTTCATCAACACTCTTGTAGTCCACAGATTACAGAATGCCTCCAGATGTGTATAGGAAACTACTACTGGTCTTCCAGGAGACGATCAAAGCGTAGACTGTTTGAGACATTACTCCCATGGAGGAAAGTGCGCATGGTGACTGTTGTATTCAATCCCGATGCAATTTCTGTGTTTCATAAAAACTCTGATAGTCCACAGATTACAGAATGCCTCAAGATGTGCATCGGAAACTACTACTGATCTTCCAGGGAACGATCAAAGCGTAGACCATTTGAGACATTACTCCCATGGAGGTAAGTGCGCATGGTGACTGTTGTATTCAATCCCGATGCAATGTCTGTGTTTCATCATCACTCTGATAGTCCTCAGATTTCCATATGCGTCAAGATGTTCATCGGAAACTACCACTGGTCTTCCAGCGAACGATCCAAGCGTAAACTGTGTGAGACATTACTCTCATGGAGGTAAGTGCGCATGGTGACTGTTGTATTCAATCCCGATGCAATTTCTGTGCTTCATCAACACTCTGGTAGTCCACAGATTACAGAATGCCTCCAGATGTGCATCGGAAACTACTACTGGTCTTCCAGGAAACGATCAAAGCTTAGACTCTTTGAGACATTACTCCCATGGAGGAAAGTGCGCATGGTGACTGTTGTATTCAATCCAGATGCAAATTCTGTGTTTCATCAACACTCTGATAGTCCACAGATTACAAAATGCCTTCAGATGTGCATCGGAAACTACTACTGGTCTTCCAGGAAACGATCAAAGCGTAGACTGTTTGAGACATTACTCCCATGGAGGAAAGTGCGCATGGTGACTGTTGTATTCAATCCCGTTGTAATTTCTGTGTTTCATCAACACTTTGAAGGTCCACAGATTACAGAATGCCTCCAGATGTGCATCGGAAACCAATACTTGTCTTCCAGGGAACGATCAAAGCGTAGACTGTTTGAGACATTACCCCCATGGAGGAAAGTGCGCATGGTGACTGTTGTGTTCCATCCCGATGTAATTTCTGTGTTTCGTCAACATTTTGAAGGTCCACAGATTACAGTATGCCTCCAGATGTACATCGGAAACTACTACTGGTCTTCCAGGGAACGACCAAAGCATAGACTGTCTGAGACATTACTCCCATGGAGGAAAGTGCGCATGGTGACTGTTGTATTCAATCCCGAAGCAATTTCTGTGTTTCACCAACACTCTGATAGTGCACAGATTACAGAATGACTCCAGATGTGCATCGGAAACTACTACTGATCTTCCAGGGAACGATCAAAGCGTAGAGAGTTTGAGACATCTTTCCCGTATAGAAAAACCCGCATGGTGCCTGTTGTATTCAATCCCGATGCTATTTCTGTGTTTAATCAACACTCTGATTGTCCACAGATAACAGAATGACTCCAGACGGGCTTCGGAAACTACTACTGGTCTTCCAGGGAACGATCAAAGCGTAGACAGTTTGAAACATTACTCACATGGAGGAAAGGGTGCATGGTGACTGTTGTATTCAATCCCGATGCAATTTCTGTGTTTCATCAACACTCTGATAGACACAGATTACAGAATGCCTCCAAATGTGCATCGGAAAGTACTACTGGTCTTCCCATTAACGATCAAAGCGTAGACAGTTTGAGACACTACTCCCGTGGAGAAAAGCCCGCATGGTGCCTGTTGTATTCAATCCCGATGCAATTTCTGTGTTTCATAAACACGCTGAAAGTCCACAGATTACAGAATGACTCCAGATGGGCTTCGGAAACTACTACTGGTCTTCCAGGGAGTGATCAAAGTGTAGACAGTTTGAGTCATTAGTGCCATGGAGAAAAGCCTGCATGGTGCCTGTTGTATTCAATTCCGATGCCATTTCTGTGTTTCATCAACACTCTGATAGTCCACAGATTACAGAATGCCTCCAGATGTGCATGGGAAACTACTACTGGTCTTCCAGGGAACGATCAAAGCGTAGACTGTTTGAGACATTACTCCCATGGAGGGAAGTGCACATGATGACTCTTCTATTCAATCCCGAAGCAATTTCTGTGTTTCATCCAAACTGTGATAGTAAACATATTACTGAATGCCTTCAGACGTGCATCGGAAACTACTACTGGTCTTCCAGGGAACGATCAAAACCTAGACTGTTTGAGACATTACTCCCATGGAGGAAAGTACACATGGTGCCTGTTGTATTCCATCCTGATGCAATTTCTGTGTTTTTCATCAACACTTTGAAGGTCCACAGATTACAGAATGACTCCAAATGGGCTTCGGAAACTACTACTGGTTTTCCAGGGAACGATCAAAGCGTAGACAGTTTGAGACATTAGTCACATGGAGGAAAGGGCGCATGGTGACTGTTGTATTCAATCCCGATGCAATTTCTGTGTTTCATCAACATTTTGAAGGTCCAAAGATTACAGAATGCCTCCAGATGTGCATCGGAAACTACTACTGGTCTTCCAGGGAACGATCAAAGCGTAGACTGTTAGAGACGTTACTCCAATGGAGGAATGTGCGAATGGTGAGTGTTGTATTCAATCCCGATGCAATTTCTGTGTTTCATCAACACTCTGATAGACACAGATTACAGAATGAATCCAAATGTGCATCGGAAACTACTACTGGTCTTCCCAGGAACGATCAAAGCGTAGACAGTTTGAGACATTACTCCGGTGGAGAAAAGCCCGCATGGTGATTGTTGTACTCAATCCCGATGCAATTTCTGTGTTTCATCAACACTCTGATAGACACAGATTACAGAATGAATCCAAATGTGCATCGGAAACTACTACTGGTCTTCCCAGGAACGATCAAAGCGTAGACAGTTTGAGACATTACTCCGGTGGAGAAAAGCCCGCATGGTGATTGTTGTACTCAATCCCGATGCTATTTCTGAGTTTAATAAACACTCTGATTGTCCACAGATTACAGAATGACTCCAAATGGGCTTCGGAAACTACTACTGGTCTTCCAGTGAACATCAACGTGTAGACTGTTTGAGACAATACTCCCATGGAGAAAAGCCTGCATGGTGCCTGTTGTATTCAATCCCGAAGCAATTTCTGTCCACAGATTACAGAATGCCTCCAGATGTGCATCGGAAACTACTAATGGTCTTCCAGGGAATGATCAAAGCGTTGACTGTTTGAGAGAGTACTCCCATGGAGGAAAGTGCGCATGGTGACTGTTGTATGCAATCCCGATGCAATTTCTGTGTTTCATCAACAATCCGATAGTCCGCAGATTACAGAATGCCCCCAAATGTGCATCGGAAACTACTACTGGTCCTCCAGGGAGCGATCAAAGCGTAGACAGTTTGAGACAATACTCCCATGGAGAAAAGCCTGCATGGTGCCTGGTGTATTCAATCCCGATAAAATTTCTGTGTTTCATCAAAACTTTGAAAGTTCACAGATTACAGAATGCCTCAAGATGTGCATCGGAAACTACTACTGGTCTTCCAGGGAACGATCAAATCGTAGACTGTTTGAGACATTACTCCATGGAGGAAAGTGCGCATGATGACTGTTGTATTCAATCCCGATGCAATTTCAGTGATTCATCAACACTCTGATAGTCCACAGTTTACAGAATTCCTTTAGATGTGCATCGGAAACTACCACTGGTCTTCCAGGGAACGATCAAAGCGTATACTGTTTGAGACATTAGTCCCGTGGAGGAATGTGCGCATGGTGACTGTTGTATTCAATCCCGATGCAATTTCTGTGTTTCATCAACACTTTGAAGGTCCACAGATTACAGAGTGCCTCCAGATGTGCATCGGAAACTATTACTGGTCTTCCAGGGAACGATCAAAGTGTAGACTGTTTGAGACATTACTCACATGGAGTAAAGTGCGCATGGTGACTGTTGTATTCAATCCCGTTGTAATTTCTGTGTTTCATCAACACTTTGAAGGTCCACAGATTACAAAATGCCTCCAGATGTGCATGGGAAACTACTACTGTTCTTCCAGGGAACGATCAAAGCGTAGACTGTTAGAGACATTACTCCCATGGAGGGAAGTGCGCATGATGACTCTTGTATTCAATCCCGAAGCAATTTCTGTGTTTAATCAAAACTGTAATAGTAAACATTGTACTGAATGCCTCCAGACGTGCATCGGAAACTACTATTTGTCTTCCAGGGAACGATCAAAGCGTATACTGTTTGAGACATTAGTCCCATGGAGGATAGTGCGCATGGTGACTGTTGTATTCAATACCGATGCAAGTTCTGTGTTTCATAAACACTTTGAAGGTCCACAGATTACAGAATGCCTCCAGATGTGCATCGGAAACTATTACTGGTCTTCCAGGGAACGATCAAAACGTAGACTTTTTGAGACATTACTCACATGGAGGAAAATGCGCATGGTGACTGTTGTATTCAGTCCCGTTGCAATTTCTGTGTTTCATCAACACTTTGAAGGTCCACAGATTACAGAATGCCTCCAGATGTGCATGGGAAACTACTACTGGTCTTCCAGGAAACGATCAAAGCGTAGACTGTCAGAGACATTACTCCCATGGAGGGAAGTGCGCATGATGACTCTTGTATTCAATCCCGATGCAATTTCTGTGTTTCATCAAAACTGTGATAGTAAACATATTACTGAATGCCTCCAGACGTGCATCGGAAACTACTACTGGTCCTCCAGGGATCGATTAAAGCGTAGACAGTTTGAGACATTACTCACGTGGCGAAAAGCCCGCATGGTGCCTGTTGTATTTAAGCCCGATGCTATTTCTGTGTTTAATCAACACTCTGATTGTTCACAGATTACAGAATGACTCCAGATGGGCTTCGGAAACTACTACTGGTCTTCCAGGGAGCGATCAAAGCGTAGACAGTTTGAGACAATACTCCCATGGAGAAAAGCCTGCATGGTGCCTGTTGTATTCAATCCCGATGCAATTTCTGTGTTTCATCAACACTTTGAAAGTTCACAGATTACAGAATGCCTCCAGATGTGCATCGGAAACTACTACTGGTCTTCCAGAAAACGATCAACGCGTAGACTCTTAGTGACATTACTCCCATGGAGGAAAGTGCGAATGGTGACTGTTGTATTCCATCCCGATGCAATTTCTGTGTTTCATCAACACTTTGAAGGTCCACAGATTACAGAATGCCTCCAGATGTGCATCGGAAACTACTACTGGTCTTTCAGGGAACGATCAAAGCGTAGACTGTTTGAGACATTAATCCCAATTAAGTAAGTGCGCATGGTGACTGTTGTATTCAATCCCGATGCAATTTCTGTGTTTCATCAACACTCTGATAGTCCACAGATTACAGAATACTTCCAAATGTGCATCGGAAACTACTACTGGTCTTCCAGGGAACGATCAAAGCGTAGACAATTTGAGACATTACTTCCGTGGAGAAAAGACCGCATGGTGCCTGTTGCATTCAATTCCGATGCCATTTCTGTGTTTCATCAACACTCTGATAGTCCACAGATTACAGAATGCCTCCAGATGTGCATGGGAAACTACTACTGGTCTTCCAGGGAACGATCAAAGCGTAGACTGTTTGAGACATTAGTCCCATGGAGGGAAGTGCACATGATGACTCTTCTATTCAATCCCGAAGCAATTAATGTGTTTCATCAAAACTGCGATAGTAAACATATTACTGAATGCCTTCAGACGTGCATCGGAAACTACTACTGGTCTTCCAGGGAACGATCAAAACCTAGACTGTTTGAGACATTACTCCCATGGAGGAAAGTACACATGGTGCCTGTTGTATTCCATCCCGATGCAATTTCTGTGTTTTTCATCAACACTTTGAAGGTCCACAGATTACAGAATGACTCCAAATGGGCTTCGGAAACTACTACTGGTTTTCCAGGGAATGATCAAAGCGTAGACAGTTTGAGACATTACTCAAATGGAGGAAAGGGCGCAAGGTGACTGTTGTATTCAATCCCGATGCAATTTCTGTGTTTCATCAACATTTTGAAGGTCCAAAGATTACAGAATGCCTCCAGATGTGCATCGGAAACTACTACTGGTCTTCCAGGGAACGATCAAAGCGTAGACTGTTAGAGACGTTACTCCAATGGAGGAATGTGCGAATGGTGACTGTTGTATTCAATCCCGATGCAATTTCTGTGTTTCATCAACACTCTGATAGACACAGATTACAGAATGAATCCAAATGTGCATCGGAAACTACTACTGGTCTTCCCAGGAACGATCAAAGCGTAGACAGTTTGAGACATTACTCCCGTGGAGAAAATCCCGCATGGTGATAGTTGTACTCAATCCCGATGCTATTTCTGAGTTTAATAAACACTCTGATTGTCCACAGATTACAGAATGACTCCAAATGGGCTTCGGAAACTACTACTGGTCTTCCAGTGAGCATCAACGTGTAGACTGTTTGAGACAATACTCCTATGGAGAAAAGCCTGCATGGTGCCTGTTGTATTCAATCCCGAAGCAATTTCTGTCCACAGATTACGGAATGCCTCCAGATGTGCATCGGAAACTACTAATGGTCTTCCAGGGAATGATCAAAGCGTTGACTGTTTGAGACAGTACTCCCATGGAGGAAAGTGCGCATGGTGACTGTTGTATGCAATCCCGATGCAATTTCTGTGTTTCATCAACAATCTGATAGTCCGCAGATTACAGAATGCCCCCAAATGTGCATCGGAAACTACTACTGGTCCTCCAGGGAATGATTAAAGTGTAGATAGTTTGAGACATTACACACGTGGCGAAAAGCCCGCATGGTGCCTGTTGTATTTAATCCCGATAATATTTCTATGTTTAATCAACACTCTGACTGTCCACAGATTACAGAATGACTCCAGATGGGCTTCGGAAACTACTACTGGTCTTCCAGGGAGCGATCAAAGCGTAGACAGTTTGAGACAATACTCCCATGGAGAAAAGCCTGCATGGTGCCTGTTGTATTCAATCCCGATAAAATTTCTGTGTTTCATCAAAACTTTGAAAGTTCACAGATTACAGAATGCCTCAAGATGTGCATCGGAAACTACTACTGGTCTTCCAGGGAACGATCAAATCGTAGACTGTTTGAGACATTACTCCATGGAGGAAAGTGCGCATGATGACTGTTGTATTCAATCCCGATGCAATTTCAGTGATTCATCAACACTCTGATAGTCCACAGTTTACAGAATTCCTCCAGATGTGCATCGGAAACTATTACTGGTCTTCCAGGGAACGATCAAAGTGTACTCTGTTTGAGACATTACTCACATGGAGTAAAGTGCGCATGGTGACTGTTGTATTCAATCCCGTTGTAATTTCTGTGTTTCATCGACACTTTGAAGGTCCACAGATTACAGAATGCCTCCAGATGTACATGGGAAACTACTATTGTTCTTCCAGGGAACGATCAAAGCGTAGACTGTTAGAGATATTACTCCCATGGAGGGAAGTGCGCATGATGACTCTTGTATTCAATCCCGATGCAATTTCTGTGTTTCATCAAAACTGAGATAGTAAACATTGTACTGAATGCCTCCAGACGTGCATCGAAAACTACTACTGGTCTTCCAGGGAACGATCAAAGCGTATACTGTTTGAGACATTAGTCCCATGGAGGAAAGTGCGCATGGTGACTGTTGTATTCAATCCCGATGCAAGTTCTGTGTTTCATCAACACTCTCATAGTCCACAGATTACAGAATGCCTTCAGATGTGCATCGGAAACTATTACTGGTCTCCCAGGGAACGATGAAAGTGTAGACTGTTTGAGACATTACTCACATGGAGTAAAGTGCGCATGGTGACTGTTGTATTCAATCCCGTTGTAATTTCTGTGTTTCATCAACACTTTGAAGGTCCACAGATTACAGAATGCCTCCAGATGTGCATGGGAAACTACTACTGTTCTTCCAGGGAACGATCAAAGCGTAGACTGTTAGAGACATTACTCCCATGGAGGGAAGTGCGCATGATGACTCTTGTATTCAATCCCGATTCAATTTCTGTGTTTCATCAAAACTGTGATAGTAAACATTGTACTGAATGCCTCCAGACGTGCATCGGAAACTACTACTGGTCTTCCAGGGAACGATCAAAGCGTATACTGTTTGAGACATTAGTCCCATGGATTAAAGTGCGCATGGTGACTGTTGTATGCAATCCCGATGCAATTTCTGTGTTTCATCAACAATCTGATAGTCCGCAGATTACAGAATGCCCCCAAATGTGCATCGGAAACTACTACTGGTCCTCCAGGGAATGATTAAAGCGTAGACAGTTTGAGACATTACTCACGTGGCGAAAAGCCCGCATGGTGCCTGTTGTATTTAATCCCGATGCTATTTCTGTGTTTAATCAACACTCTGACTGTCCACAGATTACAGAATGACTCTAGATGGGCTTCGGAAACTACTACTGGTCTTCCAGGGAGCGATCAAAGCGTAGACAGTTTGAGACAATACTCCCATGGAGAAAAGCCTGCATGGTGCCTGTTGTATTCAATCCCGATAAAATTTCTGTGTTTCATCAAAACTTTGAAAGTTCACAGATTACAGAATGCCTCAAGATGTGCATCGGAAACTACTACTGGTCTTCCAGGGAACGATCAAATCGTAGACTGTTTGAGACATTACTCCATGGAGGAAAGTGCGCATGATGACTGTTGTATTCAATCCCGATGCAATTTCAGTGATTCATCAACACTCTGATAGTCCACAGTTTACAGAATTCCTTCAGATGTGCATCGGAAACTACCACTGGTCTTCCAGGGAACGATCAAAGCGTATACTGTTTGAGACATTAGTCCCGTGGAGGAAAGTGCGCATGGTGACTGTTCTATTCAATCCCGATGCAATTTCTGTGTTTCATCAACACTTTGAAGGTCCACAGATTACAGAATGCCTCCAGATGTGCATCGGAAACTATTACTGGTCTTCCAGGGAACGATCAAAGTGTAGACTGTTTGAGACATTACTCACATGGAGTAAAGTGCGCATGGTGACTGTTGTATTCAATCCCGTTGTAATTTCTGTGTTTCATCAACACTTTGAAGGTCCACAGATTACAGAATGCCTCCAGATGTGCATGGGAAACTACTACTGTTCTTCCATGGAACGATCAAAGCGTAGACTCTTAGAGACATTACTCTCATGGAGGAAAGTGCGCATGGTGCCTGTTGTATTCAATCCCATTGCAATTTCTGTGTTTCATCAACACTCTGAAAGTCCACAGATTACAGAATGCCTCCAGATGTGCATGGGAAACTACTACTGGTTTCCAGGGAACGATCAAAGCGTATACTGTTTGAGACATTAGTCCCATGGAGGAATGTGCGAATGGTGACTGTTGTATTCAATCCCGATGCAATTTCTGTGTTTCATCACTACTCTGATAGTCCACACATTACAGAGTGCCTCCAGATGTGCATCGGAAACTACTACTGGTCTTCCAGGGAAAGATCAAAACGTAGACTGTTTGAGACATTACTCACATGGAGGAAAATGCGCATGGTGACTGTTGTATTCAGTCCCGTTGCAATTTCTGTGTTTCATCAACACTTTGATGGTCCACAGATTACAGAATGCCTCCAGATGTGCATCGGAAACTACTACTGTTCTTCCAGGGAACGATCAAAGCGTAGACTGTTAGAGACATTACTCCCATGGAGGGAAGTGCGCATGATGACTCTTGTATTCAATCCCGATGCAATTTCTGTGTTTCATCAAAACTGTGATAGTAAACATATTACTGAGTGCCTCCAGACGTGCATCGGAAACTACTACTGGTCCTCCAGGGATAGATTAAAGCGTAGACAGTTTGAGACATTACTCACGTGGCGAAAAGTCCGCATGGTGCCTGTTGTATTTAAGCCCGATGCTATTTCTGAGTTTAATCAACACTCTGACTGTCCACAGATTACAGAATGACTCCAGATGGGCTTCGGAAACTACTACTGGTCTTCCAGGGAACTATCAGAGCGTATACTGTTTAAGACTTTAGTAACATTTAGGAAAGTGCGCATGGTGACTGTTGTATTCAATCCCGATGCAATTTCTGTGTTTCATCACTACTCTGATAGTCCACACATTACAGAGTGCCTCCAGATGTGCATCGGAAACTACTACTGGTCTTCCAGGGAAAGATCAAAACGTAGACTGTTTGAGACATTACTCACATGGAGGAAAATGCGCATGGTGACTGTTGTATTCAGTCCCGTTGCAATTTCTGTGTTTCATCAACACTTTGATGGTCCACAGATTACAGAATGCCTCCAGATGTGCATCGGAAACTACTAATGGTCTTCCAGGGAACGATCAATGCGTAGACTGTTTGAGACAGTACTCCCATGGAGGAAAGTGCGCATGGTGACTGTTGTATTCAATACCGATGCAATTTCTGTGTTTCATCAACAATCTGACTGTCCACAGATTACAGAATGCCTCCAGATGTGCATCGGAAGCTACTACAGGTCTTCCAGGGAACGATTAAAGCGTAGACAGTTTGAGACATTACTCACGTGGCGAAAAGCCCGCATGGTGCATGTTGTATTTAATCCCGATGCTATTTCTGGGTTTAATCAACACTCTGACTGTCCACAGATTACAGAATGACTCCAGATGGGTTTCGGAAACTACTACTGGTCTTCCAGGGAGCGATCAAAGCCTAGACAGTTTGATAGAATACTCTCATGGAGAAAAGCCTGCATGGTGCCTGTTGTATTCAATCCCGATGCAATTTCTGTGTTTCATCAACACTTTGAAAGTCCACTGATTACAGAATGCCTCAAGATGTGCATCGGAAACTACTACTGGTCTTCCAGGGAACGATCAAAGCGTAGTTTCTTTGAGACATTACTCCCATGGAGGAAAGTGCGCATGATGACTGTTGTATTCAATCCCGATGCAATTTCATTGTTTCATCAACACTCTGATAGTCCACAGATTACAGAATGCCTCCAGATGTGCATCGGAAACTACTACTGGTCTTCCAGGGAACTATCAGAGCGTATACTGTTTAAGACTTTAGTAACATTTAGGAAAGTGCGCATGGTGACTGTTGTATTCAATCCCGATGCAATTTCTGTGTTTCATCAACACTTTGAAGGTCCACAGATTACAGAATGCCTCCAGATGTGCATCGGAAACTACTACTGGTCTTCCAGAAAACGATCAAAGCGTAGACTCTTAGAGACATTACTCCTATGGAGGAAAGTGCGCATGGTGACTGTTGTATTCCATCCCGATGCAATTTCTGTGTTTCATCACCACTTTGAAGGTCCACAGATTACAGAATGCCTCCAGATGTGCATCAGAAACTACTACTGGTCTTCCAGAAAACGATCAAAGCGTAGACTCTTAGAGACATTACTCCTATGGAGGAAAGTGCGCATGGTGACTGTTGTATTCCATCCCGATGCAATTTCTGTATTTCATCAATACTTCGAAGGTCCACAGATTACAGAATGCCTCCAGATGTGCATCGGAAACTACTAATGGTCTTCCAGGGAACGATCAAAACGTAGAAAGTTTGAGACATTACTCCGTTGAGAAAAGCCCGCATGGTGCCTGTTGTATTCAATCTCGATGCAATTTGTGTGATTCATCAACACTCTGAAAGTCCACAGATTACAGAATGCCTCCAGATGTGCATCGGAAACTACTACTGGTCTTCCAGGGAACGTTCAAAGCGTAGACTGTTTGAGACATTACTCACATGGAGGAAAGTGCGCATGGTGACTGTTGTATTCAATCCCGTTGCAATTTCTGTGTCTCATCAACACTTGGAAGGTACACAGATTACAGAATGAATCCAGAAGTGCATGGGAAACTACTACTGGTCTTCCAGGGAACGATCAAAGCGTAGACAGTTTGAGACATTACTCTCATGGAGGAAAGTGTGCATGGTAACTGTTGTATTCCATCCCGATGCAATTTCTGTGTTTCATCAACACTTTGAAAGTCCACAGATTACAGAATGCCTCCAGATGTGCATCGGAAACTACTACTGGTCTTCCAGGGAACGATCAAAGCGTAGACTTTTTGAGATATTACTCCCATGCAGGAATGTGGGCATGGTGCCTGTTGTATTCAACCCCAATGCAATTTCTGTGTTTGATAAACACTCTAATTGTCTACAGATTACAGAATGACTCCAAATGGGCTTCGGAAACTACCACTGGTCTTCCAGGGAGCGATCAAAGTGTAGACAGTTTGAGACAATACTCCCATGGAGAAAAGCCTGCATAGTGCCTGTTGAATTCAATCCCGATGCAATTATTGTTTTTCATCAACTCTCTGAATGTCCACAGATTACAGAATGCCTCCAGATGTGCATCGGAAACTACTAATGGTCTTCCAGGGAACGTTCAAAGCGTAGACTGTTTGAGACAGAGTTCCCATGGAGGAAAGTGCGCATAGTGACTGTTGTATTCAATCCCGATGCAATTTCTGTGTTCCATCAACAATCTGACTGTCCACAGATTACAAAATGACTCCAAATGTGCATCGGAAGCTACTACTGGTCTTCCAGGGAACGATTAAAGCGTAGACAGTTTGAGACATTATTCACGTGGCGAAAAGCCCGCATGGTGCCTGTTGTATTTAATCCCGATGCTATATCTGTGTTTAATCAACACTCTGACTGTCCACAGATTACAGAATGACTCCAGATGGGTTTCGGAAACTACTACTGGTGTTCCAGGGAGCGATCAAAGCGTAGACAGTTTGAGACAATACTCTCATGTAGAAAAGACTCCATGGTGCCTGTTGTATTCAATCCCGATGCAATTTCTGTGTTTCATCAACACTCTAATAGTCCACAGATTACCGAATACCTCCAAATGGGCATGGGAAACTACTACTGGTCTTCCAGGGAACGATCAAAGCGTAGACAGTTTGAGACATTACTCCCGTGGAGAAAAGCCCGCATGGTGTCTGTTGTATTCAATCCCGATGCAATTTGTGTGTTTCATCAACACTCTGAAAGTCCACAGATTACAGAATGCCTCCAGATGTGCATCGGAAAATTCTACTGGTCTTTCAGGGACCGATCAAAGCGTAGACTCTTTGAGACATTAATCCCATGGAGGTAAGTGCGCATGGTGACTGTTGTATTCAATTCCGATGCAATTTCTGTGTTTCATCAACACTCTGATAGTCCACAGATTACAAAATACCTCCATATGTGCATCGGAAACTACTACTGGTCTTCCAGGGAACGATCAAAACGTAGACAGTTTGAGATATTACTCCCGTGGAGAAAAGCCCGCATGGTGCCTGTTGTATTCAATCCCGATGCAATTTCTGTGTTTCATCAACACTCTGATAGTCCACAGATTACAGAGTGCCTCCAAATGTGCATCGTGAACTACTACTGGTCTTCCAGGGAACGATCAAATCGTAGACAGTTTGAGACATTACTCCCGTGGAGTGAAGCCCGCATGGTGCCTGCTGTATTCAATCCCGATTCTATTTCTGTGTTTAATAAACACTCTGATTGTCTACAGATTACAGAATGACTCCAAATGGGCTTCGGAAACTACTACTGGTCTTCCAGGGAGCGATCAAAGTGTAGACAGTTCGAGAAAATACTCCCATGGAGAAAAGCCTGCATAGTGCCTTTTGTATTCAATCCCGATGCAATTTCTGTGTTTCATCAACACTCTGAATGTCCACAGATTACAGAATGCCTCCAGATGTGCATCGGAAACTACTAATGGTCTTCCAGGGAACGATCAATGCGTAGACTGTTTGAGACAGTACTCCCATGGAGGAAAGTGCGCATGGTGACTGTTGTATTCAATACCGATGCAATTTCTGTGTTTCATCAACAATCTGACTGTCCACAGATTACAGAATGCCTCCAGATGTGCATCGGAAGCTACTACAGGTGTTCCAGGGAACGATTAAAGCGTAGACAGTTTGAGACATTACTCACGTGGCGAAAAGCCCGCATGGTGCATGTTGTATTTAATCCCGATGCTATTTCTGGGTTTAATCAACACTCTGACTGTCCACAGATTACAGAATGACTCCAGATGGGTTTCGGAAACTACTACTGGTCTTCCAGGGAGCGATCAAAGCCTAGACAGTTTGAGAGAATACTCTCATGGAGAAAAGCCTGCATGGTGCCTGTTGTATTCAATCCCGATGCAATTTCTGTGTTTCATCAACACTTTGAAAGTCCACTGATTACAGAATGCCTCAAGATGTGCATCGGAAACTACTACTGGTCTCCCAGGGAACGATCAAAGCGTAGTTTCTTTGAGACATTACTCCCATGGAGGAAAGTGCGCATGATGACTGTTGTATTCAATCCCGATGCAATTTCATTGTTTCATCAACACTCTGATAGTCCACAGATTACAGAATGCCTCCAGATGTGCATCGGAAACTACTACTGGTCTTCCAGGGAACTATCAGAGCGTATACTGTTTAAGACTTTAGTAACATTTAGGAAAGTGCGCATGGTGACTGTTGTATTCAATCCCGATGCAATTTCTGTGTTTCATCAACACTTTGAAGGTCCACAGATTACAGAATGCCTCCAGATGTGCATCGGAAACTACTACTGGTCTTCCAGAAAACGATCAAAGCGTAGACTCTTAGAGACATTACTCCTACGGAGGAAAGTGCGCATGGTGACTGTTGTATTCCATCCCGATGCAATTTCTGTGTTTCATCACCACTTTGAAGGTCCACAGATTACAGAATGCCTCCAGATGTGCATCAGAAACTACTACTGGTCTTCCAGAAAACGATCAAAGCGTAGACTCTTAGAGACATTACTCCTATGGAGGAAAGTGCGCATGGTGACTGTTGTATTCCATCCCGATGCAATTTCTGTATTTCATCAATACTTCGAAGGTCCACAGATTACAGAATGCCTCCAGATGTGCATCGGAAACTACTAATGGTATTCCAGGGAACGATCAAAACGTAGAAAGTTTGAGACATTACTCCGTTGAGAAAAGCCCGCATGGTGCCTGTTGTATTCAATCTCGATGCAATTTGTGTGATTCATCAACACTCTGAAAGTCCACAGATTACAGAATGCCTCCAGATGTGCATCGGAAACTACTACTGGTCTTCCAGGGAACGTTCAAAGCGTAGACTGTTTGAGACATTACTCACATGGAGGAAAGTGCGCATGGTGACTGTTGTATTCAATCCCGTTGCAATTTCTGTGTCTCATCAACACTTGGAAGGTACACAGATTACAGAATGAATCCAGAAGTGCATGGGAAACTACTACTGGTCTTCCAGGGAACGATCAAAGCGTAGACAGTTTGAGACATTACTCTCATGGAGGAAAGTGTGCATGGTAACTGTTGTATTCCATCCCGATGCAATTTCTGTGTTTCATCAACACTTTGAAGGTCCACAGATTACAGAATGCCTCCAGATGTGCATCGGAAACTACTACTGGTCTTCCAGGGAACGATCAAAGCGTAGACTTTTTGAGATATTACTCCCATGCAGGAATGTGGGCATGGTGCCTGTTGTATTCAACCCCAATGCAATTTCTGTGTTTGATAAACACTCTAATTGTCTACAGATTACAGAATGACTCCAAATGGGCTTCGGAAACTACCACTGGTCTTCCAGGGAGCGATCAAAGTGTAGACAGTTTGAGACAATACTCCCATGGAGAAAAGCCTGCATAGTGCCTGTTGAATTCAATCCCGATGCAATTATTGTTTTTCATCAACTCTCTGAATGTCCACAGATTACAGAATGCCTCCAGATGTGCATCGGAAACTACTAATGGTCTTCCAGGGAACGTTCAAAGCGTAGACTGTTTGAGACAGTACTCCCATGGAGGAAAGTGCGCATAGTGACTGTTGTATTCAATCCCGATGCAATTTCTGTGTTCCATCAACAATCTGACTGTCCACAGATTACAAAATGACTCCAAATGTGCATCGGAAGCTACTACTGGTCTTCCAGGGAACGATTAAAGCGTAGACAGTTTGAGACATTACTCACGTGGCGAAAAGCCCGCATGGTGCCTGTTGTATTTAATCCCGATGCTATATCTGTGTTTAATCAACACTCTGACTGTCCACAGATTACAGAATGACTCCAGATGGGTTTCGGAAACTACTACTGGTGTTCCAGGGAGCGATCAAAGCGTAGACAGTTTGAGACAATACTCTCATGTAGAAAAGACTGCATGGTGCCTGTTGTATTCAATCCCGATGCAATTTCTGTGTTTCATCAACACTCTAATAGTCCACAGATTACCGAATACCTCCAAATGGGCATGGGAAACTACTACTGGTCTTCCAGGGAACGATCAAAGCGTAGACAGTTTGAGACATTACTCCCGTGGAGAAAAGCCCGCATGGTGTCTGTTGTATTCAATCCCGATGCAATTTGTGTGTTTCATCAACACTCTGAAAGTCCACAGATTACAGAATGCCTCCAGATGTGCATCGGAAACTACTACTGGTCTTCCAGGGAACGATCAAAGCGTATGCTGTTTGAGACATTAGTCCCATGGAGGAAAGTGCGCATGGTGACTATTGTATTCAATCCCGATGCAATTTCTGTGTTTCATCAACACTTTGAAGGTTCACAGATTACAGAATGCCTCCAGATGTACATCGAAAACTACTACAGGTCTTCCAGGGAACGATCAAATCGTAGACAGTTTGAGCCATTACTCCCGTCGAGAAAAGCCCGCATGGTGCCTGTTGTATTCAATCCCGATGCTATTTCTGTGTTTAATAAACACTCTGATTGTCTACAGATTACAGAATGACTCCAAATGGGCTTCGGAAACTACCACTGGTCTTCCAGGGAGCGATCAAAGTGTAGACAGTTTGAGACATTACTCACGTGGCGAAAAACCCGCATGGTGCCTGTTGTATTTAATCCCGATGCTATATCTGTGTTTAATCAACACTCTGACTGTCCACAGATTACAGAATGACTCCAGATGGGCTTCGGAAACTACTACTGGTCTTCCTGGGAACGATCAAAGCGTAGACAGTTTGAGACAATACTCTCATGGAGGAAAGTGCGCATGATGACTGTTGTATTCAATCCCGATGCAATTTCTGTGTTTCATCAACACTTTGAAAGTCCACAGATTACAGAATGCCTCCATATGTGCATCGGAAACTACTACTGGTCTTCCAGGGAACGATAAAAGCGTAGGCTGTTTGAGACATTACTCCCATGGAGGAAAGTGCGCATAATGACTGTTGTATTCAATCCCGATGCAATTTCTGTGTTTCATCAACACTCTGATAGTCCACAGATTACAGAATGCCTCCAGATGTGCATCGGAAACTACTACTGGTCTTCCAGGGAACTATCAAAGCGTATACTGTTTGAGACTTTATTCCCATGGAGGAAAGTGCGCATGGTGACTGTTGTATTCAATCCCGATGCAATTTCTGTGTTTCATCAACACTTTGAAGGTCCACAGATTACAGAATGCCTCCAGATGTACATCGAAAACTACTACTGGTCTTCCAGGGAGCGATCAAAGCGTAGACTGTTTGAGATATTACTCCCAAGTAGGAAAGTGCGCATGGTGACTGTTGTATTTAATCCCGATGCAATTTCTGTGTTTCATCAACACTCCGATAGTCCACAGATTACATAATGCCTCCAGATGTGCATCGGAAACTACTACTGGTCTTCCAGGGAACGATCAAAATATAGACCGTTTGAAACATTACTCACATGGAGGAAGGTTCGCATGGTTACTGTTGTATTCAATCCCGATGCCATTTCTGTGTTTCATCAACACTCTAATAGTCCACAGATTACCGAATACCTCCAAATGGGCATGGGAAACTACTACTGGTCTTCCAGGGAACGATCAAAGCGTACACAGTTTGAGACATTACTCCCGTGGAGAAAAGCCCGCATGGTGTCTGTTGTATTCAATCCCGATGCAATTTGTGTGTTTCATCAACATTCTGAAAGTCCACAGATTACAGAATGACTCCAGATGGGCTTCGGAAACTACTACTAGTCTTCCAGGGAACGATCAAAGCGTATACTGTTTGGGACATTAGTCCCATGGAGGAAAGTGCGAATGGTGACTGTTGTATTCAATCCCGATGCAATTTCTGTGTTTCATCAACACTCTGATAGTCCACAGATTACAGAGTGCCTCTAGATGTGCATCGGAAACTACTACTGGTCCTCCAGGGAAAGATCAAAACGTAGACTGTTTGAGACATTACTCACATGGAGGAAAGTGCGCATGGTGCCTGTTGTATTCAGTCCCGATGCAATGTCTGTGTTTCATCAACACTCTGAAAGTCCACAGATTACAGAATGCCTCCAGATGTGCATCGGAAACTACTACTGGTCTTCCAGGGAACGATCAAAGCGTATACTGTTTGAGACATTAGTCCCATGGAGGAAAGTGCGCATGGTGACTATTGTATTCAATCCCGATGCAATTTCTGTGTTTCATCAACACTTTGATGGTTCACAGATTACAGAATGCCTCCAGATGTACATCGAAAACTACTACAGGTCTTCCAGGGAACGATCAAATCGTAGACAGTTTGAGCCATTACTCCCGTCGAGAAAAGCCCGCATGGTGCCTGTTGTATTCAATCCCGATGCTATTTCTGTGTTTAATAAACACTCTGATTGTCTACAGATTACAGAATGACTCCAAATGGGCTTCGGAAACTACCACTGGTCTTCCAGGGAGCGATCAAAGTGTAGACAGTTTGAGACATTACTCACGTGGCGAAAAACCCGCATGGTGCCTGTTGTATTTAATCCCGATGCTATATCTGTGTTTAATCAACACTCTGACTGTCCACAGATTACAGAATGACTCCAGATGGGTTTCGGAAACTACTACTGGTCTTCCAGGGAGCGATTAAAGCGTAGACAGTTTGAGACAATACTCTCATGTAGAAAAGACTGCATGGTGCCTGTTGTATTCAATCCCGATGCAATTTCTGTGTTTCATCAACACTTTGAAAGTCCACAGATTACAGAATGCCTCCAGATGTGCATCGGAAACTACTACTGGTCTTCCAGGGAACGATAAAAGCGTAGGCTGTTTGAGACATTACTCCCATGGAGGAAAGTGCGCATGATGACTGTTGTATTCAATCCCGATGCAATTTCTGTGTTTCATCAACACTCTGATAGTCCACAGATTACAGAATGCCTCCAGATGTGCATCGGAAACTACTACTGGTCTTCCAGGGAACTATCAAAGCGTACACTGTTTGAGACTTTATTCCCATGGAGGAAAGTGCGCATGGTGACTGTTGTATTCAATCCCGATGCAATTTCTGTGTTTCATCAACACTTTGAAGGTCCACAGATTACAGAATGCCTCCAGATGTACATCGAAAACTACTACTGATCTTCCAGGGAGCGATCAAAGCGTAGACTGTTTGAGATATTACTCCCAAGTAGGAAAGTGCGCATGGTGACTGTTGTATTTAATCCCGATGCAATTTCTGTGTTTCATCAACACTCCGATAGTCCACAGATTACATAATGCCTCCAGATGTGCATCGGAAACTACTACTGGTCTTCCAGGGAACGATCAAAATATAGACCGTTTGAAACATTACTCACATGGAGGAAGGTTCGCATGGTTACTGTTGTATTCAATCCTGATGCCATTTCTGTGTTTCATCAACACTCTAATAGTCCACAGATTACCGAATACCTCCAAATGGGCATGGGAAACTACTACTGGTCTTCCAGGGAACGATCAAAGCGTAGACAGTTTGAGACATTACTCCCGTGGAGAAAAGCCCGCATGGTGTCTGTTGTATTCAATCCCGATGCAATTTGTGTGTTTCATCAACATTCTGAAAGTCCACAGATTACAGAATGACTCCAGATGGGCTTCGGAAACTACTACTAGTCTTCCAGGGAACGATCAAAGCGTATACTGTTTGGGACATTAGTCCCATGGAGGAAAGTGCGAATGGTGACTGTTGTATTCAATCCCGATGCAATTTCTGTGTTTCATCAACACTCTGATAGTCCACAGATTACAGAGTGCCTCTAGATGTGCATCGGAAACTACTACTGGTCCTCCAGGGAAAGATCAAAACGTAGACTGTTTGAGACATTACTCACATGGAGGAAAGTGCGCATGGTGCCTGTTGTATTCAGTCCCGATGCAATGTCTGTGTTTCATCAACACTCTGAAAGTCCACAGATTACAGAATGCCTCCAGATGTGCATCGGAAACTACTACTGGTCTTCCAGGGAACGATCAAAGCGTATACTGTTTGAGACATTAGTCCCATGGAGGAAAGTGCGCATGGTGACTATTGTATTCAATCCCGATGCAATTTCTGTGTTTCATCAAGACTTTGATGGTTCACAGATTACAGAATGCCTCCAGATGTACATCGAAAACTACTACAGGTCTTCCAGGGAACGATCAAATCGTAGACAGTTTGAGCCATTACTCCCGTCGAGAAAAGCCCGCATGGTGCCTGTTGTATTCAATCCCGATGCTATTTCTGTGTTTAATAAACACTCTGATTGTCTACAGATTACAGAATGACTCCAAATGGGCTTCGGAAACTACCACTGGTCTTCCAGGGAGCGATCAAAGTGTAGACAGTTTGAGACATTACTCACGTGGCGAAAAACCCGCATGGTGCCTGTTGTACTTAATCCCGATGCTATATCTGTGTTTAATCAACACTCTGACTGTCCACAGATTACAGAATGACTCCAGATGGGTTTCGGAAACTACTATGGGTCTTCCAGGGAACGATAAAAGCGTAGGCTGTTTGAGACATTACTCTCATGTAGAAAAGACTGCATGGTGCCTGTTGTATTCAATCCCGATGCAATTTCTGTGTTTCATCAACACTTTGAAAGTCCACAGATTACAGAATGCCTCCAGATGTGCATCGGAAACTACTACTGGTCTTCCAGGGAACGATAAAAGCGTAGGCTGTTTGAGACATTACTCCCATGGAGGAAAGTGCGCATGATGACTGTTGTATTCAATCCCGATGCAATTTCTGTGTTTCATCAACACTCTGATAGTCCACAGATTACAGAATGCCTCCAGATGTGCATCGGAAACTACTACTGGTCTTCCAGGGAACTATCAAAGCGTACACTGTTTGAGACTTTATTCCCATGGAGGAAAGTGCGCATGGTGACTGTTGTATTCAATCCCGATGCAATTTCTGTGTTTCATCAACACTTTGAAGGTCCACAGATTACAGAATGCCTCCAGATGTACATCGAAAACTACTACTGATCTTCCAGGGAGCGATCAAAGCGTAGACTGTTTGAGATATTACTCCCAAGTAGGAAAGTGCGCATGGTGACTGTTGTATTTAATCCCGATGCAATTTCTGTGTTTCATCAACACTCCGATAGTCCACAGATTACATAATGCCTCCAGATGTGCATCGGAAACTACTACTGGTCTTCCAGGGAACGATCAAAATATAGACCGTTTGAAACATTACTCACATGGAGGAAGGTTCGCATGGTTACTGTTGTATTCAATCCTGATGCCATTTCTGTGTTTCATCAACACTCTAATAGTCCACAGATTACCGAATACCTCCAAATGGGCATGGGAAACTACTACTGGTCTTCCAGGGAACGATCAAAGCGTAGACAGTTTGAGACATTACTCCCGTGGAGAAAAGCCCGCATGGTGTCTGTTGTATTCAATCCCGATGCAATTTGTGTGTTTCATCAACATTCTGAAAGTCCACAGATTACAGAATGACTCCAGATGGGCTTCGGAAACTACTACTAGTCTTCCAGGGAACGATCAAAGCGTATACTGTTTGGGACATTAGTCCCATGGAGGAAAGTGCGAATGGTGACTGTTGTATTCAATCCCGATGCAATTTCTGTGTTTCATCAACACTCTGATAGTCCACAGATTACAGAGTGCCTCTAGATGTGCATCGGAAACTACTACTGGTCCTCCAGGGAAAGATCAAAACGTAGACTGTTTGAGACATTACTCACATGGAGGAAAGTGCGCATGGTGCCTGTTGTATTCAGTCCCGATGCAATGTCTGTGTTTCATCAACACTCTGAAAGTCCACAGATTACAGAATGCCTCCAGATGTGCATCGGAAACTACTACTGGTCTTCCAGGGAACGATCAAAGCGTATACTGTTTGAGACATTAGTCCCATGGAGGAAAGTGCGCATGGTGACTATTGTATTCAATCCCGATGCAATTTCTGTGTTTCATCAACACTTTGATGGTTCACAGATTACAGAATGCCTCCAGATGTACATCGAAAACTACTACAGGTCTTCCAGGGAACGATCAAATCGTAGACAGTTTGAGCCATTACTCCCGTCGAGAAAAGCCCGCATGGTGCCTGTTGTATTCAATCCCGATGCTATTTCTGTGTTTAATAAACACTCTGATTGTCTACAGATTACAGAATGACTCCAAATGGGCTTCGGAAACTACCACTGGTCTTCCAGGGAGCGATCAAAGTGTAGACAGTTTGAGACATTACTCACGTGGCGAAAAACCCGCATGGTGCCTGTTGTACTTAATCCCGATGCTATATCTGTGTTTAATCAACACTCTGACTGTCCACAGATTACAGAATGACTCCAGATGGGTTTCGGAAACTACTACTGGTCTTCCAGGGAACGATAAAAGCGTAGGCTGTTTGAGACATTACTCCCATGGAGGAAAGTGCGCATGATGACTGTTGTATTCAATCCCGATGCAATTTCTGTGTTTCATCAACACTCTGATAGTCCACAGATTACAGAATGCCTCCAGATGTGCATCGGAAACTACTACTGGTCTTCCAGGGAACTATCAAAGCGTATACTGTTTGAGACTTTATTCCCATGGAGGAAAGTGCGCATGGTGACTGTTGTATTCAATCCCGATGCAATTTCTGTGTTTCATCAACACTTTGAAGGTCCACAGATTACAGAATGCCTCCAGATGTACATCGAAAACTACTACTGGTCTTCCAGGGAGCGATCAAAGCGTAGACTGTTTGAGATATTACTCCCAAGTAGGAAAGTGCGCATGGTGACTGTTGTATTTAATCCCGATGCAATTTCTGTGTTTCATCAACACTCCGATAGTCCACAGATTACATAATGCCTCCAGATGTGCATCGGAAACTACTACTGGTCTTCCAGGGAACGATCAAAATATAGACCGTTTGAAACATTACTCACATGGAGGAAGGTTCGCATGGTTACTGTTGTATTCAATCGCGATGCAATTTTTGTGTTTCATCAACACTTTGAAGGTCCACAGATTACAGAATGCCTCCAGATGTGCATCGGAAACTACTACTGGTCTTCCAGAAAACGATCAAAGCGTTGACTCTTAGAGACATTACTCCCATGGAGGAAAGTGCTTATGGTGACTGTTGTATTCCACCCCGATGCAATTTCTGTGTTTCATCAACACTTTGAAGGTCCACAGATTACAGAATGCCTCCAGATGTGCATCGGAAACTACTACTGGTCTTCCAGAAAACGAACAAAGCGTTGACTCTTAGAGACATTACTCCCATGGAGGAAAGTGCTTATGGTGACTGTTGTATTCCATCCCGATGCAATTTCTGTGTTTCATCAACATTCTGATAGTCCACAGATTACAGAGTGCCTCCAGATATGCATCGGAAACTACTACTGGTCTTCCAGGGAAAGATCAAAACGTAGACTCTTTAAGAGATTACTCACATGGAGGAAAGTGCGCATGGTGCCTGTTGTATTCAGTCCCGATGCAATTTCTGTGTTTCATCAACACTCTGAAAGTCCACAGATTACAGAATGCCTCCAGATGTGCATCGGAAACTACTACTGGTCTTCCAGGGAACGATCAAAGCGTATACTGTTTGAGACATTAGTCCCATCGAGGAAAGTGCGCATGGTGACTGTTGTATTCAATCCCGATGCAATTTCAGTGTTTCATCAACACTTTGAAGGTCCACAGATTACAGAATGCCTCCAGATGTACATCGAAAACTACTACAGGTCCTCCAGGGAACGATCAAAGCGTAGACCGTTTGAGACATTACTCACATGGAGGAAAGTGCGCATGGTGAATGTTGTATTCAATCCCGAGGAAATTTCTTTGTTTCATCAACACTTTGAAGGTCCACAGATTACAGAATGCCTCCAGATGTGCATCGGAAACTACTACTGGTCTTCCAGGGAACGATCAAAGCGTAGACTTTTTGAGACATTACTCCCATGGAGGAATGTGCGCATGGTGCCTGTTGTATTCAACCCCAATGCAATTTCTGTGTTTTATGAACACTCTGAAAGTCCACAGATTACAGAATGCCTTCAAATGTGCATCGTAAACTACTACTTGTCTTCCAGGGAACGATTAAAGCGTAGACAGTTTGAGACATTACTCACGTGGCGAAAAGCCCGCATGATGCCTGTTGTATTTAAGCCCGATGCTATTTCTGTGTTTAATCAACACTCTGACTGTCTACAGATTACAGAATGACTCCAGATGGGTTTCGGAAACTACTACTGGTCTTCCAGGGAGCGATCAAAGCGTAGACAGTTTGAGACAATACCCTCATGGAGAAAAGCCTGCATGGTGCCTGTTGTATTCAATCCCGATGCAATTTCTGTGTTTCATCAACACTTTGAAAGTCCACAGATTACAGAATGCCTCCAGATGTGCATCGGAAACTACTACTGGTCTTCCAGGGAACGATCAAATCGTATACTGTTTGAGACATTACTCCCATGGAGGAAAGTGCGCATGATGACTGTTGTATTCAATCCCGATGCAATTTCAGTGTTTCTTCAACACTCTGATAGTCCACAGATTACAGAATGCCTCCAGATGTGCATCGGAAACTACTACTGGTCTTCCATTGAACTATCAAAGCGTATACTGTTTGAGACTTTAGTCCCATGGAGGTAAGTGCACATGGTGACTGTTGTATTCAATATCGATGCAATTTGTGTGTTTCATCAACACTCTGAAAGTCCACAGATTACAGAATGACTCCAGATGGGCTTTGGAAACTACTACTGGTCTTCCAGGGAACGATCAAAGCGTATACTGTTTGAGACATTAGTCCCATGGAGGAAAGTGCGAATGGTGACTGTTGTATTCAATCCCGGTGCAATTTCTGTGTTTCATCAACACTCTGATAGTCCACAGATTACAGAGTGCCTCCAGATGTGCATCGGAAACTACTACTGGTCTTCCAGGGAAAGAGCAAAACGTAGACTGTTTGAGACATTACTCACATGGAGGAAAGTGCGCATCGTGCCTGTTGTATTCAGTCCCGATGCAATTTCAGTGCTTCATCAACACTCTGATAGTCCACAGATTACAGAATGCCTCCAGATGTGCATAGGAAACTACTACAGGTCTTCCAGGGAACGATCAAAGCGTAGACTGTTTGAGATATTACTCCCAAGTGGGAAAGTGCGCATGGTGACTGTTGTATTCCATCCCGATGCAATTTCAGTGTTTCATCAACACTTTGAAGGTCCACAGATTACAGAATGCCTAGAGATGTGCATCGGAAACTACTACTGGTCTTTCAGGGAACGATCAAAGCGTAGACTGTTTGAGACATTAATCCCATGGAGGTAAGTGCACATGGTGACTGTTGTATTCAATCCCGATGCAATTTCTGTGTTTCATCAACACTCTAATAGTCCACAGATTACCGAATACCTCCAAATGTGCATCGGAAACTACTACTGGTCTTCCAGGGAACGATCAAAACGTAGACAGGTTGAGACATTACTCCCGTGGAGAAAAGCCCGCAGGGTGTCTGTTGTATTCAATCCCAATGCAATTTGTGTGTTTCATCAACACTCTGAAAGTCCACAGATTACAGAACGACTTCAAATGGGCTTCGGAAACTACTACTGGTCTTCCAGGGAACGATCAAAGCGTACACTGTTTAGACATTAGTCCCATGGAGGAAAGTGCGAATGGTGACTGTTGTATTCAATCCCTATGCAATTTCTGTGTTTCATCAACACTCTGATAGTCCACAGATTACAGAGTGCCTCCAGATGTGCATCGGAAACTACTACTGGTCTTCCAGGGAAAGATCAAAACGTAGACTGTTTGAGACATTACTCACATGGAGGAAAGTGCGCATGGTGCCTGTTGTATTCAGTCCCGATGCAATTTCTGTGTTTCATCAACACTCTGAAAGTCCACAGATTACAGAATGCCTCCAGATGTGCATCGGAAACTACTACTGGTCTTCCAGGGAACGATCAAAGCGTATACTGTTTGAGACACTAGTCCCATGGAGGAAAGTGCGCATGGTGACTGTTGTATTCAATCCCGATGCAATTTCTGTGTTTCATCAACACTTTGAAGGTCCACAGATTACAGAATGCCTCCAGATGTACATCGAAAACTACTACAGGTCTTCCAGGGAACGATCAAAGCGTAGACTGTTTGAGATATTACTCCCATGTAGGAAAGTGCGCATGGTGACCGTTGTATTCAATCTCGATGCAATTTCTGTGTTTCATCAACACTCGGATAGTCCACAGATTACATAATGCCTCCAGATGTGCATCGGAAACTACTACTGGTCTTCCAGGGAGCGATCAAAGCGTAGACCGTTTGAGACATTACTCACATGGAGGAAAGTGCGCATGGTGAATGTTGTATTCAATCCCGAGGAAATTTCTGTGTTTCATCAACACTTTGAAGGTCCACAGATTACATAATGCCTCCAGATGTGCATCGGAATCTCCTACTGGTCTTCCAGAAAACGATCAAAGCGTAGGCTCTTAGAGACATTACTCCCATGGAGGGAAGTGCGCATGGTGACTGTTGTATTCAATCCCGATGCAATTTCTGTGTTTCATCAACACTCTAATAGTCCACAGATTACCGAATCCCTCCAAATGTGCATCGGAAACTACTACTGGTCTTCCAGGAACGATCAAAGCGTAGACAGTTTGAGACATTACTCCCGCGGAGAAAAGCCCGCATGGTGTCTGTTCCATTCAATCCCGATGCAAATTGTGTGTTTCATCAACACTCTGAAAGTCCACAGATTGCAGAATGACTCCAGATGGGCTTCGGAAACTACTACTGGTCTTCCAGGGAACGATCAAAGCGTATGCTGTTTGAGACATTAGTCCCATGGAGGAAAGTGCGAATGGTGACTGTTGTATTCAATCCCGATGCAATTTCTGTGTTTCATCAACACTCTGATAGTCCACAGATTACAGAGTGCCTCCAGATGTGCATCGGAAACTACTACTGGTCTTCCAGGGAAAGATCAAAACGTAGACTGTTTGAGACATTACTCACATGGAGGAAAGTGCGCATGGTGCCTGTTGTATTCAGTCCCGATGCAATTTCTGTGTTTCATCAACACTCTGAAAGTCCACAGATTACAGAATGAATCCAGATGAGCATCGGAAACTACTACTGGTCTTCCAGGGAACGAACAAAGCGTATACTGTTTGAGACATTAGTCCCATGGAGGAGAGTGCGCATGGTGACTGTTGTATTCAATCACGATGCAATTTCTGTGTTTCATCAACACTTTGAAGGTCCACAGATTACAGAATGCCTCCAGATGTGCATCGGAAACTACTACTGGTCTTCCAGGGAACGATCAAAGCGTAGACTTTTTGAGACATTACTCCCATGGAGGATTGTGCGCATGGTCACTGTTGTATTCAATCCCGATGCAATTTCTGTGTTTCATCAACACTCTAATAGTCCACAGATTACCGAATACCTCCAAATGGGCATGGGAAACTACTACTGGTGTTCCAGGAAACGATCAAAGCGTACACAGTTTGAGACATTACTCCCGTGGAGAAAAGCCCGCATGGTGTCTGTTGTATTCAATCCCGATGCAATTTGTGTGTTTCATCAACACTCTGAAAGTCCACAGATTACAGAATGACTCCAGATGGGCTTCGGAAACTACTACTGGTCTTCCAGGGAACGATCAAAGCGTATACTGTTTGGGAGATTAGTCCCATGGAGGAAAGTGCGAATGGTGACTGTTGTATTCAATCCCGATGCAATTTCTGTGTTTCATCAACACTCTGATAGTCCACAGATTACAGAGTGCCTCTAGATGTGCATCGGAAACTACTACTGGTCTTCCAGGGAAAGATCAAAACGTAGACTGTTTGAGACATTACTCACATGGAGGAAAGTGCGCATGGTGCCTGTTGTATTCAGTCCCGATGCAATGTCTGTGTTTCATCAACACTCTGAAAGTCCACAGATTACAGAATGCCTCCTGATGTGCATCGGAAACTACTACTGGTCTTCCAGGAAACGATCAAAGCGTATACTGTTTGAGACATTAGTCCCATGGAGGAAAGTGCGCATGGTGACTGTTGTATTCAATCCCGATGCAATTTCTGTGTTTCATCAACACTTTGAAGGTTCACAGATTACAGAATGCCTCCAGATGTACATCGAAAACTACTACAGGTCTTCCAGGGAACGATCAAATCGTAGACAGTTTGAGCCATTACTCCCGTGGAGAAAAGCCCGCATGGTGCCTGTTGTATTCAATCCCAATGCTATTTCTGTGTTTAATAAACACTCTGATTGTCTGCAGATTACAGAATGACTCCAAATGGGCCTCGGAAACTACCACTGGTCTTCCAGGGAGCGATCAAAGTGTAGACAGTTTGAGACAATACTCCCATGGAGAAAAGCCTGCATAGTGCCTGTTGTATTCAATCCCGATGCAATTATTGTGTTTCATCAACACTCTGAATGTCCACAGATTACAGAATGCCTCCAAATGTGCATCGGAAACTACTACTGGTCTTCCAGGGAACGATTAAAGCGTAGACAGTTTGAGACATTACTCATGTGGCGAAAAGCCCGCATGGTGCCTGTTGTATTTAATCCCGATGCTATGTCTGTGTTTAATCAACACTCTGACTGTCCACAGATTACAGAATGACTCCAGATGGGTTTCGGAAACTACTACTGGTCTTCCAGGGAACGATCAAAATATAGACCGTTTGAAACATTACTCACATGGAGGAAGGTTCGCATGGTTACTGTTGTATTCAATCCCGATGCAATTTTTGTGTTTCATCAACACTTTGAAGGTCCACAGATTACAGAATGCCTACAGATGTGAATCGGAAACTACTACTGGTCTTCCAGAAAACGATCAAAGCGTTGACTCTTAGAGACACTACTCCCATGGAGGAAAGTGCTTATGGTGACTGTTGTATTCCATCCCGATGCAATTTCTGTGTTTCATCAACACTTTGAAGGTCCACAGATTACAGAATGCCTCCAGATGTGAATCGGAAACTACTACTGGTCTTCCAGAAAACGATCAAAGCGTTGACTCTTAGAGACACTACTCCCATGGAGGAAAGTGCTTATGGTGACTGTTGTATTCCATCCCGATGCAATTTCTGTGTTTCATCAACACTCTGAAAGTCCACAGATTACAGAATGACTCCAGATGGGCTTCGGAAACTACTACTGGTCTTCCAGGGAATGATCAAAGCGTATACTGTTTGAGACATTAGTCCCATGTAGGAAAGTGCGAATGGTGACTGTTGTATTCAATCCCGATGCAATTTCTGTGTTTCATCAACACTCTGATAGTCCACAGATTACAGAGTGCCTCCAGATGTGCATCGGAAACTACTACTGGTCTTCCAGGGAACGATCAAATCGTAGACTGTTTGAGACATTACTCCCATGGAGGAAAGTGCGCATGATGACTGTTGTATTCAATCCCGATGCAATTTCAGTGTTTCTTCAACACTCTGATAGTCCACAGATTACAGAATGCCTCCAGATGTGCATCGGAAACTACTACTGGTCTTCCATTGAACTATCAAAGCGTATACTGTTTGAGACCTTCGTCCCATGGAGGTAAGTGCACATGGTGACTGTTGTATTCAATCCCGATGCAATTTGTGTGTTTCATCAACACTCTGATAGTCCACAGATTACAGAGTGCCTCCAGATATGCATCGGAAACTACTACTGGTCTTCCAGGGAAAGATCAAAACGTAGACACTTTGAGAGATTACTCACATGGAGGAAAGTGCGCATGGTGCCTGTTGTATTCAGTCCCGATGCAATTTCTGTGTTTCATCAACACTCTGAAAGTCCACAGATTACAGAATGCCTCCAGATGTGCATCGGAAACTACTACTGGTCTTCCAGGGAACGATCAAAGCGTATACTGTTTGAGACATTAGTCCCATGGAGGAAAGTGCGCATGGTGACTGTTGTATTCAATCCCGATGCAATTTCTGTGTTTCATCAACACTTTGAAGGTCCACAGATTACAGAATGCCTCGAGATGTACATCGAAAACTACTACAGGTCTTCCAGGGAACGATCAAATCGTAGACCGTTTGAGACATTACTCACATGGAGGAAAGTGCGTATGGTGAATGTTGTATTCAATCCCGAGGAAATTTCTTTGTTTCATCAACACTTTGAAGGTCCACAGATTATAGAATGCCTCCAGATGTGCATCGGAAACTACTACTGGTCTTCCAGGGAACGATCAAAGCGTAGACTTTTTGAGACATTACTCCCATGGGGGAATGTGCGCATGGTGCCTGTTGTATTCAACCCCAATGCAATTTCTGTGTTTTATCAACACTCTGAAAGTCCACAGATTACAGAATGCCTTCAAATGTGCATCGTAAACTACTACTTGTCTTCCAGGGAACGATCAAATCGTAGACAGTTTGAGCCATTAATCCCGTGGAGAAAAGCCCGCATGGTGCCTGTTGTATTCAATCCCGATGCTATTTCTGTGTTTAATAAACACTCTGATTGTCTACAGATTACAGAATGACTCCAAATGGGCTTCGGAAACTACTACTGGTCTTCCAGGGAGCGATCAAAGTGTAGACAGTTTGAGACAATACTCCCATGGAGTAAAGCCTGCATAGTGGTTGTTGTATTCAATCCCGATGCAATTATTGTTTTTCATCAACACTCTGAATGTCCACAGATTACAGAATGCCTCCAGATGTGCATCGGAAACTACTAATGGTCTTCCAGGGAACGATCAAAGCGTAGACTGTTTGAGACAGTACTCCCATGGAGGAAAGTGCGCATGGTGACTGTTGTATTCAATCCCGATGCAATTTCTGTGTTTCATCAACAATCTGACTGTCCACAGATTACAGAATGCCTCCAAATGTGCATCGGAAACTACTACTGGTCTTCCAGGGAACGATTAAAGCGTAGACAGTTTGAGACATTACTCACGTGGCGAAAAGCCCGCATGGTGCCTGTTGTATTTAATCCCGATGCTATTTCTGTGTTTATTCAACACTCTGACTGTCTACAGATTACAGAATGACTCCAGATGGGTTTCGGAAACTACTACTGGTCTTCCAGGGAGCGATCAAAGCGTAGACAGTTTGAGACAATACTCTCATGGAGAAAAGCCTGCATGGTGCCTGTTGTATTCAATCCCGATGCAATTTCTGTGTTTCATCAACACTTTGAAAGTCCACAGATTACAGAATGCCTCCAGATGTGCATCGGAAACTACTACTGGTCTTCCAGGGAACGATCAAATCGTAGACTGTTTGAGACATTACTCCCATGGAGGAAAGTGCGCATGATGACTGTTGTATTCAATCCCGATGCAATTTCAGTGTTTCTTCAACACTCTGATAGTCCACAGATTACAGAATGCCTCCAGATGTGCATCGGAAACTACTACTGGTCTTCCATTGAACTATCAAAGCGTATACTGTTTGAGACCTTCGTCCCATGGAGGTATGTGCACATGGTGACTGTTGTATTCAATCCCGATGCAATTTCTGTGTTTCATCAACACTCTGATAGTCCACAGATTACAGAGTGCCTCCAGATGTGCATCGGAAACTACTACTGGTCTTCCAGGGAAAGAGCAAAACGTAGACTGTTTGAGACATTACTCACATGGAGGAAAGTGCGCATGGTGCCTGTTGTATTCAGTCCCGATGCAATTTCAGTGTTTCATCAACACTCTGATAGTCCACAGATTACAGAATGCCTCCAGATGTGCATAGGAAACTACTACAGGTCTTCCAGGGAACGATCATAGCGTAGACTGTTTGAGATATTACTCCCAAGTGGGAAAGTGCGAATGGTGACTGTTGTATTCAATCCCTATGCAATTTCTGTGTTTCATCAACACTCTGATAGTCCACAGATTACAGAGTGCCTCCAGATGTGCATCGGAAACTACTACTGGTCTTCCAGGGAACGATCAAAGCGTATACTGTTTGAGACATTAGTCCCATGGAGGAAAGTGCGCATGGTGACTGTTGTATTCAATCCCGATGCAATTTCTGTGTTTCATCAACACTCTAATAGTCCACAGATTACCGAATACCTCCAAATGTGCATCGGAAACTACTACTGGTCTTCCAGGAACGATCAAAGCGTAGACAGTTTGAGACATTACTCCCGTGGAGAAAAGCCCGCATGGTGTCTGTTGTATTCAATCCCGACGCAAATTGTGTGTTTCATCAACACTCTGAAAGTCCACAGATTACAGAATGACTCCAGATGGGCTTCGGAAACTACTACTGGTCTTCCAGGGAACGATCAAAGCGTATACTGTTTGAGACATTAGTCCCATGTAGGAAAGTGCGAATGGTGACTGTTGTATTCAATCCCGATGCAATTTCTGTGTTTCATCAACACTCTGATAGTCCACAGATTACAGAGTGCCTCCAGATGTGCATCGGAAACTACTACTGGTCTTCCAGGGTAAGATCAAAACGTAGACTGTTTGAGACATTACTCACATGGAGGAAAGTGCGCATGGTGCCTGTTGTATTCAGTCCCGATGCAATTTCTGTGTTTCATCAACACTCTGAAAGTCCACAGATTACAGAATGACTCCAGATGGGCTTCGGAAACTACTACTGGTCTTCCAGGGAATGATCAAAGCGTATACTGTTTGAGACATTAGTCCCATGTAGGAAAGTGCGAATGGTGACTGTTGTATTCAATCCCGATGCAATTTCTGTGTTTCATCAACACTCTGATAGTCCACAGATTACAGAGTGCCTCCAGATGTGCATCGGAAACTACTACTGGTCTTCCAGAGAACGATCAAAGCGTATACTGTTTGAGACATTAGTCCCATGGAGGAGAGTGCAAATGGTGACTGTTGTATTCAATCCCGATGAAATTTCTGTGTTTCATCAACACTTTGAAGGTCCACAGATTACAGAATGCCTCCAGATGTGCATCGGAAACTACTACTGGTCTTCCAGGGAACGATCAAAGCGTAGACTTTTTGAGACATTACTCCCATGGAGGAATGTGCGCATGGTGCCTGTTGTATTCAACCCCAATGCAATTTCTGTGTTTTATCAACACTCTGATAGTCCACAGATTACAGAATGCCTCCAAATGTGCATCGTAAACTACTACTTGTCTTCCAGGGAACGATCAAATCGTAGACAGTTTGAGCCATTACTCCCGTGGAGAAAAGCCCGCATGGTGCCTGTTGTATTCAATCCGGATGCTATATCTGTGTTTAATAAACACTCTGATTGTCTACAGATTACAGAATGACTCCAAATGGGCTTCGGAAACTACTACTGGTCTTCCAGGGAGCGATCAAAGTGTAGACAGTTTGAGAGAATCCTCCCACGGAGAAAAGCCTGCATAGTGCCTGTTGTATTCAATCCCGATGCAATTATTGTGTTTCATCAACACTCTGAATGTCCACAGATTACAGAATGCCTCCAGATTTGCATCGGAAACTACTAATGGTCTTCCAGGGAACGATCAAAGCGTAGACTGTTTGAGACAGTACTCCCATGGAGGAAAGTGCGCATGGTGACTGTTGTATTCAATCCCTATGCAATTTCTGTGTTTCATCAACAATCTGACTGTCCACAGATTACAGAATGCCTCCAAATGTGCATCGGAAACTACTACTGGTCTTCCAGGGAACTATTAAAAGCCTAGACAGTTTGAGACATTACTCACGTGGCGAAAAGCCCGCATGATGCCTGTTGTATTTAATCCCGATGCTAATTCTGTGTTTAATCAACACTCTGACTGTCCACAGATTACAGAATGACTCCAGATGGGTTTCGGAAACTACTACTGGTCTTCCAGGGAGCGATCAAAGTGTAGACAGTTTGAGACAATACTCCCATGGAGAAAAGCCTGCATAGTGCCTGTTGTATTCAATCCCGATGCAATTATTGTGTTTCATCAACACTTTGAAAGTCCACAGATTACAGAATGCCTCCAGATGTGCATCGGAAACTACTACTGGTCTTCCAGGGAACGATCAAATCGTAGACTGTGTGAGACATTACTCCCATGGAGAAAAGTGCGCATGATGACTGTTGTATTCAATCCCGATGCAATTTCAGTGTTTCTTCAACACTCTGATAGTCCACAGATTACAGAATGCCTCCAGATGTGCATCGGAAACTACTACTGGTCTTCCAGGGAACTATCAAAGCGTATACTGTTTGAGACTTCAGTCCCATGGAGGTAAGGGCACATGGTCCCTGTTGTATTCAGTCCCGATGCAATTTCAGTGTTTCATCAACACTCTGATAGTCCACAGATTACAGAATGCCTCCAGATGTGCATCGGAAACTACTACTGGTCTTCCAGGGAACGATCAAAGCGTAGACAGTTTGAGATATTACTCCCAAGTAGGAAAGTGCGCATGGTGACTGTTGTATTCCATCCCGATGCAATTTCTGTGTTTCATCAACACTTTGAAGGTCCACAGATTACAGAATGCCTCCAGATGTGCATCGGAAACTACTACTGGTCTTTCAGGGAACGATCAAAGCGTAGACTCTTTGAGACATTACTCCCATGGAGGGAAGTGCGCATGGTGACTGTTGTATTCAGTCCCGATGCAATTTCTGTGTTTCATCAACACTCTAATAGTCCACAGATTACCGAATACCTCCAAATGTGCATCGGAAACTACTACTGGTCTTCCAGGGAACGATGAAAGCGTAGACAGTTTGAGACATTACTCCCGTGGAGAAAAGCCCGCATGGTGTCTGTTGTATTCATTCCCGATGCAATTTGTGTGTTTCATCAACACTCTGAAAGTCCACAAATTACAGAATGCCTCCAGATGTGCATCGGAAACTACTACTGGTCTTCCAGGGAACGATCAAAGCGTATTCTGTTTAAGACATTAGTCCCATGAAGAAAAGTGCGCATGGTGACTGTTGTATTCAATCCCGATGCAATTTCTGTGTTTCATCAACACTTTGAAGGTCCACAGATTACAGAATGCCTCCACATGTACATCGAAAACTAGTACAGGTCTTCCAGGGAACGATCAAAGCGTAGACTGTTTGAGATATTACTCCCATGTAGGAAAGTGCGCATGGTGACTGTTGTATTCAATCTCGATGCAATTTCTGTGTTTCATCAACACTCGGATAGTCCACAGATTACATAATGCCTCCAGATGTGCATCGGAAACTACTACTGGTCTTCCAGGGAGCGATCAAAGCGTAGACCGTTTGAGACATTACTCACATGGAGGAAAGTGCGATGGTGAATGTTGTATTCAATCCCGAGGAAATTTCTGTAATTCATCAACACTTTGAAGGTCCTCAGATTACATAATGCCTCTAGATGTGCATCGGAAACTACTACTGGTCTTCCAGGGAACGATCAAATCGTAGACTGTTTGAGATATTACTCCCATGTAGGAAAGTGCGCATGGTGACTGTTGTATTCAATCTCGATGCAATTTCTGTGTTTCATCAACACTCTGATAGTCCACAGATTACATAATGCCTCCAGATGTGCATCGGAAACTACTACTGGTCTTCCAGGGAGCGATCAAAGCGTAGACTGTTTGAGACATTACTCCCATGGAGGAAAGTGCGCATGGTAACTGTTGTAATCCATCCCGATGCAATTTCTGTGTTTCATCAACACTTTGAAGGTCCACAGATTACAGAATGCCTCCAGATGTGCATCGGAATCTACTACTGGTCTTCCAGGGAACGATCAAAGCGTAGACCGTTTGAGACATTACTCACATGGAGGAAAATGCGCATAGTGACTGTTGTATTCAATGCCTTTGCAATTTCTGTGTCTCATCAAAACTTTGAAGGTCCACAGATTACAGAATGAATCCAGAAGTGCATGGGAAACTACAACTGGTCTTCCAGGGAACGATCAAATCGTAGACTGTTTGAGACATTACTCACATGGAGGAAAGTGCGCATGGTGCCTGTTGTATTCAGTCCCGATGCAATTTCAGTGTTTCATCAACACTCTGATAGTCCACAGATTACAGAATGCCTCCAGATGTGCATCGGAAACTACTACAGGTCTTCCAGGGAACGATCAAAGCGTAGACTGTTTGAGATATTACTCCCAAGTAGGAAAGTGCGTATGGTGACTGTTGTATTCTATCCCGATGCAATTTCTGTGTTTCATCAACACTTTGAAGGTCCACAGATTACAGAATGCCTCCAGATGTGCATCGGAAACTACTACTGGTCTTTCAGGGATCGATCAAAGCGTAGACTCTTAGAGACATTACTCCCGTGGAGGGAAGTGCGCATGGTGACTGTTGTATTCAATCCCGATGCAATTTCTGTGTTTCATCAACACTCTAATAGTCCACAGATTACCGAATACCTCCAAATGTGCATCGGAAGCTACTACTGGTCTTCCACGGAACGATGAAAGCGTAGACAGTTTGAGACATTACTCCCGTGGAGAAAAGCCCGCAGGGTGTCTGTTGTATTCAATCCCGATGCAATTTGTGTGTTTCATCAACACTCTGAAAGTCCACAGATTACAGAATGACTCCAGATGGGCTTCGGAAACTACTACTGGTCTTCCAGGGAATGATCAAAGCGTATACTGTTTGAGACATTAGTCCCATGGAGGAAAGTGCGAATGGTGACTGTTGTATTCAATCCCGATGCAATTTCTGTGTTTCATCAACACTCTGATAGTCCACAGATTACAGAGTGCCTCCAGATGTGCATCGGAAACTACTACTGGTCTTCCAGGGAAAGATCAAAACGTAGACTGTTTGAGACATTACTCACATGGAAGAAAGTGCGCATGGTGCCTGTTGTATTCAGTCCCGATGCAATTTCTGTGTTTCATCAACACTCTGAAAGTCCACAGATTACAGAATGCCTCCAGATGTGCATCGGAAACTACTACTGGTCTTCCAGGGAACGATCAAAGCGTATACTGTTTGAGATATTAGTCCCATGGAGGAAAGTGCGCATGGTGACTGTTGTATTCAATCCCGATGCAATTTCTGTGTTTCATCAACACTTTGAAGGTCCACAGATTACAGAATGCCTCCACATGTACATCGAAAACTACTACAGGTCTTCCAGGGAACGATCAAAGCGTAGACTGTTTGAGATATTACTCCCATGTAGGAAAGTGCGCATGGTGACTGTTGTATTCAATCTCGATGCAATTTCTGTGTTTCATCAACACTCGGATAGTCCACAGATTACATAATGCCTCCAGATGTGCATCGGAAACTACTACTGGTCTTCCAGGGAGCGATCAAAGCGTAGACCGTTTGAGATATTACTCACATGGAGGAAAGTGCGCATGGTGAATGTTGTATTCAATCCCGAGGAAATTTCTGTGTTTCATCAACACTTTGAAGGTCCTCAGATTACATAATGCCTCCAGATGTGCATCGGAAACTACTACTGGTCTTCCAGGGAACGATCAAAGCGTAGACTGTTTGAGATATTACTCCCATGTAGGAAAGTGCGCATGGTGAGTGTTGTATTCAATCTCGATGCAATTTCTGTGTTTCATCAACACTCTAATAGTCCACAGATTACCGAATACCTCCAAATGTGCATCGGAAACTACTACTGGTCTTCCAGGGAACGATGAAAGCGTAGACAGTTTGAGACATTACTCCCGTGGAGAAAAGCCCGCATGGTGTCTGTTGTATTCAATCCCGATGCAATTTGTGTGTTTCATCAACACTCTGAAAGTCCACAGATTACAGAATGACTCCAGATGGGCTTCGGAAACTACTACTGGTCTTCCAGGGAACGATCAAAGCGTATACTGTTTGAGACATTAGTCCCATGGAGGAAAGTGCGAATGGTGACTGTTGTATTCAATCCCGATGCAATTTCTGTGTTTCATCAACACTCTGATAGTCCACAGATTACAGAGTGCCTCCAGATGTGCATCGGAAACTACTACTGGTCTTCCAGGGAAAGATCAAAACGTAGACTCTTTGAGACATTACTCACATGGAGGAAAGTGCGCATGGTGCCTGTTGTATTCAGTCCCGATGCAATTTCTGGGTTTCATCAACACTCTGAAAGTCCACAGATTACAGAATGCCTCCAGATGTGCATCGGAAACTACTACTGGTCTTCCAGGGAACGATCAAAGCGTATACTGTTTGAGACATTAGTCCCATGGAGGAAAGTGCGCATGGTGACAGTTGTATTCAGTCCCGATGCAATTTCAGTGTTTCATCAACACTCTGATAGTCCACAGATTACAGAATGCCTCCAGATGTGCATCGGAAACTACTACAGGTCTTCCAGGGAACGATCAAAGCGTAGACTGTTTGAGATATTACTCCCAAGTAGGAAAGTGCGTATGGTGACTGTTGTATTCTATCCCGATGCAATTTCTGTGTTTCATCAACACTTTGAAGGTCCACAGATTACAGAATGCCTCCAGATGTGCATCGGAAACTACTACTGGTCTTTCAGGGATCGATCAAAGCGTAGACTCTTAGAGACATTACTCCCGTGGAGGGAAGTGCGCATGGTGACTGTTGTATTCAATCCCGATGCAATTTCTGTGTTTCATCAACACTCTAATAGTCCACAGATTACCGAATACCTCCAAATGTGCATCGGAAGCTACTACTGGTCTTCCACGGAACGATGAAAGCGTAGACAGTTTGAGACATTACTCCCGTGGAGAAAAGCCCGCAGGGTGTCTGTTGTATTCAATCCCGATGCAATTTGTGTGTTTCATCAACACTCTGAAAGTCCACAGATTACAGAATGACTCCAGATGGGCTTCGGAAACTACTACTGGTCTTCCAGGGAATGATCAAAGCGTATACTGTTTGAGACATTAGTCCCATGGAGGAAAGTGCGAATGGTGACTGTTGTATTCAATCCCGATGCAATTTCTGTGTTTCATCAACACTCTGATAGTCCACAGATTACAGAGTGCCTCCAGATGTGCATCGGAAACTACTACTGGTCTTCCAGGGAAAGATCAAAACGTAGACTGTTTGAGACATTACTCACATGGAAGAAAGTGCGCATGGTGCCTGTTGTATTCAGTCCCGATGCAATTTCTGTGTTTCATCAACACTCTGAAAGTCCACAGATTACAGAATGCCTCCAGATGTGCATCGGAAACTACTACTGGTCTTCCAGGGAACGATCAAAGCGTATACTGTTTGAGATATTAGTCCCATGGAGGAAAGTGCGCATGGTGACTGTTGTATTCAATCCCGATGCAATTTCTGTGTTTCATCAACACTTTGAAGGTCCACAGATTACAGAATGCCTCCACATGTACATCGAAAACTACTACAGGTCTTCCAGGGAACGATCAAAGCGTAGACTGTTTGAGATATTACTCCCATGTAGGAAAGTGCGCATGGTGACTGTTGTATTCAATCTCGATGCAATTTCTGTGTTTCATCAACACTCGGATAGTCCACAGATTACATAATGCCTCCAGATGTGCATCGGAAACTACTACTGGTCTTCCAGGGAGCGATCAAAGCGTAGACCGTTTGAGATATTACTCACATGGAGGAAAGTGCGCATGGTGAATGTTGTATTCAATCCCGAGGAAATTTCTGTGTTTCATCAACACTTTGAAGGTCCTCAGATTACATAATGCCTCCAGATGTGCATCGGAAACTACTACTGGTCTTCCAGGGAACGATCAAAGCGTAGACTGTTTGAGATATTACTCCCATGTAGGAAAGTGCGCATGGTGAGTGTTGTATTCAATCTCGATGCAATTTCTGTGTTTCATCAACACTCTAATAGTCCACAGATTACCGAATACCTCCAAATGTGCATCGGAAACTACTACTGGTCTTCCAGGGAACGATGAAAGCGTAGACAGTTTGAGACATTACTCCCGTGGAGAAAAGCCCGCATGGTGTCTGTTGTATTCAATCCCGATGCAATTTGTGTGTTTCATCAACACTCTGAAAGTCCACAGATTACAGAATGACTCCAGATGGGCTTCGGAAACTACTACTGGTCTTCCAGGGAACGATCAAAGCGTATACTTTTTGAGACATTAGTCCCATGGAGGAAAGTGCGAATGGTGACTGTTGTATTCAATCCCGATGCAATTTCTGTGTTTCATCAACACTCTGATAGTCCACAGATTACAGAGTGCCTCCAGATGTGCATCGGAAACTACTACTGGTCTTCCAGGGAAAGATCAAAACGTAGACTCTTTGAGACATTACTCACATGGAGGAAAGTGCGCATGGTGCCTGTTGTATTCAGTCCCGATGCAATTTCTGTGTTTCATCAACACTCTGAAAGTCCACAGATTACAGAATGCCTCCAGATGTGCATCGGAAACTACTACTGGTCTTCCAGGGAACGATCAAAGCGTATACTGTTTGAGACATTAGTCCCATGGAGGAAAGTGCGCATGGTGACAGTTGTATTCAATCTCGATGCAATTTCTGTGTTTCATCAACACTCTGATAGTCCACAGATTACATAATGCCTCCAGATGTGCATCGGAAACTACTACTGGTCTTCCAGGGAGCGATCAAAGCGTAGACTGTTTGAGACATTACTCCCATGGAGGAAAGTGCGCATGGTAACTGTTGTAATCCATCCCGATGCAATTTCTGTGTTTCATCAACACTTTGAAGGTCCACAGATTACAGAATGCCTCCAGATGTGCATCGGAAACTACTACTGGTCTTCCAGGGAACGATCAAAGCGTAGACCGTTTGAGACATTACTCATATGTAGGAAAGTCCGCATAGTGACTGTTGTATTCAATCCCGATGCAATTTCTGTGTTTCATCAACACTTTGAAGGTTCACAGTTTACATAATGCCTCCAGATGTGCATCGGAAACTACTACTGGTCTTCCAGAAAACGATCAAAGCGTAGACTCTTAGAGACGTTACTCCAATGGAGGAAAGTGCGCATGGTGACTGTTGTATACAATCCCAATGCAATTTCTGTGTTTCATCAACACTTTGAAGGTCCACAGATTACAGAATGCCTCCAGATCTGCATCGGAAACTACTACTGGTCTTCCAGGGAACTGTCAAAGCGTAGACCGTTTGAGACATTACTCACATGGAGGAAAGTGCGAATAGTGACTGTTGTATTCAATCCCGATGCAATTTCTGTGTTTCATCAACACTTTGAAGGTTCACAGATTACATAATGCCTCCAGATGTGCATCGGAAACTACTACTGGTCTTCCAGAAAACGATCAAAGCGTAGACTCTTAGAGACGTTACTCCCATGGAGGAAAGTGCACATGGTGACTGTTGTATACAATCCCAATGCAATTTCTGTGTTTCATCAACACTTTGAAAGTCCACAGATTACAGAATGCCTCCAGATGTACATCGAAAACTACTACTGGTCTTCCAGTGAACGATCAAAGCGTAGACTGTTTGAGATATTACTCCCATGTAGGAATGTGCGCATGGTGAATGTTGTATTCAATCCCGATGCAATTGCTGTGTTTCATCAACACTCTGATAGTCCACAGATTACAGAATACCTCCAAATGTGCATCGGAAACTACTACTGGTCTTCCAGGGAACGATCAAAACGTAGGAAGTTTGAGACATTACTCCGTGGAGAATAGCCCGCATGGTGCCTGTTGTATTCAATCACGATGCAATTTCTGTGTTTCATCAACACTTTGAAGGTCCACAGATTACAGAATGAATCCAGAAGTGCATGGGAAACTACTACTGGTCTTCCAGGGAACGATCAAATCGTAGACTGTTTGAGACATTACTCCCATGGAGGAAAGTGCGCATGATGACTGTTGTATTCAATCCCGATGCAATTTCAGTGTTTCTTCAACACTCTGATAGTCCACAGATTACAGAATGACTCCAGATGTGCATCGGAAACTACTACTGGTCTTCCAGGGAACTATCAAAGCGTATACTGTTTGAGACTTTAGTCCCATGGAGGTAAGTGCACATGGTGACTGTTGTATTCAATCCTGATGCAATTTGTGTGTTTCATCAACACTCTGAAAGTTCACAGATTACAGAATGACTCCAGATGGGCTTCGGAAACTACTACTGGTCTTCCAGGGAACGATCAAAGCGTATACTGTTTGAGACATTAGTCCCATGGAGGAAAGTGCGAATGGTGACTGTTGTATTCAATCCCGATGCAATTTCTGTGTTTCATCAACACTCTGATAGTCCACAGATTACAGAGTGCCTCCAGATGTGCATCGGAAACTACTACTGGTCTTCCAGGGAAAGATCAAAACGTAGACTGTTTGTGACATTACTCACATGGAGGAAAGTGCGCATGGTGCCTGTTGTATTCAGTCCCGATGCAATTTCAGTGTTTCATCAACACTCTGATAATCCACAGATTACAGAATGCCTCCAGATGTGCATCGGAAACTACTACAGGTCTTCCAGGGAACGATCAAAGCGTAGACTGTTGGAGATATTACTCCCAAGTAGGAAAGTGCGCATGGTGACTGTTGTATTCCATCCCGATGCAATTTCTGTGTTTCATCAACACTTTGAAGGTCCACAGATTACAGAATGCCTCCAGATGTGCATCGGAAACTACTACTGGTCTTTCAGGGATCGATCAAAGCGTAGACTCTTTGAGACATTACTCCCAAGTAGGAAAGTGCGCATGGTGACTGTTGTATTCAATCCCGATGCAATTTCTGTGTTTCATCAACACTTTGAAGGTCCTCAGATTACATAATGCCTCCAGATGTGCTTCGGAAACTACTACTGGTCTTCCAGGGAACGATCAAAGCGTAGACTGTTTGAGATATTACTCCCATGTAGGAAACTGCGCATGGTGACTGTTGTATTCAATCTCAATGCAATTTCTGTGTTTCATCAACACTCTGATAGTCCACAGATTACATAATGCCTCCAGATGTGCATCGGAAACTACTACTGGTCTTCCAGGGAGCGATCAAAGCGTAGACTGTTTGAGACATTACTCCCATGGAGGAAAGTGCGCATGGTAACTGTTGTAATCCATCCCGATGCAATTTCTGTGTTTCATCAACACTTTGAAGGTCCACAGATTACAGAATGCCTCCAGATGTGCATCGGAAACTACTACTGGTCTTCCAGGGAACGATCAAAGCGTAGACCGTTTGAGACATTACTCACATGGAGGAAAGTGCGCTTAGTGACTGTTGTATTCAATCCCGATGCAATTTCTGTGTTTCATCAACACTTTGAAGGTTCACAGATCACATAATGCCTCCAAATGTGCATCGGAAACTACTACTGGTCTTCCAGAAAACGATCAAAGCGTAGACTCTTAGAGACGTTACTCCCATGGAGGAAAGTGCGCATGGTGACTGTTGTATACAATCCCAATGCAATTTCTGTGTTTCATCAACACTTTGAAGGTCCACAGATTACAGAATGCCTCCAGATGTACATCGAAAACTACTACTGGTCTTCCAGTGAACGATCAAAGCGTAGACTGTTTGAGATATTACTCCCATGTAGGAAACTGCGCATGGTGAATGTTGTATTCAATCCCGATGCAATTGCTGTGTTTCATCAACACTCTGATAGTCCACGGATTACAGAATACCTCCAAATGTGCATCGGAAACTACTACTGGTCTTCCAGGGAACGATCAAAACGTAGAAAGTTTGAGACATTACTCCGTGGAGAAAAGCCCGCAAGGTGCCTGTTGTATTCAATCACGATGCAATTTGTGTGTTTCATCAACACTCTGAAAGTCCACAGATTACAGAATGCCTCCAGATGTGCATCGGAAACTACTACTGGTCTTCCAGGGAACGATCAAAGCGTAGACTGTTTGAGACATTACTCACATGGAGGAAAGTGCGCATGGTGACAGTTGTATTCAATCCCGTTGCAATTTCTGTGTCTCATCAACACTTTGAAGGTCCACAGATTACAGAATGAATCCAGAAGTGCATGGGAAACTACTACTGGTCTTCCAGGGAACGATCAAATCGTAGACTGTTTGAGACTTTAGTCCCATGGAGGTAAGTGCACATGGTGACTGTTGTATTCAATCCTGATGCAATTTGTGTGTTTCTTCAACACTCTGAAAGTCCACAGATTACAGAATGACTCCAGATGGGCTTCGGAAACTACTACTGGTCTTCCAGGGAACGATCAAAGCGTATACTGTTTGAGACATTAGTCCCATGGAGGAAAGTGCGAATGGTGACAGTTGTATTCAATTTCGATGCAATTTCTGTGTTTCATCAACACTCTGATAGTCCACAGATTACAGAGTGCCTCCAGATGTGCATCGGAAACTACTACTGGTCTTCCAGGGAAAGATCAAAACGTAGACTGTTTGTGACATTACTCACATGGAGGAAAGTGCGCATGGTGCCTGTTGTATTCAGTCCCGATGCAATTTCAGTGTTTCATCAACACTCTGATAGTCCACAGATTACAGAATGCCTCCAGATGTGCATCGGAAACTACTACAGGTCTTCCAGGGAACGATCAAAGCGTAGACTGCTTGAGATATTACTCCCAAGTAGGAAAGTGGGCATGGTGACAGTTGTATTCCATCCCGATGCAATTTCTGTGTTTCATCAACACTTTGAAGGTCCACAGATTACAGAATGCCTCCAGATGTGCATCGGAAACTACTACTGGTCTTTCAGGGATCGATCAAAGCGTAGACTCTTTGAGACATTACTCCCATGGAGGGAAGTGCGCATGGTGACTGTTGTATTCAATCCCGATGCAATTTCTGTGTTTCATCAACACTCTAATTGTCCACAGATTACCGAATACCTCCAAATGTGCATCGGAAACTACTACTGGTCTTCCAGGGAACGATAAAAGCGTAGACAGTTTGAGACATTACTCCCGTGGAGAAAAGCCCGCATGGTGTCTGTTGTATTCAATCCCGATGCAATTTGTGTGTTTCATCAACACTCTGAAAGTCCACAGATTACAGAATGACTCCAGATGGGCTTCGGAAACTACTACTGGTCTTCCAGGGAACCATCAAAGCGTATACTGTTTGAGACATTAGTCCCATGGAGAAAAGTGCGAATGGTGACTGTTGTATTCAATCCCGATGCAATTTCTGTGTTTCATCAACACTCTGATAGTCCACAGATTACAGAGTGCCTCCAGATGTGCATCGGAAACTAGTACTGGTCTTCCAGGGAAAGATCAAAACGTAGACTGTTTGAGACATTACTCACATGGAGGAAAGTGCGCATGGTGCCTGTTGTATTCAGTCCCGATGCAATTTCTGTGTTTCATCAACACTCTGAAAGTCCAGAGATTACAGAATGCCTCCAGATGTGCATCGGAAACTACTACTGGTCTTCCAGTGAACGATCAAAGCGTATACTGTTTGAGACATTAGTCCCATGGAGGAAAGTGCGCATGGTGACTGCTGTATTCAATCCCGATGCAATTTCTGTGTTTCATCAACACTTTGAAGGTCCACAGATTACAGAATGCCTCCACATGTACATCGAAAACTACTACAGGTCTTCCAGGGAACGATCAAAGCGTAGACTGTTTGAGATATTACTCCCATGTAGGAAAGTGCGCATGGTGACTGTTGTATTCAATCTCGATGCAATTTCTGTGTTTCATCAACACTCTGATAGCCCACAGATTACATAATGCCTCCAGATGTGCATCGGAAACTACTACTGGTCTTCCAGGGAGCGATCAAAGCGTAGACCGTTTGAGACATTACTCACATGGAGGAAAGTGCGCATGGTGAATGTTGTATTCAATCCCGAGGAAATTTCTGTGTTTCATCAACACTTTGAAGGTCCTCAGATTACATAATGCCTCCAGATGTGCATCGGAAATTACTACTGGTCTTCCAGGGAACGTTCAAAGCGTAGACTGTTTGAGATATTACTCCCATGTAGGAAAGTGCGCATGGTGACTGTTGTATTCAATCTCGATGCTATTTCTGTGTTTCATCAACACTCTGATAGTCCACAGATTACATAATGCCTCCAGATGTGCATCGGAAACTACTACTGGTCTTCCAGGGAGCGATCAAAGCGTAGACTGTTTGAGCAATTACTCCCATGGAGGAAAGTGCGCATGGTATCTGTTGTAATCCATCCCGATGCAATTTCTGTGTTTCATCAACACTTTGAAGGTCCACAGATTACAGAATGCCTCCAGATGTACATCGAAAACTACTACTGGTCTTCCAGTGAACGATCAAAGCGTAGACTGTTTGAGATATTACTCCCATGTAGGAAAGTGCGCATGGTGAATGTTGTATTCAATCCCGATGCAATCGCTGTGTTTCATCAACACTCTGATAGTCCACAGATTACAGAATACCTCCAAATGTGCATCGGAAACTACTACTGGTCTTCCAGGGAACGATCAAAACGTAGAAAGTTTGAGACATTACTCCGTGGAGATAAGCCCGCATGGTGCCAGTTGTATTCAATCACGATGCAATTTGTGTGTTTCATCAACACTCTGAAAGTCCACAGATTACAGAATGCCTCCAGATGTGCATCGGAAACTACTACTGGTCTTCCAGGGAACGATCAAAGCGTAGACTGTTTGAGACATTACTCACATGGAGGAAAGTGCGCATGGTGACAGTTGTATTCAATCCCGTTGCAATTTCTGTGTCTCATCAACATTTTGAAGGTCCACAGATTACAGAATGAATCCAGAAGTGCATGGGAAACTACTACTGGTCTTCCAGGGAACGATCAAAGCGTAGACTGTAAGAGACATTACTCCCATGGAGGGAAGTGCGCTTGGTGACTCATGTATTCAATCCCGATGCAATTTCTGTGTTTCATCAAAACTGTGATAGTAAACATATTACTGAATGCCTCCAGACGTGCATCGGAAACTACTACTGGCCTTCCAGGGAACGATCAAAGCGTAGACTGTTTGAGACATTACTCCCATTAAGGAAAGTGCGCATGGTAACTGTTGTAATCCATCCCGATGCAATTTCTGTGTTTGATCAACACTTTGAAGGTCCACAGATTACAGAATGCCTCCAGATGTGCATCGGAAACTACTACTGGTCTTCCAGGGAACGATCAAAGCGTAGACATTTTGAGACATTACTCCCATGGAGGAATGTGCGCATGGTGCCTGTTGTATTCAACCCCAATGCAATTTCTGTGTTTCATCAACACTCTGATAGTCCACAGATTACAGAATGCCTCCAAATGTGCATCGTAAGCTACTACTTGTCTTCCAGGGAACGATCAAATCGTAGACAGTTTGAGACATTACTCCTGTGGAGAAAAGTCCGCATGGTGCCTGTTGTATTCAATCCCGATGCTATTTCTGTGTTTAATAAACACTCTGATTGTCTACAGATTACAGAATGACTCCAAACGGGCTTCGGAAACTACTACTGGTCTTCCAGGGAGCGATCAAAGTGTAGACAGTTTGAGACAATACTCCCATGGAGAAAAGCCTGCATGGTGCCTGTTGTATTCAATCCCGATGCAATTTCTGTGTTTCATCAACACTTTGAAAGTCCACAGATTACAGAATGCCTCCAGATGTGCATCGGAAACTACTACTGGTCTTCCAGGGAACGATCAAAGCGTAGACTGTTTGAGATATTACTCCCAAGTAGGAAAGTGCGCATGGTGACTGTTGTATTCAATCCCGATGCAATTTCTGTGTTTCATCAACACTTTTACGGTCCACAGATTACAGAATGCCTCCTGATGTACATCGAAAACTACTACTGATCTTCCAGGGAACGATCAAAGCGTAGACCGTTTGAGATATTACTCCCAAGTAGGAAAGTGCGCATGGTGACTGTTGTATTCAATCCCGATGCAATTAATGTGTTTCATCAACACTCGGATAGTCCACAGATTACATAATGCCTCCAGATGTGCATCGGAAACTACTACTGGTCTTCCAGGGAACGATCAAAATGTAGACCGTTTGAGACATTACTCACATGGAGGAAAGTTCGCATGGTTACTGTTGTATTCAATCCCGATGCAATTTCTGTGTTTCATCAAAACTGTGATAGTAAACATATTACTGAATGCCTCCAGACGTGCATCGGAAACTACTACTGGCCTTCCAGGGAACGATCAAAGCGTAGACTGTATGAGACATTACTCCCATGGAGGAAAGTGCGCATGGTAACTGTTGTATTCCATCCCGATGCAATTTCTGTGTTTCATCAACACTTTGAAGGTCCACAGATTACAGAATGCCTCCAGATGTGCATCGGAAACTACTACTGGTCTTCCAGGGAACGATCAAAGCGTAGACAGTTTCAGACATTACTCCCGTGGAGAAAAGCCCTCATGGTGCCTGTTGTATTTAATCCCGATGCTATTTCTGTGTTTAATCAACACTCTGACTGTCCACAGATTACAGAATGACTCCAGATGGGTTTCGGAAACTACTACTGGTCTTCCAGGGAGCGATCAAAGCGTAGACAGTTTGAGACAATACTCTCATGGAGAAAAGCCTGCATGTTGCCTGTTGTATTCAATCCCGATGCAATATCTGTGTTTCATCAACACTTTGAAAGTCCACAGATTACAGAATGCCTCCAGATGTGCATCGCTAACTACTACTGGTCTTCCAGGGAACGATCAAAGCGTAGACTGTTTGAGACATTACTCCCATGGAGGACAGTGCGCATGGTGACTGTTGTATTCAATCCCGATGCAATTTCTGTGTTTCATCAACACTTTGAAGCTCCACACATTACAGAATGCCTCCAGATGGACATCGAAAACTACTACTGGTCTTCCAGGGAACGATCAAAGCGTAGACTGTTTGAGATATTACTCCCAAGTAGGAAAGTGCGCATGGTGACTGTTGTATTCAATCCCGATGCAATTTCTGTGTTTCATCAACACTCGGATAGTCCACAGATTACATAATGCCTCCAGATGTGCATCGGAAACTACTACTGGTCTTCCAGGGAACGATCAAAGCGTAGACAGTTTCAGACATTACTCCCGTGGAGAAAAGCCAGCATGGTGTCTGTTGTATTCAATCCCGATGCAATTTGTGTGTTTCATCAACACTCTGAAAGTCCACAGATTACAGAATGACTCCAGATGGGCTTCGGAAACTACTACTGGTCTTCCAGGGAACGATCAAAGCGTATACTGTTTGAGACATTAGTCCCATGGAGGAAAGTGCGAATGGTGACTGTTGTATTCAATACCGATGCAATTTCTGTGTTTCATCAACACTCTGATAGTCCACAGATTACAGAGTGCCTCCAGATGTGCATCGGAAACTACTACTGGTCTTCCAGGGAAAGATCAAAACGTAGACTCTTAGAGACATTACTCCAATGGAGGGAAGTGCGCATGGTGACTGTTGTATTCAATCCCGAAGCAATTTCTGTTTTTCATCAACACTTTGAAGGTTCACAGATTACAGAATGCCTCCAGATGTGCATCGGAAACTACTACTGGTCTTTCAGGGAACGATCAAAGCGTAGACTGTTTGAGACATTAATCCCATGGAGGTAAGTGTGCATGGTGACTGTTGTATTCAATCCCGATGCAATTTCTGTGTTTCATCAACACTCTGATAGTCCACAGATTACAGAATACCTCCAAATGTGCATCGGAAACTACTACTGGTCTTCCAGGGAACGATCAAAGCGTAGACCGTTTGAGACATTACTCACATGGAGGAAAGTGCGCATAGTGACTGTTGTATTCAATCCCGATGCAATTTCTGTGTTTCATCAACACTTTGAATGTTCACAGATTACATAATGCCTCCAGATGTGCATCGGAAACTACTACTGGTCTTCCAGAAAACGATCAAAGCGTAGACTCTTAGAGACATTACTCAGATGGAGGAAAGTGGGCATGGTGACTGTTGTATTCAATCGCAATGCAATTTGTGTGTTTCATCAACACTCTGAAAGTCCACAGATTACAGAATGCCTCCAGATGTGCATCAGAAACTACTACTGGTCGTCTAGGGAGCGATCAAAGCGTAGACAGTTTGAGACATTACTCACATGGAGGAAAGTGCGCATGGTGACTGTTGTATTCAATCCCGTTGCAATTTCTGTGTCTCATCAACACTTTGAAGGTCCACAGATTACAGAATGAATTCAGATGTGCATGGGAAACTACTACTGGTCTTCCAGGGAACGATCAAGGCGTAGACTGTTTGAGACATTACTCCCATAGAGGGAAGTGCGCATGATGACTCTTGTAATCCCGATGCAATTTCTGTGTTTCATCAAAACTGTGATAGTAAAGATATTACTGAATGCCTCCTGACGTGCATCGGAAACTACTACTGGTCTTCCAGGGAAAGATCACAGCATAGACTGTTTGAGACATTACTCCCATGGAGGAAAGTGCGCATGGTGACTGTTGTATTCCATCCCGATGCAATTTCTGTGTTTCATCAACACTTTGAAGGACCAGAGACTACAGAATGCCTCCAGATGTGCATCGGAAACTACTACTGGTCTTCCAGGGAACGATCAAAGCGTAGACTTTTTGAGACATTACTCCCATGGAAGAATGTGCGCATGGTGCCTGTTGTATTCAACCCCGATGCAATTTCTGTGTTTTATCAACACTCTGATAGTCCACAGATTACCGAATGCCTCCAAATGAGCATCGTAAACTATTACTGGTATTCCAGGGAACGATCAAATCGTAGACAGTTTGAGATATTACTCCCGTGGAGAAAAGCCCGCATGGTGCCTGTTGTATTCCATCCCGATGCAATTTCTGTGTTTCATCAACACTCTGATTGTCCAGAGATTACAGAATGCCTCCAGATGTGCATCGGAAACTACTAATGGTCTTCCAGGGAACGATCTAAGCGTAGAGTGTTTGAGACAGTACTCCCATGGAGGAAAGTGCGCATGGTGACTGTTGTATTCAATCCCGATGCAATTTCTGTGTTTCATCAACAATCTGACTGTCCACAGATTACAGAATGCCTCCAAATTTGCATCGTAAACTACTACTGGTCTTCCAGGGAACGAGTAAAGCGTAGACAGTTTGAGACATTACTCACGTGGCGAAAAGCCCGCATGGTGCCTGTTGTATTTAATCCCGATGCTATTTCTGTTTTTAATCAACACTCTGACTATCCACAGATTACAGAATGACTTCAGATGGGCTTTGGAAACTACTACTGGTCTTCCAGGGAGCGATCACAATGTAGACCGTTTGAGACATTACTCACATGGAGGAAAGTGCGCATGGTGACTGTTGTATTCAATTCCGATGCAATTTCTGTGTGTCATCAACACTTTGAAGGTCCACAGATTACAGAATGCTTCCAGATGTGCATCGGAAACTACTACTACCCTTCCAGAAAACGATCAAAGCGTAGACTCTTAGAGACATTACTCCCGTGGAGGAATGTGAGCATGGTGACTGTTGTATTCCATCCCGATGCAATTTCTGTGTTTCATGAACACATTGAAGGTCCACAGATTACAGAATGCCTCCAGATGTGCATCGGAAAATTCTACTGGTCTTTCAGGGAACGATCAAAGCGTAGACTGTTTGAGACATACCTCCCATGGAGGAAAGTGCGCATGGTGACTCTTGTATGCAGTCCCGATGCAATTTCTGTGTTTCATCAACAATCTGATAGTCCGCAGATTACAGAATACCTCCAGATGTGCATCGGTAACTACTACTGGTCTTCCAGGGAACGATCAAAGCGTAGACAGTTTGAGACATTACTCCCGTGGAGAAACGCCCGCACGGTGACTGTTGTATTCAATCCCGATGCAATTAGTGTGTTTCATCAACACTCTGAAAGTCCACAGATTACAGAATGCCTCCAGATGTGCATCGGAAACTACTACTGGTCTTCCAGGGAACGATCAAAGCGGAGACTGTTTGAGACATTACTCACATGGAGGAAAGTGCGCACGGTGACTGTTGTATTCAATCCCGTTGCAATTTCTGTGTCTCATCAACACTCTGAAGGTAAACAGATTACAGAATGAATCCAGATGTGCATGGGAAACTACTACAGGTCTTCCAGGGAACGATCAAAGCGTAGACTGTTTCAGACATTACTCCCATGGAGGGAAGTGCGCATGATGACTCTTGTATTCAATCCCGAAGCAATTTCTGTGTTTCATCAAAACTGTGATAGTAAACATATTACTGAATGCCTCCAGACGTGCATCGGAAACTACTACTGGTCTTCCAGGGAACGATCAAAGCGTAAACTGTTTGAGACATTACTCCCATGGAGGAAAGTGCGCATGTTGACTGTTGTATTCCATCCCGATGCAATTTCTGTGTTTCATCAACACTTTGAAGGTCCACAGATTACAGAATGCCTCCAGATGTGCATCGGAAACTACTACTGGTCTTCCAGGGAACGATCAAAGAGTAGACACTTTGCGACATTACTCCCATGGAGGAAAGTGCGCATGGTGACTGTTGTATTCAATCCCAATGCAATTTGTGTGTTTCATCAACACTCTGAAAGTCCACAGATTACAGAATGCCTCCAGATGTGCATCGGATACTACTACTGGTCTTCCAGGGAACGATCAAAATGTAGACCGTTTGAGACATTACTCACATGGAGAAAAGTGCGCATGGTGACTGTTGTATTCAATTCCGATGCATTTTCTGTGTTTCATCAACACTTTGAAGGTCCACAGATTACAGAATGCCTCCAGATGTGCATCGGAAACTACTACTAGTCTTCCAGAAAACGATCAAAGCGTAGACTCTTAGAGACATTACTCCCATGGAGGAAAGTGCGCATGGTGACAGTTGTATTCCATCCCGATGCAATTTCTGTGTTTCATCAACACATTGAAGGTCCACAGATTACAGAATGCCTCGAGATGTGCATCGGAAAATTCTACTGGTCTTTCAGGGAACGATCAAAGCGTAGACTCTTTGAGATATTAATCCCATGGAGGTAAGTGCGCATGGTGACTGTTGTATTCAATCCCGATGCAATATCTGTGTTTCATCAACACTCTGATAGTCCACAGATTACAGAATACCTCCAAATGTGCATCGGAAACTACTACTGGTCTTCCTGGGGACGATCAAAGCGTAGACAGTTTGAGACATTACTCCCGTGGAGAAACGCCCGCATGGTGACTGTTGTATTCAATCCCGATGCAATTTGTGTGTTTCATCAACACTCTGAAAGTCCACAGATTACAGGATGCCTCCAGATGTGCATCGGAAACTACTACTGGTCTTCCAGGGAACGATCAAAGCGGAGACTCTTTAAGACATTACTCACATGGTGGAAAGTGCGCATGGTGACTGTTGTATTCAATCCCGTTGCAATTTCTGTGTCTCATCAACACTTTGAAGGTCCACAGATTACAGAATGAATCAAGATGTGCATGGGAAACTACTACTGGTCTTCCAGGGAACGATCAATGCGTACACTGTTTGAGACATTACTCCCATGGAGGGAAGTGCGCATGATGACTCTTGTATTCAATCCGGATGCAATTGCTGTGTTTTATCAACACTCTGATAGTCCACAGATTACAGAATGCCTCCAAATGTGCATCGGAAACTACTACTGGTCTTCCAGGGAGCGATCAAAATGTAGACAGTTTGAGACAATACTCCCATGGAAAAAAGCCTGCATAGTGCCTGTTGTATTCAATCCCGATGCAATTTCTGTGTTTCATCAACACTCTGATTGTCCACAGATAACAGAATGCCTCCAGATGTGCATCGGAAGCTACTAATGGTCTTCCAGGGAACGATCAAAGCGTAGACTGTTTGAAACAGTACTCCCATTTAGGAAAGTACGCATGGTGACTGTTGTATTCAATCCCGATGCAATTTCTGTGTATCATCAACAATCTGACTGTCCACAGATTACAGAATGCCTCCAAATGTGCATTGGAAACTACTACTGGTCTTCCAGGGAACGATCAAAGCGTAGACTGTTTGAGATATTACTCCCAAGTAGGAAGTGCGCATGGTGACTGTTGTATTCAATCCCGATGCAATTTCTGTGTTTCATCAACACTCTGATAGTCCACAGATTACATAAAGCCTCCAGATGAGCATCGGATACTACTACTGGTCTTCCAGGGAACGATCAAAGCGTAGACTGTTTGAGACATTACTCACAGTGAGGAAAGTGCGCATGGTGACTGCTGTATTCAATCCCGTTGCAATTTCTGTGTTTCATCAACACTTTGAAGGTCCATAGATTGCAGAATGCCTCCAGATGTGCATCGGAATCTACTACTGGTCTTCCAGGGAACGATCAAAGCGTAGACTGTTTGAGACATTAATCCCATGGAGGAAACTGCGCATGGTGACTGTTGTATTCAATCCCGATGCAATTTCTGTGTTTCATCAACATTCTCATTGTCCACAGATTACAGAATGCCTCCAGATGTGCATCGGAATCTACTACTGGTCTTCCAAGGAACGATCAAAGCATAGACTGAATGAGACATTACTCACATGGTGGAAAGTGCGCTTGGTGACTGTTGTATTCAATCCCGATGCAATTTCTGTGTTTCATCAACACTTTGAAGGTCCACAGATTACAGAATGCTTCGAGATGAGCATCGGAAGCTACTACTGGTCTTTCAGGGAACGATCAAAGCGTAGACTTTTTGAGACATTTATCCCATGGAGGTAAGTGCGCATGGTGACTGTTGTTTTCAATCCTGATGCAATTTCTGTGTTTCATCAACACTCTGACAGTCCACAGATTACAGAATGCCTCCAAATGTGCAACGGAAACTACTACTGGTCTTCGAGGGAACGATCAAAGCGTAGTCAGTTTGAGACATAACTCCCATGGAGGAAAGTGCGCATGGTGACTGTTGTATTCAATCCCGATGCAATTTCTGTGTTTCATCAACACTCTGATAGTCCACAGATTACAGAATACCTCCAGATGTGCACGGGGAAACTACTACTGGTCCTCCAGGGAACGATCAAAGCGTAGACTGTTTCAGACATTACTCCCATGGAGGGAAGTGCGCATGATGACTCTTGTATTCAATCCCGATGCAATTTCTGTGTTTCATCAAAACTGTGATAGTAAACATATTACTGAATGCCTCCAGACGTGCATCGGAAACTACTACTGGTCTTCCAGGGAACGATCAAAGCGTAGACTGTTTGAGACATTACTCCCATGGAGGAAAGTGCGCATGGTGACTGTTGTATTCAGTCCCGATGCAATTTCTGTGTTTCATCAACACTCTGAAAGTCCAGAGATTACAGAATGCCTCCAGATGTGCATCGGAAACTACTACTGGTCTTCCAGGGAACGATCAAAGCGTAGACTCTTAGGGACATTACTCCCATGGAGGGAAGTGCGCATGGTGACTGTTGTATTCAATCCCGAAGCAATTTCTGTTTTTCATCAACACTTTGAAGGTTCACAGATTACAGAATGCCTCCAGATGTGCATCGGAAACTACTACTGGTCTTTCAGGGAACGATCAAAGCGTAGACTGTTTGAGACATTAATCCCATGGAGGTAACTGTGCATGGTGACTGTTGTATTCAATCCCGATGCAATTTCTGTGTTTCATCAACACTCTGATAGTCCACAGATTACAGAATACCTCCAAATGTGCATCGGAAACTACTACTGGTCTTCCAGGGAACGATCAAAGCGTAGACCGTTTGAGACATTACTCACATGGAGGAAAGTGCGCATAGTGACTGTTGTATTCAATCCCGATGCAATTTCTGTGTTTCATCAACACTCTGAAAGTCCACAGATTACAGAATGCCTCCAGATGTGCATCGGATACTACTACTGGTCTTCCAGGGAACGATCAAAATGTAGACCGTTTGAGACATTACTCACATGGAGAAAAGTGCGCATGGTGACTGTTGTATTCAATTCCGATGCATTTTCTGTGTTTCATCAACACTTTGAAGGTCCACAGATTACAGAATGCCTCCAGATGTGCATCGGAAACTACTACTAGTCTTCCAGAAAACGATCAAAGCGTAGACTCTTAGAGACATTACTCCCATGGAGGAAAGTGCGCATGGTGACAGTTGTATTCCATCCCGATGCAATTTCTGTGTTTCATCAACACATTGAAGGTCCACAGATTACAGAATGCCTCGAGATGTGCATCGGAAAATTCTACTGGTCTTTCAGGGAACGATCAAAGCGTAGACTCTTTGAGATATTAATCCCATGGAGGTAAGTGCGCATGGTGACTGTTGTATTCAATCCCGATGCAATATCTGTGTTTCATCAACACTCTGATAGTCCACAGATTACAGAATACCTCCAAATGTGCATCGGAAACTACTACTGGTCTTCCTGGGGACGATCAAAGCGTAGACAGTTTGAGACATTACTCCCGTGGAGAAACGCCCGCATGGTGACTGTTGTATTCAATCCCGATGCAATTTGTGTGTTTCATCAACACTCTGAAAGTCCACAGATTACAGGATGCCTCCAGATGTGCATCGGAAACTACTACTGGTCTTCCAGGGAACGATCAAAGCGGAGACTCTTTAAGACATTACTCACATGGTGGAAAGTGCGCATGGTGACTGTTGTATTCAATCCCGTTGCAATTTCTGTGTCTCATCAACACTTTGAAGGTCCACAGATTACAGAATGAATCAAGATGTGCATGGGAAACTACTACTGGTCTTCCAGGGAACGATCAATGCGTACACTGTTTGAGACATTACTCCCATGGAGGGAAGTGCGCATGATGACTCTTGTATTCAATCCGGATGCAATTGCTGTGTTTTATCAACACTCTGATAGTCCACAGATTACAGAATGCCTCCAAATGTGCATCGGAAACTACTACTGGTCTTCCAGGGAGCGATCAAAATGTAGACAGTTTGAGACAATACTCCCATGGAAAAAAGCCTGCATAGTGCCTGTTGTATTCAATCCCGATGCAATTTCTGTGTTTCATCAACACTCTGATTGTCCACAGATAACAGAATGCCTCCAGATGTGCATCGGAAGCTACTAATGGTCTTCCAGGGAACGATCAAAGCGTAGACTGTTTGAAACAGTACTCCCATTTAGGAAAGTACGCATGGTGACTGTTGTATTCAATCCCGATGCAATTTCTGTGTATCATCAACAATCTGACTGTCCACAGATTACAGAATGCCTCCAAATGTGCATTGGAAACTACTACTGGTCTTCCAGGGAACGATCAAAGCGTAGACTGTTTGAGATATTACTCCCAAGTAGGAAGTGCGCATGGTGACTGTTGTATTCAATCCCGATGCAATTTCTGTGTTTCATCAACACTCTGATAGTCCACAGATTACATAAAGCCTCCAGATGAGCATCGGATACTACTACTGGTCTTCCAGGGAACGATCAAAGCGTAGACTGTTTGAGACATTACTCACAGTGAGGAAAGTGCGCATGGTGACTGCTGTATTCAATCCCGTTGCAATTTCTGTGTTTCATCAACACTTTGAAGGTCCATAGATTGCAGAATGCCTCCAGATGTGCATCGGAATCTACTACTGGTCTTCCAGGGAACGATCAAAGCGTAGACTGTTTGAGACATTAATCCCATGGAGGAAACTGCGCATGGTGACTGTTGTATTCAATCCCGATGCAATTTCTGTGTTTCATCAACATTCTCATTGTCCACAGATTACAGAATGCCTCCAGATGTGCATCGGAATCTACTACTGGTCTTCCAAGGAACGATCAAAGCATAGACTGAATGAGACATTACTCACATGGTGGAAAGTGCGCTTGGTGACTGTTGTATTCAATCCCGATGCAATTTCTGTGTTTCATCAACACTTTGAAGGTCCACAGATTACAGAATGCTTCGAGATGAGCATCGGAAGCTACTACTGGTCTTTCAGGGAACGATCAAAGCGTAGACTTTTTGAGACATTTATCCCATGGAGGTAAGTGCGCATGGTGACTGTTGTTTTCAATCCTGATGCAATTTCTGTGTTTCATCAACACTCTGACAGTCCACAGATTACAGAATGCCTCCAAATGTGCAACGGAAACTACTACTGGTCTTCGAGGGAACGATCAAAGCGTAGTCAGTTTGAGACATAACTCCCATGGAGGAAAGTGCGCATGGTGACTGTTGTATTCAATCCCGATGCAATTTCTGTGTTTCATCAACACTCTGATAGTCCACAGATTACAGAATACCTCCAGATGTGCACGGGGAAACTACTACTGGTCCTCCAGGGAACGATCAAAGCGTAGACTGTTTCAGACATTACTCCCATGGAGGGAAGTGCGCATGATGACTCTTGTATTCAATCCCGATGCAATTTCTGTGTTTCATCAAAACTGTGATAGTAAACATATTACTGAATGCCTCCAGACGTGCATCGGAAACTACTACTGGTCTTCCAGGGAACGATCAAAGCGTAGACTGTTTGAGACATTACTCCCATGGAGGAAAGTGCGCATGGTGACTGTTGTATTCAGTCCCGATGCAATTTCTGTGTTTCATCAACACTCTGAAAGTCCAGAGATTACAGAATGCCTCCAGATGTGCATCGGAAACTACTACTGGTCTTCCAGGGAACGATCAAAGCGTAGACTCTTAGGGACATTACTCCCATGGAGGGAAGTGCGCATGGTGACTGTTGTATTCAATCCCGAAGCAATTTCTGTTTTTCATCAACACTTTGAAGGTTCACAGATTACAGAATGCCTCCAGATGTGCATCGGAAACTACTACTGGTCTTTCAGGGAACGATCAAAGCGTAGACTGTTTGAGACATTAATCCCATGGAGGTAACTGTGCATGGTGACTGTTGTATTCAATCCCGATGCAATTTCTGTGTTTCATCAACACTCTGATAGTCCACAGATTACAGAATACCTCCAAATGTGCATCGGAAACTACTACTGGTCTTCCAGGGAACGATCAAAGCGTAGACCGTTTGAGACATTACTCACATGGAGGAAAGTGCGCATAGTGACTGTTGTATTCAATCCCGATGCAATTTCTGTGTTTCATCAACACTTTGAAGGTTCACAGATTACATAGTGCCTCCAGATGTGCATCGGAAACTACTACTGGTCTTCCAGAAAACGACCAAAGCGTAGACTCTTAGAGACATTACTCAGATGGAGGAAAGTGGGCATGGTGACTGTTGTATTCAATCCCGTTGCAATTTCTGTGTTTCATCAACACTTTGAAGGTCCACAGATTACAGAATGAATTCAGATGTGCATGGGAAACTACTACTGGTCTTCCAGGGAACGATCAAGGCGTAGACTGTTTGAGACATTACTCCCATAGAGGGAAGTGCGCATGATGACTCTTGTAATCCCGATGCAATATCTGTGTTTCATCAAAACTGTGATAGTAAAGATATTACTGAATGCCTCCTGACGTGCATCGGAAACTACTACTGGTCTTCCAGGGAAAGATCACAGCGTAGACTGTTTGAGACATTACTCCCATGGAGGAAAGTGCGCATGGTGACTGTTGTATTCCATCCCGATGCAATTTCTGTGTTTCATCAACACTTTGAAGGTCCAGAGATTACAGAATGCCTCCAGATGTGCATCGGAAACTACTACTGGTCTTCCAGGGAACGATCAAAGCGTAGACTTTTTGAGACATTACTCCCATGGAGGAATGTGCGCATGGTGCCTGTTGTATTCAACCCCGATGCAATTTCTGTGTTTTATCAACACTCTGATAGTCCACAGATTACCGAATGCATCCAAATGAGCATCGGAAACTATTACTGGTATTCCTGGGAACAATCAAATCGTAGACAGTTTGAGATATTACTCCCGTGGAGAAAAGCCCGCATGGTGCCTGTTGTATTCCATCCCGATGCAATTTCTGTGTTTCATCAACACTCTGATTGTCCAGAGATTACAGAATGCCTCCAGATGTGCATCGGAAACTACTAATGGTCTTCCAGGGAACGATCTAAGCGTAGAGTGTTTGAGACAGTACTCCCATGGAGGAAAGTGCGCATGGTGACTGTTGTATTCAATTCCGATGCAATTTCTGTGTTTCATCAACAATCTGACTGTCCACAGATTACAGAATGCCTCCAAATTTGCATCGTAAACTACTACTGGTCTTCCAGGGAACGAGTAAAGCGTAGACAGTTTGAGACATTACTCACGTGGCGAAAAGCCCGCATGGTGCCTGTTGTATTTAATCCCGATGCTATTTCTGTTTTTAATCAACACTCTGACTATCCACAGATTACAGAATGACTTCAGATGGGCTTTGGAAACTACTACTGGTCTTCCAGGGAGCCATCAAAGCGTAGACAGTTTGAGACAATACTCTCATGGAGAAAAGCCTGCATGGTGCCTGTTGTATTCAATCCCGATGCAATTTCTGTGTTTCATCAACACTTTGAAAGTCCACAATTTACAGAATGCCTCCAGATGTGCATCGGAAACTACTACTGGTCTTCCAGGGAACGATCACAATGTAGACCGTTTGAGACATTACTCACATGGAGGAAAGTGCGCATGGTGACTGTTGTATTCAATTCCGATGCAATTTCTGTGTGTCATCAACACTTTGAAGGTCCACAGATTACAGAATGCTTCCAGATGTGCATCGGAAACTACTACTACTCTTCCAGAAAACGATCAAAGCGTAGACTCTTAGAGACATTACTCCCGTGGAGGAATGTGAGCATGGTGACTGTTGTATTCCATCCCGATGCAATTTCTGTGTTTCATGAACACATTGAAGGTCCACAGATTACAGTATGCCTCCAGATGTGCATCGGAAAATTCTACTGGTCTTTCAGGGAACGATCAAAGCGTAGACTGTTTGAGACATACCTCCCATGGAGGAAAGTGCGCATGGTGACTCTTGTATGCAGTCCCGATGCAATTTCTGTGTTTCATCAACAATCTGATAGTCCGCAGATTACAGAATGCCTCCAGATGTGCATCGGTAACTACTACTGGTCTTCCAGGGAACGATCAAAGCGTAGACAGTTTGAGACGTTACTCCCGTGGAGAAACGCCCGCACGGTGACTGTTGTATTCAATCCCGATGCAATTAGTGTGTTTCATCAACACTCTGAAACTCCACAGATTACAGAATGCCTCCAGATATGCATCGGAAACTACTACTGGTCTTCCAGGGAACGATCAAAGCGGAGACTGTTTGAGACATTACTCACATGGAGGAAAGTGCGCACGGTGACTGTTGTATTCAATCCCGTTGCAATTTCTGTGTCTCATCAACACTTTGAAGGTAAACAGATTACAGAATGAATCCAGATGTGCATGGGAAACTACTACAGGTCTTCCAGGGAACGATCAAAGCGTAGACAGTTTGAGACGTTACTCCCGTGGAGAAACGCCCGCACGGTGACTCTTGTATTCAATCCCGATGCAATTTCTGTGTTTCATCAAAACTGTGATAGTAAACATATTACTGAATGCCTCCAGACGTGCATCGGAAACTACTACTGGTCTTTCAGGGAACGATCAAAGCGTAAACTGTTTGAGACATTACTCCCATGGAGGAAAGTGCGCATGTTGACTGTTGTATTCCATCCCGATGCAATTTCTGTGTTTCATCAACACTTTGAAGGTCCACAGATTACAGAATGCCTCCAGATGTGCATCGGAAACTACTACTGGTCTTCCAGGGAACGATCAAAGAGTAGACACTTTGCGACATTACTCCCATGGAGGAAAGTGCGCATGGTGACTGTTGTATTCAATCCCAATGCAATTTGTGTGTTTCATCAACACTCTGAAAGTCCACAGATTACAGAATGCCTCCAGATGTGCATCGGATACTACTACTGGTTTTCCAGGGAACGATCAAAATGTAGACCGATTGAGACATTACTCACATGGAGGAAAGTGCGCATGGTGACTGTTGTATTCAATTCCGATGCATTTTCTGTGTTTCATCAACACTTTGAAGGTCCACAGATTACAGAATGCCTCCAGATGTGCATCGGAAACTACTACTAGTCTTCCAGAAAACGATCAAAGCGTAGACTCTTAGAGACATTACTCCCATGGAGGAAAGTGCGCATGGTGACAGTTGTATTCCATCCCGATGCAATTTCTGTGTTTCATCAACACATTGAAGGTCCACAGATTACAGAATGCCTCCAAATGAGCATCGGAAACTACTACTGGTCTTCCAGGGAACGATCAAATCGTAGACAGTTTGAGACATTACTCCCGTGGAGAAAAGCCCGCACGGTGCCTGTTGTATTCAATCCCGATGCTATTTCTGTGTTTAATAAACACTGATTGTCCACAGATTACAGAATGACTCCAAATGGCCTTCAGAAACTACTACTGGTCTTCCAGGGAGCGATCAAAATGTAGACAGTTTGAGACAATACTCCCATGGAAAAAAGCCTGCATTGTGCCTGTTGTATTCAATCCCGATGCAATTTCTGTGTTTCATCAACACTCTGATTGTCCACAGATAACAGAATGCCTCCTGATGTGCATCGGAAGCTACTAATGGTCTTCCAGGGAACGATCAAAGCGTAGACTGTTTGAAACAGTACTCCCATTTAGGAAAGTACGCATGGTGACTGTTGTATTCAATCCCGATGCAATTTCTGTGTTTCATCAACAATCTGACTGTCCACAGATTACAGAATGCCTCCAAATGTGCATTGGAAACTACTACTGGTCTTCCAGGGAACGATCAAAGCGTAGACTGTTTGAGATATTACTCCCAAGTAGGAAGTGCGCATGGTGACTGTTGTATTCAATCCCGATGCAATTTCTGTGTTTCATCAACACTCTGATAGTCCACAGATTACATAAAGCCTCCAGATGAGCATCGGATACTACTACTGGTCTTCCAGGGAACGATCAAAGCGTAGACTGTTTGAGACATTACTCACAGTGAGGAAAGTGCGCATGGTGACTGCTGTATTCAATCCCGTTGCAATTTCTGTGTTTCATCAACACTTTGAAGGTCCATAGATTGCAGAATGCCTCCAGATGTGCATCGGAATCTACTACTGGTCTTCCAGGGAACGATCAAAGCGTAGACTGTTTGAGACATTAATCCCATGGAGGAAACTGCGCATGGTGACTGTTGTATTCAATCCCGATGCAATTTCTGTGTTTCATCAACACTCTCATTGTCCACAGATTACAGAATGCCTCCAGATGTGCATCGGAATCTACTACTGGTCTTCCAAGGAACGATCAAAGCGTAGACTGTATGAGACATTACTCACATGGTGGAAAGTGCGCTTGGTGACTGTTGTATTCAATCCCGATGCAATTTCTGTGTTTCATCAACACTCTGATTGTCCACAGATTACAGAATGCTTCCAGATGTGTATCGGAAACTACTAATGGTCTTTCAGGGAACGATCAAAGCGTAGACTTTTTGAGACATTTATCCCATGGAGGTAAGTGCGCATGGTGACTGTTGTTTTCAATCCTGATGCAATTTCTGTGTTTCATCAACACTCTGACAGTCCACAGATTACAGAATGCCTCCAAATGTGCAACGGAAACTACTACTGGTCTTCGAGGGAACGATCAAATCGTAGACAGTTTGAGACATTACTCCCGTGGAGAAACGCCCGCACGGTGACTGTTGTATTCAATCCCGATGCAATTAGTGTGTTTCATCAACACTCTGAAAGTCCACAGATTACAGAATGCCTCCAGATGTGCATCGGAAACTACTACTGGTCTTCCAGGGAACGATCAAAGCGGAGACTGTTTGAGACACTACTCACATGGAGGAAAGTGCGCACGGTGACTGTTGTATTCAATCCCGTTGCAATTTCTGTGTCTCATCAACACTTTGAAGGTAAACAGATTACAGAATGAATCCAGATGTGCATGGGAAACTACTACAGGTCTTCCAGGGAACGATCAAAGCGTAGACTGTTTCAGACATTACTCCCATGGAGGGAAGTGCGCATGATGACTCTTGTATTCAATCCCGATGCAATTTCTGTGTTTCATCAAAACTGTGATAGTAAACATATTACTGAATGCCTCCAGACGTGCATCGGAAACTACTACTGGTCTTCCAGGGAACGATCAAAGCGTAGACTGTTTGAGACATTACTCCCATGGAGGAAAGTGCGCATGGTGACTGTTGTATTCCATCCTGATGCAATTTCTGTGTTTCATCAACACTTTGAAGGTCCACAGGTTACAGAATGCCTCCAGATTGCATTATAAACTACTACTGGTCTTCCAGGGAACGATCAAAGCGTAGACTTTTTGAGACATTACTCCCATGGAGGAATGTGAACATGGTGCCTGTCGTATTCAATCCCGATGCAATTTCTGTGTTTTATCAACACTCTGAACGTCCACAGATTACAGAATGCCTCCAGATGTGCATCGGAAACTACTACTGGTCTTCCAGGGAACGATCAAAGCGTAGACAGTTTGAGACATTTTTTCCATGGAGAAAATCCCGCATGGTGCCTGTTGTACTCAATCCCGATGCTATTTCTGTGTTTAATAAACACTTTGATTGTCCACTGATTACAGAATGACTCCAGATGGGCATCGGAAACTACTACTGGTCTTCCAGGGAACGATCAAAGCGTAGACAATTTGAGACATCACTCCCATGGAGAAAATTCCGCATTGTGCCTGTTGTATTCATCACGAAACAATTTCAATGTTTCATGAACACTCTGAAGGTCCACAGAATACAGAACGCCTCCACATGTGCTTCGGAAACTATTACTGGGCTTCTAGGGAACGATCAAAACGTAGATAGTTTGAGACATTAGTCCCATGGAGAAAAGACTGCATGATGCCTGTTGTATACAATCCCGATGCAATTTCTGTGTTTCATCAACACTTTGAAAGTCCACAGATTAAAGAATCACTCCAGTTGTACATCGGAAACTACTACGGGTCTTCCAGGGAAAGATCAAAGCGTAGACTGTTTGAGACATTGGTCCCATGGAGGAAAGTGCGCATGGTGACTGTTGTATTCAATCCCGATGCAATTTCTGTGTTTCATCAACACTCTGATTGTCCACAGATTACAGAATGCCTCCAGATGTGCATCGGAAACTACTAATGGTCTTTCACTGAACGATCAAAGCGTAGACTGTTTGGACATTACTCCCATGGAGGAAAGTGCGCATGGTGACTGTTGTATTCAATCCCGATGCAATTTCTGTGTTACATCAACAATCTGATAGTCCGCAGATTACAGACTGCATCCAAATGTGCATCGGAAACTACTACTGGTCTTCCAGGGAACGATCAAAGCGTAGACAGTTTGAGACATTACTCCCATGGAGGGAAGTGCGCATGATGACTCTTGTATTCAATCCCGATGCAATTTCTGTGTTTCATCAAAAGTGTGATAGTAAACATATTACTGAATGCCTCCAGACGTGCATCGGAAACTACTACTGGCCTTCCAGGGAACGATCAAAGCGTAGACAGTTTGAGACATTACTCCCATGGAGGAAAGTGCGCATGATGACTGTTGTATTCAATCCCGATGCAATTTCAGTGTTTCATCAACACTCTGATAGTCCACAGATTACATAATGCCTCCAGATGTGCATCGGAAACTACTACTGGTCTTCCAGGGAACGATCAAAGCGTAGACAGTTTGAGACATTACTCCCGTGGAGAAAAGTCCGCATGGTGTCTGTTGTATTCAATCCCGATGCAATTTGTGTGTTTCATCAACACTCTGAAAGTAAACAGATTACACAATGACTCCAGATGGGCTTCGGAAACTACTACTGGTCTTCCAGGGAACGATCAAAGCGTAGACTGTTTGAGACATTACTCACAGTGAGGAAAGTGCGCATGGTGACTGCTGTATTCAATCCTGATGCAATTTCTGTGTTTCATCAACACTCTGAGAGTCCACAGATTACAGAATGCCTCCAAATGTGCATCGGAAACTACTACTGGTCTTCCAGGGAACGATCAAAGCGTAGACAGTTTCAGACATTACTCCCATGGAGGGAAGTGGGCATGATGACTCTTGTATTCAATCCCGATGCAATTTCTGTGTTTCATCAAAACTGTGATAGTAAACATATTACTGAATGCCTCCAGACGTGCATCGGAAACTACTACTGGCCTTATAGGGAACGATCAAAGCGTAGACTGTTTGAGACATTACTCCCATGGAGGAAAGTGCGCATGGTAACTGTTGTAATCCATCCCGATGCAATTTCTGTGTTTCATCAACACATTGAAGGTCCACAGATTACAGAATGCCTCCAGATGTGCATCGGAAACTACTACTGGTCTTCCAGGGAACGATCAAAGCGTAGACTTTTTGAGACATTACTCCCATGGAGGAATGTGCGCATGGTGCCTGTTGTATTCAACCCCAATGCAATTTCTGTGTTTCATCAACACTCTGATGGTCCACAGGTTACAGAATGCCTCCAAATGTGCATCGTAAGCTACCACTTGTCTTCCAGGGAACGATCAAATCGTAGACAGTTTGAAATATTACTCCTGTGGAGAAAAGCCCGCATGGTGCCTGTTGTATTCAATCCCGATGCTATTTCTGTGTTTAATAAACACTCTGATTGTCTACAGATTACAGAATGACTCCAAACGGGCTTCGGAAACTACTACTGGTCTTCCAGGGTGCGATCAAAGTGTAGACAGTTTGAGACAATACTCCCATGGAGAAAAGCCTGCATGGTGCCTGTTGTATTCAATCCCGATGCAATTTCTGTGTTTCATCAACACTTTGAAAGTCCACAGATTACAGAATGCCTCCAGATGTGCATCGGAAACTACTACTGGTCTTCCAGGGAACGATCAAAGCGTAGACTGTTTGAGACATTACTCCCATGGAGGAAAGTGCGCATGATGACTGTTGTATTCAATCCTGATGCAATTTCAGTGTTTCATCACCACACTGATAGTCCACAGATTACAGAATGCCTCCAGATGTGCATCGGAAACTACTACTGGTCTTCCAGGGAACTATCAAAGCGTATACTGTTTGAGACTTAGTCCCTTGGAGGAAAGTGCGCATGGTGACTGTTGTATTCAATCCCGATGCAATTTCTGTGTTTCATCAACACTTTGAAGGTCCACAGATTACAGAATGCCTCCAGATGTACATCGAAAACTACTACTGGTCTTCCAGGGAACGATCAAAGCGTAGACTTTTTGAGATATTACTCCCAAGTAGGAAAGTGCGCATGGTGACTGTTGTATTCAATCCCGATGCAATTAATGTGTTTCATCAACACTCGGATAGTCCACAGATTACATAATGCCTCCAGATGTGCATCGGAAACTACTACTGGTCTTCCAGGGAACGATCAAAATGTAGACCGTTTGAGACATTACTCACATGGAGGAAAGTTCGCATGGTTACTGTTGTATTCAATCCCGATGCAATTTTTGTGTTTCAACAGCACTGTGAAGGTCCACAGATTACAGAATGCCGCCAGACGTGCATCGGAAACTACTACTGGTCTTCCAGGGAACGATCGAAGCGTAGACAGTTTGAGACATTACTCCTGTGGAGAAAAGCCCGCATGGTGTCAGTTGTATTCAGTCCCGATGCAATTTGTGTGTTTCATCAACACTTTGAAGGTCCACAGATTACAGAATGCCTCCAGATGTGCATCGGAAACTACTACTGGTCTTCCAGGGAACGATCAAAGCGTAGACAGTTTCAGACATTACTCCCGTGGAGAAAAGCCCGCATGGTGCCTGTTGTATTTAATTCCGATGCTATTTCTGTGTTTAATCAACACTCTGATTGTCTACAGATTACAGAATGACTCCAGATGGGCTTCGGAAACTACTACTGGTCTTCCTGGGAACGATCAAAGCGTATACTGTTTGACACATTAGTCCCATGGAGGAAAGTGCGAATGATGACTGTTGTATTCAATCCCGATGCAATTTCTGTGTTTCATCAAAACTGTGATAGTAAACATATTACTGAATGCCTACAGACGTGCATCGGAAACTACTACTGGCCTTCCAGGGAACTATCGAAGCGTAGACTGTTTGAGACATTACTCCCATGGAGGAAAGTGCGAAAGGTAACTGTTGTATTCCATCCCGATGCAATTTCTGTGTTTCATCAACACTTTGAAGGTCCACAGATTACAGAATGCCTCCAGATGTGCATCGGAAACTACTACTGGTCTTCCAGGGAACGATCAAAGCGTAGACAGTTTCAGACATTACTCCCGTGAAGAAAAGCCCGCATGGTGCCTGTTTTATTTAATCCCGATGCTATTTCTGTGTTTAATCAACACTCTGACTGTCCACAGATTACAGAATGACTCCAGATGGGTTTCGGAAACTACTACTGGTCTTCCAGAGAGCGATCAAAGCGTAGACAGTTTGAGACAATACTCTCATGGAGAAAAGCCTGCATGGTGCCTGTTGTATTCAATCCTGATTCAATATCTGTGTTTCATCAACACTTTGAAAGTCCACAGATTACAGAATGCCTCCAGATGTGCATCGCTAACTACTACTGGTCTTCCAGGGAACGATCAAAGCGTAGACTGTTTGAGACATTACTCCCATGGAGGAAAGTGCGCATGATGACTGTTGTATTCAATCCCGATGCAATTTCAGTGTTTCATCAACACTCTGATAGTCCACAGATTACAGAATGCCTCCAGATGTGCATCGGGAACTACTACTGGTCTTCCAGGGAACTATCAAAGCATATACTGTTTGAGACTTTAGTCCCATGAAGGAAAGTGCGCATGGTGACTGTTGTATTCAATCCCGATGCAATTTCTGTGTTTCATCAACACTTTGAAGGTCCACAGATTACAGAATGCCTCCAGATGGACATCGAAAACTACTACTGGTCTTCCAGGGAACGATCGAAGCGTAGACTGTTTGAGATATTACTCCCAAGTAGGAATGTGCGCATGGTGACTGTTGTATTCCATCCTGATGCAATTTCTGTGTTTCATCAACACTCGGATAGTCCACAGATTACATAACGCCTCCAGATGGTCATCGGAAACTACTACTGGTCTTCCAGGGAACGATCAAAGCGTAGACAGTTTCAGACATTACTCCCGTGGAGAAAAGCCCGCATGGTGTCTGTTGTATTCAATCCCGATGCAATTTGTGTGTTTCATCAACACTCTGAAAGTCCACAGATTACAGAATGACTCCAGATGGGCTTCGGAAACTACTACTGGTCTTCCAGGGAACGATCAAAGCGTATACTGTTTGAGACATTAGTCCCATATAGGAAAGTGCGAATGGTGACTGTTGTATTCAATACCGATGCAATTTCTGTGTTTCATCAACACTCTGATAGTCCACAGATTACAGAGTGCCTCCAGATGTGCATCGGAAACTACTACTGGTGTTCCAGGGAAAAATCAAAACGTAGACTGTTTGAGACATTACTCACATGGAGGAAAGTGCGCATGGTGCCTGTTGTATTCAGTCCCGATGCAATTTCTGCGTTTCATCAACACTCTGAAAGTCCACAGATTACAGAATGCCTCCAGATGTGCATCGGAAACTACTACTGGTCTTCCAGGGAACGATCAAAGCGTAGACTCTTAGAGACATTACTCCCATGGAGGGAAGTGCGCATGGTGACTGTTGTATTCAATCCCGAAGCAATTTCTGTGTTTCATCAACACTTTGAATTTCCACAGATTACAGAATGCCTCCAGATGTGCATCGGAAACTACTACTGGTCTTTCAGGGAACGATCAAGGCGTAGACTGTTTGAGACATTAATCCCATGGAGGTAAGTGCGCATGGTGACTGTTGTATTCAATCCCGATGCAATTTCTGTGTTTCATCAACACTCTGATAGTCCACAGATTACAGAATACCTCCAAATGTGCATCGGAAACCACTACTGGTCTTCCAATGAACGATCAAAGCGTAGACCGTTTGAGACATTACTCACGTGGAGGAAAGTGCGCATAGTGACTGTTGTATTCAATCCCGATGCAATTTCTGTGTTTCATCAACACTTTGAAGGTTCACAGATTACATAATGCCTCCAGATGTGCATCGGAAACTACTACTGGTCGTCCTGGGAACGATCAAAGCGTAGACTGTTTGAGACATTACTCACATGGAGGAAAGTGCGCATGGTGACATTTGTATTCAATCCCGTTGCAATTTCTGTTTCTCATCAACACTTTGAAGGTCCACAGATTACAGAATGAATCCAGATGTGCATGGGAAACTACTACTGGTCTTCCAGGGAACGATCAAGGCGTAGACTGTTTGAGACATTACTCCCATAGAGGGAAGTGCGCATGATGACTCTTGTATTCAATCCCGTTGCAATTTCTGTGTTTCATCAACAATCTGACTGTCCACAGATTACAGAATGCCTCCAAATTTGCATCGTAAACTACTACTGGTCTTCCACGGAACGAGTAAAGCGTAGACAGTTTGAGACATTACTCACGTGGCGAAAAGCCCGCATGGTGCCTGTTGTATTTAATCCCGATGCTATTTCTGTTTTTAATCAACACTCTGACTATCCACAGATTACAGAATGACTTCAGATGGGCTTCGGAAACTACTACTGGTCTTCCAGGGAGCGATCAAAGCGTAGACAGTTTGAGACAATACTCTCATGGAGAAAAGCCTGCATGGTGCCTGTTGTATTCCATCCCGATGCAATTCCTGTGTTTCATCAACACTCTGATAGTCCACAGATTACAGAATACCTGAAAAAGTGCATCGGAAACTACTACTGGTCTTCCAGGGAACGATCAAAGCGTAGACAGTTTGAGACATTACTCCCGTGGAGAAACGCCCGCACGGTGACTGTTGTATTCAATCCCGATGCACTTTGTGTGTTTCATCAACACTCTGAAAGTCCACAGATTACAGAATGCCTCCAGATGTGCATCGGAAACTACTACTGGTCTTCCAGGGAACGATCAAAGCGGAGACTGTTTGAGACATTACTCACATGGAGGAAAGTGCGCACGGTGACTGTTGTATTCAATCCCGTTGCAATTTCTGTGTCTCATCAACACTTTGAAGGTCCACAGATTACAGAATGAATCCAGATGTGCATGGGAAACTACTACAGGTCTTCCAGGGAACGATCAAAGCGTAGACTGTTTGAGACATTACTCCCATGGAGGGAAGTGCGCATGATGACTCTTGTATTCAATCCGGATGCAATTTCTATGTTTCATTATAACTGTGATAGTAAACATATTACTGAATGCCTGCAGACGTGCATCGGAAACTACTACTGGTCTTCCAGGGAACGATCAAAATGTAGACCGTTTGAGACATTACTCACGTGGAGGAAAGTGCGCATGGTGACTGTTGTATTCAATTCCGATGCAATTTCTGTGTTTCATCAACACTTTGAAGGTCCACAGATTACAGAATGCCTCCAGATGTGCATCGGAAAATACTACTAGTCTTCCAGAAAACGATCAAAGCGTAGACTCTTAGAGACATTACTCCCATGGAGGAAAGTGCGCATGGTGGCTGTTGTATTCCATCCCGATGCAATTTCTGTGTTTCATCAACACATTGAAGGTCCACAGATTACAGAATGCCTCCAGATGTGCATCGGAAAATTCTACTGGTGTTTCAGGGAACGATCAAAGCATAGACTCTTTGAGATATTAATCCCGTGGAGGTAAGTACGCATGGTGACTGTTGTATTCAATCCCGATGCAATATCTGTGTTTCATCAACACTCTGATAGTCCACAGATTACAGAATACCTCCAAATGTGCATCGGAAACTACTACTGGTCTTCCAGGGAACGATCAAAGCGTAGACAGTTTGAGACATTACTCCCGTGGAGAAACGCCCGCATGGTGACTGTTGTATTCAATCCCGATGCAATTTGTGTGTTTCATCAACACTCTGAAAGTCCACAGATTACAGAATGCCTCCAGATGTGCATCGGAAACTAGTTCTGGTCTTCCAGGGAACGATCAAAGCGGAGACTCTTTAAGACATTACTCACATGGAGGAAAGTGCGCATGGTGACTGTTGTATTCAATCCGGATGCAATTGCTGTGTTTCATCAACACTTTGAAGGTCCACAGATTACAGAATGAATCCAGATGTGCATGGGAAACTACTACTGGTCTTCCAGGGAACGATCAAAGCGTAGACTGTTTGAGACATTACTCCCATGGAGGGAAGTGCGCATGATGACTCTTGTATTCAATCCGGATGCAATTGCTGTGTTTCATCAAAACTGTGATAGTAAACATATTACTGAATGCCTGCAGACGTGCATCGGAAACTACTACTGGTCTTCCAGGGAACGATCAAAGCGTAGACTGTTAGAGACATTACTCCCATGAAGGAAAGTGCGCATGGTAACTGTTGTATTCCATCCCGATGCAATTTCTGTGTTTCATCAACACTTTGAAGGTCCACAGATTACAGAATGCCTCCAGATGTGCATCGGAAACTACTACTGGTCTTCCAGGGAACGATCAATGCGTAGACTTTTTGAGACATTACTCCCATGGAGGAATGTGCGCATGGTGCCTGTTTTATTCAACCCCGATGCAATTTCTGTGTTTTATCAACACTCTGATAGTCCACAGATTACAGAATGCCTCCAAATGTGCATCGGAAACTACTACTGGTCTTCCAGGGAACGATCAAATCGTAGACAGTTTGGGACATTACTTCCGTGGAGAGAAGCCCGCATGGTGCCTGTTGTATTCAATCCCGATGCTATTTCTGTGTTTAATAAACACTCTGATTGTCCACAGATTACAGAATGACTCCAAATGGGCTTCGGAAACTACTACTGGTCTTCCAGGGAGCGATCAAAATGTAGACAGTTTGAGACAATACTCCCATGGAGAAAAGCCTGCATATTGCCTGTTGTATTCAATCCCGATGCAAATTCTGTGTTTCATCAACACTCTGATTCTCCACAGATTACAGAATGCCTCCAGATGTGCATCGGAAGCTACTAATGCTCTTCCAGGGAACGATCAAAGAGTAGACTGTTTGAAACAGTACTCCCATGGAGGAAAGTGCGCATGGTGACTGTTGTATTCAATCCTGATGCAATTTCTGTGTTTCATCAACAATCTGACTGTCCACTGATTACAGAATGCCTCCAAATGTGCATTGGAAACTACTACTGGTCTTCCAGGGAACGATTAAAGCGTAGACAGTTTGAGACATTACTCACGTGGCGAAAAGCCCGCATGGTGCCTGTTGTAATCCCGATGCTATTTCTGTTTTTAATCAACACTCTGACTGTCCACAGATTACAGAATGACTCCAGATGGGCTTCGGAAACTACTACTGGTCTTTCAGGGAGCGATCAAAGCGTAAACAGTTTGAGACATTACTCCCATGGAGGAAAGTGCGCATGATGACTGTTGTATTCAATCCCGATGCTATTTCAGGGTTTCATCAACACTCTGATAGTCCACAGATTACAGAATGCCTCCAGATGTGCATCGGAAACTACTACTGGTCTTCCAGGGAACGATCAAAGCGTATACTGTTTGAGACTTTAGTCCCATGGAGGAAAGTGCGCATGGTGACTGTTGTATTCAATCCCGATGCAATTTCTGTGTTTCATCAACACTTTGAAGGTCCACAGATTACAGAATGCCTCCAGATGTACATCGAAAACTACTACGGGTCTTCCAGGGAACGATCAAAGCGTAGACTGTTTGAGGTATTACTCCCAAGTAGGAAGTGCGCATGGTGACTGTTGTATTCAATCCCGATGCAATTTCTTTGTTTCATCAACACTCTGATAGTCCACAGATTACATAATGCCTCCAGATGTGCATCGGATACTACTACTGGTCTTCCAGGGAACGATGAAAGCGTAGACTGTTTGAGACATTACTCACAGTGAGGAAAGTGCGCATGGTGACTGTTGTATTCAATCCCGTTGCAATTTCTGTGTTTCATCAACACTTTGAAGGTCCATAGATTACAGAATGCCTCCAGATGTGCATCGGAATCTACTACTGGTCTTCCAGCGAACGATCAAAGCGTAGACTGTTTGAGACATTAATCCCATAGAGGAAACTGCGCATGCTGACTGTTGTATTCCATCCCGATGCAATTTCTGTGTTTCATCAACACTTTGAAAGTCCACAGATTACAGAATGCCTCCAAATTTGCATCGGAAACTACTAATGGTCTTCCAGGGAGCGATCAAAGTATAGACAGTTTGAGACAATACTCCCATGGAGAAAAGCCTGCAAGGTGCCTGTTGTATTCAATCACGATGCAATTTCTGTGTTTCATCAACACTCTCATAGTCCACAGATTACAGAATGCCTCCAGATGTGCATCGGAATCTACTACTGGTGTTCCAAGGAACGATCAAAGCGTAGACTCTATGAGACGTTACTCACATGGTGGAAAGTGCGCTTGGTGACTGTTGTATTCAATCCCGATGCAATTTCTGTGTTTCATCAACACTTTGAAGGTCCACAGATTACAGAATGCTTCGAGATGTGCATCGGAAGCTACTACTGGTCTTTCAGGGAACGATCAAAGCGTAGACTTTTTGAGACATTTATCCCATGGAGGTAAGTGCGCATGGTGACTGTTGTTTTCAATCCTGATGCAATTTCTGTGTTTCATCAACACTCTGAGAGTCCACAGATTACAGAGTGCCTCCAGATGTGCATCGGAAACTACTACTGGTCTTCCAGGAAACGATCAAAGCGTAGACTTTTTGAGACATTACTCCCATGGAGGAAAGTGCGCATGGTGACTGTTGTATTCAATCCAGATGCAAATTCTGTGTTTCATCAACACTCTGATAGTCCACAGATTACAGAATACCTCCAGATGTGCACGGGGAAACTACTACTGGACTTTCAGGGAACTATCAAACCGTAGACTGTTTCAGACATTACTCCAATGGAGGGAAGTGCGCATGATGACTCTTGTATTCAATCCCGATGCAAATTCTGTGTTTCATCAAAAGTGTGATAGTAAACATATTACTGAATGCCTCCAGCCGTGGATCGGAAACTACTACTGGTCTTCCAGGGAACGATCAAAGCGTAGACTGTTTAAGTCATTACTCCCATGGAGGAAAGTGCGCATGGTGACTGTTGTATTCCATCCTGATGCAATTTCTGTGTTTTATCAACACTCTGATAGTCCACAGATTACAGAATGCCTCCAGATGTGCATCGGAAACTTCTACTGGTCTTCCAGGGAACGATCAAAGCGTAGACAATTTGAGACATTTTTTCCGTGGAGAAAAGACCGCATGGTGCCTGTTATACTCAATCCCGATGCTATTTCTGTGTTTAATAAACACTCTGATTGTCCACAGATTACAGAATGACTCCAGATGGGCTTCGGAAACTACTACTGGTCTTCCAGTTAACGATCAAAGCGTAGACAGTTTGAGACACCACTCCCATGGAGAAAATTCCGCATTGTGCCTGTTGTATTCATCACGAAACAATTTCAATGTTTCATGAACACTCTGATGGTCCACAGAATACAGAACGCCTCCACATGTGCTTCGGAAACTATTCCTGGGCTTCTAGGGAACGATCAAAACGTAGATAGTTGGAGACATTAGTCCCATGGAGAAAAGCCTGCATGGTGCCTGTTGTATACAATCCCTATGCAATTTCTGTGTTTCATCAACACTTTGAAAGTCCACAGATTAAAGAATCACTCCAGATGTACATCGGAACCTACTACTGGTCTTCCAGGGAAAGATCAAAGCGTAGACTGTTTGAGACATTGGTCCCATGGAGGAAAGTGCGCATGGTGACTGTTGTATTCAATCCCGATGCAATTTCTGTGTTTCATCAACACTCTGATTGTCCACAGATTACAGAATGCCTCCAAATGAGCATCGGAAACTATTACTGGTATTCCAGGGACGATCAAATCGTAGACAGTTTGAGACATTACTCCCGTGGAGAAAAGCCCGCATGGTGCCTGTTGTATTCAATCCCGATGCTATTTCTGTGTTTAATAAACACTCTGATTGTCCACAGATTACAGAGTGACTCCAAATGGGCTTCGGAAACTACTACTGGTCTTTCAGGGAGCGATCAAAGTGTAGACAGTTTGAGACAACACTCCCATGGAGAAAAGCCTGCATAGTGCCTGTTGTATTCAATCCCGATGCAATTTCTGTGTTTCATCAACACTCTGATTGTCCAGAGATTACAGAATGCCTCCAGATGTGCATCGGAAACTACTAATGGTCTTCCAGGGAACGATCAAAGCGTAGAGTGTTTGAGACAGTACTCCCATGGAGGAAAGTGCGCATGGTGACTGTTGTATTCAATCCCGATGCAATTTCTGTGTTTCATCAACAATGTGACTGTCCACAGATTACAGAATGCCTCCAAATTTGCATCGTAAACTACTACTGGTCTTCCACGGAACGAGTAAAGCGTAGACAGTTTGAGACATTACTCACGTGGCGAAAAGCCCGCATGGTGCCTGTTGTATTTAATCCCGATGCTATTTCTGTTTTTAATCAACACTCTGACTATCCACAGATTACAGAATGACTTCAGATGGGCTTCGGAAACTACTACTGGTCTTCCAGGGAGCGATCAAAGCGTAGACAGTTTGAGACAATACTCTCATGGAGAAAAGCCTGCATGGTGCCTGTTGTATTCCATCCCGATGCAATTCCTGTGTTTCATCAACACTCTGATAGTCCACAGATTACAGAATACCTGAAAAAGTGCATCGGAAACTACTACTGGTCTTCCAGGGAACGATCAAAGCGTAGACAGTTTGAGACATTACTCCCGTGGAGAAACGCCCGCACGGTGACTGTTGTATTCAATCCCGATGCACTTTGTGTGTTTCATCAACACTCTGAAAGTCCACAGATTACAGAATGCCTCCAGATGTGCATCGGAAACTACTACTGGTCTTCCAGGGAACGATCAAAGCGGAGACTGTTTGAGACATTACTCACATGGAGTAAAGTGCGCACGGTGACAGTTGTATTCAATCCCGTTGCAATTTCTGTGTCTCATCAACACTTTGAAGGTCCACAGATTACAGAATGAATCCAGATGTGCATGGGAAACTACTACAGGTCTTCCAGGGAACGATCAAAGCGTAGACTGTTTGAGACATTACTCCCATGGAGGGAAGTGCGCATGATGACTCTTGTATTCAATCCGGATGCAATTTCTGTGTTTCATCAAAACTGTGATAGTAAACATATTACTGAATGCCTGCAGACGTGCATCGGAAACTACTACTGGTCTTCCAGGGAACGATCAAAACGTATACTCTTTGAGACATTAGTCCCATGGAGGAAAGTGCGCATGGTGACTGTTGTATTCAATTCCGATGCAATTTCTGTGTTTCATCAACACTTTGAAGGTCCACAGATTACAGAATGCCTCCAGATGTGCATCGGAAACTACTACTAGTCTTCCAGAAAACGATCAAAGCGTAGACTCTTAGAGACATTACTCCCATGGAGGAAAGTGCGCATGGTGGCTGTTGTATTGCATCCCGATGCAATTTCTGTGTTTCATCAACACATTGAAGGTCCACAGATTACAGAATGCCTCCAGATGTGCATCGGAAAATTCTACTGGTCTTTCAGGGAACGATCAAAGCGTAGACTCTTTGAGATATTAATCCCATGGAAGTAAGTGCGCATGGTGACTGTTGTATTCAATCCCGATGCAATATCTGTGTTTCATCAACACTCTGATAGTCCACAGATTACAGAATACCTAAAAATGTGCATCGGAAACTACTACTGGTCTTCCAGGGAACGATCAAAGCGTAGACAGTTTGAGACATTACTCCCGTGGAGAAACGCCCGCATGGTGACTGTTGTATTCAATCCCGATGCAATTTGTGTGTTTCATCAACACTCTGAAAGTCCACAGATTACAGAATGCCTCCAGATGTGCATCGGAAACTACATCTGGTCTTCCAGGGAACGATCAAAGCGGAGACTCTTTAAGACATTACTCACATGGAGGAAAGTGCGCATGGTGACTGTTGTATTCAATCCCGTTGCAATTTCTGTGTCTCATCAACACTTTGAAGGTCCACAGATTACAGAATGAATCCAGATGTGCATGGGAAACTACTACTGGTCTTCCAGGGAACGATCAAAGCGTAGACTGTTTGAGACATTACTCCCATGGAGGGAAGTGCGCATGATGACTCTTGTATTCAATCCGGATGCAATTGCTGTGTTTCATCAAAACTGTGATAGTAAACATATTACTGAATGCCTGCAGACGTGCATCGGAAACTACTACTGGTCTTCCAGGGAACGATCAAAGCGTAGACTGTTAGAGACATTACTCCCATGGAGGAATGTGCGCATGGTGCCTGTTGTATTCAACCCCGATGCAATTTCTGTGTTTTATCAACACTCTGATAGTCCACAGATTACAGAATGCCTCCAAATGTGCATCGGAAACTACTACTGGTCTTCCAGGGAACGATCAAATCGTAGACAGTTTGGGACATTACTTCCGTGGAGAGAAGCCCGCATGGTGCCTGTTGTATTCAATCCCGATGCTATTTCTGTGTTTAATAAACACTCTGATTGTCCACAGATTACAGAATGACTCCAAATGGGCTTCGGAAACTACTACTGGTCTTCCATTGAGCGATCAAAGTGTAGACAGTTTGAGACAATACTCCCATGGAGAAAAGCCTGCATATTGCCTGTTGTATTCAATCCCGATGCAAATTCTGTGTTTCATCAACACTCTGATTCTCCACAGATTACAGAATGCCTCCAGATGTGCATCGGAAGCTACTAATGGTCTTCCAGGGAACGATCAAAGCGTAGACTGTTTGAAACAGTACTCCCATGGAGGAAAGTGCGCATGGTGACTGTTGTATTCAATCCCGATGCAATTTCTGTGTTTCATCAACAATCTGACTGTCCACAGATTACAGAATGCCTCCAAATGTGCATTGGAAACTACTACTGGTCTTCCAGGGAACGATTAAAGCGTAGACAGTTTGAGACATTACTCACGTGGCGAAAAGCCCGCATGGTGCCTGTTGTATTTAATCCCGATGCTATTTCTGTTTTTAATCAACACTCTGACTGTCCACAGATTACAGAATGACTCCAGATGGGCTTCGGAAACTACTACTGGTCTTTCAGGGAGCGATAAAAGCGTAAACAGTTTGAGACATTACTCCCATGGAGGAAAGTGCGCATGATGACTGTTGTATTCAATCCCGATGCTATTTCAGGGTTTCATCAACACTCTGATAGTCCACAGATTACAGAATGCCTCCAGATGTGCATCGGAAACTACTACTGGTCTTCCACGGAACGATCAAAGCGTATACTGTTTGAGACTTTAGTCCCATGGAGGAAAGTGCGCATGGTGACTGTTGTATTCAATCCCGATGCAATTTCTGTGTTTCATCAACACTTTGAAGGTCCACAGATTACAGAATGCCTCCAGATGTACATCGAAAACTACTACGGGTCTTCCAGGGAACGATCAAAGCGTAGACTGTTTGAGATATTACTCCCAAGTAGGAAGTGCGCATGGTGACTGTTGTATTCAATCCCGATGCAATTTCTTTGTTTCATCAACACTCTGATAGTCCACAGATTACATAATGCCTCCAGATGTGCATCGGATACTACTACTGGTCTTCCAGGGAACGATCAAAGCGTAGACTGTTTGAGACATTACTCACAGTGAGGAAAGTGCGCATGGTGACTGTTGTATTCAATCCCGATGCAATTTCTGTGTTTCATCAACACTTTGAAGGTCCATAGATTACAGAATGCCTCCAGATGTGCCTCGGAATCTACTACTGGTCTTCCAGCGAACGATCAAAGCGTAGACTGTTTGAGACATTAATCCCATGGAGGAAACTGCGCATGGTGACTGTTGTATTCCATCCCGATGCAATTTCTGTGTTTCATCAACACTTTGAAAGTCCACAGATTACAGAATGCCTCCAGATGTGCATCGGAAACTACTAATGGTCTTCCAGGGAACGATCAAAGCGTAGACTGTTTGAGACATTACTCCCATGGAGGAAAGTGCGCATGGTGACTGTTGTATTCAATCTCGATGCAATTTCTGGATTTCATCAACACTCTGATAGTCCGCAGATTACAGAATGCCTCCAAATGTGCATCGGAAACTACTACTGGTCTTCCAGGGAACGATCGAAGCGAAGAATGCTTGAGACATAACATCCGTGGCGAAAAGCCCGCATGGTGCCTTTTGTATTCAATCCCGATGCTATTTCTGTGTTTAATCAACACTCTGACTGTCCACAGATTACAGAATGACTCCAGATGGGCTTCGGAAACTACTACTGGTCTTCCAGGGAGCGATCAAAGTATAGACAGTTTGAGACAATACTCCCATGGAGAAAAGCCTGCAAGGTGCCTGTTGTATTCAATCACGATGCAATTTCTGTGTTTCATCAACACTCTCATAGTCCACAGATTACAGAATGCCTCCAGATGTGCATCGGAAACTACTACTGGTCTTCCAAGGAACGATCAAAGCGTAGACTCTATGAGACGTTACTCACATGGTGGAAAGTGCGCTTGGTGACTGTTGTATTCAATCCCAATGCAATTTCTGTGTTTCATCAACACTTTGAAGGTCCACAGATTACAGAATGCTTCGAGATGTGCATCGGAAGCTACTACTGGTCTTTCAGGGAACGATCAAAGCGTAGACTTTTTGAGACATTTATCCCATGGAGGTAAGTGCGCATGGTGACTGTTGTTTTCAATCCTGATGCAATTTCTGTGTTTCATCAACACTCTGAGAGTCCACAGATTATAGAATGCCTCCAGATGTGCATCGGAAACTACTACTGGTCTTCCAGGAAACGATCAAATCGTAGACTTTTTGAGACATTACTCCCATGGAGGAAAGTGCGCATAGTGACTGTTGTATTCAATCCAGATGCAAATTCTGTGTTTCATCAACACTCTGATAGTCCACAGATTACAGAATACCTCCAGATGTGCACGGGGAAACTACTACTGGTCTTTCAGGGAACGATCAAACCGTAGACTGTTTCAGACATTACTCCCATGGAGGGAAGTGTGCATGATGACTCTTGTATTCAATCCCGATGCAAATTCTGTGTTTCATCAAAAGTGTGATAGTAAACATATTACTGAATGCCTCCAGACGTGGATCGGAAACTACTACTGGTCTTCCAGGGAACGATCAAAGCGTAGACTGTTTAAGTCATTACTCCCATGGAGGAAAGTGCGCATGGTGACTGTTGTATTCCATCCTGATGCAATTTCTGTGTTTCATCAACACTTTGAAGGTCCACAGGTTACAGGATGCCTCCAGATGTGCATTGGAAACTACTACTGGTCTTTCAGGGAACGATCAAAGCGTAGACTTTTTGAGACATTACTCCCATGGAGGAATGTGAACATGGTGCCTGTCGTATTCAATCCCGATGCAATTTCTGTGTTTTATCAACACTCTGATAGTCCACAGATTACAGAATGCCTCCAGATGTGCATCGGAAACTTCTACTGGTCTTCCAGGGAACGATCAAAGCGTAGACAGTTTGAGACATTTTTTTCCGTGGAGAAAAGACCGCATGGTGCCTGTTGTACTCAATCCCGATGCTATTTCTGTGTTTAATAAACACTCTGATTGTCCACAGATTACAGAATGACTCCAGATGGGCTTCGGAAACTACTACTGGTCTTCCAGTTAACGATCAAAGCGTAGACAGTTTGAGACACCACTCCCATGGAGGAAATTCCGCACTGTGCCTGTTGTATTCATCACGAAACAATTTCAATGTTTCATGAACACTCTGATGGTCCACAGAATACAGAACGCCTCCACATGTGCTTCGGAAACTATTACTGGGCTTCTAGGGAACGATCAAAACGTAGATAGTTTGAGACATTAGTCCCATGGAGAAAAGCCTGCATGGTGCCTGTTGTATACAATCCCTATGCAATTTCTGTGTTTCATCAACACTTTGAAAGTCCACAGATTAAAGAATCACTCCAGATGTACATCGGAAACTACTACTGGTCTTCCAGGGAAAGATCAAAGCGTAGACTGTTTGAGACATTACTCCCATGGAGGAAAGTGCGCATGGTGACTGTAGTATTCAATCCCGATGCGGTTTCTGTGTTTCATCAACACTCTCATAGTCCACAGATTACAGAATGCCTCCAGATGTGCATCGGAATCTACTACTGGTCTTCCAAGGAACGATCAAAGCGTAGACTGTATGAGACATTACTCACATGGTGGAAAGTGCGCATGGTGACTGTTGTATTCAATCCCGATGCAATTTCTGTGTTTCATCAACACTCTGATTGTCCACAGATTACAGAATGCTTCCAGATGTGTATCGGAAACTACTAATGGTCTTTCAGGGAACGATCAAAGCGTAGACTGTTTGGACATTACTCCCATGGAGGAAAGTGCGCATGGTGACTGTTGTATTCAATCCCGATGCAATTTCTGTGTTACATCAACAATCTGATAGTCCGCAGATTACAGAATGCATCCAAATGTGCATCGGAAACTACTACTGGTCTTCCAGGGAGCGATCAAAGCGTACACAGTTTGAGACAATACTCCCATGGAGAAAAGCCGGCATGGTGCCAATTGTATTCAATCCCGATGCAATTTCTGTGTTTCATCAACACTTTGAAAATCCACAGATTACAGAATGCCTCCAGATGTACAACGAAAACTACTACTGGTCTTCCAGGGAACGATCAAAGCGTAGACAGTTTGAGACATTACTCCCGTGGAGTAAAGCCCCCATGGTGTCTGTTGTATTCAATCCCGATGCAATTTGTGTGTTTCATCAACACTCTGAAAGTAAACAGATTACAGAATGACTCCAGATGGGCTTCGGAAACTACTACTGGTCTTCCAGGGAACGATCGAAGCGTAAACTGTTTGAGACATTACTCACAGTGAGGAAAGTGCGCATGGTGACTGTTGTATTCAATCCCGTTGCAATTTCTGTGTTTCCTCAACACTTTGAAGGTCCACAGATTACAGAATGCCTCCAGATGTGCATCGGAATCTACTACTGGTCTTCCAGGGAACGATCAAAGCGTAGACTGATTGAGACAATAATCCCATGGAGGAAAGTGCGCATGGTGACTGTTGTATTCCATCCCGATGCAATTTCTGTGTTTCATCAACACTTTGAAGGTCCACAGATTACAGAATGCCTCCAGATGTGCATCGGAAACTACCAATGGTCTTCCAGGGAACGATCAAAGCGTAGACTGTTTGAGACATTACTCCCATGGAGGAAAGTGGGCATGGTGACTGTAGTATTCAATCCCGATGCGGTTTCTGTGTTTCATCAACACTCTCATAGTCCACAGATTACAGAATGCCTCCAGATGTGCATCGGAATCTACTACTGGTCTTCCAAGGAACGATCAAAGCGTAGACTGTATGAGACATTACTCACATGGTGGAAAGTGCGCATGGTGACTGTTGTATTCAATCCCGATGCAATTACTGTGTTTCATCAACACTTTGAAGGTCCACAGATTACAGAATGCTTCGAGATGTGCATCGGAAACTACTACTGGTCTTTCAGGGAACGATCAAAGCGTAGACTGTTTGAGACATTAATCGCATGGAGGTAAGTACGCATGGTGACTGCTGTATTCAATCCTGATGCAATTTCTGTGTTTCATCAACACTCTGAGAGTCCACAGATTACAGAATGCCTCCAAATGTGCATCGGAAACTACTACTGGTCTTCCAGGGAACGATCAAAGCGTAGACAGTTTCAGACATTACTCCCATGGAGGGAAGTGCGCATGATGACTCTTGTCTTCAATCCCGATGCAATTTCTGTGTTTCATCAAAACTGTGATAGTAAACATATTACTGAATGCCTCCAGACGTGCATCGGAAACTACTACTGATCTTCCAGGGAACGATCAAAGCGTAGACTGTTTGAGACATTACTCCCATGGAGGAAAGTGCGCATGGTGACTGTTGTATTCCATCCTGATGCAATTTCTGTGTTTCATCAACACTTTGAAGGTCCACAGGTTACAGAATGCCACCAGATGTGCATTGGAAACTACTACTGGTCTTCCAGGGAACGATCAAAGCGTAGACTTTTTGAGACATTACTCCCATGGAGGAATGTGAACATGGTGCCTGTCGTTTTCAATCCCGATGCAATTTCTGTGTTTTATCAACACTCTGAAAGTAAACTGATTACAGAATGACTCCAAATGGCCTTCGGAAACTGCTACTGGTCTTCCAGGGAACGATCAAAGCGTATACTGTTTGAGACATTAGTCCCATGGAGGAAAGTGCGAATGGTGACTGCTGTATTCAATCCCGATGCAATTTCTGTGTTTCATCAACAGACTGATAGTCCACAGATTATAGAGTGCCTCCAGATGTGCATCGGAAACTACTACTGGTCTTCCAGGGAACGATCAAAACGTAGACTGTTTGAGACATTACTCACAGTGAGGAAAGTGCGCCTGGCGACTTTTGAATTCAATCCCGTTGCAATTTCTGTGTTTCATCAACACTTTGAAGGTCCACAGATTACAGAATGCTTCCAGATGTGCATCGGAATCTACTACTGGTCTTCCAGGGAACGATCAGAGCGTAGACTGTTTGAGACATTACTCCCATGGAGGAATGTGCGCATGATGCCTGTTGTATTCAACCCCGATGCAATTTCTGTGTTTTATCAACACTCTGATAGTCCACAGATTACAGAATGCCTCCAAATGTGCATCGGAAACTACTACTGGTCTTCCAGGGAACGATCAAATCGTAGACAGTTTGAGACATTATTCCCGTGGAGAAAAGCCCGCATGGTGAATGTTGTATTCAATCCCGATGCTATTTCTGTGTTTAATAAACACTCTGATTCTCCACAGATTACAGAATGACTCCAAATATGCTTCGGAAACTGCTACTGGTCTTCCAGGGAGCGATCATAATGTAGACAGTTTGAGACAATACTCCCATGGAGAAAAGCCTGCATTATGCCTGTTGTATTCAATCCCGATGCAATTTCTGTGTTTCATCAACACTCTGATAGTCAACAGATTACAGAGTGCCTCCAGTTGTGCATCGGAAACTACTACATGTCTTCCAGGGAACGATTAAAGCGTAGACAGTTTGAGACATTACTCACGTGGCGAAAAGCCCGCATGGTGCCTGTTGTATTTAATCCCGATGCTATTTCTGTTTTTAATCAACACTCTGACTGTCCACAGATTACAGAATGACTCCAGATGGGCTTCAGAAACTACTACTGGTCTTTCAGGAAACGATCAAATCGTAGACCGTTTGAGACATTTCTCACATGGAGGGAAGTGCGCATGGTGACTGTTGTATTCCATCCCGATGCAATTTCTGTGTTTTATCAACACTCTGATAGTCCACAGATTACAGAATGCCTCCAAATGTGCATCGGAAACTACTACTGGTCTTCCAGGGAACGATTAAAGCGTAGACAGTTTGAGACATTACTCACGTGGCGAAAAGCCCGCATGGTGCCTGTTGTATTTAATCCCGATGCTATTTCTGTTTTTAATCATCACTCTGACTGTCCACAGATTACAGAATGACTCCAGATGGGCTACGGAAACTACTACTGGTCTTTCAGGGAGCGATCAAAGCGTAGACAGTTTGAGACAATACTCTCATGGAGAAAAGCCTGCATGGTGCTTGTTGTATTCAATCCCGATGCAATTTCTGTGTTTCATCAACACTTTAAAAGTCCACAGATTACAGAATGCCTCCAGATGTGCATCGGAAACTAATACTGGTCTTCCAGGGAACGATCAAAACGTAGACCGTTTGAGACATATCTCACATGGAGGGAAGTGCGCATGGTGACTGTTGTATTCCATCCCGATGCAATTTCTGTGTTTCATCAATACTTTGAAGGTCCACAGATTACAGAATGCCTCCAGATGTGCGTCGAAAACTACTACTGGTCTTTCAGGGAACGATCAAAGCGTAGACTGTTTGAGACATTAATCCCATGGAGGCAAGTGCGCATGGTGACTGTTGTATTCAATCCCGATGCAATTTCTGTGTTTCATCAACACTCTGATAGTCAACAGATTACAGAATACCTCCAAATGTGCATCGGAGACTACTACTGGTCTTCCAGGGAACGATCAAAGCGTAGACAGTTTGAGACATTACTCCCGTGGAGAAAAGCATGCATGGTGTCTGTTGTATTCAATTCCGATGCAATTTGTGTGTTTCATCAACACTCTGAAAGTGAACAGATTACAGAATGAATCCAGATGGGATTCGGAAACTACTACTGGTCTTCCAGGGAACGAACAAAGCGTATACTCTTTGAGACATTAGTCCCATGGAGGAAAGTGCGAATGGTGACTGTTGTATTCAATCCCGATGCAATTTCTGTGTTTCATCAACAGACTGATAGTCCACAGATTATAGAGTGCCTCCAGATGTGCATCGGAAACTACTACTGGTCTTCCAGGGAACGATCAAAGCGTAGAATGTTTGAGACATTACTCACAGTGAGGAAAGTGCGCATGGTGACTTTTGAATTCAATCCCGTTGCAATTTCTGTGTTTCATCAACACTTTGAAGGTCCACAGATTACAGAATGCCTCCAGATGTGCATCGGAATCTACTACTGGTCTTCCAGGGAACGATCAAAGCGTAGACTGTTTGAGACATTACTCCCATGGTGGAATGTGCGCATGGTGCCTGTTGTATTCAACCCCGATGCAATTTCTGTGTTTTATCAACACTCTGATAGTCCACAGATTACAGAATGCCTCCAAATGTGCATCGGAAACTACTACTGGTCTTCCAGGGAACGATCAAATCGTAGACAGTTTGAGACATTATTCCCGTGGAGAAAAGCCCGCATGGTGAATGTTGTATTCAATCCCGATGCTATTTCTGTGTTTAATAAACACTCTGATTCTCCACAGATTACAGAATGACTCAAAATATGCTTCGGAAACTACTACTGGTCTTCCAAGGAGCGATCATAATGTAGACAGTTTGAGACAATACTCCCATGGATAAAAGCCTGCATTATGCCTGTTGTATTCAATCCCGATGCAATTTCTGTGTTTCATCAACACTCTGATAGTCAACAGATTACAGAGTGCCTCCAGTTGTGCATCGGAAACTACTACTGGTCTTCCAGGGAACGATCAAAGCGTAGACTGTTTGAGACATTACTCACAGTGAGGAAAGTGCGCATGGTGACTGTTGTATTCAATCCCGATGCAATATCTGTGTTTCATCAACACTTTGAAAGTCCACAGATTACAGAATGCCTCCAGATGTGCATCGGAAACTACTAATGGTCTTCCAGGGAACGATCAAATCGTACACTGTTTGAGACATTACTCCCATGGAGGAAATTGCGCATGGTGACTGTTGTATTCAATCTCGATGCAATTTCTGGGTTTCATCAACACTCTGATAGTCCGCAGATTACTGAATGCCTCCAAATGTGCATCGGAAACTACTACTGGTCGTCCAGGGAGCGATCAAAGTATAGACACTTTGAGACAATACTCCCATGGAGAAAAGCCTGCATGGTGCCTGTTGTATTCAATCCCGATGCTATTTCTGTGTTTAATCAACACTCTGACTGTCCACAGATTACAGAATGACTCCAGATGGGCTTCGGAAACTACTACTGGTTTTCCAGGGAGCGATGAAAGAATAGACACTTTGAGACAATACTTCCATGGAGAAAAGCCGGCATGGTGCCAGTTGTATTGAATCCCGATGCAATTTCTGTGTTTCATCAACACTTTGAAAATCCACGGATTACAGAATGCCTCCAGATGTGCATCGGAAACTACTACTGGTCTTCCAGGGAACAATCAAAGCGCAGACTGTTTGAGACATTACTCCCATTGAGGAAAGTGCGCATGATGACTGTTGTATTCAATCCCGACGCAATTTCAGTGTTTCATCAACACTCTGATAGTCCACAGATTACAGAATACCTCCAGATGTTCACGGGAAACTACTACTGGTCTTCCAGGGAACGATCAAAGCGTAGACTGTTTCAGACATTACTCCCATGCAGGGAAGTGCGCATGATAACTCTTGTATTCAATCCCGATGCAATTTCTGTGTTTCATCAAAACTGTGATAGTAAACATATTACTGAATGCCTAGAGACGTGCATCGGAAACTACTACTGGTCTTCCAGGGAACGATTAAAGCGTAGACAGTTTGAGACATTACTCCCGTGGCGAAAAGCCCGCATGGTGGCTGTTGTATTTAATCCCGATACTATTTCTGTGTTTAATCACCACTCTGACTGTCCACATATTACAGAATGACTCCAGATGATCTTCCGAAACTACTACTGGTCTTCCAGGGAGCGATCAAAGCGTAGACAGTTTGAGACAATACTCCCATGGAGAAAAGCCGGCATGGTGCCAGTTGTATTCAATCCCGATGCAATTTCTGTGTTTCATCAACACTTTGAAAATCCACGGATTACAGAATGCCTCCAGATGTGCATCGGAAACTACTACTGGTCTTCCAGGGAACAATCAAAGCGTAGACTGTTTGAGACATTACTCCCATTGAGGAAAGTGCGCATGATGACTGTTGTATTCAATCCCGACGCAATTTCAGTGTTTCATCAACACTCTGATAGTCCACAGATTACAGAATGCCTCCAAATGTGCATCGGAAACTACTACTGGTCTTCCTGTGAACGATTAAAGCGTAGACACTTTGAGACATTTCTCACGTGGCGAAAAGCCAGCATGGTGCCTGTCGTATTTAATCCCGATGCTATTTCTGTGTTTAATCAACACTCTGACTGTCCACAGATCACAGAATGACTCCAGATGTGCATCGGAAACTACTACTGGTCTTCCAGGGAACGATCAAAGCGTATAGTATTTGAGACTTTAGTCCCATGGAGGAAAGTGCGCATGGTGACTGTTGTATTCAATCCCGATGCAAATTCTGTGTTTCATCAACACTTCGAAGGTCCACAGATTACAGAATGCCTCCAGATGTACATCGAAAACTACTACTGGTCTTCCAGGGAACGATCAAAGCGTAGACTGTTTGAGATATTACTCCCAAGTAGGAAAGTGCGCATGGTGACTGTTGTATTCAATCCCGATGCAATTTCTGTGATTCATCAACACTCTGATAGTCCACAGATTACATAATGCCTCCAGATGTGCATCGGAAACTACTACTGGTCTTCCAGGAAACGATCAAAATGTAGACCGTTTGAGACATTTCTCACATGGAGGAAAGTGCGCATGGTGACTGTTGTATTCAATCCCGATGCAATTTCTGTGTTTCATCAACACTTTGAAGGTCCACAGATTACAGAATGCCTCCAGATGTGCATCGGAAACTACTACTGGTCTTTCAGGGAACGATCAAGGCGTAGACTGGTTGAGACATTAATCCCATGGAGGTAAGTGCGCATGGTGTCTGTTGTATTCAATCCCGATGCAATTTGTGTGTTTCATCAACACTCTGAATGTAAACAGATTACAGAATAACTCCAGATGGGCTTCGGAAACTACTACTGGTCTTCCAGGGAACGATCAAAGCGTATACTGTTTGAGACATTAGTCCTATGGAGGAAAGTGCGAATGGTGACGTATTCAATCCCGATGCAATTTCTGTGTTTCATCAACACTCTGATAGTCCACAGATTATAGAGTGCCTCCAGATGTGCATCGGAAACTACTACTGGTGTTCCAGGGAACGATCAAAGCGTAGAGTGTTTGAGACATTACTCACAGTGAGGAATGTGCGCATGGTGACTGTTGTATTCAATCCCGTTGCAATTTCTGTGTTTCCTCAACTCTTTGAAGGTCCACAGATTACGGAATGCCTCCAGATGTGCATCGGAATCTACTACTGGTCTTCCAGGGAACGATCAAAGCGTAGACTGTTTGAGACATTAATCCCATGGAGGAAAGTGCGCATGGTGACTGTTGTATTCCATCCCGATGCAATTTCTGTGTTTCATTAACACTTTGAAGGTCCACAGATTACAGAATGCCTCCAGATGTGCATCGGAGACTACTAATGGTCTTCCAGGGAACGATCAAAGCGTCGACTGTTTGAGACATTACTCCCATGGAGGAAACTGCGCATGGTGACTGTTGTATTCAATCCCGATGCAATTTCTGTGTTTCATCAACACTCTCATAGTCCACAGATTACAGAATGCCTCCAGATGTGCATCGGAATCTACTACTGGTCTTCCAAGGAACGATCAAAGCGTAGACTGTATGAGACATTACTCACATGGTGGAAAGTGCGCATGGTGACTGTTGTATTCAATCCCGATGCAATTACTGTGTTTCATCAACACTCTGAGAGTCCACAGATTACAGAATGCCTCCAAATGTGCATCGGAAACTACTACTGGTCTTCCAGGGAACGATCAAAGCGTAGACAGTTTGAGACATTACTCCCATGGAGGAAAGTGCGCATGGTGACTGTTGTGTTCAATCCCGATGCAATTTCTGTGTTTCATCAACACTCTGATAGTCCACAGATAACAGAATGCCTCCAGATGTGCATGGGAAACTACTACTGGTCTTCCAGGGGACGATCAAATCGTAGACTGTTTCAGACATTACTCCCATGGAGGGAAGTGCGCATGATGACTCTTGTATTCAATCCCGATGCAATTTCTGTGTTTCATCAAAACTGTGATAGTAAACATATTACTGAATGCCTCCAGACGTGCATCGGAAACTACTACTGGTCTTCCAGGGAACGATCAAAGCGTAGACTGTTTGAGACATTACTCCCATGGAGGAAAGTGCGCATGGTGACTGTTGTATTCCATCCTGATGCAATTTCTGTGTTTCATCAACACTTTGAAGGTCCACAGGTTACAGAATGCCTCCAGATGTGCATTGGAAACTACTACTGGTCTTCCAGGGAACGATCAAAGCGTAGACTTTTTGAGACATTACTCCCACGGAGGAATGTGAACATGGTGCCTGTCGTATTCAATCCCGATGCAATTTCTGTGTTTTATCAACACTCTGAAAGTAAACAGATTACAGAATGACTCCAGATGGGCTTCGGAAACTACTACTGGTCTTCCAGGGAACGATGAAAGCGTTTCCTGTTTGAGACATTAGTCCTATGGAGGAAAGTGCGAATGGTGACTGTTGTATTCAATCCCGATGCAATTTCTGTGTTTCCTCAACACTTTGAAGGTCCACAGATTACAGAATGCCTCCAGATGTGCATCGGAGACTACTAATGGTCTTCCAGGGAACGATCAAAGCATCGACTGTTTGAGACATTACTCCCATGGAGGAAACTGCGCATGGTGACTGTTGTATTCAATCCCGAAGCAATTTCTGTGTTTCATCAACACTCTCATAGTACACAGATTACAGAATGCCTCCAGATGTGCATCGGAATCTACTACTGGTCTTCCAAGGAACGATCAAAGCGTAGACTGTATGAGACATTACTCACATGGTGGAAAGTGCGCATGGTGACTGTTGTATTCAATCCCGATGCAATTTCTGTGTTTCATCAACACTTTGAAGGTCCACAGATTACAGAATGCTTCGAGATGAGCATCGGAAACTACTACTGGTCTTTCAGGGAACGATCAAAGCGTAGACTGTTTGAGACATTAATCCCATGGAGGTAAGTGCGCATGGTGACTGTTGTATTCAATCCTGATGCAATTTCTGTGTTTCATCAACACTCTGAGAGTCCACAGATTACAGAATGCCTCCAAATGTGCATCGGAAACTACTACTGGTCTTCCAGGGAACGATCAAAGCGTAGACAGTTTGAGACATTACTCCCATTTAAGGAAAGTGCGTATGGTGACTGTTGTGTTCAATCCCGATGCAATTTCTGTGTTTCATCAACACTCTGATAGTCCACAGATAACAGAATGCCTCCAGATGTGCATGGGAAACTACTACTGGTCTTCCAGGGAACGATCAAAGCGTAGACTGTTTGAGACATTACTCCCATGGAGGAAAGTGCCCATGGTGACTGTTGTATTCCATCCTGATGCAATTTCTGTGTTTCATCAACACTTTGAAGGTCCACAGGTTACAGAATGCCTCCAGATGTGCATTGGAAACTACTACTTGTCTTCCAGGGAACGATCAAAGCGTAGACTTTTTGAGACATTACTCCCATGGAGGAATGTGAACATGGTTCCTGTCGTATTCAATCCCGATGCAATTTCTGTGTTTTATCAACACTCTGAAAGTAAACAGATTACAGAATGACTCCAGATGGGCTTCGGAAACTACTACTGGTCTTCCAGGGAACGATGAAAGCGTTTCCTGTTTGAGACGTTAGTCATATGGAGGAAAGTGCGAATGGTGACTGTTGTATTCAATCCCGATGCAATTTCTGTGTTTCATCAACACTCTGATAGTCCACCGATTATAGAGTGCCTCCAGATGTGCATCGGAAACTACTACTGGTCTTCCAGGGAACGATCAAAGCGTAGACTGTTTGAGACATTACTCACAGTGAGGAAAGTGCGCATGGTGACTGTTGTATTCAATCCCGATGCAATTTCTGTGTTACATCAACAATCTGATAGTCCGCAGATTACAGAATGCCTCCAGATGTGCATCGGAAACTACTACTGGTCTTCCAGGGAACGATTAAAGCGATGACAGTTTGAGACATTACTCCCGTGACGAAAAGCCCGCATGGTGGCTGTTGTATTTAATCCCGATACTATTTCTGTGTTTAATCAACACTCTGACTGTCCACAGATTACAGAATGACTCCAGATGATCTTCCGAAACTACTACTGGTCTTCCAGGGAGCGATCAAAGCGTAGACAGTTTGAGACAATACTCTCATGGTGAAAAGCCGGCATGGTGCCAGTTGTATTCAATCCCGATGCAATTTTGTGTTTCATCAACACTTTGAAAATCCACAGATTACAGAATGCCTCCAGATGTGCATCGGAAACTACTACTGGTCTTCCAGGGAACAATCAAAGCGTAGACTGTTTGAGACATTACTCCCATTGAGGAAAGTGCGCATGATGACTGTTGTATTCAATCCCGATGCAATTTCAGTGTTTCATCAACACTCTGATAGTCCACAAATTACAGAATGCCTCCAAATGTGCATCGGAAACTACTACTGGTCTTCCAGGGAACGATCAATGCGTATACTGTTTGAGACATTAGTCCCATGGAGGAAAGTGCGCATGGTGACTGTTGTATTCAATCCCGACGCAATTTCTGTGTTTCATCAACACTCTGAAGGTCCACAGATTACAGAATGCCTCCAGATGTACAACGAAAACTACTACTGGTCTTCCAGGTAACGATTAAAGTGTAGACTGTTTGAGATATTACTCCCATGTAGGAAAGTGCGCATGGTGACTGTTGTATTTAATCCCGATGATATTTGTGTGTTTTATCAACACTCTGATAGTGCACACATTACATAATGCCTCCAGATGTGCATCGGAAACTACTACTGGTCTTCCAGGGAACGATCAAAGCGTAGACGGTTTAAGACATTACTCACATGGAGGAATGTGCGCATGGTGACTGTTGTATTCAATCCCGATGCAATTTCTGTGTTTCATCAACACTTTGAAGGTCCACAGATGACAGAATGCCTCCAGATGTGCATCGAAAACTACCACTGGTCTTCCAGAAAACGATCAAAGTGTAGACTCTTAGAGACATTACACCCATGGAATAAAGTGCGCATGTTGACCGTTGTATTCCATCCCGATGCAATTTCTGTGTTTCATCAACACTCTGATAGTGCACAGATCACAGAATGCCTCCAGATGTGCATTGGAAACTACTACTGGTCTTTCAGGGAACGATAAAAGCGTAGACTGTTTGAGACATTAATCCCAAGGAGGTAAGTGCGCATGGTGACTGTTGTATTCAATCCGGATGCAATTTCTGTGTTTCATCAACACTCTAAAAGTCCACAGATTACAGCATACCTCCAAATGTGCATCGGAAACTACTACTGGTCTTCCAGGGAACGATCAAAGCGTAGACAGTTTGAGACATTACTCCCGTGGAGAAAAGCCCGCATGGTGTCTGTTGTATTCAATCCAAATGCAATTTCTGTGCTTCATCAACTCTCTGAAAGTCCAGAGATTACCGAATGCCTCCAGATGTGTATCGGAATCTACTACTGGTCTTCCAGGGAACGATCAAAGCGTAAACTGTTTGAGACATTACTCCCATGGAGGAAAGTGCGCATGGCGACTGTTGTATTCAATCCCGATGCAATTTCTGTGTTTCTTCAACACTCTGATAGTCCACAGATTACAGAATGCCTCCAGATGTGCATTGGAAACTACTACTGGACTTCCAGTGAACGATCAAAGCGTAGTCTGTTTGAGACATTACTCTCATGGAGGAAAGTGTGCATGGTGACTGTTGTATTCCATCCGGATGCAATTTCAGTGTTTCATCAAAACTTTGAATGTCCACAAATTACAGAATGCCTCCAGATGTGCATCGGAAACTACTACTGGTCTTTCAGGGAACGATCAAAGCGTAGACTGTTTGAGACATTAATCCCATGGAGGTAAGTAGGCATGGTGACTGTTGTATTCAATACCGATGCAATTTCTCTGTTTCATCAACACTCTGATAGTCCGCAGATTACCGAATGCCTCCAAATGTGCATCGGAAACTACTACTGGTCTTCCAAGGAACGATCAAAGCGTAGACTGTTTGAGACATTACTCCCATGGAGGAAAGTGCGCATGGTGACTGTTGTATTCAATCACGATGCAAGTTCTGTGTTTCATCAATACTTTGAAAGCTAACAGATTACTGTATGCCTCCAGATGTGCATCATAAACTTCCACTGGTCTTCCAGGGAATAATCAAAGCGTAGACTGTTTGAGACATTACTCCCATATAGGAAAGTGCGCATGGTGACTGTTGTATTCAATCCCGATGCAATTTCTGTGTTTCATCAACACTCTGATCGTCCACAGATTACAGAATGCCTCCAGATGTGCATCGGAAACCACTACTGGTCTTTCAGGGAACGATCAAAGCGTAGACTGTTTGAGACATTACTCCCATGGAGGAAAGTGTGCATGGTGACTGTTGTATTCAATCCCGATGCAATTTCTGTGTTTCATCAACTCTCTGATAGTCCACAGATTACAGAATGCCTCCAAATTTGCATCGGAAACTTTTACTGGTCTTCCAGGGAACGATCAAAGCGTAGACAGTTTGTGACATTACTCCCGTGGAGAAAAGCTGGCATGGTGAATGTTGTATTCAATCCCGATGCAATTTCTGTGTTTCATCAGCACTCTGAAAGTCGACAGATTACAGAATGACTCCAGATTGGCTTCGGAAGCTACTACTGGTCGTCCAGGGAACGATCAAAGCATAGACTGTTAGAGACATTACTCCCATGGAGGAAAGTGTGCATGGTGACTGTTGTATTCCATCCAGATGCAATTTCTGTGTTTCATCAACACTTTGAATGTCCACAGATTACAGAATGCCTCCAGATGTGTATCGGAATCTACTACTGGTCTTCCAGGGAACGATCAAAGCGTAGACTGTTTGAGACATTAATCCCATGGAGGTAAGTGCGCATGGTGACTGTTGTATTCAATCCCGATGCAATTTCTGTGTTTCTTCACCACTCTGATAGTCCACAGATTACAGAATGCCTCCAGATGTGCATCGGAAACTACTACTGAACTTCCAGTGAACGATCAAAGCGTAGACTGTTTGAGACATTACCTCCATGGAGGAAAGTGCGCATGGTGACTGTTGTATTCCATCCCGATGCAAGTTCTGTGTTTCATCAATACTTTGAAGGCTAGCAGATTACTGTATGCCTCCAGATGTGCATCATGAACTTCTACTGGTATCCCAGGGAATGATCAAACCGTAGACTGTTTGAGACATTACTCCCATGGAGGATAGTGTGCATGGTGACTGTTGTATTCCATCCGGATGCAATTTCAGTGTTTCATCAACACTTTGAACGTCCACAAATTACAGAATGCCTCCAGATGTGCATCGGAAACCACTACTGGTCTTTCAGGGAACGATCAAAGCGTAGACTGTTTGAGACTTTAATCCCATGGAGGTAAGTGCGCATGGTGACTGTTGTATTCAATCCCGATGATATTTATCTGTTTCATTAACTCTCTGATAGTCCACAGAATACAGAATGCCTCCAAAGAGTGCATCGGAAACTACTACTGGTCTTCCAGGGAACGATCAAAGCGTAGACTGTTTGAGACATTACTCCCATGGAGGAAAGTGCGCATGGTGACTGTTGTATTCCATCCTGATGCAATTTCTGTGTTTCATCAACACTTTGAAGGTCCACAGGTTACAGAATGCCTCCAGATGTGCATTGGAAACTACTACTGGTCTTCCAGGGAACGATCAAAGCGTAGACTTTTTGAGACATTACTCCCATGGAGGAATGTGAACATGGTGCCTGTCGTATTCAATCCCGATGCAATTTCTGTGTTTTATCAACACTCTGAAAGTAAACAGATTACAGAATGACTCCAGATGGGCTTCGGAAACTACTACTGGTCTTCCAGGGAACGATGAAAGCGTTTCCTGTTTGAGACATTAGTCCTATGGAGGAAAGTGCGAATGGTGACTGTTGTATTCAATCCCGATGCAATTTCTGTGTTTCATCAACACTCTGATAGTCCACCGATTATAGAGTGCCTCCAGATGTGCATCGGAAACTACTACTGGTCTTCCAGGGAACGATCAAAGCGTAGACTGTTTGAGACATTACTCACAGTGAGGAAAGTGCGCATGGTGTCTGTTGTATTCAATCCAAATGCAATTTCTGTGCTTCATCAACTCTCTGAAAGTCCACAGATTACCGAATGCCTCCAGATGTGTATCGGAATCTACTACTGGTCTTCCAGGGAACGATCAAAGCGTAAACTGTTTGAGACATTACTCCCATGGAGGAAAGTGCGCATGGTGACTGTTGTATTCAATCCCGATGCAATTTCTGTGTTTCTTCAACACTCTGATAGTCCACAGATTACAGAATGCCTCCAGATGTGCATTGGAAACTACTACTGGACTTCCAGTGAACGATCAAAGCGTAGTCTGTTTGAGACATTACTCCCATGGAGGAAAGTGTGCATGGTGACTGTTGTATTCCATCCGGATGCAATTTCAGTGTTTCATCAACACTTTGAATGTCCACAAATTACAGAATGCCTCCAGATGTGCATCGGAAACTACTACTGGTCTTTCAGGGAACGATCAAAGCGTAGACTGTTTGAGACATTAATCCCATGGAGGTAAGTGCGCATGGTGACTGTTGTATTCAATACCGATGCAATTTCTCTGTTTCATCAACACTCTGATAGTCCGCAGATTACAGAATGCCTCCAAATGTGCATCGGAAACTACTACTGGTCTTCCAAGGAACGATCAAAGCGTAGACTGTTTGAGACATTACTCCCATGGAGGAAAGTGCGCATGGTGACTGTTGTATTCAATCCCGATGCAAGTTCTGTGTTTCATCAATACTTTGAAAGCTAACAGATTACTGTGTGCCTCCAGATGTGCATCATAAACTTCCACTGGTCTTCCAGGGAATAATCAAAGCGTAGACTGTTTGAGACATTACTCCCATATAGGAAAGTGCGCATGGTGACTGTTGTATTCAATCCCGATGCAATTTCTGTGTTTCATCAACACTCTGATCGTCCACAGATTACAGAATGCCTCCAGATGTGCATCGGAAACCACTACTGGTCTTTCAGGGAACGATCAAAGCGTAGACTGTTTGAGACATTACTCCCATGGAGGAAAGTGTGCATGGTGACTGTTGTTTTCCATCCGGATGCAATTTCAGTGTTTCATCAACACTTTGAATGTCCACAAATTACAGAATGCCTCCAGATGTGCATCGGAAACCACTACTGGTCTTTCAGGGAACGATCAAAGCGTACACTGTTTGAGACATTAATCCCATGGAGGTAAGTGCGCATAGTGACTGTTGTATTCAATCCCGATGCAATTTCTGTGTTTCATCAACTCTGTGATAGTCCACAGATTACAGAATGCCTCCAAATGTGCATCGGAAACTTTTACTGGTCTTCCAGGGAACGATCAAAGCGTAGACAGTTTGTGACATTACTCCCGTGGAGAAAAGCTGGCATGGTGAATGTTGTATTCAATCCCGATGCAATTTCTGTGTTTCATCAGCACTCTGAAAGTCGACAGATTACAGAATGACTCCAGATTGGCTTCGGAAGCTACTACTGGTCGTCCAGGGAACGATCAAACCATAGACTGTTAGAGACATTACTCCCATGGAGGAAAGTGTGCATGGTGACTGTTGTATTCCATCCGGATGCAATTTCTGTGTTTCATCAACACTTTGAATGTCCACAGATTACAGAATGCCTCCAGATGTGTATCGGAATCTACTACTGGTCTTCCAGGGAACGATCAAAGCGTAGACTGTTTGAGACATTAATCCCATGGAGGTAAGTGCGCATGGTGACTGTTGTATTCAATCCCGATGCAATTTCTGTGTTTCTTCACCACTCTGATAGTCCACAGATTACAGAATGCCTCCAGATGTGCATCGGAAACTACTACTGGACTTCCAGTGAACGATCAAAGCGTAGACTGTTTGAGACATTACCTCCATGGAGGAAAGTGCGCATGGTGACTGTTGTATTCCGTCCCGATGCAAGTTCTGTGTTTCATCAATACTTTGAAGGCTAGCAGATTACTGTATGCCTCCAGATGTGCATCATGAACTTCTACTGGTATCCCAGGGAATGATCAAAGCGTAGACTGTTTGAGACATTACTCCCATGGAGGATAGTGTGCATGGTGACTGTTGTATTCCATCCGGATGCAATTTCAGTGTTTCATCAACACTTTGAACGTCCACAAATTACAGAATGCCTCCAGATGTGCATCGGAAACCACTACTGGTCTTTCAGGGAACGATCAAAGCGTAGACTGTTTGAGACTTTAATCCCATGGAGGTAAGTGCGCATGGTGACTGTTGTATTCAATCCCGATGCAATTTATCTGTTTCATTAACTCTCTGATAGTCCACAGAATACAGAATGCCTCCAAAGAGTGCATCGGAAACTACTACTGGTCATCCAGGGAACGATCAAAGCGTAGACTGTTTGAGACATTACTCCCATGCAGGAAAGTGCGCATGGTGACTGTTGTATTCCATCCTGATGCAATTTCTGTGTTTCATCAACACTTTGAAGGTCCACAGGTTACAGAATGCCTCCAGATGTGCATTGGAAACTACTACTGGTATTCCAGGGAACGATCAAAGCGTAGACTTTTTGAGACATTACTCCCATGGAGGAATGTGAACATGGTGCCTGTCGTATTCAATCCCGATGCAATTTCTGTGTTTTATCAACACTCTGAAAGTAAACAGATTACAGAATGACTCCAGATGGGCTTCGGAAACTACTACTGGTCTTCCAGGGAACGATGAAAGCGTTTCCTGTTTGAGACATTAGTCCTATGGAGGAAAGTGCGAATGGTGACTGTTGTATTCAATCCCGATGCAATTTCTGTGTTTCATCAACACTCTGATAGTCCACCGATTATAGAGTGCCTCCAGATGTGCATCGGAAACTACTACTGGTCTTCCAGGGAACGATCAATGCGTATACTGTTTGAGACATTAGTCCCATGGAGGAAAGTGCGCATGGTGACTGTTGTATTCAATCCCGACGCAATTTCTGTGTTTCATCAACACTCTGAAGGTCCACAGATTACAGAATGCCTCCAGATGTACAACGAAAACTACTACTGGTCTTCCAGGGAACGATCAAAGCGTAGACGGTTTAAGGCATTACTCACATGGAGGAAAGTGCGCATGGTGACTGTTGTATTCAATCCCGATGCAATTTCTGTGTTTCATCAACACTTTGAAGGTCCACAGATGACAGAATGCCTCCAGATGTGCATCGAAAACTACCACTGGTCTTCCAGAAAACGATCAAAGTGTAGACTCTTAGAGACATTACACCCATGGAATAAAGTGCGCATGTTGACCGTTGTATTCCATCCCGATGCAATTTCTGTGTTTCATCAACACTCTGATAGTGCACAGATCACAGAATGCCTCCAGATGTGCATTGGAAACTACTACTGGTCTTTCAGGGAACGATAAAAGCGTAGACTGTTTTGAGACATTAATCCCAAGGAGGTAAGTGCGCATGGTGACTGTTGTATTCAATCCGGATGCAATTTCTGTGTTTCATCAACACTCTAAAAGTCCACAGATTACAGAATACCTCCAAATGTGCATCGGAAACTACTACTGGTCTTCCAGGGAACGATCAAAGCGTAGACAGTTTGAGACATTACTCCCGTGGAGAAAAGCCCGCATGGTGTCTGTTGTATTCAATCCAAATGCAATTTCTGTGCTTCATCAACTCTCTGAAAGTCCACAGATTACCGAATGCTTCCAGATGTGTATCGGAATCTACTACTGGCCTTCCAGGGAACGATCAAAGCGTAAACTGTTTGAGACATTACTCCCATGGAGGAAAGTGCGCATGGTGACTGTTGTATTCAATCCCGATGCAATTTCTGTGTTTCTTCAACACTCTGATAGTCCACAGATTACAGAATGCCTCCAGATGTGCATTGGAAACTACTACTGGACTTCCAGTGAACGATCAAAGCGTAGACTGTTTGAGACATTACTCCCATGGAGGAAAGTGTGCATGGTGACTGTTGTTTTCCATCCGGATGCAATTTCAGTGTTTCATCAACACTTTGAAAGTCCACAAATTACAGAATGCCTCCAGATGTGCATCGGAAACTTTTACTGGTCTTCCAGGGAACGATCAAAGCGTAGACAGTTTGTGACATTACTCCCGTGGAGAAAAGCTGGCATGGTGAATGTTGTATTCAATCCCGATGCAATTTCAGTGTTTCATCAGCACTCTGAAAGTCGACAGATTACAGAATGACTCCAGATTGGCTTCGGAAGCTACTACTGGTCGTCCAGGGAACGATCAAAGCGTAGACTGTTAGAGACATTACTCCCATGGAGGAAAGTGTGCATGGTGACTGTTGTATTCCATCCGGATGCAATATCAGTGTTTCATCAACACTTTGAATGTCCACAATTTACAGAATGCCTCCAGATGTGCATCGGAAACTACTACTGGTCTTTCAGGGAACGATCAAAGCGTACACTGTCTGAGACATTAATCCCATGGAGGTAAGTGCGCATGGTGACTGTTGTTTTCAATCCTGATGCAATTTCTGTGTTTCATCAACACTCTGAGAGTCCACAGATTACAGCATGCCTCCAGATGTGTATCGGAATCTACTACTGGTCTTCCAGGGAACGATCAAAGCGTAGACTGTTTGAGACATTAATCCCATGGAGGTAAGTGCGCATGGTGACTGTTGTATTCAATCCCGATGCAATTTCTGTGTTTCTTCACCACTCTGATAGTCCACAGATTACAGAATGCCTCCAGATGTGCATCGGAAACTACTACTGGACTTCCAGTGAAGGATCAAAGCGTAGACTGTTTGAGAATTTACCTCCATGGAGGAAAGTGCGCATGGTGACTGTTGTATTCCATCCCGATGCAAGTTCTGTGTTTCATCAATACTTTGAAGGCTAGCAGATTACTGTATGCCTCCAGATGTGCATCATAAACTTCTACTGGTATCCCAGGGAATGATCAAAGCGTAGACTGTTTGAGACATTACTCCCATGGAGGATAGTGTGCATGGTGACTGTTGTATTCCATCCGCATGCAATTTCAGTGTTTCATCAACACTTTGAACGTCCACAAATTACAGAATGCCTCCAGATGTGCATCGGAAACCACTACTGGTCCTTCAGGGAACGATCAAAGCGTAGACTGTTTGAGACTTTAATCCCATGGAGGTAATTGCGCATTGTGACTGTTGTATTCAATCCCGATGCAATTTATCTGTTTCATTAACTCTCTGATAGTCCACAGATTACAGAATGCCTCCAAAGAGTGCATAGGAAACTACTACTGGCCTTCCAGTGAACGATCAAAGCGTAGACTGTTTGAGACATTACTCCCATGGAGGAAAGTGCGCATGGTGACTGTTGTATTCAATCCCGATGCAAGTTCTGTGTTTCATCAATAATTTGAAAGCTAACAGATTACTGTATGCCTCCAGATGTGCATCATAAACTTCCAATGGTCTTCCAGGGAATAATCAAAGCGTAGACTGTTTGAGACATTACTCCCATATTGGAAAGTGCGCATGGTGACTGTTGTATTCAATCCGGATGCAATTTATGTGTTTCGTCAACACTCTAATCGTCGACAGATTACAGAATGCATCCAGATGTGCATCGGAAACTACTATTGGTCTTCTAGGGAACGATCAAAGCGTAGACTGTTAGAGACATTACTCCCATGGAGGAAAGTGTGCATGGTGACGGTTGTATTTCATCCGGATGCAATTTCAGTGTTTCATCAACACTTTGAATGTCCACAAATTACAGAATGCCTCCAGATGTGCATCGGAAACTACTACTGGTCTTTCAGGGAACGATCAAAGCGTTAACTGTTTGAGACATTAATCCCATGGAGATAAGTGCGCATAGTGCCTGTTGTATTCAATCCCGATGCAATTTCTGTGTTTCATCAACTCTCTGATAGTCCACAGATTACAGAATGCCTCCAAATGTGCATCGGAAACTTTTACTGGTCTTCCAGGAACGATCAATGCGTAGACAGTTTGAGACTTTACTCCCGTATAGAAAAGCTGGCATGGTGAATGTTTTATTCAATCCCGAAGCAATTTCTGTGTTTCTTCAACACTCTGATAGTCCACAGATTGCAGAATGCCTCCAGATGTGCATCGGAAACTACTACTGGACTTCCAGTGAACGATCAAAGCGTAGACTGTTTGAGACACTACTCCCATGGAGGAAAGTCGCATGGTGACTGTTGTATTCCATCCCGATGCCAGTTCTGTGTTTCATCAATACTTTGAAGGCTAACAGATTACTGTTTGCCTCCAGATGTGCATCATAAACTTCCACTGGTCTTCCAGGGAATAATCAAAGCGTAGACTGTTTGAGACATTACTCCCATATAGGAAAGTGCGCATTGTGACTGTTGTATTCAATCCCGATGCAATTTCTGTGTTTCATCAACACTCTGATCGTCCACAGATTACAGAATGCCTCCAGATGTGCATCGGAAACTACTATTGGTCTTCTAGGGAACGATCAAAGCGTAGACTGTTAGAGACATTACTCCCATGGAGGAAAGTGTGCATGGTGACTGTTGTATTCCATCCGGATGCAATTTCAGTGTTTCATCAACACTTTGAAAGTCCACAAATTACAGAATGCCTCCAGATGTGCATCGGAAACTACTACTGGTCTTTCAGGGAACGATCAAGACTTAGACTTTTTGAGACATTAATCCCATGGAGGTAAGTGCGCATAGTGACTGTTGTATTCAATCCCGATGCAATTTCTGTGTTTCATCAACTCTCTGATAGTCCACAGATTACAGAATGCCTCCAAATGTGCATCGGAAAATTTTACTGGTCTTCCAGGGAACTATCAAAGCGTAGACAGTTTGAGACATTACTCCCGTGGAGAAAAGCCGGCATGGTGAATGTTGTATTCAATCCCGATGCAATTTCTGTGTTTCATCAACACTCTGAAAGTCCACAGATTACAGAATGACTCCAGATTGGTTTCGGAAGCTACTACTGGTCGTCCAGGGAACGATCATAGCGTAGACAGTTTGAGACATTACTCCCATGGAGAAAAGCATGCATGGTGCCTGTTGTATTCAATCCCGATGCAATTTCTGTGCTTCATCAACACTCTGAAAGTCGACAGATTACAGAATGAATCCAGATGGGCTTCGGAAACTACTACTGGTGTTCCAAGGAACGATCAAAGTTTAGACAGTTTGAGACATTACTCCCATGGAGAAAAGCCTGCATGGTGCCTGTTGTATTCAATGCCGATTCAATTTCTGTATTTCATCAACACTCTAATAGTCCACAGATTACAGAATGCCTCCAGATGTGTATCGGAATCTACTACTGGTCTTCCAGGGAACGATCAAAGCGTAGACTGTTTGAGACATTACTCCCATTGAGGAAAGTGCGCATGGTGACTGTTGTATTCAATCCCGATGCAATTTCTGTGTTTCTTCAACACTCTGATAGTCCACAGATTACAGAATGCCTCCAGATGTGCATCGGAAACTACTACTGGACTTCCAGTGAACGATCAAAGCGTAGACTGTTTGAGACATTACTCCCATGGGGGAAAGTGCGCATGGTGACTGTTGTATTCAATCCCGATGCAATTTCTCTGTTTCATCAACTCTCTGATAGTCCACAGATTACAGAATGCCTCCAGATGTGCATCGGAAACTACTACTGGCCTTCCATCGAACGATCAAAGCGTAGACTGTTTGAGACATTACTCACATGGAGGAAAGTGCGCATGGTGACTTTTGTATTCAATCCCGATGCAAGTTCTGTGTTTCATCAACACTTTGAAAGTCCACAAATTACAGAATACCTCCAGATGTGCATCGGAATCTACTACTGGTCTTTCAGGGAAAGATCAAAGCGTAGACTGTTTGAGACATTAATCCCATGGAGGTAAGTGCGCATGGTGACTGTTGTATTCAATCCCGATGCAATTTCTCTGTTTCATCAACTCTCTGATAGTCCACAGATTACAGAATGCCTCCAGATGTGCATCGGAAACTACTACTGGCCTTCCATCGAACGATCAAAGCGTAGACTGTTTGAGACATTACTCACATGGAGGAAAGTGCGCATGGTGACTTTTGTATTCAATCCCGATGCAAGTTCTGTGTTTCATCAATACTTTGAAAGCTAACAGATTACTGTATGCTTCCAGATGTGCAACATAAACTTCCACTGGCCTTCCAGGGAATAATCAAAGCGTAGACTGTTTGAGACATTACTCCCATATAGGAAAGTGCGCATGGTGACTGTTGTATTCAATCCCGATGCAATTTCTGTGTTTCATCAACACTCTGATCGTCCACAGATTACAGAATGCCTCCAGATGTGCATCGGAAACCACTACTGGTCTTTCAGGGAACGATCAAAGCGTAGACTGTTTGAGACATTAATCCCATTGAGGTAAGTGCGCATAGTGACTGTTGTATTCAATCCCGAAGCAATTTCGGTGTTTCATCAACTCTCTGATAGTCCACAGATTACAGAATGCCTCCAAATGTGCATCGGAAACTTTTACTGGTCTTCCAGCGAACGATCAAAACGTAGACAGTTTGAGACATTACTCCCGTGGAGAAAAGCCGGCATGGTGAATGTTGTATTCAATCCCGATGCAATTTCTGTGTTTAATCAACACTCTGAAAGTCCACAGATTACAGAATGACTCCAGATTGGCTTCGGAAGCTACTACTGGTAGTCCAGGGAGCGATCAAAGCGTAGACAGTTTGAGACATTACTCCCATGGAGAGAAGCATGCATGGTGCCTGTTGTAATCAATCCCGATGCAATTTCTGTATTTCATCAACACTCAAATAGTCCACAGATTACAGAATGCCTCCAGATGTGCATCGGAATCTACTACTGGTCTTCCAGGGAACGATCAAAGCGTAGACTGTTTGAGACATTACTCCCATGGAGGAAAGTGCGCATGGTGACTGTTGTATTCATCCCCGTTGCAATTTCTGTGTTTCTTCAACACTCTGATAGTCCACTGATTACAGAATGCCTCCAGATGTGCATCGGAAACTACTACTGGTCTTCCAGTGAACGATCAAAGCGTAGACTGTTTGAGACATTACTCCCATATAGGAAAGTGCGCATGGTGCCTGTTGTATTCAATCCCGATGCAATTTCTGTATTTCATCAAAACTCAAATAGTCCACAGATTACAGAATGCCTCCAGATGTGCATCGGAATATACTACTGGTCTTCCAGGGAATGATCAAAGCGTAGACTGTTTGAGACATTACTCCCATGGAGGAAAGTTTGCATGGTGACTGTTGTATTCCATCCGGATGCAATTTCAGTGTTTCATCAACACTTCGAATGTCCACAAATTACAGAATGCTTCCAGATGTGCATCGGAAACTACTACTGGTCTTTCTGGGAACGATCAAAGCGTAGACTGTTTGAGACATTAATCCCATGGAGGTAAGTGCGCATGGTGACTGTTGTATTCAATCCCGATGCAATTTCTCTGTTTCATCAACTCTCTGATAGTCCACAGATTACAGAATGCCTCCAGATGTGCATCGGAAACTACTACTGGCCTTCCAGCGAACGATCAAAGCGTAGACTTTTTGAGACATTACTCCCATGGAGGAAAGTGCGCATGGTGACTGTTGTATTCATCCCCGTTGCAATATCTGTGTTTCTTCAACACTCTGATAGTCCACAGATTACAGAATGCCTCCAGATGTGCATCGGAAACTACTACTGGTCTTCCAGTGAACGATCAAAGCGTAGACTGTTTGAGACATTACTCACATGGAGGAAAGTGCGCATGGTGACTGTTTTATTGAATCCCGATGCAATTTGTGTGTTTTTTATCAACACTTTGAAGGTCCACAGATTACAGAATGCCTCCAGATGTGCATCGGAATCTACTACTGGTCTTCCAGGGAACGATCAAAGCGTAGAATGTTTGAGACATTACTCCCATGGAGGAAAGTGCGCATGGTGACTGTTGTATTCCATCCCGATGCAAGTTCTGTGTTTCATCAATACTTTGAAGGCTAACAGATTACTGTATGCCTCCAGATGTGCATCATAAACTTCTACTGGTCTTCTAAGGAATGATCAAAGCGTAGACTGTTTGAGACATTACTCCCATATAGGAAAGTGCGCATGGTGACTGTTGTATTCAATCCCGATGCAATTTCTGTGTTTCATCAACACTCTGATCGTCCACAGATTACAGAATGATTCCAGATGTGTATCGGAATCTACTACTGGTCTTCCAGGGAACGATCAAAGCGTAGACTGTTTGAGACATTACTCCCATGGAGGAAAGTGCGCATGGTGACTGTTGTATTCAATCCCGATGCAATTTCTGTGTTTCTTCAACACTCTGATAGTCCACAGATTACAGAATGCCTCCAGATGTGCATCGGAAACTACTACTGGACTTCCAGTGAACGATCAAAGCGTAGACTGTTTGAGACATTACTCCCATGGAGGAAAGTGCGCATAGTGACTGTTGTATTCCATCCCGATGCAAGTTCTGTGTTTCATCAGTACTTTGAAGGCTAACAGATTACTGTATGCCTCCAGATGTGCTTCATAAACTTCTACTGGTCTTCCAGGGAATGATCAAAGCGTAGACTGTTTGAGACATTACTCCCATGGAGGAAAGTTTGCATGGTGACTGTTGTATTCCATCCGGATGCAATTTAAGTGTTTCATCAACACATTGAATGTCCACAATTTACAGAATGCCTCCAGATGTGCATCGGAAACTACTACTGGTGTTTCAGGGAACGATCAAAGCGTAGACTGTTTGAGAAATTAATCCCATGGAGGTAAGTGCGCATGGTGACTGTTGTATTCAATCCCGATGCAATTTCTCTGTTTCATCAACTCTCTGATAGTCCACAGATTACAGAATGCCTCCAGATAAGCATCGGAAACTACTACTTTCCTTCCATCGAACGATCAAAGCGTAGACTCTTTGAGACATTACTCCCATGGAGGAAAGTGCGCATGGTGACTGTTGTATTTAATCCCGATGCAAGTTCTGTGTATCATCAATACTTTGAAGGCTAACAGATTACTGTATGAATCCAGATGTGCATCATAAACTTCCACTGGTCTTCCAGGGAATAATCAAAGCGTAGACTGTTTGAGACATTACTCCCATATAGGAAAGTGTGCATGGTGACTGTTGTATTCAATCCCGATGCAATTTCTGTGTTTCATCAACACTCTGATCGTCCACAGATTACAGAATGCCTCCAGATGTGCATCGGAAACTACTATTGGTCTTCTAGGGAACGATCAAAGCGTAGACTGTTAGAGACATTACTCCCATGGAGGAAAGTGTGCATGGTGACTGTTGTATTCCATCCGGATGCAATTTCAGTGTTTCATCAACACTTTGAATGTCCACAAATTACAGAATGCCTCCAGATGTGCATCGGAAACTACTACTGGTCTTTCAGGGAACGATCTAAGCGTACACTGTTTGAGACATTAATCCCATGGAGGTAAGTGCGCATAGTGACTGTTGTATTCAATCCCGATGCAATTTCTGTGTTTCATCAACTCTCTGATAGTCCACAGATTACAGAATGCCTCCAAATGTGCATCGGAAACTTTTACTGGTCTTGCAGGGAACGATCAAAGCGTAGACAGTTTGAGACATTACTCCCGTGGAGAAAAGCCGGCATGGTGAATGTTGTATTCAATCCCGATGCAATTTCTGTGTTTCATCAACACTCTGAAAGTCCACAGATTACAGAATGACTCCAGATTGGCTTCGGAAGCTTCTACTTGTCGTCCAGGGAACGATCAAAGCGTAGACAGTTTGAGACATTACTCCCATGGAGAAAAGCATGCATGGTGCCTGTTTTATTCAATCTCGATGCAATTTCAGTGCTTCATCAACACTCTGAAGGTCCACAGATTACAGAATGAATCCAGATGGGCTTCGGAAACTACTACTGGTATTCCAGGGAACGATCAAAGCTTAGACAGTTTGAGACATTACTCCCATGGAGAAAAGCCTGCATGGTACCTGTTGTATTCAATCCCAATGCAATTTCTGTATTTCATCAACACTCTAATAGTCCACAGATTACAGAATGCCTCCAGATGTGTATCGGAATCTACTACTGGTCTTCCAGGGAACGATCAAAGCGTAGACTGTTTGAGACATTACTCCCACGGAGGAAAATGCGCATGGTGACTGTTGTATTCAATCCCGATGCAATTTCTGTGTTTCTTCAACACTCTGATAGTCCACAGATTACAGAATGCCTCCATATGTGCATCGGAAACTACTACTGGACTTCCAGTGAACGATCAAAGCGTAGACTGTTTGAGACATTACTCCCATGGAGGAAAGTGCGCATGGTGACTGTTGTATTCCATCCCGATGCAAGTTCTGTGTTTCATCAATACTTTGAAGGCAAACAGATTACTGTATGCCTCCAGATGTGCATCATAAACTTCTACTGGTCTTCCAGGGAATGATCAAAGCGTAGACTGTTTGAGACATTACTCCCATGGAGGAAAGTGTGCATGGTGACTGTTGTATTCCATCCGGATGCAATTTCAGTGTTTCATCAACACTTTGAATGTCCACAAATTACAGAATGCCTCCAGATGTGCATCGGAAACTACTACTGGTCTTTCAGGGAACGATCAAAGCGTACACTGTTTGAGACATTAATCCCATGGAGGTAAGTGCGCATAGTGACTGTTGTATTCAATCCCGATGCAATTTCTGTGTTTCATCAACTCTCTGATAGTCCACAGAATACAGAATGCCTCCAAATGTGCATCGGAAACTTTTACTGGTCTTGCAGGGAACGATCAAAGCGTAGACAGTTTGAGACATTACTCCCGTGGAGAAAAGCCGGCATGGTGAATGTTGTATTCAATCCCGATGCATTTCTGTGTCTCATCAACACTCTGAAAGTCCACAGATTACAGAATGACTCCAGATTGGCTTCGGAAGCTTCTACTGGTCGTCCAGGGAACGATCAAAGCGTAGACAGTTTGAGACATTACTCCCATGGAGAAAATCATGCATGGTGCCTGTTGTATTCAATCTCGATGCAATTTCAGTGCTTCATCAACACTCTGAAGGTCCACAGATTACAGAATGAATCCAGATGGGCTTCGGAAACTACTACTGGTATTCCAGGGAACGATCAAAGCTTAGACAGTTTGAGACATTACTCCCATGGAGAAAAGCCTGCATGGTACCTGTTGTATTCAATCCCAATGCAATTTCTGTATTTCATCAACACTCTAATAGTCCACAGATTACAGAATGCCTCCAGCTGTGTATCGGAATCTACTACTGGTCTTCCAGGGAACGATCAAAGCGTAGACTGTTTGAGACATTACTCCCATGGAGGAAAATGCGCATGGTGACTGTTGTATTCAATCCCGATGCAATTTCTGTGTTTCTTCAACACTCTGATAGTCCACAGATTACAGAATGCCTCCATATGTGCATCGGAAACTACTACTGGACTTCCAGTGAACGATCAAAGCGTAGACTGTTTGAGACATTACTCCCATGGAGGAAAGTGCGCATGGTGACTGTTGTATTCCATCCCGATGCAAGTTCTGTGTTTCATCAATACTTTGAAGGCAAACAGATTACTGTATGCCTCCAGATGTGCATCATAAACTTCTACTGGTCTTCCAGGGAATGATCAAAGCATAGACTGTTTGAGACATTACTCCCATGGAGGAAAGTGTGCATGGTGACTGTTGTATTCCATCCGGATGCAATTTCAGTGTTTCATCAACACTTTGAATGTCCACAAATTACAGAATGCCTCCAGATGTGCATCGGAAACTACTACTGGTCTTTCAGGGAACGATCAAAGCGTAGACTGTTTGAGACATTAATCCCATGGAGGTAAGTGCGCATGGTGACTGTTGTATTCAATCCCGATGCAATTTCTGTGTTTCATCAACTCTCTGATAGTCCACAGATTACAGAAATGCCTCCGAATGTGCATCGGAAACTTTTACTGGTCTTCCAGGGAACGATCAAAACGTAGACCGTTTGAGACATTACTCCCGTGGAGAAAAGGCGGCATGGTGAATGTTGTATTCCATCGCGATGCAATTTCTGTGTTTCATCATCACTCTGAAAGACCACAGATTACAGAATGACTCCAGATTGGCTTCGGAAGCTACTACTGGTCGTCCAGGGAACGATCAAAGCGTAGACAGTTTGAGACATTACTCCCATGGAGAAAAGCATGCATGGTGCCTGTTGTATTCAATCCCGATGCAATTTCTGTGCTTCATCAATACTCTGAATGTCCACAGATTACAGAATGAATCCAGATGGGCTTCGGAAACTACTACTGGTGATCCAGGGAACGATCAAAGCTTAGACAGTTTGAGACATTACTCCCATGGAGAAAAGCCTGCATGGTGCCTGTTGTATTCAATCCCGATGCAATTTCTGTATTTCATCAACACTCTAATAGTCCACAGATTACAGAATGCCTCCAGATGTGCATCGGAATCTACTACTGGTCTTCCAGGGAACGATTAAAGCGTAGACTTTTTGAGACATTACTCCCATGGAGGAAAGTGCGCATGGTGACTGTTGTATTCATCCCCGTTGCAATATCTGTGTTTCTTCAACACTCTGATAGTCCACAGATTACAGAATGCCTCCAGATGTGCATCGGAAACTACTACTGGTCTTCCAGTGAACGATCAAAGCGTAGACTGTTTGAGACATTACTCACATGGAGGAAAGTGCGCATGGTGACTGTTTTATTGAATCCCGATGCAATTTGTGTGTTTTTTATCAACACTTTGAAGGTCCACAGATTACAGAATGCCTCCAGATGTGCATCGGAATCTACTACTGGTCTTCCAGGGAACGATCAAAGCGTAGACTGTTTGAGACATTACTCCCATGGAGGAAAGTGCGCATGGTGACTGTTGTATTCCATCCCGATGCAAGTTCTGTGTTTCATCAATACTTTGAAGGCTAACAGATTACTGTATGCCTCCAGATGTGCATCATAAACTTCTACTGGTCTTCTAAGGAATGATCAAAGCGTAGACTGTTTGAGACATTACTCCCATATAGGAAAGTGCGCATGGTGACTGTTGTATTCAATCCCGATGCAATTTCTGTGTTTCATCAACACTCTGATCGTCCACAGATTACAGAATGCCTCCAGATGTGTATCGGAATCTACTACTGGTCTTCCAGGGAACGATCAAAGCGTAGACTGTTTGAGACATTACTCCCATGGAGGAAAGTGCGCATGGTGACTGTTGTATTCAATCCCGATGCAATTTCTGTGTTTCTTCAACACTCTGATAGTCCACAGATTACAGAATGCCTCCAGATGTGCATCGGAAACTACTACTGGACTTCCAGTGAACGATCAAAGCGTAGACTGTTTGAGACATTACTCCCATGGAGGAAAGTGCGCATAGTGACTGTTGTATTCCATCCCGATGCAAGTTCTGTGTTTCATCAGTACTTTGAAGGCTAACAGATTACTGTATGCCTCCAGATGTGCTTCATAAACTTCTACTGGTCTTCCAGGGAATGATCAAAGCGTAGACTGTTTGAGACATTACTCCCATGGAGGAAAGTTTGCATGGTGACTGTTGTATTCCATCCGGATGCAATTTAAGTGTTTCATCAACACATTGAATGTCCACAATTTACAGAATGCCTCCAGATGTGCATCGGAAACTACTACTGGTGTTTCAGGGAACGATCAAAGCGTAGACTGTTTGAGAAATTAATCCCATGGAGGTAAGTGCGCATGGTGACTGTTGTATTCAATCCCGATGCAATTTCTCTGTTTCATCAACTCTCTGATAGTCCACAGATTACAGAATGCCTCCAGATAAGCATCGGAAACTACTACTTTCCTTCCATCGAACGATCAAAGCGTAGACTCTTTGAGACATTACTCCCATGGAGGAAAGTGCGCATGGTGACTGTTGTATTTAATCCCGATGCAAGTTCTGTGTATCATCAATACTTTGAAGGCTAACAGATTACTGTATGAATCCAGATGTGCATCATAAACTTCCACTGGTCTTCCAGGGAATAATCAAAGCGTAGACTGTTTGAGACATTACTCCCATATAGGAAAGTGTGCATGGTGACTGTTGTATTCAATCCCGATGCAATTTCTGTGTTTCATCAACACTCTGATCGTCCACAGATTACAGAATGCCTCCAGATGTGCATCGGAAACTACTATTGGTCTTCTAGGGAACGATCAAAGCGTAGACTCTTAGAGACATTACTCCCATGGAGGAAAGTGTGCATGGTGACTGTTGTATTCCATCCGTATGCAATTTCAGTGTTTCATCAACACTTTGAATGTCCACAAATTACAGAATGCCTCCAGATGTGCATCGGAAACTACTACTGGTCTTTCAGGGAACGATCTAAGCGTACACTGTTTGAGACATTAATCCCATGGAGGTAAGTGCGCATAGTGACTGTTGTATTCAATCCCGATGCAATTTCTGTGTTTCATCAACTCTCTGATAGTCCACAGATTACAGAATGCCTCCAAATGTGCATCGGAAACTTTTACTGGTCTTGCAGGGAACGATCAAAGCGTAGACAGTTTGAGACATTACTCCCGTGGAGAAAAGCCGGCATGGTGAATGTTGTATTCAATCCCGATGCAATTTCTGTGTTTCATCAACACTCTGAAAGTCCACAGATTACAGAATGACTCCAGATTGGCTTCGGAAGCTTCTACTTGTCGTCCAGGGAACGATCAAAGCGTAGACAGTTTGAGACATTACTCAATCTCGATGCAATTTCAGTGCTTCATCAACACTCTGAAGGTCCACAGATTACAGAATGAATCCAGATGGGCTTCGGAAACTACTACTGGTATTCCAGGGAACGATCAAAGCTTAGACAGTTTGAGACATTACTCCCATGGAGAAAAGCCTGCATGGTACCTGTTGTATTCAATCCCAATGCAATTTCTGTATTTCATCAACACTCTAATAGTCCACAGATTACAGAATGCCTCCAGATGTGTATCGGAATCTACTACTGGTCTTCCAGGGAACGATCAAAGCGTAGACTGTTTGAGACATTACTCCCACGGAGGAAAATGCGCATGGTGACTGTTGTATTCAATCCCGATGCAATTTCTGTGTTTCTTCAACACTCTGATAGTCCACAGATTACAGAATGCCTCCATATGTGCATCGGAAACTACTACTGGACTTCCAGTGAACGATCAAAGCGTAGACTGTTTGAGACATTACTCCCATGGAGGAAAGTGCGCATGGTGACTGTTGTATTCCATCCCGATTGCAAGTTCTGTGTTTCATCAATACTTTGAAGGCAAACAGATTACTGTATGCCTCCAGATGTGCATCATAAACTTCTACTGGTCTTCCAGGGAATGATCAAAGCGTAGACTGTTTGAGACATTACTCCCATGGAGGAAAGTGTGCATGGTGACTGTTGTATTCCATCCGGATGCAATTTCAGTGTTTCATCAACACTTTGAATGTCCACAAATTACAGAATGCCTCCAGATGTGCATCGGAAACTTTTGCTGGTCTTGCAGGGAACGATCAAAGCGTAGACAGTTTGAGACATTACTCCCGTGGAGAAAAGCCGGCATGGTGAATGTTGTATTCAATCCCGATGCATTTCTGTGTTTCATCAACACTCTGAAAGTCCACAGATTACAGAATGACTCCAGATTGGCTTCGGAAGCTTCTACTGGTCGTCCAGGGAACGATCAAAGCGTAGACAGTTTGAGACATTACTCCCATGGAGAAAAGCATGCATGGTGCCTGTTGTATTCAATCTCGATGCAATTTCAGTGCTTCATCAACACTCTGAAGGTCCACAGATTACAGAATGAATCCAGATGGGCTTCGGAAACTACTACTGGTATTCCAGGGAACGATCAAAGCTTAGACAGTTTGAGACATTACTCCCATGGAGAAAAGCCTGCATGGTACCTGTTGTATTCAATCCCAATGCAATTTCTGTATATCATCAACACTCTAATAGTCCACAGATTACAGAATGCCTCCAGCTGTGTATCGGAATCTACTACTGGTCTTCCAGGGAACGATCAAAGCGTAGACTGTTTGAGACATTACTCCCATGGAGGAAAATGCGCATGGTGACTGTTGTATTCAATCCCGATGCAATTTCTGTGTTTCTTCAACACTCTGATAGTCCACAGATTACAGAATGCCTCCATATGTCCATCGGAAACTACTACTGGACTTCCAGTGAACGATCAAAGCGTAGACTGTTTGAGACATTACTCCCATGGAGGAAAGTGCGCATGGTGACTGTTGTATTCCATCCCGATGCAAGTTCTGTGTTTCATCAATACTTTGAAGGCAAACAGATTACTGTATGCCTCCAGATGTGCATCATAAACTTCTACTGGTCTTCCAGGGAATGATCAAAGCATAGACTGTTTGAGACATTACTCCCATGGAGGAAAGTGTGCATGGTGACTGTTGTATTCCATCCGGATGCAATTTCAGTGTTTCATCAACACTTTGAATGTCCACAAATTACAGAATGCCTCCAGATGTGCATCGGAAACTACTACTGGTCTTTCAGGGAACGATCAAAGCGTAGACTGTTTGAGACATTAATCCCATGGAGGTAAGTGCGCATGGTGACTGTTGTATTCAATCCCGATGCAATTTCTGTGTTTCATCAACTCTCTGATAGTTCACAGATTACAGAATGCCTCCGAATGTGCATCGGAAACTTTTACTGGTCTTCCAGGGAACGATCAAAACGTAGACCGTTTGAGACATTACTCCCGTGGAGAAAAGCCGGCATGGTGAATGTTGTATTCCATCGCGATGCAATTTCTGTGTTTCATCATCACTCTGAAAGTCCACAGATTACAGAATGACTCCAGATTGGCTTCGGAAGCTACTACTGGTCGTCCAGGGAACGATCAAAGCGTAGACAGTTTGAGACATTACTCCCATGGAGAAAAGCATGCATGGTGCCTGTTGTATTCAATCCCGATGCAATTTCTGTGCTTCATCAATACTCTGAATGTCCACAGATTACAGAATGAATCCAGATGGGCTTCGGAAACTACTACTGGTGATCCAGGGAACGATCAAAGCTTAGACAGTTTGAGACATTACTCGAATGGAGAAAAGCCTGCATGGTGCCTGTTGTATTCAATCCCGATGCAATTTCTGTATTTCATCAACACTCTAATAGTCCACAGATTACAGAATGCCTCCAGATGTGCATCGGAATCTACTACTGGTCTTCCAGGGAACGATCAAAGCGTAGACTGTTTGAGACATTACTCCCATGGAGGAAAGTGCGCATGGTGACTGTTGTATTCCATCCCGATGCAAGTTCTGTGTTTCATCAATACTTTGAAGGCTAACAGATTACTGTATGCCTCCAGATGTGCATCATAAACTTCTACTGGTCTTCTAAGGAATGATCAAAGCGTAGACTGTTTGAGACATTACTCCCATATAGGAAAGTGCGCATGGTGACTGTTGTATTCAATCCCGATGCAATTTCTGTGTTTCATCAACACTCTGATCGTCCACAGATTACAGAATGCCTCCAGATGTGTATCGGAATCTACTACTGGTCTTCCAGGGAACGATCAAAGCGTAGACTGTTTGAGACATTACTCCCATGGAGGAAAGTGCGCATGGTGACTGTTGTATTCAATCCCGATGCAATTTCTGTGTTTCTTCAACACTCTGATAGTCCACAGATTACAGAATGCCTCCAGATGTGCATCGGAAACTACTACTGGACTTCCAGTGAACGATCAAAGCGTAGACTGTTTGAGACATTACTCCCATGGAGGAAAGTGCGCATAGTGACTGTTGTATTCCATCCCGATGCAAGTTCTGTGTTTCATCAGTACTTTGAAGGCTAACAGATTACTGTATGCCTCCAGATGTGCTTCATAAACTTCTACTGGTCTTCCAGGGAATGATCAAAGCGTAGACTGTTTGAGACATTACTCCCATGGAGGAAAGTGTGCATGGTGACTGTTGTATTCCATCCGGATGCAATTTCAGTGTTTCATCAACACATTGAATGTCCACAATTTACAGAATGCCTCCAGATGTGCATCGGAAACTACTACTGGTGTTTCAGGGAACGATCAAAGCGTAGACTGTTTGAGAAATTAATCCCATGGAGGTAAGTGCGCATGGTGACTGTTGTATTCAATCCCGATGCAATTTCTCTGTTTCATCAACTCTCTGACAGTCCACAGATTACAGAATGCCTCCAGATGTGCATCGGAAACTACTACTTTCCTTCCATCGAACGATCAAAGCGTAGACTCTTTGAGACATTACTCCCATGGAGGAAAGTGCGCATGGTGACTGTTGTATTCAATCCCGATGCAAGTTCTGTGTATCATCAATACTTTGAAGGCTAACAGATTACTGTATGAATCCAGATGTGCATCATAAACTTCCACTGGTCTTCCAGGGAATAATCAAAGCGTAGACTGTTTGAGACATTACTCCCATATAGGAAAGTGTGCATGGTGACTGTTGTATTCAATCCCGATGCAATTTCTGTGTTTCATCAACACTCTGATCGTCCACAGATTACAGAATGCCTCCAGATGTGCATCGGAAACTACTATTGGTCTTCTAGGGAACGATCAAAGCGTAGACTCTTAGAGACATTACTCCCATGGAGGAAAGTGTGCATGGTGACTGTTGTATTCCATCCGTATGCAATTTCAGTGTTTCATCAACACTTTGAATGTCCACAAATTACAGAATGCCTCCAGATGTGCATCGGAAACTACTACTGGTCTTTCAGGGAACGATCTAAGCGTACACTGTTTGAGACATTAATCCCATGGAGGTAAGTGCGCATAGTGACTGTTGTATTCAATCCCGATGCAATTTCTGTGTTTCATCAACTCTCTGATAGTCCACAGATTACAGAATGCCTCCAAATGTGCATCGGAAACTTTTACTGGTCTTGCAGGGAACGATCAAAGCGTAGACAGTTTGAGACATTACTCCCGTGGAGAAAAGCCGGCATGGTGAATGTTGTATTCAATCCCGATGCAATTTCTGTGTTTCATCAACACTCTGAAAGTCCACAGATTACAGAATGACTCCAGATTGGCTTCGGAAGCTTCTACTTGTCGTCCAGGGAACGATCAAAGCGTAGACAGTTTGAGACATTACTCCCATGGAGAAAAGCATGCATGGTGCCTGTTTTATTCAATCTCGATGCAATTTCAGTGCTTCATCAACACTCTGAAGGTCCACAGATTACAGAATGAATCCAGATGGGCTTCGGAAACTACTACTGGTATTCCAGGGAACGATCAAAGCTTAGACAGTTTGAGACATTACTCCCATGGAGAAAAGCCTGCATGGTACCTGTTGTATTCAATCCCAATGCAATTTCTGTATTTCATCAACACTCTAATAGTCCACAGATTACAGAATGCCTCCAGATGTGTATCGGAATCTACTACTGGTCTTCCAGGGAACGATCAAAGCGTAGACTGTTTGAGACATTACTCCCACGGAGGAAAATGCGCATGGTGACTGTTGTATTCAATCCCGATGCAATTTCTGTGTTTCTTCAACACTCTGATAGTCCACAGATTACAGAATGCCTCCATATGTGCATCGGAAACTACTACTGGACTTCCAGTGAACGATCAAAGCGTAGACTGTTTGAGACATTACTCCCATGGAGGAAAGTGCGCATGGTGACTGTTGTATTCCATCCCGATGCAAGTTCTGTGTTTCATCAATACTTTGAAGGCAAACAGATTACTGTATGCCTCCAGATGTGCATCATAAACTTCTACTGGTCTTCCAGGGAATGATCAAAGCGTAGACTGTTTGAGACATTACTCCCATGGAGGAAAGTGTGCATGGTGACTGTTGTATTCCATCCGGATGCAATTTCAGTGTTTCATCAACACTTTGAATGTCCACAAATTACAGAATGCCTCCAGATGTGCATCGGAAACTTTTACTGGTCTTGCAGGGAACGATCAAAGCGTAGACAGTTTGAGACATTACTCCCGTGGAGAAAAGCCGGCATGGTGAATGTTGTATTCAATCCCGATGCATTTCTGTGTTTCATCAACACTCTGAAAGTCCACAGATTACAGAATGACTCCAGATTGGCTTCGGAAGCTTCTACTGGTCGTCCAGGGAACGATCAAAGCGTAGACAGTTTGAGACATTACTCCCATGGAGAAAAGCATGCATGGTGCCTGTTGTATTCAATCTCGATGCAATTTCAGTGCTTCATCAACACTCTGAAGGTCCACAGATTACAGAATGAATCCAGATGGGCTTCGGAAACTACTACTGGTATTCCAGGGAACGATCAAAGCTTAGACAGTTTGAGACATTACTCCCATGGAGAAAAGCCTGCATGGTACCTGTTGTATTCAATCCCAATGCAATTTCTGTATTTCATCAACACTCTAATAGTCCACAGATTACAGAATGCCTCCAGCTGTGTATCGGAATCTACTACTGGTCTTCCAGGGAACGATCAAAGCGTAGACTGTTTGAGACATTACTCCCATGGAGGAAAATGCGCATGGTGACTGTTGTATTCAATCCCGATGCAATTTCTGTGTTTCTTCAACACTCTGATAGTCCACAGATTACAGAATGCCTCCATATGTCCATCGGAAACTACTACTGGACTTCCAGTGAACGATCAAAGCGTAGACTGTTTGAGACATTACTCCCATGGAGGAAAGTGCGCATGGTGACTGTTGTATTCCATCCCGATGCAAGTTCTGTGTTTCATCAATACTTTGAAGGCAAACAGATTACTGTATGCCTCCAGATGTGCATCATAAACTTCTACTGGTCTTCCAGGGAATGATCAAAGCATAGACTGTTTGAGACATTACTCCCATGGAGGAAAGTGTGCATGGTGACTGTTGTATTCCATCCGGATGCAATTTCAGTGTTTCATCAACACTTTGAATGTCCACAAATTACAGAATGCCTCCAGATGTGCATCGGAAACTACTACTGGTCTTTCAGGGAACGATCAAAGCGTAGACTGTTTGAGACATTAATCCCATGGAGGTAAGTGCGCATGGTGACTGTTGTATTCAATCCCGATGCAATTTCTGTGTTTCATCAACTCTCTGATAGTCCACAGATTACAGAATGCCTCCGAATGTGCATCGGAAACTTTTACTGGTCTTCCAGGGAACGATCAAAACGTAGACCGTTTGAGACATTACTCCCGTGGAGAAGAGCCGGCATGGTGAATGTTGTATTCCATCGCGATGCAATTTCTGTGTTTCATCATCACTCTGAAAGTCCACAGATTACAGAATGACTCCAGATTGGCTTCGGAAGCTACTACTGGTCGTCCAGGGAACGATCAAAGCGTAGACAGTTTGAGACATTACTCCCATGGAGAAAAGCATGCATGGTGCCTGTTGTATTCAATCCCGATGCAATTTCTGTGCTTCATCAATACTCTGAATGTCCACAGATTACAGAATGAATCCAGATGGGCTTCGGAAACTACTACTGGTGATCCAGGGAACGATCAAAGCTTAGACAGTTTGAGACATTACTCCCATGGAGAAAAGCCTGCATGGTGCCTGTTGTATTCAATCCCGATGCAATTTCTGTATTTCATCAACACTCTAATAGTCCACAGATTACAGAATGCCTCCAGATGTGCATCGGAATCTACTACTGGTCTTCCAGGGAACGATCAAAGCGTAGACTGTTTGAGACATTACTCCCATGGAGGAAAGTGCGCATGGTGACTGTTGTATTCCATCCCGATGCAAGTTCTGTGTTTCATCAATACTTTGAAGGCTAACAGATTACTGTATGCCTCCAGATGTGCATCATAAACTTCTACTGGTCTTCTAAGGAATGATCAAAGCGTAGACTGTTTGAGACATTACTCCCATATAGGAAAGTGCGCATGGTGACTGTTGTATTCAATCCCGATGCAATTTCTGTGTTTCATCAACACTCTGATCGTCCACAGATTACAGAATGCCTCCAGATGTGTATCGGAATCTACTACTGGTCTTCCAGGGAACGATCAAAGCGTAGACTGTTTGAGACATTACTCCCATGGAGGAAAGTGCGCATGGTGACTGTTGTATTCAATCCCGATGCAATTTCTGTGTTTCTTCAACACTCTGATAGTCCACAGATTACAGAATGCCTCCAGATGTGCATCTGAAACTACTACTGGACTTCCAGTGAACGATCAAAGCGTAGACTGTTTGAGACATTACTCCCATGGAGGAAAGTGCGCATAGTGACTGTTGTATTCCATCCCGATGCAAGTTCTGTGTTTCATCAGTACTTTGAAGGCTAACAGATTACTGTATGCCTCCAGATGTGCTTCATAAACTTCTACTGGTCTTCCAGGGAATGATCAAAGCGTAGACTGTTTGAGACATTACTCCCATGGAGGAAAGTGTGCATGGTGACTGTTGTATTCCATCCGGATGCAATTTCAGTGTTTCATCAACACATTGAATGTCCACAATTTACAGAATGCCTCCAGATGTGCATCGGAAACTACTACTGGTGTTTCAGGGAACGATCAAAGCGTAGACTGTTTGAGAAATTAATCCCATGGAGGTAAGTGCGCATGGTGACTGTTGTATTCAATCCCGATGCAATTTCTCTGTTTCATCAACTCTCTGATAGTCCACAGATTACAGAATGCCTCCAGATGTGCATCGGAAACTACTACTTTCCTTCCATCGAACGATCAAAGCGTAGACTCTTTGAGACATTACTCCCATGGAGGAAAGTGCGCATGGTGACTGTTGTATTCAATCCCGATGCAAGTTCTGTGTATCATCAATACTTTGAAGGCTAACAGATTACTGTATGAATCCAGATGTGCATCATAAACTTCCACTGGTCTTCCAGGGAATAATCAAAGCGTAGACTGTTTGAGACATTACTCCCATATAGGAAAGTGTGCATGGTGACTGTTGTATTCAATCCCGATGCAATTTCTGTGTTTCATCAACACTCTGATCGTCCACAGATTACAGAATGCCTCCAGATGTGCATCGGAAACTACTATTGGTCTTCTAGGGAACGATCAAAGCGTAGACTGTTAGAGACATTACTCCCATGGAGGAAAGTGTGCATGGTGACTGTTGTATTCCATCCGGATGCAATTTCAGTGTTTCATCAACACTTTGAATGTCCACAAATTACAGAATGCCTCCAGATGTGCATCGGAAACTACTACTGGTCTTTCAGGGAACGATCTAAGCGTACACTGTTTGAGACATTAATCCCATGGAGGTAAGTGCGCATAGTGACTGTTGTATTCAATCCCGATGCAATTTCTGTGTTTCATCAACTCTCTGATAGTCCACAGATTACAGAATGCCTCCAAATGTGCATCGGAAACTTTTACTGGTATTGCAGGGAACGATCAAAGCGTAGACAGTTTGAGACATTACTCCCGTGGAGAAAAGCCGGCATGGTGAATGTTGTATTCAATCCCGATGCAATTTCTGTGTTTCATCAACACTCTGAAAGTCCACAGATTACAGAATGACTCCAGATTGGCTTCGGAAGCTTCTACTGGTCGTCCAGGGAACGATCAAAGCGTAGACAGTTTGAGACATTACTCCCATGGAGAAAAGCATGCATGGTGCCTGTTGTATTCAATCTCGATGCAATTTCAGTGCTTCATCAACACTCTGAAGGTCCACAGATTACAGAATGAATCCAGATGGGCTTCGGAAACTACTACTGGTATTCCAGGGAACGATCAAAGCTTAGACAGTTTGAGACATTACTCCCATGGAGAAAAGCCTGCATGGTACCTGTTGTATTCAATCACAATGCAATTTCTGTATTTCATCAACACTCTAATAGTCCACAGATTACAGAATGCCTCCAGATGTGTATCGGAATCTACTACTGGTCTTCCAGGGAACGATCAAAGCGTAGACTGTTTGAGACATTACTCCCACGGAGGAAAATGCGCATGGTGACTGTTGTATTCAATCCCGATGCAATTTCTGTGTTTCTTCAACACTCTGATAGTCCACAGATTACAGAATGCCTCCATATGTGCATCGGAAACTACTACTGGACTTCCAGTGAACGATCAAAGCGTAGACTGTTTGAGACATTACTCCCATGGAGGAAAGTGCGCATGGTGACTGTTGTATTCCATCCCGATGCAAGTTCTGTGTTTCATCAATACTTTGAAGGCAAACAGATTACTGTATGCCTCCAGATGTGCATCATAAACTTCTACTGGTCTTCCAGGGAATGATCAAAGCGTAGACTGTTTGAGACATTACTCCCATGGAGGAAAGTGTGCATGGTGACTGTTGTATTCCATCCGGATGCAATTTCAGTGTTTCATCAACACTTTGAATGTCCACAAATTACAGAATGCCTCCAGATGTGCATCGGAAACTACTACTGGTCTTTCAGGGAACGATCAAAGCGTACACTGTTTGAGACATTAATCCCATGGAGGTAAGTGCGCATGGTGACTGTTGTATTCAATCCCGATGCAATTTCTGTGTTTCATCAACTCTCTGATAGTCCACAGATTACAGAATGCCTCCAAATGTGCATCGGAAACTTTTACTGGTCTTGCAGGGAACGATCAAAGCGTAGACAGTTTGAGACATTACTCCCGTGGAGAAAAGCCGGCATGGTGAATGTTGTATTCAATCCCGATGCAATTTCTGTGTTTCATCAACACTCTGAAAGTCCACAGATTACAGAATGACTCCAGATTGGCTTCGGAAGCTTCTACTGGTCGTCCAGGGAACGATCAAAGCGTAGACAGTTTGAGACATTACTCCCATGGAGAAAAGCATGCATGGTGCCTGTTGTATTCAATCTCGATGCAATTTCAGTGCTTCATCAACACTCTGAAGGTCCACAGATTACAGAATGAATCCAGATGGGCTTCGGAAACTACTACTGGTATTCCAGGGAACGATCAAAGCTTAGACAGTTTGAGACATTACTCCCATGGAGAAAAGCCTGCATGGTACCTGTTGTATTCAATCCCAATGCAATTTCTGTATTTCATCAACACTCTAATAGTCCACAGATTACAGAATGCCTCCAGATGTGTATCGGAATCTACTACTGGTCTTCCAGGGAACGATCAAAGCGTAGACTGTTTGAGACATTACTCCCATGGAGGAAAATGCGCATGGTGACTGTTGTATTCAATCCCGATGCAATTTCTGTGTTTCTTCAACACTCTGATAGTCCACAGATTACAGAATGCCTCCATATGTGCATCGGAAACTACTACTGGACTTCCAGTGAACGATCAAAGCGTAGACTGTGTGAGACATTACTCCCATGGAGGAAAGTGCGCATGGTGACTGTTGTATTCCATCCCGATGCAAGTTCTGTGTATCATCAATACTTTGAAGGCTAACAGATTACTGTATGAATCCAGATGTGCATCATAAACTTCCACTGGTCTTCCAGGGAATAATCAAAGCGTAGACTGTTTGAGACATTACTCCCATATAGGAAAGTGCGCATGGTGACTGTTGTATTCAATCCCGATGCAATTTCTGTGTTTCATCAACACTCTGATCGTCCACAGATTACAGAATGCCTCCAGATGTGCATCGGAAACTACTATTGGTCTTCTAGGGAACGATCAAAGCGTAGACTGTTAGAGACATTACTCCCATGGAGGAAAGTGTGCATGGTGACTGTTGTATTCCATCCGGATGCAATTTCAGTGTTTCATCAACACTTTGAATGTCCACAAATTACAGAATGCCTCCAGATGTGCATCGGAAACTACTACTGGTCTTTCAGGGAACGATCAAAGCGTACACTGTTTGAGACATTAATCCCATGGAGGTAAGTGCGCATAGTGACTGTTGTATTCAATCCCGATGCAATTTCTGTGTTTCATCAACTCTCTGATAGTCCACAGATTACAGAATGCCTCCAAATGTGCATCGGAAACTTTTACTGGTCTTGCAGGGAACGATCAAAGCGTAGACAGTTTGAGACATTACTCCTGTGGAGAAAAGCCGGCATGGTGAATGTTGTATTCAATCCCGATGCAATTTCTGTGTTTCATCAACACTCTGAAAGTCCACAGATTACAGAATGACTCCAGAATGGCTTCGGAAGCTTCTACTGGTCGTCCAGGGAACGATCAAAGCGTAGACAGTTTGAGACATTACTCCCATGGAGAAAAGCATGCATGGTGCCTGTTGTATTCAATCTCGATGAAATTTCAGTGCTTCATCAACACTCTGAAGGTCCACAGATTACAGAATGAATCCAGATGGGCTTCGGAAAATACTACTGGTATTCCAGGGAACGATCAAAGCTTAGACAGTTTGAGACATTACTCCCATGGAGAAAAGAGTGCATGGTGCCTGTTGTATTCAATCCCAATGCAATTTCTGTATTTCATCAACACTCTAATAGTCCACAGATTACAGAATGCCTCCAGATGTGTATCGGAATCTACTACTGGTCTTCCAGGGAACGATCAAAGCGTAGACTGTTTGAGACATTACTCCCATGGAGGAAAATGCGCATGGTGACTGTTGTATTCAATCCCGATGCAATTTCTGTGTTTCATCAACACTCTGAAAGTCCACAGATTACAGAATGACTCCAGAATGGCTTCGGAAGCTTCTACTGGTCGTCCAGGGAACGATCAAAGCGTAGACAGTTTGAGACATTACTCCCATGGAGAAAAGCATGCATGGTGCCTGTTGTATTCAATCTCGATGCAATTTCAGTGCTTCATCAACACTCTGAAGGTCCACAGATTACAGAATGAATCCAGATGGGCTTCGGAAAATACTACTGGTATTCCAGGGAACGATCAAAGCTTAGACAGTTTGAGACATTACTCCCATGGAGAAAAGAGTGCATGGTGCCTGTTGTATTCAATCCCAATGCAATTTCTGTATTTCATCAACACTCTAATAGTCCACAGATTACAGAATGCCTCCAGATGTGCATCGGAATCTACTACTGGTCTTCCAGGGAACGATCAAAGCGTAGACTGTTTGAGACATTACTCCCATGGAGGAAAGTGCGCATGGTGACTGTTGTATTCCATCCCGATGCAAGTTCTGTGTTTCATCAATACTTTGAAGGCTTACAGATTACTGTATGCCTCCAGATGTGCATCATAAACTTCTACTGGTCTTCTAAGGAATGATCAAAGCGTAGACTGTTTGAGACATTACTCCCATATAGGAAAATGCGCATGGTGACTGTTGTATTCAATCCCGATGCAATTTCTGTGTTTCATCAACACTCTGATCGTCCACAGATTACAGAATGCCTCCAGATGTGTATCGGAATCTACTACTGGTCTTCCAGGGAACGATCAAAGCGTAGACTGTTTGAGACATTACTCCCATGGAGGAAAGTGCGCATGGTGACTGTTGTATTCAATCCCGATGCAATTTCTGTGTTTCTTCAACACTCTGATAGTCCACAGATTACAGAATGCCTCCAGATGTGCATCGGAAACTACTACTGGACTTCCAGTGAACGATCAAAGCGTAGACTGTTTGAGACATTACTCCCATGGAGGAAAGTGCGCATAGTGACTGTTGTATTCCATCCCGATGCAAGTTCTGTGTTTCATCAGTACTTTGAAGGCTAACAGATTACTGTATGCCTCCAGATGTGCTTCATAAACTTCTACTGGTCTTCCAGGGAATGATCAAAGCGTAGACTGTTTGAGACATTACTCCCATGGAGGAAAGTGTGCATGGTGACTGTTGTATTCCATCCGGATGCAATTTCAGTGTTTCATCAACACATTGAATGTCCACAATTTACAGAATGCCTCCAGATGTGCATCGGAAACTACTACTGGTGTTTCACGGAACGATCAAAGCGTAGACTGTTTGAGAAATTAATCCCATGGAGGTAAGTGCGCATGGTGACTGTTGTATTCAATCCCGATGCAATTTCTCTGTTTCATCAACTCTCTGATAGTCCACAGATTACAGAATACCTCCAGATGTGCATCGGAAACTACTACTTTCCTTCCATCGAACGATCAAAGCGTAGACTGTTTGAGACATTACTCCCATGGAGGAAAGTGCGCATGGTGACTGTTGTATTCAATCCCGATGCAAGTTCTGTGTTTCATCAATACTTTGAAAGCTAACAGATTACTGTATGCCTCCAGATGTGCATCATAAACTTCCACTGGTCTTCCAGGGAATAATCAAAGCGTAGACTGTTTGAGACATTACTCCCATATAGGAAAGTGCGCATGGTGACTGTTGTATTCAATCCCGATGCAATTTCTGTGTTTCATCAACTCTCAGATAGTCCACAGATTACAGAATGCCTCCAGATGTGCATCGGAAACTACTACTGGTCTTTCAGGGAACGATCAAAGCGTAGACTGTTTGAGACATTAATCCCATGGAGGTAAGTGCGCATAGTGACTGTTGTATTCATCCCGATGCAATTTCTGTGTTTCATCAACTCTCTGATAGTCCACAGATTACAGAATGCCTAAAAATGTGCATCGGAGACTTTTACTGGTCTTCCAGGGAACGATCAAAACGTAGACAGTTTGAGACATTACTCCCGTGGAGAAAAGCCGGCATGGTGAATGTTGTATTCCATTCCGATGCAATTTCTGTGTTTCATCAACACTCTGAAAGTCCACAGATTACAGAATGACTCCAGATTGGCTTCGGAAGCTACTACTGGTCGTCCAGGGAACGATCAAAGCGTAGACAGCTTGAGACATTACTCCCATGGAGAAAAGCATGCATGGTGCCTGTTGTATTCAATCCCGATGCAAGTTCTGTGCTTCATCAATACTCTGAAGGTCCACAGATTACAGAATGAATCCAGATGGGCTTCGGAAACTACTACTGGTGTTCCAGGGAACGATCAAAGCTTAGACAGTTTGAGACATTACTCCCATGGAGAAAAGCCTGCATGGTGCCTGTTGTATTCAATCCCGATGCAATTTCTGTATTTCATCAACACTCTAATAGTCCACAGATTACAGAATGCCTCCAGATGTGCATCGGAATCTACTACTGGTCTTCCAGGGAACGATCAAAGCGTAGACTGTTTGAGACATTACTCCCATGGAGGAAAGTGCGCATGGTGACTGTTGTATTCATCCCCGTTGCAATATCTGTGTTTCTTCAACACTCTGATAGTCCACAGATTACAGAATGCCTCCAGATGTGCATCGGAAACTACTACTGTTCTTCCAGTGAACGATCAAAGCGTAGACTGTTTGAGACATTACTCACATGGAGGAAATTGCGCATGGTGACTGTTTTATTGAATCCCGATGCAATTTGTGTGTTTTTTATCAACACTTTGAAGGTCCACAGATTACAGAATGCCTCCAGATGTGCATCGGAAACTACTACTGGCCTTCCAGCGAACGATCAAAGCGTAGACTGTATGAGACATTACTCCCATGGAGGAAAGTGCGCATGGTGATTGTTGTATTCCATCCCGATGCAAGTTCTGTGTTTCATCAATACTTTGAACGCTAACAGATTACTGTATGCCTCCAGATGTGCATCATAAACTTCTGCTGGTCTTCCAGGGAATGATCAAAGCGTAGACTGTTTGAGACATTACTCCCATGGAGGAAAATGTGCATGGTGACTGTTGTATTCATCCCCGTTGCAATATCTGTGTTCCTTCAACACTCTGATAGTCCACAGATTACAGAATGCCTCCAGATGTGCATCGGAAACTACTACTGTTCTTCCAGTGAACGATCAAAGCGTAGACTGTTTGAGACATTACTCACATGGAGGAATTTGCGCATGGTGACTGTTTTATTGAATCCCGATGCAATTTGTGTGTTTTTTATCAACACTTTGAAGGTCCACAGATTACAGAATGCCTCCAGATGTGCATCGGAAACTACTACTGGCCTTACAGCGAACGATCAAAGCGTAGACTGTTTGAGACATTACTCCCATGGAGGAAAGTGCGCATGGTGACTGTTGTATTCCATCCGGAAGAAATTTCAGAGTTTCATCAACACTTTGAATGTCCACAAATTACAGTATGCCTCCAGATGTGCATCGGAAACTACTACTGGTCTTCCAGAGAACGATCAAAGCGTAGAATGTTTGAGACATTACTCACATGGAGGAAAGTGCGCATGGTGACTGTTGTATTCAATCCCAATGCAATTTCTGTTTTTCATCAACACTTTGAAGGTCCACAGATTACAGAATGCTTCCAGATGTGCATCGGAAGCTACTACTGGTCTTCCAGAGAACGATCAAAGCGTAGAATGTTTGAGACATTACTCCCATGGAGGGAAGTGCGCGTGATGACTTTTGTATTCAATCCCGATGCAATTTCTGTGTATCATCAACACTCTGAAGGTCCACAGATTACAGAATGAATCCAGATGGGCTTCGGAAACTACTACTGGTGTTCCAGGAAACGATCAAAGCTTAGACAGTTTGAGACATAACTCCCATGGAGAAAAGCCTGCATGGTGCCTGTTGTATTCAATCCCGATGCAATTTCTGTATTTCATCAACACTCTAATAGACCACAGATTACAGAATGCCTCCAGATGTGTATCGGAATCTACTACTGGTCTTGCAGGGAACGATTAAAGCGTAGACTGTTTGAGACATTACTCCCATGGAGGAAAGTGCGCATGGTGACTGTTGTATTCAATCCCGATGCAATTTCTGTGTTTGTTCAACACTCTGATAGTCCACAGATTACAGAATGCCTCCAGATGTGCATCGGAAACTACTACTGGACTTCCAGTGAACGATCAAAACGTAGACTGTTTGAGACATTACTCCCATGGAGGAAAGTGCGCATGGTGACTGTTGTATTCCATCCCGATGCAAGTTCTGTGTTTCATCAATACTTTGAAGGCTAACAGATTACTGTATGCCTCCAGATGTGCATCATAAACTTCTACTGGTCTTCCAGGGAATGATCAAAGCGTAGACTGTTTGAGACATTACTCCCATGGAGGAAAGTGTGCATGGTGACTGTTGTATTCCATCCGGATGCAATTTCAGTGTTTCATCAACACTTTGAATGTCCACAAATTACAGAATGCCTCCTGATGTGCATCGGAAACTACTACTGGTCTTTCAGGGAACGATCAAAGCGTAGACTGTTTGAGACATTAATCCCATGGAGGTAAGTGCGCATAGTGAATGTTGTATTCCATCCCGATGCAATTTCTGTGTTTCATCAACACTCTGAAAGTCCACAGATTACAGAATGACTCCAGATTGGCTTCGGAAGCTACTACTGGTCGTCCAGGGAACGATCAAAGCGTAGACAGTTTGAGACATTACTCCCATGGAGAAAAGCATGCATGGTGCCTGTTGTATTCAATCCCGATGCCATTTCTGTGCTTCATCAACACTCTGAAGGTCCACAGATTACAGAATGAATCCAGATAGGCTTCGGAAACTACTACTGGTGTTCCAGGGAACGATCAAAGCTTAGACAGTTTGAGACATTACTCCCATGGAGAAAAGCCTGCATGGTGCCTGTTGTATTCAATCCCGATGCAATTTCTGTATTTCATCAACACTCTAATAGTCCACAGATTACAGAATGCCTCCAGATGTGCATCGGAATCTACTACTGGTCTTCCAGGGAACGATCAAAGCGTAGACTGTTTGAGACATTAATCCCATGGAGGTAAGTGCGCATGGTGACTGTTGTATTCAATCCCGATGCAATTTCTGTGTTTCATCAACTCTCTGATAGTCCACAGATTACAGAATGCCTCCAAATGTGCATCGGAAACTTTTACTGGTCGTCCAGGGAACGATCAAAACGTAGACAGTTTGAGACATTACTCCCGTGGAGAAAAGCCGGCATGGTGAATGTTGTATTCCATCGCGATGCAATTTCTGTGTTTCATCAACACTCTGAAAGTCCACAGATTACAGAAAGACTCCAGATTGGCTTCGGAAGCTACTACTGGTCGTCCAGGGAACGATCAAAGCGTAGACAGTTTGAGACATTACTCCCATGGAGGAAAGTGCGCATGCTGACTGTTGTATTCCATCCCGATGCAAGTTCTGTGTTTCATCAATACTTTGAAGGCTAACAGATTACTGTATGCCTCCAGATGTGCATCATAAACTTCTACTGGTCTTCTAAGGAATGATCAAAGCGTAGACTGTTTGAGACATTACTCCCATATAGGAAAGTGCGCATGGTGACTGTTGTATTCAATCCCGATGCAATTTCTGTGTTTCATCAACACTCTGATCGTCCACAGATTACAGAATGCCTCCAGATGTGTATCGGAATCTACTACTGGTCTTCCAGGGAACGATCAAAGCGTAGACTGTTTGAGACATTACTCCCATGGAGGAAAGTGCGCATGGTGACTGTTGTATTCAATCCCGATGCAATTTCTGTGTTTCTTCAAAACTCTGATAGTCCACAGATTACAGAATGCCTCCAGATGTGCATCGGAAACTACTACTGGACTTCCAGTGAACGATCAAAGCGTAGACTGTTTGAGACATTACTCCCATGGAGGAAAGTGCGCATGCTGACTGTTGTATTCCATCCCGATGCAAGTTCTGTGTTTCATCAATACTTTGAAGGCTAACAGATTACTGTGTGCCTCCAGATGTGCTTCATAAACTTCTACTGGTCTTCCAGGGAATGATCAAAGCGTAGACTGTTTGAGACATTACTCCCATGGAGGAAAGTGTGCATGGTGACTGTTGTATTCCATCTGGATGCAATTTCAGTGTTTCATCAACACATTGAATGTCCACAATTTACAGAATGCCTCCATATGTGCATCGGAAACTACTACTGGTGTTTCAGGGAACGATCAAAGCGTAGACTGTTTGAGAAATTAAACCCATGGAGGTAAGTGCGCATGGTGGCTGTTGTATTCAATCCTGATGCAATTTCTCTGTTTCATCAACTCTCTGATAGTCCACAGATTACAGAATGCCTCCAGATGTGCATCGGAAACTACTACTTTCCTTCCATCGAACGATCAAAGCGTAGACTCTTTGAGACATTACTCCCATGGAGGAAAGTGCGCATTGTGACTGTTGTATTCAATCCCGATGCAAGTTCTGTGTTTCATCAATACTTTGAAAGCTAACAGATTACTGTATGCCTCCAGATGTGCATCATAAACTTCCACTGGTCTTCCAGGGAATAATCAAAGCGTAGACTGTTTGAGACATTACTCCCATATAGGAAAGTGCGCATGGTGACTGTTGTATTCAATCCCGATGCAATTTCTGTGTTTCATCAACTCTCTGATAGTCCACAGATTACAGAATGCCTCCAGATGTGCATCGGAAACTACTACTGGCCTTTCAGGGAACGATCAAAGCGTAGACTGTTTGAGACATTAATCCCATGGAGGTAAGTGCGCATAGTGACTGTTGTATTCATCCCGATGCAATTTCTGTGTTTCATCAACTCTCTGATAGTCCACAGATTACAGAATGCCTCCAAATGTGCATCGGAAACTTTTACTGGTCTTCCAGGGAACGATCAAAACGTAGACAGTTTGAGACATTACTCCCGTGGAGAAAAGCCGGCATGGTGAATGTTGTATTCCATTCCGATGCAATTTCTGTGTTTCATCAACACTCTGAAAGTCCACAGATTACAGAATGACTCCAGATTGGCTTCGGAAGCTACTATTGGTCGTCCAGGGAACGATCAAAGCGTAGACAGCTTGAGACATTACTCCCATGGAGAAAAGCTTGCATGGTGCCTGTTGTATTCAATCCCGATGCAATTTCTGTGCTTCATCAATACTCTGAAGGTCCACAGATTACAGAATGAATCCAGATGGGCTTCGGAAACTACTACTGGTGTTCCAGGGAACGATCAAAGCTTAGACAGTTTGAGACATTACTCCCATGGAGAAAAGCCTGCATGGTGCCTGTTGTATTCAATCCCGATGCAATATCTGTATTTCATCAACACTCCAATAGTCCACAGATTACAGAATGCCTCCAGATGTGCATCGGAATCTACTACTGGTCTTCCAGGGAACGATCAAAGCGTAGACTGTTTGAGACATTACTCCCATGGAGGAAATTGCGCATGGTGACTGTTGTATTCATCCCCTTTGCAATATCTGTGTTTCTTCAACACTCTGATAGTCCACAGATTACAGAATGCCTCCAGATGTGCATCGGAAACTACTACTGTACTTCCAGTGAACGATCAAAGCGTAGACTGTTTGAGACATTACTCACATGGAGGAAATTGCGCATGGTGACTGTTTTATTGAATCCCGATGCAATTTGTGTGTTTTTTATCAACACTTTGAAGGTCCACAGATTACAGAATGCCTCCAGATGTGCATCGGAAACTACTACTGGTCTTATAGCGAACGATCAAAGCGTAGACTGTTTGAGACATTACTCCCATGGAGGAAAGTGCGCATGGTGACTGTTGTATTCCATCCGGAAGAAATTTCAGAGTTTCATCAACACTTTGAATGTCCACAAATTACAGAATGCCTCCAGATGTGCATCGGAAACTACTACTGGTCTTTCAGGGAACGATCAAAGCGTAGACAGTTTGAGACATTAATCCCATGGAGGTAAGTGCGCATGGTGACTGTTGTATTCAATCTCGATGCGATTTCTCTGTTTCATCAACTCTCTGATAGTCCACAGATTACAGAATGCCTCCAAATGTGCATCGGAAACTACTACTATTCTTCCAGGGAACGATCAAAGCGTAGACAGTTTGAGACATTACTCCCGTGGAGAAATGCCGGCATGGTGAATGTTGTATCCAATCCCTATGCAATTTCTGTGTTTCATCAACACTCTGAAAGTCCACAGATTACAGAATGACTCCAGATGGCCTTCGGAAGCTACTACTGGTCGTCCAGGGAACGATGAAAGCGTAGACAGTTTGAGACATTACTCCCATGGAGAAAAGCCTGCGTGGTACCTGTTGTATTCAATCCCGATGCATTTTCTGTGTTTCATCAACACTCTAATAGTCCACAGATTACAGAATGCCTAAAGATGTGCATGGGAAACTACTACTGGTCTTCCAGGGAACGATCAAAGCGTAGAATGTTTGAGACATTACTCACATGGAGGAAAGTGCGTATGGTGACTGTTGTATTCAATCCCAATGCAATTTCTGTTTTTCATCAACACTTTGAAGGTCCACAGATTACAGAATGCCTCCAGATGTGCATCGGAAACTACTACTGGTCTTCCAGAGAACGATCAAAGCGTAGAATGTTTGAGACATTACTCCCATGGAGGGAAGTGCGCGTGATGACTTTTGTATTCAATCCCGATGCAATTTCTGTGCTTCATCAACACTCTGATGGTCCACAGATTACAGAATGAATCCAGATGGGCTTCGGAAACTACTACTGGTGTTCCAGGGAACGATCAAAGCTTAGACAGTTTGAGACATAACTCCCATGGAGAAAAGCCTGCATGGTGCCTGTTGTATTCAATCCCGATGCAATTTCTGTGTTTCATCAACACTCTGATCGTCCACAGATTACAGAATGCCTCCAGATGTGCATCGGAAACTACTACTGGTCTTTCAGGGAACGATCAAAGCGTAGACTGTTTGAGACATTAATCCCATGGAGGTAAGTGCGCATAGTGAATGTTGTATTCCATCCCGATGCAATTTCTGTGTTCCATCAACACTCTGAAAGTCCACAGATTACAGAATGACTCCAGATTGGCTTCGGTAGCTACTACTGGTCGTCCAGGGAACGATCAAAGCGTAGACAGTTTGAGACATTACTCCCATGGAGAAAAGCATGCATGGTGCCTGTTGTATTCAATCCCGATGCAATTTCTGTGCTTCATCAACACTCTGAAGGTCCACAGATTACAGAATGAATCCAGATAGGCTTCGGAAACTACTACTGGTGTTCCAGGGAACGATCAAAGCTTAGACAGTTTGAGACATTACTCCCATGGAGAAAAGCCTGCATGGTGCCTGTTGTAATCAATCCCGATGCAATTTCTGTATTTCATCAACACTCTAATAGTCCACAGATTACAGAATGCCTCCAGATGTGCATCGGAAACTACTACTGGTCTTCCAGTGAACGATCAAAGCGTAGACTGTTTGAGACATTACTCACATGGAGGAAAGTTCGCATGGTGACTGTTTTATGGAATCCCGATGCAATTTATGTGTTTTTTATCAACACTTTGAATGTCCACAGATTACAGAATGCCTCCAGATGTGCATCGGAAGCTACTACTGGCCTTCCAGCGAACGATCAAAGCGTAGACTGTTTGAGACATTACTCCCACGGAGGAAAGTGCGCATGGTGACTGTTGTATTCCATCCCAATGCAAGTTCTGTGTTTCATCAATACTTTGAAGGCTAACAGATTACTGTATGCCTCCAGATGTGCATCATAAACTTCTACTGGTCTTCTAGGGAATGATCAAAGCGTAGACTGTTTGAGACATTACTCCCATATAGGAAAGTGTGCATGGTGACTGTTGTATTCAATCCCGATGCAATTTCTGTGTTTCATCAACACTCTGATCGTCCACAGATTACAGAATGCCTAAAGATGTGCATCGGAAACTACTATTGGTCTTCTAGGGAACTATCAAAGCGTAGACTGTTAGAGACATTACTTCCATGGAGGAAAGTGTGCATGGTGACTGCTGTATTCCATCCGGATGCAACTTCAGTGTTTCATCAACACTTTGAATGTCCACAAATTACAGAATGCCTCCAGATGTGCATCGGAAACTACTACTGGTCTTTCAGGGAACGATCAAAGCGTAGACTGTTTGAGACATTAATCCCATGGAGGTAAGTGCACATGGTGACTGTTGTATTCAATCCCGATGCGATTTCTCTGTTTCATCAACTCTCTGATAGTCCACAGATTACAGAATGCCTCCAAATATGCATCAGAAACTACTACTATTCTTCCATGGAACGATCAAAGCGTAGACAGTTTGAGACATTACTCCCGTGGAGAAAAGCCGGCATGGTGAATGTTGTATTCAATCCCGATGCATTTTCTGTGTTTCATCAACACTCTAATAGTCCACAGATTACAGAATGCCTAAAGATGTGCATGGGAAACTACTACTGGTCTTCCAGGGAACGATCAAAGCGTAAAATATTTGAGACATTATTCACAAAAAGGAAAGTGAGCATGGTGACTGTTGTATTCAATCCCAATGCAATTTCTGTTTTTCATCAACACTTTGGAGGTCCACAGATTACAGAATGCCTCCAGATGTGCATCGGAAACTACTACTGGTCTTCCAGAGAACAATCAAAGCGTAGACTGTTTGAGACATTACTCCCATGGAGGGAAGTGCGCGTGATGACTTTTGTATACAATCCCGATGCAATTTCTGTGTTTCATCAAAACTGTGATAGTCCACATACTACAGAATGCCTCCAGATGTGCATCGGAAACTACTACTGGTCTTCCAGCGAACGATCAAAGCGCAGACTGTTTGAGACATTACTCCCATAGAGGAAAGTGCGCATGGTGACTTTGGTATTCAATCCCGATGCATTTTCTGTGTTTCATCAACACTTTGAAGGTCCACAGGTTACAGAATGCCTCCAGATGTGCATCGGAAACTACTACTGGTCTTCCAGGGAACGATCAAAGCGTAGACTGTTTGAGACATTATTCCCATGGAGGAAAGTGCTCAGGGTGACTGTTGTATCCCATCCCGATGCAGTTTCTGTGTTTCATCATCACTTTGAAGGTCCACAGATTACAGAATGCCTCCTGATGTGCATCGGTAACTACTACTGGTCTTCCAGGGAACGATCAAAACGCAGACAGTTTGAGACATTACTCTCATGGAGGAATGTGCGCATTGTGACTGTTGTATTCAATCCCGATGCAATTTCTGTGTTTCATCAACACTCTGATAGTACACAGATTACAGAATGCCTCCAAATGTGTATCGGAAACTACTACTGGTCTTCCTGGGAACGATCAAAGCGTAGACAGTTTGAGACATTACTTCCATGGAGAAAAGCCCGCATGGTGACTGCTGTATTCAATTCCGATGCTATTTCTGTGTTTAATCAACACTCTGATTCTCCACAGATTACAGAATGACTCCAGATGGGCTTCGGAAACTACTACTGGTCTTCCAGGGAACGATAAAATCGTAGACAGTTGGAGACATTACTCCCATGGAGAAAATCCTGCATGGTGCCTGTTGTATTCAATCCCGATGCAATTTCTGTGTTACATCAACTCTCTGATAGTCCACACATTACAGAATGGCTCCAGATGTGCATCAGAAACTACTACTGCTCTTCCAGGGAATGATCAAAGCGTAGACAGTTTGAGACATACTCCCATGGAAGAAAATGCGCATGGTGACTGTTGTATTCAATCCCGATGCAATTTCAGTGTTACATCAACTCTCTGATAGTCCACACATTACAGAATGGCTCCAGATGTGCATCGGAAACTACTACTAGTCTTCCAGGGAACGATCAAAGCGTATACTGTATGAGACATTACTCCCATGGAGGAAAGTGCGCATGGTGACTGTTGTATTCAATCCCGAGGCAATTTCTGTGTTTCATCAACACTTTTAATTTCCACAGATTATAGAATGCCTCCAGATGTACATCGGAAACTACTACTAGTCTTCCAGGCAACGATCAAAGCGTAGACTGTTTGAGACATTACTCCCATGTTGGAAAGTGCGCATGGAGACTGTTGTATTCAATCCAAATGCAATTTCTGTGTTTCATCAACTCTCTGATAGTCCACAGATTACAGAATGCCTCCAGATGTGCATCGGAAACTACTGCTGGTCTTCTAGGGAACGATCAAAGCGTAGACTGTTTGAGACATTACTCCCATGGAGGTAAGTGCGCATGGTGTCTGTTGTATTAAATCCCGATGCAATTTCTGTGTTTCATCAACACATTGAAGGTCCACAGATTACAGAATGTCCCCCGATGAGCATCGGAAACTAATACTGGTCTTCCAGGGAACGATCAAAGCGTAGACTGTTTGAGACATTACTCCAATTTAGGAAAGTGCGCATGGTGACAGTTGTATTGCATCCCGATGCGATTTCTGAGTTTCATCAACACTTTGAAGGCCCACAGATTACAGAATGCCTCCAGATGTGCATCTGAAACAACTATTGGTCTTCCAGGCAACGATCAAAGCGTAGAATGTTTGAGACATTACTCCCATGTTGGAAAGTGCGCATGGAGACTGTTGTATTCAATCCCGATGCAATTTCTGTGTTTCATCAACACTCTGATAGTCCACAGATTACAGAATGCCTCCAAATGTGCATCGGAAACTACTACTGGTCTTTCAGGGAACGATCAAAGAGTAGACTGTTTGAGACATTACTCACATGGAGGAAAGTGCGCATGGTGACTGTTGTATTCAATGCCGATGCAATTTCTGAGTTTCATCAACACTTTGAAGGTCCACAGATTACAGAATGCCTCCAGATGTGCATCGGAAACTACTACTGGTCTTCCAGGGAACGATCAGAGCGTAGACACTTTGAGACATTACTCCCGTGGAGAAAAGCCCTCATGGTGCCTGTTGTATTCATTCCAGATGCTATTTCTGTGTTTAATCAACACTCTGATTGTCCACAGATTACAGAATGCCTCCAAACGTGCATCGGAAACTACTACTGGTCTTCCTGGGAACGATCAAAGTGTAGACTGTTTGAGACATTACTCACATGGAGGAAAGTGCGCATGGTGACTGTTGTATTCAATCCCGATGCAATTTCTGAGTTTCATCAACACTTTCAAGGTCCACTGATTACAGAATGCCTCCATATGTGCATCAGAAACTACTACTGGTCTTCCAAGGAACGATCAATGCGTAGACACTTTGAGACATTACTCCCGTGGAGAAAAGCAAGCATGGTGCCTGTTGTATGCAATCCAGATGCTATTTCCGTGTTTAATCAACACTCTGATTGTCCACAGATTACAAAATGACTCCAGATGGGCTTCGGAATCTACTACTGGTCTTCCAGGGAACGAACAAAGCGTAGAAAGTTTGAGACAGTACTCCCATGGAGAAAAGCCTGCATTGTGCCTGTTGTATACAATCAAGATGCAATTTTCGTGTTTCATCAACACTTTGAAAGTCCACAGATTACAGAATGCCTCCTGATGTGCATCGGTAACTACTACTGGTCTTCCAGGGAACGATCAAAGCGTAGACTGTTTGAGACATTATTCCCATGGAGGAAAGTGCTCAGCGTGACTGTTGTATCCCATCCCGATGCAATTTCTGTGTTTCATCATCACTTTGAAGGTCCACAGATTACAGAATGCCTCCTGATGTGCATCGGTAACTACTATTTGTCTTCCAGGGAACGATCAAAACGTAGACAGTTTGAGACATTACTCTCATGGAGGAATGTGCGCATTGTGACTGTTGTATTCAATCCCGATGCAATTTCTGTGTTTCAACAACACTCTGATAGTCCACAGATTACAGAATGCCTCCAAATGTGTATCGGAAACTACTACTGGTCTTCCAGGGAACGATCAAAGCGTAGACAGTTTGAGACATTACTTCCATGGAGAAAAGCCCGCATGGTGACTGCTGTATTCAATTCCGATGCTATTTCTGTGTTTAATCAACACTCTGATTGTCCACAGATTACAGAATGACTCCAGATGGGCTTCGGAAACTACTACTGGTCTTGCAGGGAACGATAAAATCGTAGACAGTTGGACACATTACTCCCATGGAGAAAATCCTGCATGGTGCCTGTTGTATTCAATCCCGATGCAATTTCTGTGTTTCATCAACACTTTTAAGTCCACAGATTACAGAATGCCTCCAGATGTGCATCAGAAACTACTACTGCCCTTCCAGGGAACGATCAAAGCGTAGACAGTTTGAGACATTACTCCCATGGAAGAAAATGCCCATGGTGACTGTTGTATTCAATCCCGATGCAATTTCAGTGTTTCATCAACACTCTGATAGTCCACACATTACAGAATGGCTCCAGATGTGCATCTGAAACAACTATTGGTCTTCCAGGCAACAATCAAAGCGTAGAATGTTTGAGACATTACTCCCATGTTGGAAAGTGCGCATGGAGACTGTTGTATTCAATCCCGAAGCAATTTCTGTGTTTCATCAACACTCTGATAGTCCACAGATTACAGAATGCCTCCAAATGTGCATCGGAAGCTACTACTGGTCTTCCAGGGAACGATCAAAAGGTAGACTGTTTGAGACGTTACTCACATGGAGGAAAGTGCGCATGGTGACTGTTGTATTCAATGCCGATGCAATTTCTGAGTTTCATCAACACTTTGAAGGTTCACAGATTACAGAATGCCTCCAGATGTGCATCGGAAACTACTACTGGTCTTCCAGGGAACGATCAGAGCGTAGACACTTTGAGACATTACTCCCGTGGAGAAAAGCCCTCATGGTGCCTGTTGTATTCATTCCAGATGCTATTTCTGTGTTTAATCAACACTCTGATTGTCCACAGATTACAGAATGCCTCCAAATGTGCATCGGAAACTACTACTGGTCTTCCTGGGAACGATCAAAGTGTAGACTGTTAGAGACATTACTCACATGGAGGAAAGTGCGCATGGTGACTGTTGTATTCAATCCCGATGCAATTTCTGAGTTTCATCAACACTTTCAAGGTCCACTGATTACAGACTGCCTCCATATGTGCATCAGAAACTACTACTGGTCTTCCAAGGAACGATCAATGCGTAGACACTTTGAGACATTACTCCCGTGGAGAAAAGCAAGCATGGTGCCTGTTGTATAGAATCCAGATGCTATTTCCGTGTTTAATCAACACTCTGATTGTCCACAGATTACAAAATGACTCCAGATGGGCTTCGGAATCTACTACTGGTCTTCCAGGGAACGAACAAAGCGTAGAAAGTTTGAGACAGTACTCCCATGAAGAGAAGCCTGCATTGTGCCTGTTGTATACAATCAAGATGCAATTTCCGTGTTTCATCAACACTTTGAAAGTCCACAGATTACAGAATGCCTCCTGATGTGCATCGGTAACTACTACTGGTCTTCCAGGGAACGATCAAAGCGTAGACTGTTTGAGACATTATTCCCATGGAGGAAAGTGCTCAGGGTGACTGTTGTATCCCATCCCGATGCAATTTCTGTGTTTCATCATCACTTTGAAGGTCCACAGATTACAGAATGCCTCCTGATGTGCATCGGTAACTACTACTTGTCTTCCAGGGAACGATCAAAACGTAGACAGTTTGAGACATTACTCTCATGGAGGAATGTGCGCATTGTGACTGTTGTATTCAATCCCGATGCAATTTCTGTGTTTCAACAACACTCTGATAGTCCACAGATTACAGAATGCCTCCAAATGTGTATCGGAAACTACTACTGGTCTTCCAGGGAACGATCAAAGCGTAGACAGTTTGAGACATTACTTCCATGGAGAAAAGCCCGCATGGTGACTGCTGTATTCAATTCCGATGCTATTTCTGTGTTTAATCAACACTCTGATTGTCCACAGATTACAGAATGACTCCAGATGGGCTTCGGAAACTACTACTGGTCTTGCAGGGAACGATAAAATCGTAGACAGTTGGAGACATTACTCCCATGGAGAAAATCCTGCATGGTGCCTGTTGTATTCAATCCCGATGCAATTTCTGTGTTTCATCAACACTTTTAAGTCCACAGATTACAGAATGCCTCCAGATGTGCATCAGAAACTACTACTGCCCTTCCAGGGAACGATCAAAGCGTAGACAGTTTGAGACATTACTCCCATGGAAGAAAATGCCCATGGTGACTGTTGTATTCAATCCCGATGCAATTTCAGTGTTTCATCAACACTCTGATAGTCCACACATTACAGAATGGCTCCAGATGTGCATCGGAAACTACTACTGGTCTTCCAGGGAACGATCAAAGCGTATACTGTATGAGACATTACTCCCATGGAGGAAAGTGCGCATGGTGACTGTTGTATTCAATCCCGAGGCAATTTCTGTGTTTCATCAACACTTTTAAGGTCCACAGATTATAGAATGCCTCCAGATGTACATCGGAAACTACTACTGGTCTTCCAGGCAACGATCAAAGCGTAGACTGTTTGAGACATTACTCCCATGTTGGAAAGTGCGCATGGAGACTGTTGTATTCAATCCCGATGCAATTTCTGTGTTTCATCAACACTCTGATAGTCCACAGATTACAGAATGCCTCCAGATGTGCATCGGAAACTACTACTGGTCTTCTAGGGAACGATCAAAGCGTAGACTGTTTGAGACATTACTCCCATGGGGGTAACTGCGCATGGTGTCTGTTGTATTCAATCCCGATGCAATTTCTGTGTTTCATCAACACATTTAAGGTCCACAGATTACAGAATGTCCCCCGATGAGCATCGGAAACTAATACTGGTCTTCCAGGGAACGATCAAAGCGTAGACTGTTTGAGACATTACTCCAATTTAGGAAAGTGCGCATGGTGACAGTTGTATTGCATCCCGATGCGATTTCTGAGTTTCATCAACTCTTTGAAGGCCCACAGATTACAGAATGCCTACAGATGTGCATCTGAAACAACTATTGGTCTTCCAGGCAACGATCAAAGCGTAGAATATTTGAGACATTACTCCCATGTTGGAAAGTGCGCATGGAGACTGTTGTATTCAATCCCGATGCAATTTCTGTGTTTCATCAACACTCTGATAGTCCACAGATTACAGAATCCCTCCAGATGTGCACCGGAAGCTACTACTGGTCTTCCAGGCAACGATCAAAGCGTAGACTGTTTGAGACATTACTCCCATGTTGGAAAGTGCGCATGGTGACTGTTGTATTCAATCCCGATGCAATTTCTGTGTTTCATCAACACTCTGATAGCCCACAGATTACAGAATGCCTCCAGATAAGCATCGGAAACTACTACTGGTCTTCCAGGGAACCATCAAAGCGTAGACTGTTTGAGACATTACTCCCATGGAGGTAAGTGCGCATGGTGACTGTTGTATTCAATCCCGACGCAATTTCTGTGTTTCATCAACACTTTGAAGGTCCACAGATTAGAGAATGACCCCCGATGGGCATCGGAAACTACTACTAGTCTACCAGGGAACGATCAAAGCGTAGACTGTTTGAGACATTACTCCAATTTAGGAAATTGCGCATGGTGACAGTTGTATAGCATCCCGATGCGATTTCTGAGTTTCATCAACACTTTGAAGGCCCACAGATTACAGAATGCCTCCAGATGTGCATCGGAAACTACTACTGGTCTTCCAGGGAACGATCAAAGCATAGACAGTTTGAGACATTACTCCCGTGGAGAAAAGCCGGCATGGTGAATGTTGTATTCAATCCCGATGCAATTTCTGTGTTTCATCAACACTCTGAAAGTCCACAGTTTACAGAATGATTCCAGATGGGCTTCGGAAGCTACTACTGGTCGTCCAGGGAACGATCAAAGCGTAGACAGTTTTAGACATTACTCCAATTTAGGAAATTGCGCATGGTGACAGTTGTATAGCATCCCGATGCGACTTCTGAGTTTCATCAACACTTTGAAGGCCCACAGATTACAGAATGCCTCCAGATGTGCATCGGAAACTACTACTGGTCTTCCAGGGAACAATCAAAGCGTAGACACTTTGAGACATTACTCCAGTGGAGGAAAGCCTTCATGGTGCCTGTTGTATACAATCCCGGTGCAATTTCTTTGTTTCATCAACACTCTGATAGTCCACAGATTACAGAATTCCTCCAAATGTGCATCGGAAACTACTACTGGTCTTCCAGGGAACGATCAAAGAGTAGACTGTTTGAGACATTACTCACATGGAGGAAAGTGCGCATGGTGACTGTTGTATTCAATGCCGATGCAATTTCTGAGTTTCATCAACACTTTGAAGGTCCACAGATTACAGAATGCCTCCAGATGTGCATCGGAAACTTCTACTGGTCTTCCAGGGAACGATCAAAGCGTAGACACTTTGAGACATTACTCCCGTGGATAAAAGCCCGCATGGTGCCTGTTGTATTCAATCCAGATGCTATTTCTGTGTTTAATCAACACTCTGATTGTCCACAGATTACAGAATGCCTCCAAATGTGCATCGGAAACTACTACTGGTCTTCCTGGGAACGATCAAAGAGTAGACTGTTTGAGATATTACTCACACGGAGGAAAGTGCGCATGGTGACTGTTGTATACAATCCCGATGCAATTTTTGAGTTTCATCAACACTTTGAAAGTCCACTGATTACAGAATGCCTCCAGATGTGCATCGGAAACTACTACTGGTCTTCCAGGGAACGATCAAAGCGTAGACACTTTGAGACATTACTCCCGTGGATAAAAGCCCGCATGGTGCCTGTTGTATTCAATCCAGATGCTATTTCTGTGTTTAATCAACACTCTGATTGTCCACAGATTACAGAATGCCTCCAAATGTGCATCGGAAACTACTACTGGTCTTCCAGGGAACAATCAAAGCGAAGACAGTTTGAGACATTACTCCAGTGGAGGAAAGCCTTCATGGTGCCTGTTGTATACAATCCCGGTGCAATTTCTTTGTTTCATCAACACTCTGATAGTCCACAGATTACAGAATTCCTCCAAATGTGCATCGGAAACTACTACTGGTCTTCCAGGGAACGATCAAAGAGTAGACTGTTTGAGACATTACTCACATGGAGGAAAGTGCGCATGGTGACTGTTGTATTCAATGCCGATGCAATTTCTGAGTTTCATCAACACTTTGAAGGTCCACAGATTACAGAATGCCTCCAGATGTGCATCGGAAACTACTACTGGTCTTCCAGGGAACGATCAAAGCGTAGACACTTTGAGACATTACTCCCGTGGATAAAAGCCCGCATGGTGCCTGTTGTATTCAATCCAGATGCTATATCTGTGTTTAATCAACACTCAGATTGTCCACAGATTACAGAATGCCTCCAAATGTGCATCGGAAACTACTACTGGTCTTCCTGGGAACGATCAAAGAGTAGACTGTTTGAGATATTACTCACACGGAGGAAAGTGCGCATGGTGACTGTTGTATACAATCCCGATGCAATTTTTGAGTTTCATCAACACTTTGAAAGTCCACTGATTACAGAATGCCTCCATATGTGCATCAGAAACTACTACTGGTCTTCCAAGGAACGATCAAAGCGTAGACACTTTGAGACATTACTCCTGTGGAGAAAAGCCCGCATGGTGCCTGTTGTATGCAATCCAGATGCTATTTCCGTGTTTCATCAACACTTTGAAAGTCCACAGATTACAGAATGCCTCCAGAAGTGCATCAGAAACTACTACTGGTCTTCCAGGGAACGATCAAAGCGTAGACTGTTTTAGACATTACTCACATGGAGGAAAGTGCGCATGGTGACTGTTGTATTCAATGCCGATGCAATTTCTGAGTTTCATCAACACTTTGAAGGTCCACAGATTAGAGAATGACCCCCGATGGGCATCGGAAACTACTACTAGTCTACCAGGGAATGATCAAAGCGTAGACTGTTTGAGACATTACTCCAATTTAGGAAATTGCGCATGGTGACAGTTGTATAGCATCCCGATGCGATTTCTGAGTTTCATCAACACTTTGAAGGCCCACAGATTACAGAATGCCTCCAGATGTGCATGGGAAACTACTACTGGTCTTCCAGGGAACGATCAAAGCGTAGACAGTTTGAGACATTACTCCCGTGGAGAAAAGCCGGCATGGTGAATGTTGTATTCAATCCCGATGCAATTTCTGTGTTTCATCAACACTCTGAAAGTCCGCAGTTTACAGAATGACTCCAGATGGGCTTCGGAAGCTACTACTGGTCGTCCAGGGAACGATCAAAGCGTAGACAGTTTGAGACATTACTCCAATTTAGGAAATTGCGCATGGTGACAGTTGTATAGCATCCCGATGCGATTTCTGAGTTTCATCAACACTTTGAAGGCCCACAGATTACAGAATGCCTCCAGATGTGCATCGGAAACTACTACTGGTCTTCCAGGGAACAATCAAAGCGTAGACACTTTGAGACATTACTCCAGTGGAGGAAAGCCTTCATGGTGCCTGTTGTATACAATCCCGGTGCAATTTCTTTGTTTCATCAACACTCTGATAGTCCACAGATTACAGAATTCCTCCAAATGTGCATCGGAAACTACTACTGGTCTTCCAGGGAACGATCAAAGAGTAGACTGTTTGAGACATTACTCACATGGAGGAAAGTGCGCATGGTGACTGTTGTATTCAATGCCGATGCAATTTCATCAACACTTTGAAGGTCCACAGATTACAGAATGCCTCCAGATGTGCATCGGAAACTTCTACTGATCTTCCAGGGAACGATCAAAGCGTAGACACTTTGAGACATTACTCCCGTGGATAAAAGCCCGCATGGTGCCTGTTGTATTCAATCCAGATGCTATTTCTGTGTTTAATCAACACTCTGATTGTCCAAAGATTACAGAATGCCTCCAAATGTGCATCGGAAACTACTACTGGTCTTCCTGGGAACGATCAAAGATTAGACTGTTTGAGATATTACTCACACGGAGGAAAGTGCGCATGGTGACTGTTGTATACAATCCCGATGCAATTTTTGAGTTTCATCAACACTTTGAAAGTCCACTGATTACAGAATGCCTCCAGATGTGCATCGGAAACTACTACTGGTCTTCCAGGGAACGATCAAAGCGTAGACACTTTGAGACATTACTCTCGTGGATAAAAGCCCGCATGGTGCCTGTTGTATTCAATCCAGATGCTATTTCTGTGTTTAATCAACACTCTGATTGTCCACAGATTACAGAATGCCTCCAAATGTGCATCGGAAACTACTACTGGTCTTCCAGGGAACAATCAAAGCGAAGACAGTTTGAGACATTACTCCAGTGGAGGAAAGACTTCATGGTGCCTGTTGTATACAATCCCGGTGCAATTTCTTTGTTTCATCAACACTCTGATAGTCCACAGATTACAGAATTCCTCCAAATGTGCATCGGAAACTACTACTGGTCTTCCAGGGAACGATCAAAGAGTAGACTGTTTGAGACATTACTCACATGGAGGAAAGTGCGCATGGTGACTGTTGTATTCAATGCCGATGCAATTTCTGAGTTTCATCAACACTTTGAAGGTCCACAGATTACAGAATGCCTCCAGATGTGCATCGGAAACTACTACTGGTCTTCCAGGGAACGATCAAAGCGTAGACACTTTGAGACATTACTCCCGTGGATAAAAGCCCGCATGGTGCCTGTTGTATTCAATCGAGATGCTATTTCTGTGTTTAATCAACACTCTGATTGTCCACAGATTACAGAATGCCTCCAAATGTGCATCGGAAACTACTACTGGTCTTCCTGGGAACGATCAAAGAGTAGACTGTTTGAGATATTACTCACACGGAGGAAAGTGCGCATGGTGACTGTTGTATACAATCCCGATGCAATTTTTGAGTTTCATCAACACTTTGAAAGACCACGGATTACAGAATGCCTCCATATGTGCATCAGAAACTACTACTGGTCTTCCAAGGAACGATCAAAGCGTAGACACGTTGAGACATTACTCCAGTGGAGAAAAGCCCGCATGGTGCCTGTTGTATGCAATCCAGATGCTATTTCCGTGTTTCATCAACACTTTGAAAGTCCACAGATTACAGAATGCCTCCAGAAGTGCATCAGAAACTACTACTGGTCTTCCAGGGAACGATCAAAGCGTAGACTGTTTGAGACATTACTCACATGGAGGAAAGTGCGCATGGTGACTGTTGTATTCAATGCCGATGCAATTTCTGAGTTTCATCAACACTTTGAAGGTCCACAGATTACAGAATGCTTCCAGATGTGCATCGGAAACTACTACTGGTCTTCCAGGGAACGAACAAAGCGTAGACAGTTTGAGACATTACTCCCATCGAGAAAAGCCTGCATTGTGCCTGTTGTATACAATCAAGATGCAATTTCTGTGTTTCATCAACACTTTGAAAGTCCACAGATTACAGAATGCGTTCGGAAGTGCTTCAGAAACTACTACTGGTCTTCCAGGGAACGATCAAAGCGTAGATACTTTGAGACATTTCTCCCATGGAGGAAAGTGCACATAGTGACTGTTGTATTCAATCCCGATGCAATTTCAGTGTTTCATCAACACTCTGATTGTCCACAGATTACAGAATCCCTCCAGATGTGCATCGGAAACTACTACTGGTCTTTCAGGGAACGATCAAAGCGTAGACTCTTTGAGACATTAATCCCATGGAGGTAAGTGCGCATGGTGACTGTTATATTCAATCCCGATGCATTTTCTCTGTTTCATCAACTCTCTGATAGTCCACAGATTACAGAATGCCTCCAAATGTGCATCGGAAACTACTACTGGTCTCCCAGGGAACGATCAAAGCGTAGACAGTTTGAGACATTACTCCCGTGGAGAAAATCCGGCATGGTGAATGTTGTATTCAATCCCGATGCAATTTCTGTGTTTCATCAACACTCTGATAGTCCACAGATTACAGAATCCCTCCAGATGTGCACCGGAAACTACTACTGGTCTTCCAGGCAACGATCAAAGCGTAGACTGTTTGAGACATTACTCCCATGTTGGAAAGTGCGCATGGTGACTGTTGTATTCAATCCCGATGCAATTTCTGTGTTTCATCAACACTCTGATAGCCCACAGATTACAGAATGCCTCCGGATGTGCATCGGAAACTACTACTGGTCTTCCAGAGAACGATCAAAGCGTAGACTGTTTGAGACATTACTCCCATGGAGGTAAGTGCGCATGGTGTCTGTTGTATTCAATCCCGATGCAATTTCTGTGTTTCATCAACACTTTGAAGGTCCACAGATTAGAGAATGACCCCCGATTGGCATCGGAAACTACTACTAGTCTTCCAGGGAACGATCAAAGCGTAGACTGTTTGAGACATTACTCCAATTTAGGAAAGTGCGCATGGTGACAGTTGTATAGCATCACGATGCGGTTATTGAGTTTCATCAACACTTTGAAGGCCCACAGATTACAGAATGCCTCTAAATGTGCATCGGAAACTACTACTGGTCTTCCAGGGAACAATTAAAGGGTAGACAGTTTGAGACATTACTCCAGTGGAGGAAAGCCTGCATGGTGCCTGTTGTATACAATCCCGGTGCAATTTCTTTGTTTCATCAACACTCTGATAGTCCACAGATTACAGAATTCCTCCAAATGTGCATCGGAAACTACTACTGGTCTTCCAGGGAACGATCAAAGAGTAGACTGTTTGAGACATTACTCACATGGAGGAAAGTGCGCATGGTGACTGTTGTATTCAATGCCGATGCAATTTCTGAGTTTCATCAACACTTTGAAGGTCCACAGATTACAGAATGCCTCCAGATGTGCATCGGATACTACTACTGGTCTTCCAGGGAACGATCAAATCGTAGACACTTTGAGACATTACTCCCGTAGAGAAAAGCCCGCATGGTGCCTGTTGTATTCAATACAGATGCTATTTCTGTGTTTAATCAACAATCTGATTGTCCACAGATTACAGAATGCCTCCAAATGTGCATCGGAAACTACTACTGGTCTTCCTGGGAACGATCAAAGAGTAGACTGCTTGAGATATTACTCACACGGAGGAAAGTGCGCATGGTGACTGTTGTATTCAATCCCGATGCAATTTCTGAGTTTCATCAACACTTTCAAGGTCCACAGATTACAGAATGCCTCCATATGTGCATCAGAAACTACTACTGGTCTTCCAGGGAACGATCAAAGCGTAGACAGTTTGAGACATTACTCAGATGGAGGGAAGTGCGCATGATGACTTTTGTATTCATTCCCGATGCAATTTCTGTGTTTCATCAAAACTGTGATAGTCCACAGATTACAGAGTGCCTCCAAATGTGTATCGGAAACTACTACTGGTCTTCCAGGGAACGATCAAAGCGTAGACAGTTTGAGACATTACTTCCATGGAGAAAAGCCCGCATGGTGACTGCTGTATTCAATTCCGATGCTATTTCTGTGTTTTTTCAACACTCTGATTGTCCACAGATTACAGAATGACTACAGATGGGCTTCGGAAACTACTACTGGTCTTCCAGGGAACGATCAAATCGTAGACAGTTGGAGACATCACTCCCATGGAAAAAATCCTGCATGGTGCCTATTGTATTCAATCCCGATGCAATTTCTGTGTTTCATCAAAACTTTTAAGCCTACAGATTACAGAATGCCTCCAGATGTGCATCAGAAACTACTACTGCTCTTCCAGGGAACGATCAAAGCGTAGACAGTTTGAGACATTACTCCCATGGAAGAAAATGCGCATGGTGACAGTTGTATTCTATCCCGATGCAATTTCAGTGTTTCATCAACACTCTGATCGTCCACACATTACAGAATGCTTCCAGATGTACATCGGAAACTACTACTGGTCTTCCAGGCAACGATCAAAGCGTAGACTGTTTGAGACATTACTCCCATGTTGGAAAGTGCGCATGGTGACTGTTGTATTCAATCCCGATGCAATTTCTGTGTTTCATCAACACTCTGATAGTCCACAGATTACAGAATGCCTCCAGATGTGCATCGGAAACTACTACTGGTCTTCCAGGGAACGATCAAAGCGTAGACTGTTTGAGACATTACTCCCATGGAGGTAAGTGCGCATGGTGTCTGTTGTATTCAATCCCGATGCTATTTCTGTGTTTAATCAACACTCTGATTGTCCTCAGATTACAGAATGACTCCAGATGGGCTTCGGAAACTACTACTGGTCTTCCAGGGAACCATCAAATCGTAGACAGTTGGAGACATTACTCCCATGGAGAATATCCTGCATGGTGCCTGATGTATTCAATCCCGATGCAATTTCTGAGTTTCATCAACACTTTCAAGGTCCACTGATTACAGAATGCCTCAATATGTGCATCAGAAACTACTACTGGTCTTCCAGGGAACGATCAAAGCGTAGACACTTTGAGACATTACTCCCGTGGAGAAAAGCCCGCATGGTTCCTGTTGTGTGCAATCCAAATGCTATTTCCGTGTTTAATCAACACTCTGATTGTCCACAGATTACAAAATGACTCCAGATGGGCTTCGGAAAGTACTACTCGTCTTCCAGGGAACGAACAAATCGTAGACAGTTTGAGACATTACTCCCATGGAGAAAAGCCTGCATTGTGCCTGTTGTATACAATCAAGATGCTATTTCTGTGTTTCATCAACACTTTGAAAGTCCACAGGTTACAGAATGCCTCCAGAAGTGCATCAGAAACTACTACTGGTCTTCCAGGGAACGATCAAAGCGTAGACAGTTTGAGACATTTCTCCCATGGAGGAAAGTGCACATGGTGACTGTTGTATTCAATCCCGGTGCAATTTCAGTGTTTCATCAACACTCTGATAGTCCACAGATTACAGAATCCCTCCAGATGTGCACCGGAAACTACTACTGGTCTTCCAGGCATGGATCAAAGTGTAGACTGTTTGAGACATTACTCCCATGTTGGAAAGTGCGCATGGTGACTGTTGTATTCAATCCCGATGCAATTTCTGTGTTTCATCAACACTCTGATAGTCCACAGATTACAGAATCCCTCCAGATGTGCATCGGAAACTACTGCTGGTCTTTCAGGGAACGATCAAAGCGTAGACTGTTTGAGACATTAATCCCATGGAGGTAAGTGTGCATGGTGACTGTTGCATTCAATCCCGATGCACTTTCTCTGTTTCATCAACTCTCTGATAGTCCACAGATTACAGAATGCCTCCAAATGTGCATCGGAAACTACTACTGGTCTTCCAGGGAACGATCAAAGCGTAGACTGTTTGAGACATTACTCCCGTGGAGAAAAGCCGTCATGGTGAATGTTGTATTCAATCCCGATGCAATTTCTGTGTTTCATCAGCACTCTGAAAGTCCACAGATTACAGAATGACTCCAGATGGGCTTCGGAAGCTACTACTGGTCGTCCAGGGAACGATCAAAGCGTAGACAGTTTGAGACATTACTCCCATGGAGAAATGCCTGCATGGGGCCTGTTGTCTTCAATCCCGATGCATTTTCTGTGTTTCATCAACACTCTAATAGTCCACAGATTACAGAATGCCTAAAGATGTGCATCGGAAACTACTACTGGTCTTCCAGGGAACGATCAAAGCGTAGACTGTTCGAGACATTACTCCCATAGAGGAAAGTGCGCATGGTGAATTTTGTATTCAATCCCGATGCATTTTCTGTGTTTCATCAACACTTTGAAGGTCCACAGGTTACAGAATGCCTCCAGATGTGCATCGGAAACTACTACTGGTCTTCGAGGGAACGATCAAAGCGTAGACTCCTTGAGACATTATTCCCATGGAGGAAAGTGCTCATGGTGACTGTTGTATTCTATCCCGATGCAATTTCTGTGTTTCATCATCACTTTGTAGGTCCACAGATTACAGAATGCCTCCTGGTGTGCATCGGTAACTACTACTGGTCTTCCAGGAAACGATCAAAACGTTGACTGTTTGAGACATTACTCTCATGGAGGAATGTGCGCATTGTGACTGTTGTATTCAATCCCGATGCAATTTCTGTGTTCCATCAACACTCTGATAGTCCACAAATTACAGTATGCCTCCAAATGTGTATCGGAAACTACTACTGGTCTTCCAGGGAACGATCAAAGTGTAGACAGTTTTAGACATTACTCCCATATAGGAAAGTGCGCATGGTGACTGTTGTATTCAATTCCGATGCTATTTCTGTGTTTAATCAACACTCTGATTGTCCACAGATTACAGAATGACTCCAGATGGGCTTCGGAAACTACTACTGGTCTTCCAGGGTACGATCAAATCGTAGACAGTTTGAGACATTACTCCCATGGAGAAAATCCTGCATGGTGTTTGTTGTATTCAATCCCGATGCAATTTCTGTGTTTCATCAATACTTTTAAGTCCACAGATTACAGAATGCCTCCAGATGTGCATCAGAAACTACTACTGCTCTTCCAGGGAACGATCAAAGCGTAGACTGTTTGAGACATTACTCCCATGGAAGGAAATGCGCATGGTGACTGTTGTATTCAATCCCGATTCAATTTCCGTGTTTCATCAACCCTCTGATAGTCCACAGATTACAGAATGGCTCCAGATGTGCATCGGAAACTACTACTGGTCTTCCAGGGAACGATCAAAGCGTATACTGTATGAGACATTACTCACATGGAGGAAAGTGCGCATGCTGACTGTTGTATTCAATCCCGATGCAATTTCTGTGTTTCATCAACACTTTTAAGGTCCACAGATTATAGAATACCTCCAGATGTACATCGGAAACTACTACCGGTCTTCCAGGCAACGATCAAAGCGTAGACTGTTTGAGACATTACTCCCATGTTGGAAAGTGCGAATGGTGACTGTTGTATTCAATCCCGATGCAATTTCTGTGTTTCATCAACACTCTGATAGTCCACAGTTTACAGAATGCCTCCAGATGTGCATCGGAAACCACTACTGGTCTTCCAGGGAACGATCAAAGCGTCGACAGTTTGAGACATTACTCCCATGGTGGTAAGTGCGCATGGTGTCTGTTGTATTCAATCCCGATGCAATTTCTGTGTTTCATCAACACTCTGATAGTCTACAGATTACAGAATGCCTCCAAATGAGCATCGGAAACTACTACTGGTCTTCCAGGGAACGATCAAAGAGTTGACTGTTTGAGACATTACTCACATGGAGGAAAGTGCGCATGGTGAGTGTTGTATTCAACCCGATGCAATTTCTGAGTTTTATCAACACTTTGAAGCTCGACAGATTACAGAATGCCTACAGATGTGCATCGGAAACTACTACTGGTCTTCCTGGGAACGATCAAAGAGTAGACACTTTGCGACATTACTCCCGTGGAGAAAAGCCCGCATGGTGCCTGTTGTATTCAATCCAGATGCTATTTCTGTGTTTAATCAACACACTGATTGTCCACAGGTTACAGAATGCCTCCAAATGTGCATCGGAAACTACTACTTATCTTCAAGGGAACGAACAAAGCGCAGACAGTTTGAGACATTACTCCCATGGAGGTAAGTGCACATGAAGACTGTTGTATTCAATCACGATGCAATTTCAGTGTTTCATCAACACTCTGTTAGTCCACAGATTACAGAATCCCTCCAGATGTGCACTGGAAACTACTACTGGTCTTCCAGGGAACGATCAAAGCGTATACTGTATGAGACATTCCTCCCATGGAGAAAAGTGCTCATGGTGACTGTTGTATTCAATCACGATGCAATTTCTGTGTTTCATCAACACTTTGAAGGTCCACAGATTACAGAATGCCTCCAGATGTACATCAGAAACTACTACTGGTCTTCCAGGGAACAATCAAGTCGTAGACTGTTTGAGACATTACTCCCATGGAGGTAAGTGCACATGAAGACTGTTGTATTCAATCCCGATGCAATTTCTGTGTTTCGTCAACACTTTGAAGGTACACAGATAAGAGAATTCCTCCAGATGTGCATCGGAAACTACTACTGGTCTTCCAGGGAACGATCAAAGCGTATACTGTATGAGACATTACTCCCATATAGAATAGCCTGCATGGTGCCTGTTGTATACAATCCCGATGCAATGTCTGTGTTTCATCAACACTTTGAAAGTCCACAGATTACAGAATGTCTCCAGATGTGCATCAGAAACTACTACTGGTCTTCCAGGGAACGATCAAAGCGTACACTGTTTGAGACATTACTCCCATGGAGAAAAGTGCGCATTGTGACTGTTGTATTCAATCCCGATGCAATTTCTGAGTTTCATCAACTCTTTGAAGGTCCGCAGATTACAGAATGCCTCCAGATGAGCATCGGAAACTACTGCTGGTCTTCCAGGGAACGATCAAAGCGTAGACAGTTTGAGACATTACTCCCGTGGAGAAAAGCTCGCATGGTGCCTGTTGTATTCAATCCCGATGCTATTTCTGTGTTTAATCAACACTCTGATTGTCCACAGATTACAGAATGACTCCAGATGGGCTTCTGAAACTACTACCGGTCTTCCAGGGAACGATCAAAGCGTAGACAGTTTGAGACATTACTCCCATTTAGAAAAACCCGCATGGTTCCTGTTGTATACAATCCCGATGCAATTTCTGTGTTTCGACAACACTTTGAAGGTCCACAGATTACAGAATGCCCCCAGATGTGCATCGGAAACTTCTACTGGTCTTCCAGGGAACGATCAAAACGTAGACTCTTTGAGACATTACTCCCATGGAGAAAAGTGCGCCTGGTGACTGTTGTATTCAATCCCGATGCAATTTCTGTGTTTCATCAACACTCTGATAGTCCACAGTTTACAGAACGCCTCCAAATGTGCATCGGAAACTACTACTGGTCATCCAAAGAACGATCAAAGCGTAGACTGTTTGAGACATTACTCCCATGGAGAAAAGTGCGCATGGTGACTGTTGTATTCAATCCCGATGCAATATCTGTGTTTCATCAATACTCTGATAGTCCACAGATTACAGAATGCCTCCAAATGTGCATCGGAAAGTACTACTGGTCTTCCAACGAACGATCAAAGCGTAGACTGTTTGAGACATTACACCCATAGAGGAAAGAGCGCATGGTGACTTTTGTATTCAATCCCGATATATTTTCTGTGTGTCATCAGCACTTTGAAGGTCCACAGGTTACAGGGTGCCTCCAGATGTGCATCGGAAACCACTACTGGTCTTCCATTGAACGATCAAAGCGTAGACAGTTTGAGACATTATTCCCATGGAGGAAAGTGCTCATGGTGACTGTTGTATCCATCCAAATGCAATTTCTGTGTTTCATCATCACTTTGAAGGTTCACAGATTACAGAATGCCTCCTGATGTGCATCAGAAACTACTACTGGTCTTCCAGGGAACGATCAAAACGTAGACTCTTTGAGACATTACTCCCATATTGGTAAGTGCGCATGGTGACTGTTGTATTCAATCCCGATGCAATTTCTGCCTTTCATCAACACTCTGATAGTCCACTGATTGCAGAATGCCTCCAGATGTGCATCGGAAACTACTACTGGTAATCCAGGGAATGATCAAAGCGTAGACTGTTTGAAACATTGCTCCCATGGAGGAAAGTGCGCATGGTGACTGTTGTATTCAGTCCCGATGCAATTCCTATGTTTCATCAACATTGATAGTCCACAGATTACAGAATGCCTACTGATGTGCATCGGAAACTACTACTAGTCTTCCAGTGAACGATCAAAGCGTAGACTGTTTGAGACATTACTCCCATGGAGAAAAGCCCGCATAGTGCCTGTTGTATTCAATTCCGATGCTATTTCTGTGTTAAATCAACACTCTGATTTTCCACAGATTACAGAATGTCTCCAGATGGGCTTCGGAAACTACTACTGGTCTTCCAGGGAACGATCAAATCGTAGACAGTTTGAGACATTACCCCCATGGAGAAAATCCTGCATGGTGCTTGTTGTATTCAATCCCGATGCAATTTCTGTGTTTCATCAACACTTTTAAGTCCACAGATTACAGAATGCCTCCAGATGTGCATCAGAAACTACTACTGCTCTTCCAGGGAACGATCAAAGCGTAGACTGTTTGAGACATTACTCCCATGGAAGGAAATGCGCATGGTGACTGTTGTATTCAATCCCGATGCCATTTCAGTGTTTCATCAACACTCTGATAGTCCACAGATTACAGAATGGCTCCAGATGTGCATCGGAAACTACTACTGGTCTTCCAGGGAACGATCAAAGCGTATACTGTATGAGACATTACTCACAAGGAGGAAAGTGCGCATGCTGACTGTTGTATTCAATCCCGATGCAATTTCTGTGTTTCATCAACACTTTTAAGGTCCACAGATTATAGAATACCTCCAGATGTACATCGGAAACTACTACCGGTCTTCCAGGCAACGATCAAAGCGTAGACTGTTTGAGACATTACTCCCATTTTGGATTGTGCGCATGGTGACTGTTGTATTCAATCCCGATGCAATTTCTGTGTTTCATCAACACTCTGATAGTCCACAGATTACAGAATGCCTCCAGATGTGCATCGGAAACTACTACTGGTCTTCCAGGGAACGATCAAAGCGTAGACTGTTTGAGACATTACTCCCATGGAGGTAAGTGCGCATGGTGTCTGTTGTATTCAATCCCGATGCAATGTCTTTGTTTCATCAACACTCTGATAGTCTACAGATTACAGAATGCCTCCAAATGTACATCGGAAACTACTACTGGTCTTCCTTTGAACGATCAAAGAGTAGACTGTTTGAGACATTACTCACATGGAGGAAAGTGCGCATTGTGACTGTTGTATTCAATCCAGATGCTATTTCTGTGTTTAATCAACACACTGATTGTCCACAGGTTACAGAATGCCTCCAAATGTGCATCGGAAACTACTACTGGTCTTCCTTTGAACGATCAAAGAGTAGACTGTTTGAGACATTACTCACATGGAGGAAAGTGCGCATTGTGACTGTTGTATTCAATCCCGATGCAATTTCTGAGTTTCATCAACACTTTGAAAGTCCACAGATCACAGAATCCCTCCAGATGTGCATCAGAAACTACTACTGGTCTTCCAGGGAACCATCAAAGCGTATACTCAATGAGACATTACTCCCATTTTGGATTGTGCGCATGCTGACTGTTGTATTCAATCCCGATGCAATTTCTGTGTTTCATCAACACTTTTAAGGTCCACAGATTATAGAATACCTCCAGATGTACATCGGAAACTACTACCGGTCTTCCAGGCAACGATCAAAGAGTTGACTGTTTGAGACATTACTCACATGGAGGACAGTTCGCATGGTGACTGTTGTATTCAACCCGATGCAATTTCTGAGTTTCATCAACACTTTGAAGGTCGACAGATTACAGAATGCCTACAGATGTGCATCGGAAACTACTACTGGTCTTCCTGGGAACGATCAAAGAGTAGACACTTTGCGACATTACTCCCGTGGAGAAAAGCCCGCATGGTGCCTGTTGTATTCAATCCAGATGCTATTTCTGTGTTTAATCAACACACTGATTGTCCACAGGTTACAGAATGCCTCCAAATGTGCATCGGAAACTACTACTGGTCTTCCTTTGAACGATCAAAGAGTAGACTGTTTGAGACATTACTCACATGGAGGAAAGTGCGCATTGTGACTGTTGTATTCAATCCCGATGCAATTTCTGAGTTTCATCAACACTTTGAAAGTCCACAGATCACAGAATCCCTCCAGATGTGCATCAGAAACTACTACTGGTCTTCCAGGGAACCATCAAAGCGTATACTCAATGAGACATTACTCCCATGGAGGAAAGTGCGCATGGTGACTGTTGTATTAAATCACGATGCATTTTCAGTGTTTCATCAACACTCTGTTAGTCCACAGATTACAGAATCCCTCCAGATGTGCACTGGAAACTACTACTGGTTTCCAGGGAACGATCAAAGCGTATACTGTATGAGACATTCCTCCCATGGAGAAAAGTGCTCATGGTGACTGTTGTATTAAATCACGATGCAATTTCTGTGTTTCATCAACACTTTGATGCTCCACAGATTACAGAATGCCTCCAGATGTACATCAGAAACTACTACTGGTCTTCCAGGGATCGATCAAGTCGTAGACTGCTTGAGACATTACTATAATGAGGAAAGTGCGCATAGTGACTGTTGTATTCAATCCCGATGCAATTTCTGAGTTTCATCAACTCTTTGAAGGTCCACAGATTACAGAATGCCTCCAGATGAGCATCGGAAACTACTGCTGGTCTTCCAGGGAACGATCAAAGCGTAGACAGTTTGAGACATTACTCCCGTGGAGAAAAGCTCGCATGGTGCCTGTTGTATTCAATCCCGATGCTATTTCTGTGTTTAATCAACACTCTGATTGTCCACAGATTACAGAATGACTCCAGATGGGCTTCGGAAACTACTACCGGTCTTCCAGGGAACGATCAAAGCGTAGACAGTTTGAGACATTACTCCCATTTAGAAAAACCCGCATGGTGCCTGTTGTATACAATCCCGATGCAATTTCTGTGTTTCGACAACACTTTGAAGGTCCACAGATTACAGAATGCCCCCAGATGTGCATCGGAAACTTCTACTGGTCTTCCAGGGAACGATCAAAGCGTAGACTTTTTAAACATTACTCCCATGTTGGAAAGTGCGCATGGTGACTGTTGTATTCAATCCCGATGCAATTTCTGTCTTTCATCAACACTCTGATAGTCCACAGATTACAGAATGCCTCCAGATGTGCATCGAAAACTACTACTGGTAATCCAGGGAACGATCAAAGCGCAGACTGTTTGAGACATTGCTCCCATGGAGGAAAGTGCCCATGGTGACTGTTGTACTCCATCCAAATGCAATTTCTGTGTTTCATCATCACTTTGAAGGTCCACAGATTACAGAATGGCTCCTGATGTGCATAAGAAACTACTACCGGTCTTCCAGGGAACGATCAAAACGTAGACTTTTTGAGACATTACTCTCATGTTGGAAAGTGCGCATGGTGACTGTTGTATTCAATCCCGATGCAATTTCCGTCTTTCATCAACACTCTAATAGTCCACAGATTACAGAATGCCTCCAGATGTGCATCGAAAACTACTACTGGTAATCCAGGGAACGATCAAAGCGCAGACTGTTTGAGACATTGCTCCCATGGAGGAAAGTGCGCATGGTGACTGTTGTATTCAATCCCGATGCAATATCTGTGTTTCATCAATACTCTGATAGTCCACAGATTACAGAATCCTCCAAATGTGCATCGGAAACTACTACTGGTCTTCCAACGAACGATCAAAGCGTAGACTGTTTGAGACATTACACCCATAGAGGAAAGAGCGCATGGTGACATTTGTATTCAATCCCGATATATTTTCTGTGTGTCATCAACACTTTGAAGGTCCACAGGTTACAGGGTGCCTCCAGATGTGCATCGGAAACCACTACTGGTCTTCCAGGGAACGATCAAAGCGTAGACAGTTTGAGACATTATTCCCATGGAGGAAAGTGCTCATGGTGACTGTTGTATCCATCCAAATGCAATTTCTGTGTTTCATCATCACTTTGAAGGTTCACAGATTACAGAATGCCTCCTGATGTGCATCAGAAACTACTACTGGTCTTCCAGGGAACGATCAAAACGTAGACTTTTTGAGACATTACTCCCATGTTGGAAAGTGCGCATGGTGACTGTTGTATTCAATCCCGATGCAATTTCTGCCTTTCATCAACACTCTGATAGTCCACTGATTGCACAATGCCACCAGATGTGCATCGGAAACTACTACTGGTAATCCAGGGAACGATCAAAGCGTAGACTGTTTGAGACATTGCTCCCATGGAGGAAAGTGCGCATGGTGACTGTTGTATTCAGTCCCGATGCAATTCCTATGTTTCATCAACACTGATAGTCCACAGATTACAGAATGCCTACAGATGTGCATCGGAAACTACTACTAGTCTTCCAGTGAACGATCAAAGCGTAGACTGTTTGAGACATTACTCCCATGGAGAAAAGCCCGCATGGTGCCTGTTGTATTAAATTCCGATGCTATTTCTGTGTTAAATCAACACTCTGATTTTCCACAGATTACAGAATGTCTCCAGATGGGCTTCGGAAACTACTACTGGTCTTCCAGGGAACGATCAAAGCGTAGACTCTTTGAGACATTACTCCCATGGAGGAATGTGCGCATGGTGACTGTTGTATTCAATCCCGATGCAATTTCAGTGTCTCATCAACACTCTGATAGTCCACAGATTACAGAATGCCTCCAGATGTGCATCGGAAACTACTACTGGTCAACCAGTGAACGATCAAAGCGTAGACTGTTTGAGACATTACTCACATGGAGGAAAGTGCGCATGGTGACTGTTTTATTGAATCCCGATGCAATTTATGTGTTTTTTATCAACACTTTGAAGGTCCACAGATTACAAAATGCCTCTAGATGTGCATCTGAAACTACTACTGGTCTTCCAGGGCACTATCAAAGCGTAGACTTTTTGAGACATTACTCCCTTTGCGCATGGTGACTGTTGTATTACATCCCGATGCAATTTCTTTGTTTCATCATAACTTTGAAGGTCCACAGATTACAGAATGCCCACTGATGTGCATCGGAAACTTCTACTGGTGTTCCAGGGAACGATCAAAGCGTAGACTGTTTGAGACATTACTCCCATGGAGGAATGTGCGCATGGTGACGGTTGTATTCAATCCCGATCCAATTTCTGTGTTTCATCAACACTCTCATAGTCCACAGATTACAGTATGCCTCCAAATGTGCATCGGAAACTACTACTGGTCATCCAGGGAACGGTCAAAGCGTAGACAGTTTGAGACATAATTCCCATGGAGAAAAGCCCGCATGGGACCTGCTGTATTCAATCCCAATGCTATTTCTCTGTTTAATCAACACTCTGATAGTCCACATATTACAGAATGCCTCCTATTGTGCATCGGAAACTACTACTGGTCTTCCAGGGAACGATCAAAGCGTAGACAGTTTGAGACATTACTCACATGGAGGAAAGTAAGCATGGTGACTGTTGTATTCAATCCCGATGCAATTTCTGAGTTTCATCAACACTTTGAAGGTCCACAGATTACAGATTGCCTCCAGATGTGCATCGCAAAATACTACTGGTCTTCCAGGGAACGATCAAAGCGTAGACAGTTTGAGACATTACTCCCGTGTAGAAAAGCCCGCATGGTGCTGTTGTATTCAATCCCGATGCTATTTCTGTGTTTAATCAACACTCTGATTGTCCACATATTACGGAATGACTCCAGATGGGCTTCGGAAACTACTACCGGTCTTCCAGGGAACGATCAAAGCGTAGACTGTTTGAGACATTACTCCCATGGAGACAAGCACGCATGGTGACTGTTGTATACAATCCCGATGCAATTTCTGTGTTTCGTCAACACTTTGAAGGTCCACAGATTACAGAATGCCCCCAGATGTGCATCGGAAACTTTTACTGGTCTTCCAGGGAACGATCAAAGCGTAGACTCTTTGAGACATTACTCCCATGGAGGAATGTGCGCATGGTGACTGTTGTATACAATCCCGATGCAATTGCTTTGTTTCATCAACACTGATAGTCCACAGATTACAGAAAGCCTACAGATGTGCATCGGAAACTACTACTGGTCTTCCAATGAACGATCAAAGCGTAGACAGTTTGAGACATTACTCACATGGAGTAAAGTGCGCATGGTGACTGTTTTATTGAATCCCGATGCAATTTATGTGTTTTTTATCAACACTTCGAAGGTCCACAGATTACAGAATGCTTCTAGATCTGCATCTGAAACTACTACTGGTCTTCCAGGGAACTATCAAAGCGTAGACTTTTTGAGACATTACTCCCATGGAGGAAATTGCGCACGGTGACTGTTGTATTCCATCCCGATGCAATTTCTGTGTTTCATCAACACTTTGAAGGTCCGCAGACTGCAGAATGCCCCCAGATGTGCATCGGAAACTTCTACTGGTCTTCCGGGGAACGATCAAAGCGTAGACTGTTTGAGACATTACTCCCATGGAGGAATGTGCGCATGGTGACTGTTGTATTCAATCCCGATGCAATTTCTGTGTTTAATCAACACTCTGATAGTCCACAGATTACAGAATGCCTCCTATTGTGCATCGGAAACTACTACTGGTCTTCCAGGGAACGATCAAAGCGTAGACTGTTTGAGACATTACTCCCATGGAGGAAAGTGCGCATGGTGACTGTTGTATACAATCCCGATGCAATTTCTGTGTTTCATCAACACTTCGCAGGTCAACAGAATACAGAAACCCTCCAGATGTTCATCGGAATCTACTACTGGTCTTCCAGGGAGCGATCAAAGCGTAGACTCTTTGAGACATTACTCCCATGGAGGTAAGTGCCCATGGTGACTGTTGCATTCATTCCCGATGCAATTTCTGTGTTTCATCAACACTTTGAAGGTCCACAGATTACAGAATGCCTCCAGATGTGCATCGGAAACTACTACTGGTCTTCCAGTGAACGATCAAAGCGTAGACTGTTTGAGACATTACTCACATGGAGGAAAGTGCGCATGGTGACTGTTTTATTGAATCCCGATGCAAATTACGTGTTTTTTATCAACTCTTTGAAGGTCCACAGATTACAGAATGCCTCTAGATGTGCATCTGAAACTACTACTGGTCTTCCAGGGAACGATCAAATTGTAGACTGTTTGAGACATTACTCCCGTGTTGGAAAGTGCGCATGGTGACTGTTGTATCCAATCCCGATGCTATTTCCGTGTTTCATCAACACGCTGATAGTCCACAGATTACAGAATCCCTCCAGATGTGCATCGGTAACTACTACTGGTCTTCCAGGGAACGATCAAAGCGTAGACTCTTTGAGACATTACTCCCATGGAGGAATGTGCGCATGGTGACTGTTGTATTCAATCCCGATGCTATTTCTGTGTATCATCAACACTCAGATGGTCCACAGATTACAGAATGACTCCAGATGTGCATCGGAAACTACTACTTGTCTTCCAGGGAACGATCAAAGCGTTTACTGTTTGAGACATTAGTCCCATGGAGGAAAGTGCGCATGGTGACTGTTGTATTCAATCCCGATGCAATATCTGTGTTTCATCAACACTTTGAAGGTCCACAGATTACAGAATGCCTCCAGATGGGCATCGGAAACTACTAGTGGTCTTTCAGGGAACGATCAAATCGTAGACTGTTTGAGACATTAAACCCATGGAGGTAAGTTCGCATGGTGACTGTTGTATTCAATCCCGATGCAATTACTGTGTTACATCAACACTCTGATAGTCCACATATTACAGAATGCCTCCAAATGTGCATTAGAAACTACTACTGGTCTTTCAGAGAACGATCAAAGCGTAGACAGTTTGAGACATTACTCCCGTGGAGTTAAGTGTGCATGGTGACTGTTGTATTCAATCCCTATGCAATTTCTGTGTTTCATCAACACTTTGAAGGTCCACAGATTACAGAATGCCTCCAAATGTGCATCGGAAACTACTACTGGTCTTCCAGTGAACGATCAAAGCGTAGACTGTTTGAGACATTACTCACATGGAGGAAAGTGGGCATTGGTGACTGTTTTATTGAATCCCGATGCAATTTACGTGTTTTTTATCAACTCCTTGAAGGTCCACAGATTACAGAATGCCTCTAGATGTGCATCTGAAACTACTACTGGTCTTCCAGGGAACTATCAAAGCGTAGACTTTTTGAGACATTACTCCCTTTGCGCATGGTGACTGTTGTATTCCATCCCGATGCAATTTCTGTGTTTCATCAAAACTTTGAAGGTCCACAGATTACAGAATGCCCCCAGATGTGCATCGGAAACTTCTACTGGTGTTCCAGGGAACGATCAAAGCGTAGACTGTTTGAGACATTACTCCCATGGAGAAAAGCCCGCATCGGACCTGTTGTACTCAATCCCAGTGCTATTTCTGTGTTTAATCAACACTCTGATAGTCCACATATTACAGAATGCCTCCTATTGTGCATCGGAAACTACTACTGGTCTTCCAGGGAACGATCAAAGCGTAGACTGTTTGAGACATTACTCACATGGAGGAAAGTGCGCATGGTGACTGTTGTATTCAATCCCGATGCTATTTCTGAGTTTCATCAACACTTTGAAGGTCCACAGATTACAGAATGCCTCCAGATGTGCATCGCAAAATACTACTACTGGTCTTTCAGGGAACGATCAAAGCGTAGACAGTTTGAGACATAACTCCCGTGGAGAAAAGCCCGTATGGTGCCTGTTGTATTCAATCCCGATGCTATTTCTGTGTTTAATAAACACTCTGATTGTCCACAGATTACACAATGACTCCAGATGGGCTTCGGAAACTACTACCGGTCTTCCAGGGAACGATCAAAGCGTAGACAGTTTGAGACATTACTCCCATGGAGGAAAACCCGCATGGTGCCTGTTGTATACAATCCCAATGCAATTTCTGTGTTTCGACAACACTTTGAAGGTCCACAGATTACAGAATCCCTCCAGATGTGCATCGGAAACTTCTACTGGTCTTCCAGGGAACGATCAAAGCGTAGACTGTTTGAGACATTACTCAAATGGAGAAAAGTGAGCATGGTGACTGTTGTATTCAATCCCGATGCAATTTCTGTTTTTCATCAACACTCTGATAGTCCACAGATTACAGAATGCCTCCAAATGTGCATCGGAAACTACTACTGGTCTTCCAACGAACGATCAAAGCGTAGACTGTTTGAGACATTACTCCCATAGAGGAAAGTGCGCATGGTGACTGTTGTATTCAATCCCGATGCAATTTCTGAGTTTCATCAACACTTTGAAGGTCAACAGATTACAGAATGCCTCCAGATGTGCATCGGAAACTACTACTGGCCTTCCAGGGAACTATCAAATCCTAGACTTTTTGAGACATTACTCCCATGGAGGAAATTGCGCATGGTGACTGTTGTATTCCATCCCGATGCAATTTCTGTGTTTCATCAACACTTTGAAGGTCCGCATATTACAGAATGCCCCCAGATGTGCATCGGAATCTACTACTGGTCTTCCGGGGAACGATCAAAACGTAGACTGTTAGAGACATTACTCCCATGGAGGAATGTGCGCATGGTGACTGTTGTATTCAATCCCGATGCAATTTCTGTGTTTAATCAACACTCTGATAGTCCACAGATTACAGAATGGCTCCATATGTGCATCGGAAACTACTACTGGTCTTCCAGGGAACGATCAAAGCGTAGACTGTTTGAGACATTACTCACATGGAGGAAAGTGCGCATGGTGACTGTTGTATTCAATCCCGATGCAATTTCTGTGTTTCATCAACACTTTGCAGGTCAACAGATTACGGAAACCCTCCAGATGTTCATCGGGATCTACTACTGGTCTTCCAGGGAACGATCAAAGCGTAGACAGTTTGAGACATTACTCCCATGGAGAAAAGCCCGCATGGTGCTGTTGTATTCCATCCCGATGCAATTTCTGTGTTTCATCAAAACTTTGAAGGACCACAGATTACATAATGCCCCCAGATGTGCATCGGAAACTTCTACTGGTGTTCCAGGGAACGATCAAAGCGTAGACAGTTTGAGACATTACTCCCATGGAGAAAAGCCCACATGGTGCCTGTTGTATTCAATCCCGATGCTATTTCTGTGTTTAATCAACACTCTGATTGTCCACAGATTACAGAATGACTCCAGATGGTCTTCGGAAACTACTACCGGTCTTCCAGGGAACGATCAAAGCGTAGACTGTTTGAGACATTATTCCCATGGAGAAAAGCCCGCATGGTGCCGGTTGTATACAATCCCGATGCAATTTCTGTGTTTCGTCAACACTTTGAAGGTCCACAGATTACAGAATGCCCCCAGATGTGCATCGGAAACTTTTACTGGTCTTCCAGGGAACGATCAAAGCGTAGACTCTTTGAGACATTACTCCCATGGAGGAATGTGCGCATGGTGACTGTTGTATTCAATCCCGATGCAATATCTGTGTTTCATCAACACTTTGAAGATCCACAGATTACAGAATGCCTCCAGATGGGCATCGGAAACTACTAGTGGTCTTTCAGGGAACGATCAAATCGTAGACTGTTTGAGACATAAAACCCATGGAGGTAAGTTCGCATGGTGACTGTTGTATTCAATCCCGATGCAATTACTGTGTTACATCAACACTCTGATAGTCCACATATTACAGAATGCCTCCAAATGTGCATCGGAAACTACAACTGGTCTGCCAGTTAACGTTCAAACAGGAGACTGCTTGAGACATTACTCACATGGGGGAAAGTGCGCATGGTGACTGTTGTATTCAATCCCGATGCAATTTCAGTGTTTCATCAACACTCTGATAGTCCACAGATTACAGAATGCCTCCATATGTGCATCGGAAACTACTACTGGTCTTCCAGGGAACGATCAAAGTGTAGACTGTTTGAGACATTAGTCCCTTGGAGGAAAGTGCGCATGGTGACTGTTGTATTCAATCCCGATGCAATTTCTGTGTTTCATCAACACTTTGAAGGTCCACAGATTACAGAATGCCTCCAGATGTGCATCGGAAACTACTACTGGTTTTCCAGGGAACGATCAAAGCGTACACTGTTTGAGACATTACTCACTTGGAGGAAAGTGCGCATGGTGACTGTTGTATTCAATCCCGATGCCATTTCTGTGTTTCTACAACACTTTGCAGGTCAACAGATTACAGAAACCCTCCAAATGTACATCGGAATCTATTACTGGTCTTCCAGGGAACGATCAAATCGTAGACTCTTTGAGACTTTACTCCCATGGAGGTAAGTGCTCCTGGTGACTGTTGTATTCAATCCCGATGCTATATCTGTGTTTCATCAACACTCTGATAGTCCACAGATTACAGAATCCCTCCAGATGTGCATCGGTAACTACTACTGGTCTTCCAGGGAACGATCAATCCGTAGACTGTTTGGGACATTATTCCCATGGAGGAAAGTGCGCATGGTGTCTGTTGTATTCAATCCCGATGCAATTTCTCTGTTTCATCAACACTTTGAAGGTCCACAGATAACATAATGCCTCCAGATGTGCATCGGAAACTACTACTGGTTTTCCAGGGAACGATCAAAGCGTAGACTGTTTGAGACATTAGTCCCATGGAGGAAAGTGCGCATGGTGACTGTTGTATTCAATCCCGATGCAATATCTGTGTTTCGTCAAACCTTTGAAGGTCCACAGATTACAGATTGCCTCCAGATGGGCATCGGAAACTACTAGTGGTCTTTCAGGGAACGATCAAATCGTAGACTGTTTGAGACATAAAACCCATGGAGGTAAGTTCGCATGGTGACTGTTGTATTCAATCCCGATGCAATTACTGTGTTACATCAACACTCTGATAGTCCACATATTACAGAATGCCTCCAAATGTGCATCGGAAACTACTACTGGTCTTTCAGAGAACGATCAAAGCGTAGACAGTTTGAGACATTACTCCCGTGGAGGTAAGTGTGCATGGTGACTGTTGTATTCAATCCCGATGCAATTACTATGTTTCATCAACACTTTGAAGGTCCACAGATTACAGAATGCCTCCCGATGTGCATCGGAAACTACTACTGGTCTTCCAGTGAACGATCAAAGCGTAGACTGCTTGAGACATTACTCACATGGAGGAAAGTGCGCATGGTGACTGTTTTATTGAATCCCGATGCAATTTATGTGTTTTTTATCAACTCTTTGAAGGTCCACAGATTACAGGATGCCTCTAGATGTGCATCTGAAACTACTACTGGTCTTCCAGGGAACTATCAAAGCGTAGACGTTTTGAGACATTACTCCCTTTGTGCATAGTGACTGTTGTATTCCATCCCGATGCAATTTCCGTGTTTCATCAAAACTTTGAAGGTCCACAGATTACAGAATGCCCCCAGATGTGCATCGGAAACTTCTACTGGTGTTCCAGGGAACGATCAAAGCGTAGACTGTTTGAGACATTACTCCCATGGAGAAAAGCCCGCATCGGACCTGTTGTATTCAGTCCCAGTGCTATTTCTGTGTGTAATCAACACTCTGATAGTCCACATATTACAGAATGCCTCCTATTGTGCATCGGAAACTACTACTGCTCTTCCAGGGAACGATCAAAGCGTAGACTGTTTGAGACATTACTCACATGGAGGAAAATGCGCATGGTGACTGTTGTATTCAATCCCGATGCTATTTCTGAGTTTCATCATCACTTTGAAGGTCCACAGATTACAGAATGCCTCCAGATGTGCATCGCAAAATACTACTACTGGTCTTTCAGGGAACGATCAAAGCGTAGACAGTTTGAGACATTACTCCCGTGGAGAAAAGCCCGTATGGTGCCTGTTGTATTCAATCCCGATGCTATTTCTGTGTTTAATCAACACTCTGATTGTCCACAGATTACAGAATGACTCCAGATGGGCTTCGGAAACTACTACCGGTCTTTCAGGGAACGATCAAAGCGTAGACAGTTTGAGACATTACTCCCATGGAGAAAAACTCGCACGGTGCCTGTTGTATACAATCCCAATGCAATTTCTGTGTTTCGACAACACTTTGAAGGTCCACAGATTACAGAATGCCTCCAGATGTGCATCGGAAACTTCTACTGGTCTTCCAGGGAACGATCAAAGCGTAGACTGTTTGAGACATTACTCCCATGGAGAAAAGTGCGCATGGTGACTGTTGTATTCAATCCCGATGCAATTTCTGTGTTTCATCAACACTCTGATAGTCCACAGATTACAGAATGCCTCCAAATGTGCATCGGAAACTACTACCGGTCTTCCAGGGAACGATCAAAGCGTAGACAGTTTGAGACATTACTCCCATGGAGAAAAGCCCACATGGTGCCTGTTGTATTCAATCCCGATGCTATTTCTGTGTTTAATCAACACTCTGATTGTCCACAGATTACAGAATGACTCCAGATGGGCTTCGGAAAATACTACCGGTCTTCCAGTGAACGATCAAAGCGTAGACAGTTTGAGACATTACTACCATGGAGAAAAGCCCACATGGTGCCTGTTGTATTCAATCCCGATGCTATTTCTGTGTTTAATCAACACTCTGATTGTCCACAGATTACAGAATGACTCGAGATGGGCTTCGGAAACTACTACCGGTCTTCCAGGGAACGATCAAAGCGTAGACTGTTTGAGACATTATTCCCATGGAGAAAAGCCCGCATGGTGCCGGTTGTATACAATCCCGATGCAATTTCTTTGTTTCGTCAACACTTTGAAGGTCCACAGATTACAGAATGCCCCCAGATGTGCATCGGAAACTTTTACTGGTCTTCCAGGGAACGATCAAACCGTAGACTCTTTGAGACATTACTCCCATGGAGGAATGTGCGCATGGTGACTGTTTTATTGAATGCCGATGCAATTTATGTATTTTTTATCAACACTTTGAAGGTCCACAGATTACAGAATGCTTCTAGATGTGCATCTGAAACTACTACTGGTCTTGCAGGGAACTATCAAAGCGTAGACTTTTTGAGACATTACTCCCATGGAGGAAATTGCGCATGGTGACTGTCGTATTCCATCCCGATGCAATTTCTGTGTTTCATCAACATTCTGATAGTCCACATATTACACAATGCCACCAGACGTGCATCGGAAACTACTACTGGTCTTCCAGGGAACGATCAAAGCGTAGACTGTTTGAGACATTACTCACTTGGAGGAAAGTGCGCATGGTGACTGTTGTATTCAATCCCGATGCCATTTCTGTGTTTCATCAACACTTTGCAGGTCAACAGATTACAGAAACCCTCCAAATGTACATCGGAATCTATTACTGGTCTTCCAGGGAACGATCAAATCGTAGACCCTTTGAGACATTACTCCCATGGAGGTAAGTGCTCATGGTGACTGTTGTATTCATTCCCGATGCAATTTCTGTGCTTCATCAACACTTTGAAGGTCCACAGATTCCAGAATGCCTTCAGATGTGCATCGGAAACTACTACTGGTCTTCCATGGAACGATCAAAGCGTAGACTGTGTGAGACATTACTCACATGGAGGAATGTGCGCATGGTGACTGTTTTATACAATCCCGTTGCAATTTCTGTGTTTCATCAACACTTTGAAGGTCCACAGGCTACAGAATGCCTCCAGGTGTGCATCGGAAACTACTACTGGTCTGCCAGTTAACGTTCAAACAGGAGACTGCTTGAGACATTACTCACATGGGGGAAAGTGCGCATGGTGACTGTTGTATTCAATCCCGATGCAATTTCAGTGTTTCATCAACACTCTGATAGTCCACAGATTACAGAATGCCTCCATATGTGCATCGGAAACTACTACTGGTCTTCCAGGGAACGATCAAAGTGTAGACTGTTTGAGACATTAGTCCCTTGGAGGAAAGTGCGCATGGTGACTGTTGTATTCAATCCCGATGCAATTTCTGTGTTTCATCAACACTTTGAAGGTCCACAGATTACAGAATTCCTCCAGATGTGCATCGGAAACTACTACTGGTTTTCCAGGGAACGATCAAAGCGTACACTGTTTGAGACATTACTCACTTGGAGGAAAGTGCGCATGGTGACTGTTGTATTCAATCCCGATGCCATTTCTGTGTTTCTACAACACTTTGCAGGTCAACAGATTACAGAAACCCTCCAAATGTACATCGGAATCTATTACTGGTCTTCCAGGGAACGATCAAATCGTAGACTCTTTGAGACTTTACTCCCATGGAGGTAAGTGCTCCTGGTGACTGTTGTATTCAATCCCGATGCTATATCTGTGTTTCATCAACACTCTGATAGTCCACAGATTACAGAATCCCTCCAGATGTGCATCGGTAACTACTACTGGTCTTCCAGGGAACGATCAATCCGTAGACTGTTTGGGACATTATTCCCATGGAGGAAAGTGCGCATGGTGTCTGTTGTATTCAATCCCGATGCAATTTCTCTGTTTCATCAACACTTTGAAGGTCCACAGATAACATAATGCCTCCAGATGTGCATCGGAAACTACTACTGGTTTTCCAGGGAACGATCAAAGCGTAGACTGTTTGAGACATTAGTCCCATGGAGGAAAGTGCGCATGGTGACTGTTGTATTCAATCCCGATGCAATATCTGTGTTTCGTCAAACCTTTGAAGGTCCACAGATTACAGATTGCCTCCAGATGGGCATCGGAAACTACTAGTGTTCTTTCAGGGAACGATCAAATCGTAGACTGTTTGAGACATTAAACCCATGGAGGTAAGTTCGCATGGTGACTGTTGTATTCAATCCCGATGCAATTACTGTGTTACATCAACACTCTGATAGTCCACATATTACAGAATGCCTCCAAATGTGCATCGGAAACTACTACTGGTCTTTCAGAGAACGATCAAAGCGTAGACAGTTTGAGACATTACTCCCGTGGAGGTAAGTGTGCATGGTCACTGTTGTATTCAATCCCTATGCAATTTCTGTGTTTCATTAACACTTTGAAGGTCCACAGATTACAGAATGCCTCCAGATGTGCATCGGAAACTACTACTGGTCTTCCAGTGAACGATCAAAGCGTAGACTGTTTGAGACATTACTCACATGGAGGAAAGTGCGCATGGTGACTGTTTTATTGAATCCCGATGCAATTTATGTGTTTTTTATCAACTCTTTGAAGGTCCACAGATTACAGAATGCCTCTAGATGTGCATCTGAAACTACTACTGGTCTTCCAGGGAACTATCAAAGCGTAGACTTTTTGAGACATTACTCCCTTTGCGCATGGTGACTGTTGTATTCCATCCCGATGCAATTTCTGTGTTTCATCAAAACTTTGAAGGACCACAGATTACAGAATGCCCCCAGATGTGCATCGGAAACTTCTACTGGTGTTCCAGGGAACGATCAAAGCGTAGACTGTTTGAGACATTACTCTTATGGAGAAAAGCCCGCATCGGACCTGTTGTATTCAATCCCAGTGCTATTTCTGTGTTTAATCAACACTCTGATAGTCCACATATTACAGAATGCCTCCTATTGTGCATCGGAAACTACTACTGGTCTTCCAGGGAACGATCAAAGCGTAGACTGTTTGAGACATTACTCACATGGAGGAAAGTGCGCATGGTGACTGTTGTATTCAATCCCGATGCTATTTCTGAGTTTCATCAACACTTTGAAGGTCCACAGATTACAGAATGCCTCCAGATGTGCATCGCAAAATACTACTACTGGTCTTTCAGGGAACGATCAAAGCGTAGACAGTTTGAGACATTACTCCCGTGGAGAAAAGCCCGTATGGTGCCTGTTGTATTCAATCCCGATGCTATTTCTGTGTTTAATCAACACTCTGATTGTCCACAGATTACAGAATGACTCCAGATGGGCTTCGGAAACTACTACCGGTCTTCCAGGGAACGATCAAAGCGTAGACAGTTTGAGACATTACTCCCATGGAGAAAAACCAGCAAGGTGCCTGTTGTATACAATCCCAATGCAATTTCTGTGTTTCGACAACACTTTGAAGGTCCACAGATTACAGAATGCCTCCAGATGTGCATCGGAAACTTCTACTGGTCTTCCAGGGAACGATCAAAGCGTAGACTGTTTGAGACATTACTCCCATGGAGAAAAGTGCGCATGGTGACTGTTGTATTCAATCCCGATGCAATTTCTGTGTTTCATCAACACTCTGATAGTCCACAGATTACAGAATGCCTCCAAATGTGCATCGGAAACTACTACTGGTCTTCCAACGAACGATCAAAGCGTAGACTGTTTGAGACATTACTCCCATAGAGGAAAGTGCACATGGTGACTGTTGTATTCAATCTCGATGCTATTTCTGTGTTTCATCAACACTCTGATAGTCCACAGATTACAGAATCCCTCCTGATGTGCATCGGAATCTATTACTGGTCTTCCAGGGAACGATCAAATCGTAGACTCTTTCAGAGATTACTCCCATGGAGGTAAGTGCTCATGGTGACTGTTGTATTCAATCCCGATGCTATTTCTGTGTTTCATCAACACTCTGATAGTCCACAGATTACAGAATCCCTCCAGATGTGCATCGGTAACTACTACTGGTCTTCCAGGGAACGATCAATCCGTAGACTGTTTGGGACATTATTCCCATGCAGGAAAGTGCGCATGGTGACTGTTGTATTCAATCCCGATGCAATTTCTCTGTTTCATCAACACTTTGAAGGTCCACAGATAACATAATGCCTCCAGATGTGCATCGGAAACTACTACTGGTTTTGCAGGGAACGATCAAAGCGTAGACTGTTTGAGACATTAGTCCCATGGAGGAAAGTGCGCATGGTGACTGTTGTATTAAATCCCGATGCAATTTCTGTGTTTCATCAACACTTTGAAGGTCCACTGATTACAGAATGCCTCCAGATGTGCATCGGAAAGTACTACTGGTCTTCCAGTGAACGATCAAAGCGTAGACTGTTTGAGACATTACTCACATGGAAGAAAGTGCGCATGGTGACTGTTTTACTGAATGCCGATGCAATTTATGTATCTTTTATCAACACTTTGAAGGTCCACAGATTACTGAATGCCTCTAGATCTGCATCTGAAACTACTACTGGTCTTCCAGGGAACTATCAAAGCGTAGACTTTTTGAGACATTACTCCCATGGAGGAAATTGCGCATGGTGACTGTTGTATTGCATCCCGATGCAATTTCTGTGTTTCATCAACACTTTGAAGGTCCGCAGATTACAGTATGCCCCCAGATGTGCATCGGAATCTACTACTGGTCTTCCGGGGAACGATCAAAACGTAGACTGTTTGAGACATTACTCCCATGGAGGAATGTGCGCATGGTGACTGTTGTATTCAATCCCGATGCAATTTCTGTGTTTAATCAACACTCTGATAGTCCACAGATTACAGAATGCCTCCTATTGTGCATCGGAAACTACTACTGGTCTTCCAGGGAACGATCAAAGCGTAGACTGTTTGAGACATTACTCACATGGAGGGAAGTTCGCATGGTGACTGTTGTATTCAATCCCGATGCAATTTCTGTGTTTCATCAACACTTTGTAGGTCAACAGATTACAGAAACCCTCCAGATGTTCATCGGAATCTACTACTGGTCTTCCTGGGAACGATCAAAGCGTAGACCGTTTGAGACATTACTCCCGGGGAGAAAAGCACGCATGGTGCTGTTGTATTCAATCCCGATGCTATTTCTGTGTTTAATCAACACTCTGATTGTCCACAGATTACAGAATGACTCCAGATGGGCTTCGGAAACTACTACTGGTCTTCCAGGGAACGATCAAAGCGTAGACAGTTTGAGACATTACTCCCATGGAGAAAAGCCCACATGGTGATTGTTGTATTCCATCCCGATGCAATTTCTGTGTTTCATCAAAACTTTGAAGGACCACAGATTACAGAATGCCCCCAGATGTGCATCGGAAACTTCTACTGGTGTTCCAGGGAACGATCAAATCGTAGACTGTTTGTGACATTACTCTTATGGAGAAAAGCCCGCATCGGACCTGTTGTATTCAATCCCAGTGCTATTTCTGTGTTTAATCAACACTCTGATAGTCCACATATTACAGAATGCCTCCTATTGTGCATCGGAAACTACTACTGGTCTTCCAGGGAACGATCAAAGCGTAGACTGTTTGAGACATTACTCACATGGAGGAAAGTGCGCATGGTGACTGTTGTATTCAATCCCGATGCTATTTCTGAGTTTCATCAACACTTTGAAGGTCCACAGATTACAGAATGCCTCCAGATGTGCATCGCAAAATACTACTACTGGTCTTTCAGGGAACGATCAAAGCGTAGACAGTTTGAGACATTACTCCCGTGGAGAAAAGCCCGTATTGTGCCTGTTGTATTCAATCCCGATGCTATTTCTGTGTTTAATCAACACTCTGATTGTCCACAGATTACAGAATGACTCCAGATGGGATTCGGAAACTACTACCGGTCTTCCAGGGAAGGATCAAAGCGTAGACAGTTTGAGACGTTACTCCCATGGAGAAAAACCCGCATGGTGCCTGTTGTATACAATCCCAATGCAATTTCTGTGTTTCGACAACACTTTGAAGGTCCACAGATTACAGAATGCCTCCAGATGTGCATCGGAAACTTCTACTGGTCTTCCAGGGAACGATCAAAGCGTAGACTGTTTGAGACATTACTCCCATGGAGAAAAGTGCGCATGGTGACTGTTGTATTCAATCCCGATGCAATTTCTGTGTTTCATCAACACTCTGATAGTCCACAGATTACAGAATGCCTCCAAATGTGCATCGGAAACTACTACTGGTCTTCCAACGAACGATCAAAGCGTAGACTGTTTGAGACATTACTCCCATAGAGGAAAGTGCACATGGTGACTGTTGTATTCAATCTCGATGCTATTTCTGTGTTTCATCAACACTCTGATAGTCCACAGATTACAGAATCCCTCCAGATGTGCATCGGAATCTATTACTGGTCTTCCAGGGAACGATCAAATCGTAGACTCTTTCAGACATTACTCCCATGGAGGTAAGTGCTCATGGTGACTGTTGTATTCAATCCCGATGCTATTTCTGTGTTTAATCAACACTCTGATAGTCCACAGATTACAGAATGCCTCCTATTGTGCATCGGAAACTACTACTGGTCTTCCAGGGAACGATCAAAGCGTAGACTGTTTGAGACATTACTCCCGTGGAGGTAAGTGTGCATGGTCACTGTTGTATTCAATCCCTATGCAATTTCTGTGTTTCGTCAACACTTTGAAGGTCCACAGATTACAGAATGCCTCCAGATGGGCATCGGAAACTACTAGTGTTCTTTCAGGGAACGATCAAATCGTAGACTGTTTGAGACATTAAACCCATGGAGGTAAGTTCGCATGGTGACTGTTGTATTCAATCCCGATGCAATTACTGTGTTACATCAACACTCTGATAGTCCACATATTACAGAATGCCTCCAAATGTGCATCGGAAACTACTACTGGTCTTTCAGAGAACGATCAAAGCGTAGACAGTTTGAGACATTACTCCCGTGGAGGTAAGTGTGCATGGTCACTGTTGTATTCAATCCCTATGCAATTTCTGTGTTTCATTAACACTTTGAAGGTCCACAGATTACAGAATGCCTCCAGATGTGCATCGGAAACTACTACTGGTCTTCCAGTGAACGATCAAAGCGTAGACTGTTTGAGACATTACTCACATGGAGGAAAGTGCGCATGGTGACTGTTTTATTGAATCCCGATGCAATTTATGTGTTTTTTATCAACTCTTTGAAGGTCCACAGATTACAGAATGCCTCTAGATGTGCATCTGAAACTACTACTGGTCTTCCAGGGAACTATCAAAGCGTAGACTTTTTGAGACATTACTCCCTTTGCGCATGGTGACTGTTGTATTCCATCCCGATGCAATTTCTGTGTTTCATCAAAACTTTGAAGGACCACAGATTACAGAATGCCCCCAGATGTGCATCGGAAACTTCTACTGGTGTTCCAGGGAACGATCAAAGCGTAGCCTGTTTGTGACATTACTCTTATGGAGAAAAGCCCGCATCGGACCTGTTGTATTCAATCCCAGTGCTATTTCTGTGTTTAATCAACACTCTGATAGTCCACATATTACAGAATGCCTCCTATTGTGCATCGGAAACTACTACTGGTCTTCCAGGGAACGGTCAAAGCGTAGACTGTTTGAGACATTACTCACATGGAGGAAAGTGCGCATGGTGACTGTTGTATTCAATCCCGATGCTATTTCTGAGTTTCATCAACACTTTGAAGGTCCACAGATTACAGAATGCCTCCAGATGTGCATCGCAAAATACTACTACTGGTCTTTCAGGGAACGATCAAAGCGTAGACAGTTTGAGACATTACTCCCGTGGAGAAAAGCCCGTATGGTGCCTGTTGTATTCAATCCCGATGCTATTTCTGTGTTTAATCAACACTCTGATTGTCCACAGATTACAGAATGACTCCAGATGGGCTTCGGAAACTACTACCGGTCTTCCAGGGAACGATCAAAGCGTAGACAGTTTGAGACGTTACTCCCATGGAGAAAAACCCGCATGGTGCCTGTTGTATACATTCCCAATGCAATTTCTGTGTTTCGACAACACTTTGAAGGTCCACAGATTACAGAATGCCTCCAGATGTGCATCGGAAACTTCTACTGGTCTTCCAGGGAACGATCAAAGCGTAGACTGTTTGAGACATTACTCCCATGGAGAAAAGTGCGCATGGTGACTGTTGTATTCAATCCCGATGCAATTTCTGTGTTTCATCAACACTCTGATAGTCCACAGATTACAGAATGCCTCCAAATGTGCATCGGAAACTACTACTGGTCTTCCAACGAACGATCAAAGCGTAGACTGTTTGAGACATTACTCCCATAGAGGAAAGTGCACATGGTGACTGTTGTATTCAATCTCGATGCTATTTCTGTGTTTCATCAACACTCTGATAGTCCACAGATTACAGAATCCCTCCAGATGTGCATCGGAATCTATTACTGGTCTTCCAGGGAACGATCTAATCGTAGACTCTTTCAGACATTACTCCCATGGAGGTAAGTGCTCATGGTGACTGTTGTATTCAATCCCGATGCTATTTCTGTGTTTAATCAACACTCTGATAGTCCACAGATTACAGAATGCCTCCTATTGTGCATCGGAAACTACTACTGGTCTTCCAGGGAACGATCAAAGCGTAGACTGTTTGAGACATTACTCACATGGAGGGAAGTGCGCATGGTGACTGTTGTATTCAATCCCGATGCAATTTCTGTGTTTCATCAACACTTTGCAGGTCAACAGATTACAGAAACCCTCCAGATGTTCATCGGAATCTACTACTGGTCTTCCAGGGAACGATCAAAGCGTAGACCGTTTGAGACATTACTCCCGGGGAGAAAAGCACGCATGGTGCTGTTGTATTCAATCCCGATGCTATTTCTGTGTTTAATCAACACTCTGATTGTCCACAGATTACAGAATGACTCCAGATGGGCATCGGAAACTACTACTGGTCTTCCAGGGAACGATCAAAGCGTAGACAGTTTGAGACATTACTCCCATGGAGAAAAGCCCACATGGTGATTGTTGTATTCAATCCCGATGCTATTTCTGTGTTTAATCAACACTCTGATTGTCCACAGATTACAGAATGACTCCAGATGGGCTTCGGAAACTACTACCGGTCTTCCTGGGAACGATCAAAGCGTAGACTGTTTGAGACATTATTCCCATGGAGAAAAGCCCGCATGGTGCCGGTTGTATACAATCCCGATGCAATTTCTGTGTTTCGTCAACACTTTGAAGGTCCACAGATTACAGAATGCCCCCAGATGTGCATCGGAAACTTTTACTGGTCTTCCAGGGAACGATCAAAGCGTGGACTCTTTGAGACATTACTCCCATGGAGGAATGTGCGCATGGTGACTGTTGTATTCAATCCCGATGCTATTTCTGTGTATCATCAACGCTCAGATAGTCCACAGATTACAGAATGCCTCCAGATGTGCATCGGAAACTACTACTTGTCTTCCAGGGAACGATCAAAGCGTTTACTGTTTGAGAAATTAGTCCCATGGAGGAAAGTGCGCATGGTGACTGTTGTATTCAATCCCGATGCAATATCTGTGTTTCGTCAACACTTTGAAGCTCCACAGATTACAGAATGCCTCCAGATGGGCATCGGAATCTACTAGTGGTCTTTCAGGGAACGATCAAATCGTAGACTGTTTGAGACATTAAACCCATGGAGGTAAGTTCGCATGGTGACTGTTGTATTCAATCCCGATGCAATTACTGTGTTACATCAACACTCTGATAGTCCACATATTACAGAATGCCTCCAAATGTGCATCGGAAACTACTACTGGTCTTCCAGTGAACAATCAAAGCGTAGACTGTTTGAGACAATACTCACATGGAGGAAAGTGAGCATGGTGACTGTATTATTGAATCCTGATGCAATTTATGTGTTTTTTATTAACTCTTTGAAGGTCCACAGATTACAGAATGCCGCTAGATGTGCATCTGAAACTACTACTGGTCTTCCAGGCAACTATCAAAGCGTAGACTTTTTGAGACATTACTCCCTTTGCGCATGGTGACTGTTGTATTACATCCCGATGCAATTTCTGTGTTTCATCAAAACTTTGAAGGTCCACAGATTACAGAATGCCCCCAGATGTGCATCGGAAACTTCTACTGGTGTTCCAGGGAACGATCAAAGCGTAGACTGTTTGAGACATTACTCTTATGGAGAAAAGCCCGCATCGGACCTGTTGTATTCAATCCCAGTGCTATTTCTGTGTTTAATCAACACTCTGATAGTCCACATATTACAGAATGCCTCCTATTGTGCATCGGAAACTACTACTGGTCTTCCAGGGAACGATCAAAGCGTAGACTGTTTGAGACATTACTCACATGCAGGAAAGTGCGCATGGTGACTGTTGTATTCAATCCCGATGCTATTTCTGAGTTTCATCAACACTTTGAAGGTCCACAGATTACAGAATGCCTCCAGATGTGCATCGCAAAATATTACTACTGGTCTTTCAGGGAACGATCAAAGCGTAGACAGTTTGAGACATTACTCCCGTGGAGAAAAGCCCGTATGGTGCCTGTTGTATTCAACCCCGATGCTATTTCTGTGTTTAATCAACACTCTGATTGTCCACAGATTACAGAATGACTCCAGATGGGCTTCGGAAACTACTACCGGTCTTCCAGGGAACGATCAAAGCGTAGACAGTTTGAGACATTACTCCCATGGAGAAAAACCCGCATGGTGCCTGTTGTATACAATCCCAATGCAATTTCTGTGTTTCGACAACACTTTGAAGGTCCACAGATTACAGAATGCCTCCAGATGTGCATCGGAAACTTCTACTGGTCATCCAGGGAACGATCAAAGCGTAGACTGTTTGAGACATTACTCCCATGGAGAAAAGTGCGCATGGTGATTGTTGTATTCAATCCCGATGCAATTTCTGTGTTTCATCAACACTCTGATAGTCCACAGATTACATAATGCCTCCAAATGTGCATCGGAAACTACTACTGGTCTTCCAACGAACGATCAAAGCGTAGACTGTTTGAGACATTACTCCCATAGAGGAAAGTGCGCATGGTGACTGTTGTATTCAATCCCGATGCAATTTCTGAGTTTCATCAACACTTTGAAGGTCAACAGATTACAGAATGCCTCCAGATGTGCATCGGAAACTACTACTGGTCTTCCAGGGAACGATCAAAGCGTAGACAGTTTGAGACATTACTCCCGTGGAGAAAAGCCCGCATGGTGCTGTTGTATTCAATCCCGATGCTATTTCTGTGTTTAATCAACACTCTGATTGTCCACAGATTACAGAATGCCCCCAGATGTGCATCGGAAACTTTTACTGGTCTTCCAACGAACGATCAAAGCGTAGACTGTTTGAGACATTACTCCCATAGAGGAAAGTGCGCATGGTGACTGTTATATTCAATCCCGATGCTATTTCTGTGTTTCATCAACACTCTGATAGTCCACAGATTACAGTATCCCTCCAGATGTGCATCGGAATCTATTACTGGTCTTCCAGGGAACGATCAAATCGTAGACTCTTTGAGACATTACTCTAATGGAGGTAAGTGCTCATGGTGACTGTTGTATTCAATCCCGATGCTATTTCTGTGTTTCATCAACACTCTGATAGTCCACAGATTACAGAATCCCTCCAGATGTGCATCGGTAACTACTACTGGTCTTCCAGGGAACGATCAATCCGTAGACTCTTTGGGACATTATTCCCATGGAGGAAAGTGCGCATGGTGACTGTTGTATTCAATCCCGATGCAAATTCTCTGTTTCATCAACACTTTGAAGGTCCACAGATAACATAATGCCTCCAGATGTGCATCGGAAACTACTACTGGTTTTCCAGGGAACGATCAAAGCGTAGACTGTTTGAGACATTAGTCCCATGGAGGAAAGTGCGCATGGTGACTGTTGTATTCAATCCCGATGCAATTTCTGTGTTTCATCAACACTTTGAAGGTCTACAGATTACAGAATGCCTCCAGATGTGCATCGGAAACTACTACTGGTCTTCCAGTGAACGATCAAAGCGTAGACTGTTTGAGACATTATTCACATGGAAGAAAGTGCGCATGGTGACTGTTTTATTGAATGCCGATGCAATTTATGTATTTTTTATCAACACTTTGAAGGTCCACAGATTACAGAATGCCTCTAGATCTGCATCTGAAACTACTACTGGTCTTCCAGGGAACTATCAAAGCGTAGACTTTTTGAGACATTAGTCCCATGGAGGAAAGTGCGCATGGTGACTGTTGTATTCAATCCCGATGCAATTTCTGTGTTTCATCAACACTTTGAAGGTCCACAGATAACATAATGCCTCCAGATGTGCATCGGAATCTACTACTGGTCTTCCGGGGAACGATCAAAACGTAGACTCTTTGAGACATTACTCCCATGGAGGAATGTGCGCATGGTGACTGTTGTATTCAATCCCGATGCAATTTCTGTGTTTAATCAACACTCTGATAGTCCACAGGTTACAGAATGCCTCCTATTGTGCATCGGAAACTACTACTGGTCTTCCAGGGAACGATCAAAGCGTAGACTGTTTGAGACATTACTCACATGGAGGAAAGTGCGCATGGTGACTGTTGTATTCAATCCCGATGCAATTTCTGAGTTTTATCAACACTTTGCAGGTCAACAGATTACAGAAACCCTCCAGATGTTCATCGGAATCTACTACTGGTCTTCCAGGGAACGATCAAAGCGTAGACAGTTTGAGACATTACTCCCGTGGAGAGAAGCCCGCATGGTGCTGTTGTATTCAATCCCGATGCTATTTCTGTGTTTAATCAACACTCTGATTGTCCACAGATTACAGAATGACTCCAGATGGGCTTCGGAAACTACTACTGGTCTTCCAGGGAACGATCAAAGCGTAGACAGTTTGAGACATTACTCCCATGGAGAAAAGCCCACATGGTGCCTGTTGTATTCAATCCCGATGCTATTTCTGTGTTTAATCAACACTCTGATTGTCCACAGATTACAGAATGACTCCAGATGGGCTTCGGAAACTACTACCGGTCTTCCAGGGAACGATCAAAGCGTAGACTGTTTGAGACATTATTCCCATGGAGAAAAGCCCGCATGGTGCCGGTTGTATCCAATCCCGATGCAATTTCTGTGTTTCGTCAACACTTTGAAGGTCCACAGATTACAGAATGCCCCCAGATGTGCATCGCAAACTTTTACTGGTCTTCCAGGAAACGATCAAAGCGTAGACTCTTTGAGACATTACTCCCATGGAGGAATGTGCGCATGGTGACTGTTGTATTCAATCCCGATGCTATTACTGTGTATCATCAACATTCAGATAGTCCACAGATTACAGAATGCCTCCAGATGTGCATCGGAAACTACTACTTGTCTTCCAGGGAACGATCAAAGCGTTTACTGTTTGAGAAATTAGTCCCATGGAGGAAAGTGCGCATGGTGACTGTTGTATTCAATCCCGATGCAATATCTGTGTTTCGTCAACACTTTGAAGGTCCACAGATTACAGAATGCCTCCAGATGGGCATCGGAAACTACTAGTGGTCTTTCAGGGAACGATCAAATCGTAGACTGTTTGAGACATTAAACCCATGGAGGTAAGTTCGCATGGTGACTGTTGTATTCAATCCCGATGCAATTACTGTGTTACATCAACACTCTGATAGTCCACATATTACAGAATGCCTCCAAATGTGCATCGGAAACTACTACTGGTCTTTCAGAGAACGATCAAAGCGTAGACAGTTTGAGACATTACTCCCGTGGAGAAAAGCCCGTATGGTGCCTGTTGTATTCAACCCCGATGCTATTTCTGTGTTTAATCAACACTCTGATTGTCCACAGATTACAGAATGACTCCAGATGGGCTTCGGAAACTACTACCGGTCTTCCAGGGAAGGATCAAAGCGTAGACAGTTTGAGACATTACTCCCATGGAGAAAAACCCGCATGGTGCCTGTTGTATACAATCCCAATGCAATTTCTGTGTTTCGACAACACTTTGAAGGTCCACAGATTACAGAATGCCTCCAGATGTGCATCGGAAACTTCTACTGGTCTTCCAGGGAACGATCAAAGCGTAGACTGTTTGAGACATTACTCCCATGGAGAAAAGTGCGCATGGTGACTGTTGTATTCAATCCCGATGCAATTTCTGTGTTTCATCAACACTCTGATAGTCCACAGATTACATAATGCCTCCAAATGTGCATCGGAAACTACTACTGGTCTTCCAACGAACGATCAAAGCGTAGACTGTTTGAGACATTACTCCCATAGAGGAAAGTGCGCATGGTGACTGTTGTATTCAATCCCGATGCAATTTCTGAGTTTCATCAACACTTTGAAGGTCAACAGATTACAGAATGCCTCCAGATGTGCATCGGAAACTACTACTGGTCTTCCAGGGAACGATCAAAGCGTAGACAGTTTGAGACATTACTCCCGTGGAGAAAAGCCCGCATGGTGCTGTTGTATTCAATCCCGATGCTATTTCTGTGTTTAATCAACACTCTGATTGTCCACAGATTACAGAATGCCCCCAGATGTGCATCGGAAACTTTTACTGGTCTTCCAACGAACGATCAAAGCGTAGACGGTTTGAGACATTACTCCCATAGAGGAGTGTGCGCATGGTGACTGTTGTATTCAATCCCGATGCTATTTCTGTGTTTCATCAACACTCTGATAGTCCACAGATTACAGAATCCCTCCAGATGTGCATTGGTAACTACTACTGGTCTTCCAGGGAACGATCAATGCGTAGACTCTTTGGGACATTATTCCCATGGAGGAAAGTGCGCATGGTGACTGTTGTATTCAATCCCGATGCAAATTCTCTGTTTCATCAACACTTTGATGGTCCACAGATAACATAATGCCTCCAGATGTGCAACGGAAACTACTACTGGTTTTCCAGGGAACGATCAAAGCGTAGACTGTTTGAGACATTAGTCCCATGGAGGAAAGTGCGCATGGTGACTGTTGTATTCAATCCCGATGCAATTTCTGTGTTTCATCAACACTTTGAAGGTCCACAGATTACAGAATGCCTCCAGATGTGCATCGGAAACTACTACTGGTCTTCCAGTGAACGATCAAAGCGTAGACTGTTTGAGACATTACTCACATGGAAGAAAGTGCGCATGGTGACTGTTTTATTGAATGCCGATGCAATTTATGTATTTTTTATCAACACTTTGAAGGTCCACAGATTACAGAATGCTTCTAGATCTGCATCTGAAACTACTACTGGTCTTCCAGGGAACTATCAAAGCGTAGACTTTTTGAGACATTACTCCCATGGAGGAATGTGCGCATGGTGACTGTTGTATTCAATCCCGATGCAATTTCTGTGTTTCATCAACACTCTGATAGTCCACAGATTACAGAATGCCTACAGATGTGCATCGGAAACTACTACTGGTCTTCCAGGAAACGATCAAAGCGTAGACTGTTTGAGACATTACTCCCATGGAGGAAAGTGCGCATGGTGACTGTTGTATTCAATCCAGATTCAATTTTGGTTTCATCGACACTCTGATAGTCCACAGATTACAGAATGCCTCCAGATGTGCATCAGAAACTACTACTGGTCTTCCAGGGAACGATCAAAGCGTAGACTGTTTGAGACATTACTCCCATGGAGGAAAGTGCGCATGGTGACTGTTGTATTCAATCCCGATGCAATTTCTGTGTTTCATCAACACTTTGCAGGTCAACAGATTACAGAAACCCTCCAGATGTTCATCGGAATCTACTACTGGTCTTCCAGGGAACGATCAAAGCGTAGACAGTTTGAGACATTACTCCCGTGGAGAAAAGCCCGCATGGTGCTGTTGTATTCAATCCCGATGCTATTTCTGTGTTTAATCAACACTCTGATTGTCCACAGATTACAGAATGACTCCAGATGGGCTTCGGAAACTACTACTGGTCTTCCAGGGAACGATCAAAGCGTAGACAGTTTGAGACATTACTCCCATGGAGAAAAGCCCACATGGTGCCGGTTGTATACAATCCCGATGCAATTTCTGTGTTTCGTCAACACTTTGAAGGTCCACAGATTACAGAATGCCCCCAGATGTGCATCGCAAACTTTTACTGGTCTTCCAGGAAACGATCAAAGCGTAGACTCTTTGAGACATTACTCCCATGGAGGAATGTGCGCATGGTGACTGTTGTATTCAATCCCGATGCTATTACTGTGTATCATCAACATTCAGATAGTCCACAGATTACAGAATGCCTCCAGATGTGCATCGGAAACTACTACTTGTCTTCCAGGGAACGATCAAAGCGTTTACTGTTTGAGAAATTAGTCCCATGGAGGAAAGTGCGCATAGTGACTGTTGTATTCAATCCCGATGCAATATCTGTGTTTCGTCAACACTTTGAAGGTCCACAGATTACAGAATGCCTCCAGATGGGCATCGGAAACTACTAGTGGTCTTTCAGGGAACGATCAAATCGTAGACTGTTTGAGACATGAAACCCATGGAGGTAAGTTCGCATGGTGACTGTTGTATTCAATCCCGATGCTATTACTGTGTTACATCAACACTCTGATAGTCCACATATTACAGAATGCCTCCAAATGTGCAACGGAAACTACTACTGGTCTTTCAGAGAACGATCAAAGCGTAGACAGTTTGAGACATTACTCCCGTGGAGGTAAGTGTGCATGGTCACTGTGTATTCAATCCCTATGCAATTTCTGTGTTTCATTAACACTTTGAAGGTCCACAGATTACAGAATGCCTCCAGATGTGCATCGGAAACTACTACTGGTCTTCCAGTGAACGATCAAAGCGTAGACTGTTTGAGACATTACTCACATGGAGGAAAGTGCGCATGGTGACTGCTTTATTGAATCCCGATGCAATTTATGTGTTTTTTATCAACTCTTTGAAGGTCCACAGATTACAGAATGCCTCTAGATGTGCATCTGAAACTACTACTGGTCTTCCAGGGAACTATCAAAGCGTAGCCTGTTTGAGACATTACTCTTATGGAGAAAAGCCCGCATCGGACCTGTTGTATTCAATCCCAGTGCTATTTCTGTGTTTAATCAACACTCTGATAGTCCACATATTACAGAATGCCCCCTATTGTGCATCGGAAACTACTACTGGTCTTCCAGGGAACGATCAAAGCGTAGACTGTTTGAGACATTACTCACATGGAGGAAAGTGCGCATGGTGACTGTTGTATTCAATCCCGATGCTATTTCTGAGTTTCATCAACACTTTGAAGGTCCACAGATTACAGAATGCCTCCAGATGTGCATCGCAAAATACTACTACTGGTCTTTCAGGGAACGATCAAAGCGTAGACAGTTTGAGACATTACTCCCGTGGAGAAAAGCCCGTATGGTGCCTGTTGTATTCAATCCCGATGCTATTTCTGTGTTTAATCAACACTCTGATTGTCCACAGATTACAGAATGACTCCAGATGGGCTTCGGAAACTACTACCGGTCTTCCAGGGAACGATCAAAGCGTAGACATTTTGAGACATTACTCCCATGGAGAAAAACCCGCATGGTGCCTGTTGTATACAATCCCAATGCAATTTCTGTGTTTCGACAACACTTTGAAGGTCCACAGATTACAGAATGCCTCCAGATGTGCATCGGAAACTTCTACTGGTCTTCCAGGGAACGATCAAAGCGTAGACTGTTTGAGACATTACTCCCATGGAGAAAAGTGCGTATGGTGACTGTTGTATACAATCCCGATGCAATTTCTGTGTTTCATCAACACTCTGATAGTCCACAGATTACATAATGCCTCCAAATGTGCATCGGAAACTACTACTGGTCTTCCAACGAGCGATCAAAGCGTAGACGGTTTGAGACATTACTCCCATAGAGGAAAGTGCGCATGGTGACTGTTGTATTCAATCCCGATGCAATTTCTGAGTTTCATCAACACTTTGAAGGTCAACAGATTACAGAATGCCTCCAGTTGTCATCGGAAACTACTACTGGTCTTCCAGGGAACGATCAAAGCGTAGACAGTTTGAGACATTACTCCCGTGGAGAAAAGCCCGCATGGTGCTGTTGTATTCAATCCCGATACTATTTCTGTGTTTAATCAACACTCTGATTGTCCACAGATTACAGAATGACTCCAGATGGGCTTCGGAAACTACTACCGGTCTTCCAGGGAACGATCAAAGCGTAGACAGTTTGAGACATCACTCCCATGGAGAAAAGCCCACATGGTGCCTGTTGTATTCAATCCCGATGCTATTTCTGTGTTTAATCAACACTCTGATTGTCCACAGATTACAGAATGACTCGAGATGGGCTTCGGAAACTACTACCGGTCTTCCAGGGAACGATCAGAGCGTAGACTGTTTGAGACATTATTCCCATGGAGAAAAGCCCGCATGGTGCCGGTTGTATACAATCCCGATGCAATTTCTGTGTTTCGTCAACACTTTGAAGGTCCACAGATTACAGAATGCCCCCAGATGTGCATCGGAAACTTTTACTGGTCTTCCAGGGAACGATCAAACCGTAGACTCTTTGAGACATTACTCCCATGGAGGAATGTGCGCATGGTGACTGTTGTATTCAATCCCGATGCAATTTCTTTGTTTCATCAACACTGATAGTCCACAGATTACAGAATGCCTACAGATGTGCATCGGAAACTACTACTGGTCTTCCAGTGAACGATCAAAGCGTAGACTGTTTGAGACATTACTCACATGGTGTAAAGTGCTCGTGGTGACTGTTTTATTGAATGCCGATGCAATTTATGTATTTTTTATCAACACTTTGAAGGTCCACAGATTACAGAATGCCTCTAGATGTGCATCTGAAACTACTACTGGTCTTCCAGGGAACTATCAAAGCGTAGACTTTTTGAGACATTACTCCCATGGAGGAAATTGCGCATGGTGACTGTTGTATTCCATCCCGATGCAATTTCTGTGTTTCATCAACACTTTAAAGGTCCGCAGATTACAGAATGCCCCCAGATGTGCATCGGAAACTTCTAATGGTCTTCCAGGGAACGATCAAAGCGTAGACTGTTTGAGACATTACTCCCATGGACGAATGTGCGCATGGTGACTGTTGTATTCAATCCCGATGCAATTTCTGTGTTTAATCAACACTCTGATAGTCCACAGATTACAGAATGCCTCCTATTGTGCATCGGAAACTACTACTGGTCTTCCAGGGAACGATCAAAGCGTAGACTGTTTGAGACATTACTCACATGGAGGAAAGTGCGCATGGTGACTGTTGTATTCAATCCCGATGCAATTTCTGTGTTTCATCAACACTTTGCAGGTCAACAGATTACAGAAACCCTCCAGATGTTCATCGGAATCTACTACTGGTCTTCCAGGGAACGATCAAAGCGTAGACTCTTTGAGACATTACTCCCATGGAGGAATGTGCGCATGGTGACTGTTGTATTCAATCCCGATGCTATTACTGTGTATCATCAACATTCAGATAGTCCACAGATTACAGATTGCCTCCAGATGTGCATCGGAAACTACTACTTGTCTTCCAGGGAACGATCAAAGCGTTTACTGTTTGAGAAATTAGTCCCATGGAGGAAAGTGCGTATGGTGACTGTTGTATTCAATCCCGATGCAATATCTGTGTTTCGTCAACACTTTGAAGTTCCACAGATTACAGAATGCCTCCAGATGGGCATCGGAAACTACTAGTGGTCTTTCAGGGAACGATCAAATCGTAGACTGTTTGAGACATTAAACCCATGGAGGTAAGTTCGCATGGTGACTGTTGTATTCAATCCCGATGCAATTACTGTGTTACATCAACACTCTGATAGTCCACATATTACAGAATGCCTCCAAATGTGCATCGGAAACTACTACTGGTCTTTCAGAGAACGATCAAAGCGTAGACAGTTTGAGACATTACTCCCGTGGAGGTAAGTGTGCATGGTCACTGTGTATTCAATCCCTATGCAATTTCTGTGTTTCATTAACACTTTGAAGGTCCACAGATTACAGAATGCCTCCAGATGTGCATCGGAAACTACTACTGGTCTTCCAGTGAACGATCAAAGCGTAGACTGTTTGAGACATTACTCACATGGAGGAAAGTGCGCATGGTGACTGTTTTATTGAATCCCGATGCAATTTATGTGTTTTTTATCAACTCTTTGAAGGTCCACAGATTACAGAATGCCTCTAGATGTGCATCTGAAACTACTACTGGTCTTCCAGGGAACTATCAAAGCGTAGCCTGTTTGAGACATTACTCTTATGGAGAAAAGCCCGTATCGGACCTGTTGTATTCAATCCCAGTGCTATTTCTGTGTTTAATCAACACTCTGATAGTCCACATATTACAGAATGCCTCCTATTGTGCATCGGAAACTACTACTGGTCTTCCAGGGAACGATCAAAGCGTAGACTGTTTGAGACATTACTCACATGGAGGAAAGTGCGCATGGTGACTGTTGTATTCAATCCCGATGCTATTTCTGAGTTTCATCAACACTTTGAAGGTCCACAGATTACAGAATGCCTCCAGATGTGCATCGGAAACTTCTACTGGTCTTCCAGGGAACGATCAAAGCGTAGACTGTTCGAGACATTACTCAGATGGAGAAAAGTGCGTATGGTGACTGTTGTATTCAATCCCGATGCAATTTCAGTGTTTCATCAACACTCTGATAGTCCACAGATTACATATTGCCTCCAAATGTGCATCGGAAACTACTACTGGTCTTCCAACGAGCGATCAAAGCGTAGACTGTTTGAGACATTACTCCCATAGAGGAAAGTGCGCATGGTGACTGTTGTATTCAATCCCGATGCAATTTCTGAGTTTCATCAACACTTTGAAGGTCCACAGATTACAGAATGACTCCAGATGGGCTTCGGAAACTACTACCGGTCTTCCAGGGAACGATCAAAGCGTAGACAGTTTGAGACATTACTCCCATGGAGAAAAGCCCACATGGTGCCTGTTGTATTCAATCCCGATGCTATTTCTGTGTTTAATCAACACTCTGATTGTCCACAGATTACAGAATGACTCGAGATGGGCTTCGGAAACTACTACCGGTCTTCCAGGGAACGATCAAAGCGTAGACTGTTTGAGACATTATTCCCATGGAGAAAAGCCCGCATGGTGCCGGTTGTATACAATCCCGATGCAATTTCTGTGTTTCGTCAACACTTTGAAGGTCCACAGATTACAGAATGCCCCAAGATGTGCATCGGAAACTTTTACTGGTCTTACAGGGAACGATCAAACCGTAGACTCTTTGAGACATTACTCCCATGGAGGAATGTGCGCATGGTGACTGTTGTATTCAATCCCGATGCAATTTCTTTGTTTCATCAACACTGATAGTCCACAGATTACAGAATGCCTACAGATGTGCATCGGAAACTACTACTGGTCTTCCAGTGAACGATCAAAGCGTAGACTGTTTGAGACATTACTCACATGGAGTAAAGTGCGCATGGTGACTGTTTTATTGAATGCCGATGCAATTTATGTATTTTTTATCAACACTTTGAAGGTCCACAGATTACAGAATGTCTCTAGATGTGCATCTGAAACTACTACTGGTCTTCCAGGGAACTATCAAAGCGTAGACTTTTTGAGACATTACTCCCATGGAGGAAATTGCGCATGGTGACTGTTGTATTCCATCCCGATGCAATTTCTGTGTTTCATCAACACTTTAAAGGTGCGCAGATTACAGAATGCCCCCAGATGTGCATCGGAAAGTTCTAATGGTCTTCCAGGGAAAGATCAAAGCGTAGACTGTTTGAGACATTACTCCCATGGAGGAATGTGCGCATGGTGACTGTTGTATTCAATCCCGATGCAATTTCTGTGTTTCATCAACATTCTGATAGTCCACAGATTACACAATGCCACCAGACGTGCATCGGAAACTACTACTGGTCTTCCAGGGAACGATCAAAGCGTAGACTGTTTGAGACATTACTCACTTGGAGGAAAGTGCGCATGGTGACTGTTGTATTCAATCCCGATGCCATTTCTGTGTTTCATCAACACTTTGCAGGTCAACAGATTACAGAAACCATCCAAATGTACATCGGAATCTATTACTGGTCTTCCAGGGAACGATCAAATCGTAGACTCTTTGAGACATTACTCCCATGGAGGTAAGTGCTCATGGTGACTGTTGTATTCATTCCCGATGCAATTTCTGTGCTTCATCCACACTTTGAAGGTCCACAGATTCCACAATGCCTCCAGATGTACATCGGAAACTTCTACTGGTCTTCCAGGGAACGATCAAATTGTAGACTGTTTGGGACATTACTCCCGTGTTGGAAAGTGCGCATGGTGACTGTTGTATTCAATCCCGATGCTATTTCTGTGTTTCATCAACACTCTGATAGTCCACAGATTACAGAATCCCTCCAGATGTGCATCGGTAACTAGTACTGGTCTTCCAGGGAACGATAAATCCGTAGACTGTTTGGGACTACTACTGGTCTTCCAGGGAACGATCAAAGCGTAGACTGTATGAGACATTACTCCCACGGAGGAAAGTGCGCAAGGGGCCTGTTGTATTCAATCCCGATGCAATATCTGTGTTTCATCAAAACTCTGATAGTCCACAGATTACCGAATGCGTCAAGATGTGCATCGGAAACTACCACTGGTCTTCCAGATAACGTTCAAAGCGTAGACAGTTTGAGACATTACTCCCATCTAGAAAAGTCCTAATGGTGCCCGTTGCATTAAATTCCGATTCAATTTCTATGTTTCATCATCACTTTGAAGGTCCACAGATCGCAGAATGCCTCCAGATGTGCTTCGGTAACTACTACTGGTTTTCCAGATAACGTTCAAAGCGTAGACTGTTTGAGACATTACTCCCATGGAGGAAAGTGCTAATGGTGACTGTTGTATTCAATCCTGATGCAATTTCTGTGTTTCATCAACACTCTGATAGTCCACAGATTACAGAATGCCTTCAGATGGCCTTCGGGTACTACTACTGGTCTTCCAGGGAACAATCAAAGCGTGGACAATTTGAGACATTACTGCCATCTAGAAAAGTTCTAAAGGTTCCTGTTGTATTTAATCCCGATGCAATTTCTGTGTTTCATCAACACTCTGAAGGTCCACAGATTACTGAATGATTCCAGATGTGCATCGGAAACTACTACTGGTCTTTCAGGGAACGATCAAAGCGTAAACTGTTTGAGATATTACTCCCATGCAGGAAAGTGCGCATGGTGACTGTTGTATTCCATCCCGATGCAATATCTGTGTTTCATCAAAACTTTGAAGGTCCACAGATTACAGAATGCCTCCAGATTGTGCATCGAAAACTACTACTGGTCTTCCAGGGAACGATGAAAGCGTAGACTGTTTGAGACGTTACTCCCATGGAGGTATGTGCGCATGGTGACTGTTGTATTCAATCCCGATGCAATGTTTGTGTTTCATCAACACACTGATAGTCCGCCGATTACAGAATGCCTCCACAGATTACAGAATGCCTCCAGATGGGCTTCGGAAGCTACTACTGGTCTCCCAGGGAACGATCAAAGCGTGGACAGTTTGAACACATTACTCCCATCTAGAAAAGTCCTAATGGTTCCTGTTGAATTCAATCACGATGCATTTTCTGTGTTTCATCAACACTTTGAAAGTAGGCAGATTACAGAATGCAGCCAGATGTGCATCGGAAACTACTACTGGTCTTCCAGTTAACGATCAAAGCGTAGAATGTTTGAAACATTACTCCAATGGAGGAAAGTAAGCATGGTGACTGTTGTATTCAATCCCGATGCAATTTGAGAGATTAATCAACACTCTGATAGTCCACAGATTACAGAATGCCTCCAGATGTACATCGGAAACTACTACTGGTCTTCCGGGGAACGATCAAAGCGTAGACTGTTTGAGGCATTACTCCCATGATATATAGTGTGCATGGTGACTGTTGTATTCATTCCCGATGCAATTTCTGTGTTTCAGCAACACTCTGATAGTCCACAGATTACAGAATGCCTCCAGATGTTCTTCGGAAACAACTACTCGTCTTCCAGGGAACGATCAAAGCGTAGACAGATTGAGACATTACTCCCTTGGAGAAATGTCCGCATTGTGCCTGTTGTATTCATTCCCGATGCAATTTCTGTGTTTCATCAAACTTTGAAGGTCCACAGATTACCGAATGCCTCCAGATGGGCTTCGGAAACAACTACTCGTATTCTAGGGAACGATCAAAGCGTTGACAAGTTGAGACATTACTCCCATATAGGAATGTCCAAATGGTGCCTGTTGTATTCAATCCCGATGCAATTTCTGTGTTTCATCAGCACTTTGAAGGTGAACACATTACAGAATGCCTCCAGATGTGCATCGGTAACTACTACTGGTCTTCCAGATAACGTTCAAAGCGTAGACAGGTTGAGACATTATTCCCATCTAGAAAAGACCTAATGGTGCCTGTTGTATTAAATCCCGATGCAATTTCAGTTTTTCATCAGCACTTTGAAGGTCCACAGATTGCAGAATGCCTCCAGATGTGCTTCGGTAACTACTATTGGTCATCCAGATAACGTTCAAAGCGTAGACTGTTTGAGACATTACTCCCATGGAGGAAAGTGCTAATGGTGACTGATGTATTCAATCCCAATGTGATTTCTGTGTTTTATCAACACTCTGATAGTCCACAGATTACAGCGTGCCTTCAGATGTGCATCGGAAACTACTATTGGTCTTCCAGGAATCGATCAAATTGTAGAGTGTTTGAGACATTTCTCACATGGAGGAAAGCGCAAATGGTGCCAGCTGCATGCAATCCCGATTCATTTGCTGTGATTCATAAACACTCTGAAAGTCCACAGATTACAGAATGCCTCCAGATTGGGTTCGGAAACTACTCCTGGTCTTCCAGGGAACGATCAAAGCGTAGAAAACTTGAGACTTTACTCCCATGGAGGGAAGTGCGCATGGTGACTGTTGTATTCAATCCCGATGCAATATCTGTGTTTCATCAACACTTTGAAAGTCCAGAGGTTACAGAATGCAACCAGATGTGCATTGGAAACTACTACTGGTCTTCCAGTTAATGATCAAAGCGTAGACTGTTTGAAACATTATTCCCATTGAGGAAAGTGCGCATGGCGACTGTTGCATTCAATTCCGAAACAATTTCAGTGTTTCATCAACACTCTGATTATCCAGAGATTACAGAATGCCTCCAGATGTGCATCGGAAACTACTACTGGTCTTCCAGGGAACGATCAAAGCGTATACTGTTTGAGACATTAGTCCCATGGAGGAAAGTGCGCATGGTGACAGTTGTATTCAATCCCGATGCAATTTCTGTGTTTCATCACCACTCTGATAGTCCACAGTTTACAGAATGCCTCCAGATGTACATCGGAAACTACTACTGGTCTTCCAGGGAACGATCAAAGCGTAGACTGTTTGAGACATTACTCCCATGGAGTAAAGTGCGCATGGTGACTTGTATTCGATCCCGATGCAATTTCTGTGTTTCATCAACACTCTGACAGTCCACAGATTACAGAAAGCCTTCAGATGGGCTTCGGAAACTACTACTGGTCTTCCAGGGAACGATCAAAGCGTAGACTGTTTGAGACATTTCTCCCATGTAGAAAAGTCAGCATCGTGACTGTTGTATTGAATCAAGAAGCAATTTCTGAGTTTCATCAACACTCTGAAGGTGAAAAGATTACAGAATCCCAACAGATTTGCATCGGAAACAACTACTGGTCTTCCAGGGAACGATCAAAGCGATGAAAGTTTTAGACATTACTCCAATGGAGATATGTCCGTATGGTGCCTGTTGTATTCAATACCGATGCAATTTCTGTGTTTCATCAAGACTTTGAAGGTCCACAGATTACAGAATGACTCCAGATGTGCTTCGTCAACTACTACTGGTCTTCCAGGGATCGATCAAGGTGTAGACTGTTTCAGACATCACTCAAATGGAGAAAAGTCAGCATGGTGAATGTTGTATGCAATCCCGATGGAATTGCTGTGATTCATCAACACTCTGAAAGTCCACAGATTACAGAATGCCTCCAGATGGGCTTCGGAAACTACTACTGGTATTCCAGGGAACGATCAAAGCGTGGACAGTTTGAGACATTGCTCCCATCTAGAGAAGACCTAATGGTTCCTGTTGTATTCAATCCCCATGCAATTTCTGTGTTTTATCAACACTCTGAAGGTCCACAGATTACTGAATGATTCCAGATGGGCATGGGAAACTACTACTGGTCTTCCAGGGAACGATCAAAACGTAGACTGTTTGAAACATTACTCCCATGGAGGAATGTGCGCATGGTGACTGTTGTATTCAATCGCGATGCAATTTCTGTGTTTCATCAACACTCTGATAGTCCACAGATTACAGGATGCCTCCAAATGTGCATCGGAAACTACTACGGGTCTTCCAGGGAACGATCAAAGAGTAGACAGTTTGAGACATAACTCCTGTGGAGAAAAGCCCGCATGGGACCTGTTGTATTCAATCCCGATGCTATTTCTGTGTTTAATCAACACTCTGACTGTCCACAGATTACAGAATGACTCCAGATGGGCTTCGGAAACTACAACTGGTCATCTAGGGAACGATCAGAGCGTAGACAGTTTGAGACATTACTCACATGGAGAAAAGCCTGAATGGTGCCTGTTGTATTCAATCCCGATGCAATTTCTTTGTTTCATCAACACTTTGAAGGTCCACAGATTACAGAATGCCTCCAGATGTGCATCGGAAACTACTACTGGTCTTCCAGGGAACGATCAAAGCGTAGACTCTTTGAGGCATTACTCCCATGGAGGAAGGTGCGCATGGTGACTGTTGTATTCAATCCCGATGCAATTTCTGTGTTTCATCAACACTCTGATAGTCCACAGATTACAGAATACCTCCAGATGTGCATCGAAAACTACTACTGGTCTTCCAGGAATCGATCAAATCGTAGAGTGTTTGAGTCATTACTCCCATATAGAAAAGCGCTCATGGTGCCAGCTGTATGCAATCCCGATGCATTTGCTGTGATTTATCAACACTCTGAAAGTCCACAGATTACAAAATGCCTCCAGATGGGGTTCGGAAACTACTCCTGGTCTTCCAGGGAACGATCAAAGCGTAGAAAGCTTGAGACTTTACTGCCATGAAGGGACGTGCGCATGGGGACTGTTGTATTCAATCCTGATGCAATTTCTGTGTTTCATCAACACTCTGATAGTCCACAGATTACAGAATGCCTTCAGATGGGTTTCGGAATCTAGTACTGGTCTTCCAGGGAACGATCAAAGCGTAGAATGTTTGAGAAATTACTCCCATGGGGAAAAGTCCGCATGGTACCTGTTGTATTGAATCAAGGAGCATTTTCTGAGCTTCATCAACACTCTGAAGGTCCAAAGATTACAGAATGCCAACAGATTTGCATCGGAAACTACTACTGGTCTTCCAGGAAACGATCAAAGCGTAGACTGTTTGAGACATTACACCCATGAAGGAAAGTGCGCATGGTGACTGTTGTATTCAATCCCGATGCAATTTCTTTGTTTCATCAACACTTTGAAGGTCCACAGATTACAGAATGCCTCCAGATGTGCATCGGAAACTACTACTGGTCTTCCAGGGAACGATCAAAGCGTAGACTGTTTGAGGCATTACTCCCATGATGGAAAGTGTGCATGGTGACTGTTGTATTCAATCCCGATGCAATTTCTGTGTTTCATCAACACTCTGATAGTCCACAGATTACAGAATGCCTCCAGATGAGTATCGGAAACTACTACTGGTCTTCCAGGGAACGATCAAAGCGTAGACTGTTTGAAACATTATTCCCATGGAGGAAGGTGCGCATGGTGACTGTTGTATTCAATCCCGATGCAATTTCTGTGTTTCATCAACACTCTGATACTCCACAGATTACGGAATGCCTTCAGATGGGCTTCGGAAACTACTACTGGTCTTCCAGGGAACGATCAAAGCGTAGACTGTTTGAGACATTACTCCCATGTAGAAAAGTCGGCATGTTGCCTGTTGCATTGAATCAAGAAGTAATTTCTGAGTTTCAACAACACTCTGAAGGTCGAAAGGTTACAGAATGCCAACAGATTTGCATCGGAAACTAATACTGGTCTTCCAGGAAACGATCAAAGCGATGAAAGTTTGAGATATTACTCCTATGGAGATATGTCCGTATGGTGCCTGTTGTATTCAATACCGATGCAATTTCAGTGTTTCATCAAGACTTTGAAGGTCCACAGATTACAGAATGACTCCGGATGTGCTTCGTCAACTACTACTGGTCTTCCAGGGTACGAACAATGTGTAGACTGTTTCAGACATTACTCAAATGGAGAAGAGTGAATGTGGTATGCAATCCCGATGAATTTGCTGTGATTCATCAACACTCTGAAAGTCCACAGATTACAGAATGCCTCCAGATGGGCTTCGGAAACTACTACTGGTCTTCCAGGGAACGATCAGAGCGTGGACAGCTTGAGGCATTACTCCCATCTAGAAAAGTCCTAATGGTTCCTGTTGTATTCAATCCCGATGCAATTTCTGTGTTTCATCAACACTCTGATAATCCACAGATTACCGAATGCGTCCAGATGTGCATCGGAACCACTACTATTCTTCCAGGGAACGATCAAAGCGTTGACTGTTTGAGACATTAATCCCATGGAGGTAAGTGCGCTTGGTGACTGTTGTATTCAATCCCGTTGCAATTTATGTGTTTCATCAACACTTTGAAGGTCCACAGATTACAGAATGCCTCCAGATGGGCTTCGGAAAGTTGATACATTACTCCAATTTAGGAATGTTCGAATGGTGCCTGTTGTATTCAATCCCGATGCAATTTCTATGTTTCGTCAGCACTTTGAAGGTCAACACATTACAGAATGCCTCCCGATGTGCTTCGGTAACTACTACTGATCTTCCAGATAACGTTCAAAGCGTAGACAGTTTGAGACATTACTCCCATCTGGAAAAGTCCTAATGGTGCCTTTTGCATTACATTCCGATGCAATTTCTGTGTTTCATCAGCACTTTGAAGGTCCACAGATCGCAGTATGCCTCCAGATGTGCTTCGGTAACTACTACTGGTCTTCCAGATAACGTTCAAAGCGTAGACTGTTTGAGGCATTACTCCCATGGAGGAAAGTGCTAATGGTGACTGATGTATTTAATCCCGATGCAATTTCTGTGTTTTATCAGCACTCTGATAGTCCACAGATTACAGAACGCCTCCGGAGGTGCATCGGAAAATACTACTGGTCTTCCAGGAATCGATCAAATCGTAGATTGTTTGAGACATTACTCCCATGGAGAAAAGCGCGCATGGTGCCAGCTGTATGCAATCCCGATGCATTTGCTGTGATTCATCAACACTCTGAAAGTCCACAGATTACAGTATGCCTCCAGATGGGGTTCGGAAACTACTCCTGGTCTTCCAGGGAACGATCAAAGCGTAGATAGCTTGAGACTTTACTCCCATGGAGGGATGTGCGCATGGTGACTTTTGTATTCAATCCCGATGCAAATTCTGTGTTTCATCAACACTCTGATACTCCACAGAATACAGAATGCCTTCTGATGGGCTTCGGAAACTACTACTCGTCTTCCAGGGAACGATCAAATCGTAGACAGTTAGAGACATTACTCCCTATGAGAAATGTCCGCATTGTGCCTGTTGTATTCATTCCCGATGCAATTTCTGTGTTTGATCAAACTTTGAAGGTCCACAGATTACAGAATGCCTCCAGATGGGCTTCGGAAATAACTACACGTCTTCCAGGGAACGATCAAAGCGTTGACAAGTTGAGACATTACTCCCATATAGGAATGTCCAAATGGTGCCTGTTGTATTCAATCCCGATGCAATTTCTGTGTTTCATCAGCACTTTGAATGTCAACACATTACAGAATGCCTCCAGATGTGCATCGGTAACTACTACTGGTCTTCCAGATAACGTTCAAAGCGTAGACAGTTTGGGACATTTCTCCCATCTAGAAAAGACCTAATGGTGCCTGTTGTATTAAATCCCGATGCAATTTCTGTGTTTCATCAGCACTTTGAAGGTCCACAGATTGCAGAATGCCTCCATAAGTGCTTCCGTAACTACTATTGGTCTTCCAGATAACGTTCAAAGCGTAGACTGTTTGAGACATTACTCCCATGGAGAAAAGCGCGCATGGTGCCAGCTGCATGCAATCCCGATGCATTTGCTGTGATTCATCGACACTCTGATAGTCCACAGATTACAGAATGCCTCCAGATTGGGTTCGGAAACTACTCCTGGTCTTCCAGGGAACGATCAAAGCGTAGAAAACTTGAGACTTTACTCTCATGGAGGGAAGTGCGCATGGTGACTGTTGCACTCAATCCCGATGCAATTTCTGTGTTTCATCAACACTCGGATAGTCCACAGATTACAGAATGCCTTCAGATGTGCTTCGGAAACGACAACTGGTCTTCCAGGGAACGATCAAAGCGTAGACAGTGTGAGACATTACTCTTTTGGAGAAATGTCCGCATCGTGCCTGTTGTATTCATTCCCGATAAAATATCTGTGTTTCATCAAAACTTTGAAGGTCCACAGATTACAGAATGCCTCCAGATGGGTTTCGGAAACAACTACTCGTCTTCCAGGGAACATTCAAAGCGTTGACAAGTTGAGACATTACTCCCATATAGGAATGTCCAAATGGTGCCTGTTGTATTAAATCCCGATGCAATTTCTGTGTTTCATCAACACTCTGATAGTCCACAGATTACAGAATGCCTCCAGATGTGCATCGGAAACTACTACTGGTCTTCCAGGAATCGATCAAATTGTAGAGTGTTTGAGAGATTACTCCCATGGAGAAAAGCGCGCATGGTGCCAGCTGTATGCAATGCCGATGCATTTGCTGTGATTCATCAACGCTCTGAAAGTCCACAGATTACAGAATGCCTCCAGATGGGGTTCGGAAACTACTCCTGGTCTTCCAGGGAACGATCAAAGCGTAGATAGCTTGAGACTTTACTCCCATGGAGGGATGTGCGCATGGCGACTGTTGTATTCAATCCCGATGAAATTTCTGTGTTTCATCAACACTCTGATACTCCACAGATTACAGAATGCCTTCAGATGGGCTTCGGAAACTACTACTGGTCTTCCAGGGAATGATCAAAGCGTAGACTGTTTGAGACATTACTCCCATATAGAAAAGTCGGCATGGTGCCTGTTGTATTCAATCAAGAAGCAATTTCTGAGTTTCATCAACACTCTGAAGGTCCAAAGATTACAGAATGCCAACAGATGTGCATCAGAAACTACTACTGGTCTTCCAGGAAACGATCAAAGCGATGAAAGTTTGAGACATTACTCCAATGGAGATATGACCGCATGGTGCCTGTTGTATTCAATACCGATGCAATTTCTGTGTTTCATCAAGACTTTGAAGATCCACAGATTACAGAATGACTCCAGATGTGCTTCGTCAACTACTACTGGTCTTCCAGGCAACGATCAAAGTGTAGACTGTTTCAGACCTTACTCAAATGGAGGAAAGTCAGCATGGTGAATGTTGTATGCAATCCCGATGGAATTGCTGTGATTCATCAACACTCTGAAAGTCCACAGATTACAGAATGCCTCCAGATGGGCTTCGGAAACTACTACTGGTCTTCCAGGGAACGATCAAAGCGTGGACAGTTTGAGACATTACTCCCATCTAGGGAAGTCCTAATGGTTCCTGTTGTATTCAATCCCGATTTCATTCCTGTGTTTCATCAACACTCTGAAGGTCCACAGATTACTGAATGATTCCAGATGTGCATCGGAAACTACTACTGGTCTTCCAGGGAACGATCAAAGCGTAGACTGTTTGAGACTTTACTCCCATGGAGGGATGTGCGCATGGTGACTGTTGTATTCAATCCCGATGCAATTTCTGTGTTTCATCAACACTCTGAAAGTCCACAGATTACAGAATGCCTCCAGATGGGCTTCGGAAACTACTACTGGTCTTCCAGGGAACGATCAAAGCGTAGACAGTTTGAGACATAGCTCCTGTGGAGAAAAGCCCGCATGGGACCTGTTGCATTCAATCCCGATGCTATTTCTGTGTTTAATCAACACTATGACTGTCCACAGATTACAGAATGACTCCAGATGGGCTTCGGAAACTACTACTGGTCTTCCAGGGAACGATAAAAGCGTAGACAGTTTGAGACATTACTCCCATGGAGAAAAGCCTGAATGGTGCCTGTGGTATTCAATCCCGATGCAATTTCTGTGTTTCATCTACACTTTGAAAGTCCACAGGTTACAGAATGCAACCAGATGTGCAATGGAAACTACTACTGGTCTCCCAGTTAATGATCAAAGCGTAGACTGTTTGAAACATTATTCCCATGGAGGAAAGAGCGCATGGTGACTGTTGTATTCAATCCCGAAAAAATTTCAGTGTTTTATCAACACTCTGATAATCTACAGATTACAGAATGCCTCCAGATGTGCATCGGAAACTACTACTGGTCTTCCAGGGAACGATCAAATCGTATACTGTTTGAGACATTAGTCCCATGGAGGATAGTGCGCATGGTGACTGTTGTATTCAATCCCGAAGCAATTTCTGTATTTCATCACCACTCTGATAGTCCACAGATTACAGAATGCCTCCAGATGTGCATCGGAAACTACTACTGGTCTTCCAGGGAACCATCAAAGCGTAGACTGTTTGAGATATTACTCCCATGGAGGAAAGTGCGCATGGTGACGGTTGTATTCAATCCCGATGCAATTTCTGTGTTTCATCAACACTCTGATAGTCCACAGATTACAGAATGCCTTCAGATGGGCTTCGGAAACTACTACTGGTCTTCCAGGGAACGAACAAAGCGTAGACTCTTTGAGACATTACTCCCATGTAGAAAAGTCGCCATGAAGCCTGTTGTATTGAATCAAGAAGCAATTTCTGAGTTTCATCAACACTCTGAAGGTCCAAAGATTACAGAATGCCAACAGATTTGCATCGGAAACAACTACTGGTCTTCCAGGGAACGATCAAAGCGATGAAAGTTTGAGACATTACTCCAATGGTGCCTGTTGTATTCAATACCGATGCAATTCCTGTGTTTCATCAAGACTTTGAACGTCCACAGATTACAGAATGATTCCAGATGTGCTTCGTCAACTACTACTGGTCTTCCAGAGATCGTTCAAAGTGTAGACTGTTTCAGACACCACTCAAATGGAGAAAAGTCAGCATGGTTAATGTTGTATGCAATCCCGATGGAATTGCTGTGATTCATCAACACTCTAAATGTCCACAGATTACATAATTGCTCCAGATGGGCTTCGGAAACTACTACTGGTGTTCCAGAGAACGATCAAAGCGTAGACAGTTTGAGACATTACTCACATGGAGAAAAGCCTGAATGGTGCCTGTTGTATTCAATCCCGATGCAATTTCTGTGTTTCATCAACACTTTGAAAATCCACAGGTTACAGAATGCAACCAGATGTGCATTGGAAACTACTACTGGTCTTCCAGTTAACGATCAAAGCGTAGACTCTTTGAAACATTACTTCCATGGAGGAAAGTGCGCATGGTGACTGTTGTATTCAATCCCGATGCAATTTCTTTGTTTCATCAACACTTTGAAGGTCCACAGATTACAGAATGCCTCCAGATGTACATCGGCAACTACTACTGGTCTTCCAGGGAACGATCAAAGCGTAGACTGTTTGAGGCATTACTCCCATGATGGAAAGTGTGCATGGTGACTGTTGTATTCAATCCCGATGCAATTTCTGTGTTTCATCAACACGCTGATAGTCCACAGATTACAGAATGCCTCCAGATGTGTATCGGAAACTACTACTGGACTTCCAGGGAACGATCAATAAGTAGACTGTTTCAGACATTACTCAAATGGAGAAAAGTTAGCATGGTGAATGTTGTATGCAATCCCGATGAATTTGCTGTGTATCATCAACACTCTGAAAGTCCACAGATTACAGAATGCCTCCAGATTGGCTTCGGACACTACTACTGGTCTTCCAGGGAACGATCAAAGCGTGGACAGCTTGAGACATTACTACCATCTAGAAAAGACCTAATGGTGCCTGTTGTATTAAATCCCGATGCAATTTCTGTGTTTCATCAGCACTTTGAAGGTCCACAGATTGCAGAATGCCTCCATAAGTGCTTCGGTAACTACTATTGGTCTTCCAGATAACGTTCAAAGCGTAGACTGTTTGAGACATTACTCCCATGGAGAAAAGCGCGCATGGTGCCAGCTGCATGCAATCCCGATGCATTTGCTGTGATTCATTAACACTCTGATAGTCCACAGATTACAGAATGCCTCCAGATTGGGTTCGGAAACTACTCCTGGTCTTCCAGGGAACGATCAAAGCGTAGAAAACTTGAGACTTTACTCCCATGGAGGGAAGTGCGCATGGTGACTGTTGTATTCAATCCCGATGCAATTTCTGTGTTTCATCAACACTCGGATAGTCCACAGATTACAGAATGCCTTCAGATGTGCTTCGGAAACGACAACTGGTCTTCCAGGGAACGATCAAAGCGTAGACAGTGTGAGACATTACTGTTTTGGAGAAATGTCCGCATTGTGTTTGTTGCATTCATTCCCGATGCAATATCTGTTTTTCATCAAAACTTTGAAGGTCCACAGATTACAGAATGCCTTCAGATGGGCTTCGGAAACAACTACTCGTCTTCCAGGGAACGATCAAAGCGTTGACATGTTGAGACATTACTCCCATATAGGAATGTCCAAATGGTGCCCGTTGTATTAAATCCCGATGCAATTTCTGTGTTTCATCAACACTCTGATAGTCCACAGATTACAGAATGCCTCCAGATGTGCATCGGAAACTACTACTGGTCTTCCAGGAATCGATCAAATTGTAGAGTGTTTGAGACATTACTCCCATGGAGAAAAGCGCGCATGATGAAAGGTGTATGCAATCCCGATGCATTTGCTGTGATTCATCAACACTCTGAAAAACCACAGATTACAGAATGCCTCCAGATGGGGTTCGGAAACTACTCCTGGTCTTCCAGGGAACGATCAAAGCGTAGAAAACTTGAGACTTTACTCCCATGGAGGGAAGTGCGCATGGTGACTGTTGTATTCAATCCCGATGCAATTTCTGTGTTTCATCAACACTCGGATAGTCCACAGATTACAGAATGCCTTCAGATGTGCGTCGGAAACTACTACTGATCTTCCAGGGAACGATCAAAGCGTAGACTGTTTGAGACATTACTCCTTGGAGAAAAATCCGCATGGTGCCTGTTGTATTGAATCAAGAAGCAATTTCTGAGTTTCATCAACACTCTGAAGGTCCAAAGATTACTGAATGCCAACAGATGTGCATCAGAAACTACTACTGGTCTTCCAGGAAACGATCAAAGCGATGAAAGTTTGAGACATTACTCCAATGGAGATATGACCGTATGGTGCCTGTTGTATTCAATACGGATGCAATTTCTGTGTTTAATCAAGTCTTTGAAGATCCACAGATTACAGAATGACTCCAGATGTGCTTCGTCAACTACTACTGGTCTTCCAGGCAACGATCAAAGTGTAGACTGTTTCAGACCTTACTCAAATGGAGAAAAGTCAGCATGGTGAATGTTGTATGCAATCCCGATGCAATTGCTGTGATTCATCAACACTCTGAAAGTCCACAGATTACAGAATGCCTCCAGATGGGCTTCGGAAACTACTACTGGTCTTCCAGGGAACGATCAAAGCGTGGACAGTTTGAGACATTACTCCCATCTAGAGAAGTCCTAATAGTTCCTGTTGTATTCAATCCCGATTTCATTTCTGTGTTTCATCAACACTCTGAAGGTCCACAGATTACTGAATGATTCCAGATGTGCATCGGAAACTACTACTGGTCTTCCAGGGAACGATCAAAGCGTAGACTGTTTGAGACATTACTCCCATGGAGGAAAGAGCGCATTCTGACTGTTGTATTCCATCCCGATGCAATTTCTGTGTTTCATCAACACTTTTAAGGTCCACAGATTACAGAATGCCTCCAGATGTGCATCGAAAACTACTACTGGCCTTCCAGAAAACGATCAAAGCGTAGACTGTTTGAGACATTACTCCCATGGAGGAATGTGCGCATGGTGACTGTTGAATTCATTCCCGATGCAATTTTTGTGTTTCATCAACACTCTGATAGTCCGCAGATTGCAGAATGCCTCCAGATGTGCATCGGAAACTACTACTGGTCTTCCAGGGAACGATCAAAGCGTATACTGTTTGAGACATTAGTCCCATGGAGGAAAGTGCGCATGTTGACTGTTGTATTCAATCCCGAAGCAATTTCTGAGTTTCATCACCACTCTGATAGTCCACAGATTACAGAATGCCTCCAGATGTGTATCGGAAACTACTACTGGTCTTCCAGGGAACGATCAAAGCGTAGACTGTTTGAGACATTAATCCCATGGAGGAAAGTGCGCATGGTGACGGTTGTATTCAATCCCGATGCAATTTCTGTGTTTCATCAACACTCTGATAGTCCACAGATTACAGAATGTTTTCAGATGGGCTTCGGAAACTACTACTGGTCTTCCAGGGAACGATCAAAGCGTAGACTGTTTGAGACATTACTCCCATGTAGAAAAGTCGCCATGGTACCTGTTGTATTGAATCAAGAAGCAATTTCTGAGTTTCATCAACACACTGAAGGTCCAAAGATTACAGAATGCCAACAGATTTGCATCGGAAACAACTACTGGTCTTCCAGGGAACGATCAAAGCGATGAAAGTTTGAGACATTACTCCAATGGTGTTATGTCCGTATGGTGCCTGTTGTATTCAATACCGATGCAATTTCTGTGTTTCATCAACACTTTTAAGGTCCACAGATTACAGAATGCCTCCAGATGTGCATCGAAAACTACTACTGGCCTTCCAGGGAACGATCAAAGCGTAGACAGTTTGAGACATTACTCCCATGGAGGAATGTGCGCATGGTGACTGTTGAATTCATTCCCGATGCAATTTTTGTGTTTCATCAACACTCTGATAGTCCACAGATTGCAGAATGCCTCCAGATGTGCATCGGAAACTACTACTGGTCTTCCAGGGAACGATCAAAGCGTATACTGTTAGAGACATTAGTCCCATGGAGGAAAGTGCGCATGGTGACGGTTGTATTCAATCCCGATGCAATTTCTGTGTTTCATCAACACTCTGATAGTCCACAGATTACAGAATGCCTTCAGATGGGCTTCGGAAACTACTACTGGTCTTCCAGGGAACGATCAAAGCGTAGACTGTTTGAGACATTACGCCCATGTAGAAAAGTCGCCATGATGCCTGTTGTATTGAATCAAGAAGCAATTTCTGAGTTTCATCAACACTCTGAAGGTCCAAAGATTACAGAATGCCAACAGATTTGCATCGGAAACAACTACTGGTCTTCCAGGGAATGATCAAAGCGATGAAAGTTTGAGACATTACTCCAATGGTGTTACGTCCGTATGGTGCCTGTTGTATTCAATACCGATGCAATTTCTGTGTTTTATCAAGACTTTGAAGGTCCACAGATTACAGAATGATTCCAGATGTGCTTCGTCAACTACTACTGGTCTTCCAGGGATCGATGAAAGTGTAGACTGTTTCAGACATCACTCAAGTGGAGAAAAGTCAGCATGGTTGATGTTGTATGCAATCCCGATGGAATTGCTGTGATTCATCAACACTCTGAAAGTCCACAGATTACAGAATTGCTCCAGATGGGCTTCGGAAACTACTACTGGTATTCCAGAGAACGATCAAAGCGTGGACAGTTTGAGACATTGCTCCCATCTAGAGAAGTCCTAATGGTTCCTGTTGTATTCAATCCCGATGCAATTTCTGTGTTTCATCAACACTCTGAAGGTCCACAGATTACTGAATGATTCCAGATGTGCATGGGAAACTACTACTGGACTTCCAGGGAACGATCAAAGCGTAGACTGTTTGAGACATTACTCCCATGGAGGAATGTGCGCATGGTGACTGTTGTATTCAATCCCGATGCAATTTCTGTGTTTCATCAACACTCTGATAGTCCACAGATTACAGGATGTGTCCAAATGTGCATCGGAAACTACTACTGGTCTTCCAGAGAACGATCAAAGCGTAGACAGTTTGAGACATTACTCACATGGAGAAAAGCCTGAATGGTGCCTGTTGTATTCAATCCCGATGCAATTTCTGTGTTTCATCAACACTTTGAAAATCCACAGGTTACAGAATGCAACCAGATGTGCATTGGAAACTACTACTGGTCTTCCAGTTAACGATCAAAGCGTAGACTGTTTGAAACATTACTCCCATGGAGGAAAGTGCGCATGGTGACTGTTGTATTCAATCACGATGCAATTTCTTTGTTTCATCAACACTTTGAAGGTCCACAGATTACAGAATGCCTCCAGATGTACATCGGCAACTACTACTGGTCTTCCAGGGAACGATCAAAGCGTAGACTGTTTGAGGCATTACTCCCATAATGGAAAGTGTGCATGGTGACTGTTGTATTCAATCGCGATGCAATTTCTGTGTTTCATCTACACTCTGATAGTCAACAGATTACAGAATGCCTCCAGATGTGTATCGGAAACTACTACTGGTCTTCCAGGGAACGATCAATAAGTAGACAGTTTCAGACATTACTCAAATGGAGAAAAGTCAGCATGGTGAATGTTGTATGCAATCCCGATGAATTTTCTGTGATTCATCAACACTCTGAAAGTCCACAGATTACAGAATGCCTCCAGATGGGCTTCGGACACTACTACTGGTCTTCCAGGGAACGATCAAAGCGTAGACTGTTTGAGACATTACTCCCATGGAGGAAAGTGTGCATGGTGACTGTTGTATTCCATCCCGATGCAATTTCTGTGTTTCATCAACACTTTGAAGGTCCACAGATTATAGAATGCCTCCGGATGTGATTGGAAAACATCTACTGGTCTTCCAGGGAACGATCAAAGCGTAGACTCTTTGACAAATTACTCCCATGGAAGAATGTGCGCATGATGACTGTTGTATTCAATCCCGATGCAATTTCTGTGTTTCATCAACACTCTGATATCTCGCAGATTACAGAATGCCACCAAATGTGCATCGGAAACTACTACTGGTCCTCCAGGGAACGATCAAAGGGTAGACTGTTTGAGACATTACTCCCATGTAGAAATTTCGGCATGGTGCCTGTTGTATTGAATCAAGAAACAATTTCTGAGTTTCATCAACACTCTGAAGGTCCAAAGATGACAGAATGCCAACAGATTTGCATCGGAAACTGCTACTGGTCTTCCAGGGAACGATCAAAGCGATGAAAGTTTGAGACATTACTCACATGGAGAAAAGCCTGAATGGTGCCTGTTGTATTCAATCCCGATGCAATTTCTGTGTTTCATCAACACTTTGAAAATCCACAGGTTACAGAATGCAACCAGATGTGCATTGGAAACTACTACTGGTCTTCCAGTTAACGATCAAAGCGTAGACTGTTTGAAACATTACTCCCATGGAGGAATGTGCGCATGGTGACTGTTGTATTCAATCCCGATGCAATTTCTGTGTTTCATCAACACTCTGATAGTCCATAGATTACAGGATGCCTCCAAATGTGCATCGGAAACTACTACTGGTCTTCCAGGGAACGATCAAAGAGTAGACAGTTTGAGACATAACTCATGTGGAGAAAAGCCCGCATGGGACCTGTTGTATTCAATCCCGATGCTATTTCTGTGTTTAATCAACACTCTGACTGTCCACAGATTACAGAATGACTCCAGATGGGTTTCGGAAACTACAACTGGTCTTCCAGGGAACGTTCAAAGCGTAGACAGTTTGAGACATTACTCACATGGAGAAAAGCCTGAATGGTGCCTGTTGTATTCAATCCCGATGCATTTTTTTGTGTTTCATCAACACTTTGAAAGTCCATAGGTTACAGAATGCAACCAGATGTGCATTGGAAACTACTACTGGTCTTCCAGTTAACGATCAAAGCGTAGACTGTTTGAAACATTACCCCCATGGAGGAAAGTGTGCATGGTGACTGTTGTATTCAATCCCGATGCAATTTCTTTGTTTCATCAACACTTTGAAAGTCCACAGATTACAGAATGCCACCAGATGTACATCGGAAACTACTACTGGTCTTCCAGGGAACGTTCAAAGCGTAGACTGTTTGAGGCATTACTCCCATGAAGGAAAGTGTGCATGGTGACTGTTGTATTCAATCCCGATGCAATATCTGTGTTTCATCAACACTCTGATAGTCCACAGATTACAGAATGCCTCCAGATGTGTATCGGAAACTACTACTGGTCTTCCAGGGAACGATCAAAGCGTAGACTGTTTGAGACATTATTAACATGGAGGTAAGTGCGCATGGTGACTGTTGTATTCAATCCCGATGCAATTTCTGTGTTTCATCAACACTCTGAAGGTCCGTAGATTACTGAATGATTCCAGATGTGCATCAGAAACTACTACTGGTCTTCCAGGGTACGATCAAAGCGTAGACTGTTTGAGACATTACTCCCATGGAGAAAAGTCGGCATGGTGCCTGTTGTATTGAATCAAGAAGGAATTTCTGAGTTTCATCAACATTTTGAAGGTCCAAAGATTACAGAATGCCAACAGATTTGCATCGGAAACTGCTACTGGTCTTCCAGGGAACGATCAAAGCGTAGACTGTTTGAGACATTATTCCCATGGAGGTAAGTGCGCATGGTGTATGTTGTATTCAATCCCGATGCAATTTCTGTGTTTCATCAACACTCTGATAGTCCTCAGATTACACAATGCCTTCAGATGGGCTTCGGAAACTACTACTGGTCTTCCAGGGAACGATCAAATCGTAGACTGCTTAGACATTACTCCCATGGGGAAAAGTCCGCATGGTGCCTGTGGTATTGAATCAAGGAGCAATTTATGAGTTTCATCAACACTCTGAAGGTCCAAAGATTACAGAATGCCAACAGATTTGCATCGGAAACTGCTACTGGTCTTCCAGGGAACGATCAAAGCGATGAAAGTTTGAGACATTACTCCAATGGAGATATGTCCGTATGGTGCCTGTTGTATTCTATACCGATACAATTTCTGTGTTTCATCAAGACTTTGAATGTCCACAGATTACAGAATGACTCCAGATGTGCTTCGTCAACTACTGCTGGTCTTCCAGGGAACGATCAATGTGTAGACTGTTACAGACATTACCCAAATGGAGAAAAGTCAGCATGGTGAATGTTGTATGCAATCCCGATGAATTTGCTGTGATTCATCAACAATCTGAAAGTCCATAGATTACAGAGTGCCTCCAGATGGGCTTCGGAAACTACTACTGGTCTTCCAGGGAACGATCAAAGCGTGTACAGCTTGAGACATTACTCCCGTCTAGAAAAGTCCTAATGGTTCCTGTTGTATTCAATCCCGATGCAATTTCTGTGTTTCATTAACACTCTGAAGGTCCACAGATTACTGAATGATTCCAGATGTGCATCGGAAACTACTACTGGTCTTCCAGGGAACGATCAAAGCGTAGACTGTTCGAGACATTACTCCCATGGAGGAAAGTGCGAGTGGTGACTGTTGTATTCCATCCCGATGCAATTTCTTTGTTTCATCAACACTTTGAAGGTCCACAGATTACAGAATGCCTCAAGATGTGCATCGAAAACTACTACTGGTCTTCCAGGGAACAATCAAAGCGTAGACTGTTTAAGACATTACTCCCATGGAGGAAAGTGCTAATGGTGACTGATGTATTCAATCCTGATGCAATTTCTGTGTTTTATCAACACTCTGATAGTCCACAGATTACAGAACGCCTCCAGATGTGCATCGGAAACTACTACTGGTCTACCAGGAATCGATCAAATCGCAGAGTGTTTGAGACATAACTCCAGTGGAAAAAAGCCCGCATGGGACCTGTTGTATTCAATCCCGATGCAATTTCTGTGTTTCATCAACACTCTGATAGTCCACAGATTACAGAATGCCTTCAGATGGGCTTCGAAAACTACTACTGGTCTTCCAGGGAACGATCAAAGCGTAGACTGTTTGAGGCATTACTCCCATGATGGAAAGTGTGCATGGTGACTGTTGTATTCAATCCCGATGCAATTTCTGTGTTTCATCAACACTCTGATAGTCCACAGATTACAGAATGCCTCCAGATGTGTATCGGAAACTACTACTGGTCTTCCAGTTAACGATCAAAGCGTAGACTGTTTGAGACATTACTCCAATGGAGATATGTCCGTATGGTGCCTGTTGTATTCAATACCGATGCAATTTCTGTGTTTCATCAAGACTTTGAAAGTCCACAGATTACAGAATGACTCCAGATGTGCTTCGTCAACTACAACTGTTCTTCCAGGGAACGATCAATGTGTAGACTGTTTCAGACATTACTCAAATGGAGAAAAGTCAGCATGGTAAATGTTGTATGCAATCCCGATGAATTTGCTGTGATTCATCAACACTCTGAAACTCCACAGATTACAGAATGCCTCCATATGGGCTTCGGAAACGACAACTGGTCTTCCAGGGACGATCGAAGCGTAGACAGTTTGAGCCCCTACCCCTAATGGACAAAAGTGCGCAAGGTGTCTGTTGTATTAAATCCCGATGTAATTACTGTGTTTCATCAACACTCTGATAGTCCACTGATTACAGAATGCCTCCAGATGTGCTTCGGAAACAACTACTCGTCTTCCAGGGAACGATCAAAGCGTAGACAGTTTGAGACATTACTCCCTTGGAGAAATGTCCGCATGGTGCCTGTTGTATTCATTCCCGATGAAATTTCTGTGTTTCATCAAAACTTTGAAGGTCCACAGATTACAGAATGCCTCCACATGGGCTTCGGAAACAACTACTCGTCTTGCAGGGAACGTACAAAGCGTTGACAAGTTGAGACATTACTCCCATATAGAAATGTACAAATGGTGCTTGTTGTATTCAATACCGAACCAATTTCTGTGTTTCATCAAGACTTTGAAGGTCAACACATTACAGAATGCCTCCAGATGTGCATCGGTAACTATTACTGGTCTTCCAAATAACGTTCAAAGCGTAGACAATTTGAGACATTACTCCCATCTAGAAAAGACCTAATGGTGCCTGTTGTATTAAATCCCGATGCAATTTCTGTGTTTCATCAACACTTTGAAGGTCCACAGATTGCAGAATGCCTCCAGATGTGCATCGGAAATTACTACTGGTCTTAAAGGAATCGATCAAATTGTAGAGTATTTCAGACATTACGCCCATGGAGAAAAGCGCGCATGGTGCCAGCTGTATGCAATCCCGATGCATTTTCTGTGATTCATCATCTCTCTGAAAGTCCACAGATTACAGAATGCCTCCAGATGGGGTTCGGAAACTACTCCAGGTCTTCCAGGGAACGATCAAATCGTACACTGTTTGAGATATTACTCCCATGGAGAAAAATCCGCATGGTGCCTGTTGTATTGAATCAAGAAGCAATTTCTGAGTTTCATCAACACTCTAAAGGTCCAAAGATTACAGAATGCCAACAGACTTGCATCGGAAACTACTACTGGTCTTCCAGGGAACGATCAAAGCGATGAAAATTTGAGTCATTACTCCAATGGAGATATGTCCGTATGGTTCCTGTTGTATTCAATACCGATGCAATTTCTGTGTTTCATCAAGACATTGAAGATCAACAGATTACAGAATGACTCCAGTTGTGCTTCGTCAACTACTACTGGTCTTCCAGGGAACGATCAAAGTGTAGACTGTTTCAGACATTACTCAAATGGAGAAAAGTCAGCATGGTGAATGTTGTATGCAATCCCGATGCAATTGCTTTGATTCATCAACACACTGAAAGTCCACAGATTACAGAATGAATCCAGATGGGCTTCGGAAACTACTACTGGTCTTCCAGGGAACGATCAAAGCGTGGACAGTTTGAAACGTTACTCCTATCTAGAGAAGTCCTAATTGTTCCTGTTGTATTCAATCCCGATTTCATTTCTGTGTTTCATCAACACTCTGAAGGTCCACAGATTACTAAATGATTCCAGATGTGCATCGGAAACTACTACTGGTCTTCCAGGGAACGATCAAAGCGTAGACAGTTTGAGACATAACTCTTGTGGAGAAAAGCCCGCATGGGACCTGTTGTATTCAATCCCGATGCAATTTCTTTGTTTCATCAACACTTTGAAGGTCCACAGATTACAGAATGCCTCCAGATGTGCATCGGAAACTACTACTGGTCTTCCAGGAATCGATCAAATCGTAGAGTGTTCGAAGAATTACTCCCATATAGAAAAGCGCGCATGGTGCCAGCTGTATGCAATCCCGATGCATTTGCTGTGATTAATCAACACTCTGAAAGTCCACAGATTACAAAATGCTTCCAGATGGGGTTCGGAAACTACTGCTGGTCTTCCAGGCAACGGTCAAAGCGTAGAAAGCTTGAGACTTTACTCCCATGGAGGGAAGTGCGCATGGTGACTGTTATATTCAATCCCGATGCAATTTCTGTGTTTCAACACTCTGATAGTCCACAGATTACAGAATGTCTTCAGATGGGCTTCGGAAACTACTACTGGTCTTCCAGGGAACGATCAAAGCGTAGACAATTTGAGATATTACTCCCTTGGAGAAATGTCCGCATGGTGCCTGTTGTATTCATTCCCGATGCAATTTCTGTGTTTCATCAAAACTTTGAAGGTCCACAGATTACAGAATCCCACCAGATGGGCTTCGGAAACAACTACCCGTCTTATAGGGAACGTACAAAGCGTTGACAAGTTGAGACATTACTCCCATCTAGAAAAGGCCTAATGGTGCCTGTTGTATTAAATCCCGATGCAATTTCTGTGTTTCATCAGCACTTTGAAGGTCAACACATTACCGAATGCCTCCAGATGTGCTTCGGTAACTACTACTGGTCTTCCAGGGAACGATCAAAGCGTAGACTGTTTGGGACATTACTCCCATGGAGAAAAGTCCGCATTGTGCCTGTTGTATTGAATTAAGAAGCAATTTCTGAGTTTCATCAACACTCTGAAGGTCCAAAGACTACAGAATGCCAACAGATTTGCATCGGAAACTACTACTGGTATTCCAGGGAAAGATCAAAGCGATAAAAGTTTGAGACATTACTCCAATGGAGATATGTCCGTATGGTGCCTGTTGTATTCAATACCGATGCAATTTCTGTGTTTCATCAAGACTTTCAAGATCCTCAGATTACAGAATGACTCCAGATGTGCTTCGTCAACTACTACTGGTCTTCCAGGGAACGATCAAAGTGTAGACTGTTTCAGACATTACTGAAATGGAGGAAAGTAAGCATGGTGAACGTTGTATGCAATCCCGAAGCAATTGCTGTGATTCATCAACACTCTGAAAGTCCACAGATTACAGAATGACTCCAGATGTGCATCGAAAACTACTACTGGCCTTCCAGGGAACGATCAAATCGTAGTCTGTTTGAGACATTACTCCCATGGAGGAATGTGCGCATGGTAACTCTTGTATTCAATCCCGATGCAATTTCTGTGTTTCATCAACACTCTGATAGTCCGCAGATTGCAGATTGCCTCCAAATGTGCATCGGAAACTACTACTGGTCTTCCAGGGAACGATCAAAGCGTAGACAGTTTGAGACATTACTCCCATGGAGAAAAGCCGGAATGGTGCCTGTTGTATTCAATCCCTATGTAATTTCTGTGTTTCATCACCACTTTAAAAGTCCACAAGTTACAGAAGGCCTCCTGATGTGCTTCGGAAACTACTACTGGTCTTCCAGGGAACGATCAAAGCGTAGACTGTTTGAGGCTTTACTCCCATGATGGAACATGATGGAAAGTGTGCATGGTTACTGTTGTATTCAATCCCGATGCAATTTCTGTGATTCATCAACGTTCTGATAGTCCACAGATTACAGAATGCCTCCAGATGTGCATCGGAAACTACTACTGGTCTTCCAGGGAACGATCAAAGCGTAGACTGTTTGAGACATTATTCCCATGGAGGAAAGTGCGCATGGTGACTGTAGTATTCAATCCCGATGCAGTTTCTGTGCTTCATCAACACTCTGATAGTCCACAAGATTACAGAATGCCTCCAGATATGCATCGGAAACTACTACTGGTCTTCCAGGAATCGATCAAATCGTAGAGTGTTTGAGACATTACTCCTATATAGAAAAGCGCGCATGGTGCCAGCTGTATGCAATCCCGATGCATTTGCTGTGATTCATCAACACTCTGAAAGTCCACAGATTACAAAATGCCTCCAGATGGGGTTCGCAAACTACTCCTGGTCTTCCAGGGAACGATCAAAGCGTAGAAAGCTTGAGACTTTACTCCCATGGAGGTAAGTGCGCATGGTGACTGTTTTATTCAATACCGATGCAATTGCTGTGTTTCATCAACACTCTGAAGGTCCAAAGATTACAGAATGCCAACAGATTTGCATCGGAACTACTACTGGTCTTCCAGTTAACGATCAAAGCGTAGACTGTTTGAGACATTACTCAAATGGAGGTTCGTGCGAATGGTGACTGCTGTATTCAATCCCGATGCAATTTCTGTGTTTCATCAACACTCTGATAGTCCACAGATTACAGAATGCCTCCAAATGTGCATCGGAAACTACTACTGGTCTTCCAGGGAACGATCAAAGAGTATACAGTTTGAGACATTACTCCCGTGGAGAAAAGCCCGCATGGTGCCTGTTGTATTCAATCCCGATGCAATTTCTGTGTTTCATCAACACTCTGAAAGTCCACAGATTACAGATGGACTTCAGATGTTCGTCGGAAACTACTACTGGACTTCCAGGAATCGATCAAATCGTAGAGTGTTTGAGACATTACTCCCATGGAGAGAAGCCCGCATGGTGTGTGTTGTATTTGAAGGTCAACACATTACAGAATGCCTCCATATGTGATTCGGTAACTAATACTGGTTTTCCATACAACGTTCAAAGCGTAGACCGATTGAGACATTACTCCCATCTAGAAAAGTCCTAATGGTTCCTGTTGTATTAAACCTCGATGCAATTTCTGTGTTTCATCAAGACTTTGAAGGTCCACAGATTACAGAATTACTCCAGATGTGCTTCGTCAACTACTACTGGTCTTCCAGGGAACGATCAAAGCGTAGACTGTTTGAGACATTACTCCCATGGAAGAATGTGCGCATGATGACTGTTGTATTCAATCCCGATGCAATTTCTGTGTTTCATCAACACTCTGATAGTCCGCAGATTACAGAATGCCTCCAAATGTGCATCGGAAACTACTACTGGTCTTCCAGGGAACGATCAAAGCGATGAAAGTTTGAAACATTACTCCAATGGCGAAATGTCTGCATGGTGACTGTTGTATTCAGTCCCGATGCAATTTCTGTGTTTCATCAACACCCTGACAGTCCACAGATTACAGAATGCCTCCAGATGTGCATCGGAAACTACTACTGGTCTTCCAGGGAGCGATCAAAGCGTAGACTGTTTGAGACATTACTCCCATTGCGGAAAGTGCGCAAAGTGACTGTTGTAATCCATCCTGATGCAATTTCTGCGTTTCATCAAGACTTTGAAGGTCCACAGATTACAGAATTACTCCAGATGTGCTTCGTCAACTACTACTGGTCTTCCAGGGAACGATCAAAGTGGACACGGTTTCAGACATTACTCAAATGGAGAAAAGTAAGCATGGTGAATGTTGTATGCAATCCCGATGCAATTGCTGTGATTCATCAACACTCAGAAAGTCCACAGATTACAGAATGCCTCCAGATGGGCTTCGGAAACTACTACTGCTCCACCAGGGAACGATCAAAGCGTTGACAGGTGAGACATTACTCCCGAGTAGAAAAGTCCGAATGCTGCCTGTTGTATTCAATCCCGATGCAATTTATGTGTTACATCAACACTCTGAATGTCCACAGACTAGGGAATGTCTCCAGATGTGCTTCGGAAGCAACTACTGGTTTTCCAGGGAACGATCAGAGCGTAGACAGTTTGAGACTTTACTCCCATTCAGAAAAGTCTGCATGGTGCCTGTTGTATTGAATCCCGATGCAATTTCTGTGTTTCATCAACACTCTGAAGGTCAACAGATCACAGAATGCCTGCAGTTGTGCTTCGGAAAATTACTACTGGTCTTCCAGGAATCGATCAAATCGTAGAGTGTTTGAGACATTACTCCCATGAAGAAAAGCCGCGCATGGTGCCTGTTGTATTCAATCCCGAAACAATTTCTGTGTTTCATCAACACTCTGAAAGTCCACAGATTACAGAATGCCTTCAGATGTTCTTCGGAAACTACTACTGGTCTTCCAAAACGATCAAAGCGTAGACCGTATGAGACATTTCTCCCATGGAGGAAAGTGCGTATGGTGACTGTTGTATTCAATCCCGATGCAACTTCTGTTTTTCATCAACACTCTGATAGTTCACAGATTACAGTATGCACCCAGATGTGCTTCGGAAACTACTACTGGTCTTCAAGGGAACGATCCAATCGATGACAGTTTGAGACATTACTCCCATGAAGATATGTCTGCAGCGTGCCTGTTGTATTCATTCCGGATGCAATTTCTATGTTTCATAAACACTTTGAAGGTCCACAGATTGCAGAATGCCTCCAGATTTGCTTCGAAAACTACTACTGGTCTTCCGGGGAACGATCAAAGCGTAGACTGTTTGAGATATTACTCCCATGGAGAAAAGTCCGCATGGTGCCTGTTGAATTGAATCACGATGAAATTTCTATGTTTCATCAACACCCTGAAGGTCTACAGATAACAGAATGCCGCTAGATGTGCTTCGGAAAATTACTACTGGTCTTCCAGGAATCGATAAAATCGTAGAGTGTTTGAGACATTACTCCCATTTAGAAAAGCCCCCATTATGCCTGTTGTAAACAATCCCGATACAATTTCTGTGTTTTATCAACAATCTGATAGTCCAGAGATTACAGAATGCCTCCAGATGCGCATCGGAAACTACTACTGGTCTTCCAGGAGCGATCAAATCGTAGAGTGTTTGAGACATTACTCCCATGGACAAAAGCCCGCATGGTGCCTGTTGTATGCAATCCCGATTGCAATTGCTGTGTTTCATCAACACTCTGAAAGTCCACAGATTACAGAATGCCTCCTGATAGGCTTCGGAAACTACTGCTGGTCTTCCAGGGTACGATCAAACCGTAGAAAGCTAGACACTTTACTCCGATGGAGGAAAGTGGGCATGGTGACTGTTGTATTCAATCCCGATGCAATTTCTGTTTTTCATCAACACTCTGAATGTACAGAGATTACAGAATGCCTCCAGATGTTCTTCGGAAACTACTACTGGTCTTCCAGGCAACGATCAAAGCGTAGACTGTTTGAGACATTTCTCCCAAGGGAACGATCCAATCGATGACAGTTTGAGACAATACTCCCATGAAGATATGTCTGCAGCGTGCCTGTTGTATTCAATCCGGATGCAATTTCTGTGTTTCATAAACACTTAGAAGGTCCTCAGATTACAGAATGCCTCCAGATTTGCTTCGTAAACTACTACTGGTCTTCCGGGGAACGATCAAAGCGTAGACTGTTTGAGATAATACTCCCATGGAGAAAAGACCGCATGGTGCCTGTTGAATTGAATCACGATGCAATTTCTGTGTTTCATCAACACCATGAAGGTCAACAGATAACAGAATGCCGCTAGATGTGCTTCGGAAAATTACTACTGGTCTTCCAGGAATCGATCAAATCGTAGAGTGTTTGAGACATTACTCCCATTTAGAAAAGCCCCCATTATGCCTGTTGTAATCAATCCCGATACAATTTCTGTGTTCTATCAACAATCTGATAGTCCACAGATTACAGAATGCCTCCAGATGTGCATCGGAAACTACTACTGGTCTTCCAGGAGCGATCAAATCGTAGAGTGTTTGAGACATTACTCCCATGGACAAAAGCCCGCATGGTGCCTGTTGTATGCAATCCCGATTGCAATTGCTGTGTTTCACCAACACTCTGAAAGTCCACAGATTACAGAATGCCTCCTGATGGGCTTTGGAAACTACTGCTGGTCTTCCAGGGTACGATCAAAGCGTAGAAAGCTAGACACTTTACTCCCATGGAGGAAAGTGCGCATGGTGACTGTTGTATTCAATCCCGATGCAATTTCTGTGTTCCATCAACACTCGGATAATCCACATATTACAGAATGCCTCCAGATGGGTTTCGGAAACTACTACTGGACTTCCAGGGAACGATCAAAGCGTAGACTGTTCGAGACATTACTCCCATGGGGAAAAGTCCGCATGGTGCCTATTGTATTCAATCACGATGCAATTTCTGTGTTTCATCAACACTTTGAAGGTCCACAGATTACAGAATGCCGCCAGACTTGCTTCGTAAACTACTTCTTGTTTTCCGGGGAACGATCAAAGCGTACACTGTTTGTGATATTACTCCAGTGGAGGAAAGTCCGCATGGTGCCTGTTGAATTGAATCCCGATGCAATTTCTGTTTTAAATCAACACTCTGAAGGTCAACAGATTACAGAATGCCTCCAGATGGGCTTTGGAAACTACTACTGGTCTTCCTGTTTACGATCAAATGGTGTACAGTTTGAGACATTACTCCCATGGAGAAATGTACGCATGGTGCCTGTTGTTTTCAATCCCGATGCAATTTCTGTGTTTTATCAAATCTTTGAAGGTCCACAGATTACAGAATGCCTCCAGATGTGCTTAGGTAACTACTACCGGTCTTCCATATAACGTTCAAAGCGTAGACAGTTTGAGACATTACTCCCATCTAGAAAAGGCCCCATTGTGCCTGTTGTAATAAATCCCGATACAATTTCTCTGTTTTATCAGCAATCTGATAGTCCACATATTACAGAATGCCTCCAGATGGGCTTCGGAAACTTCTCCTGGTCTTCCAGGGAACGATCAAAGAGTAGAATGCTTGACACATTACTCCCATGGAGGAAAGTGCGCATGGTGACTGTTGTATTCAATCCCGATGCAATTTCTGTGTTTCATCAACACTTTGAAGGTCCATAGATTACAGAATGCCTCCAGATGTGCTTCGGAAACTGCTACTGGTCTTCCAGGGACCGACCAATGTGTAGACTGTTTGAGACATAACTCCCATGGAGAAAAGTCCGCATGGTGCCTTTTCGTATACAATCCCGTTGCAATTTCTGTGTTTCATCAATACTATGAAGCTCCACAGATTACAGAATGCCTCCAGATGTGCTTCGGAAACTACTACTGGTCTTCCAGATAACAATCAAAGCGTAGACAGTGTGAGAAATTACTCCCATGGAGAAAAGTTCGCACGGTGCCTTTTGCATTCAATCCCGATGCAATTTCTGTGTTTCATCAATACCCTGAAGGTCCACAGATTACTGAATGCCTCCAAATGTGCTTCGGAAACTACTACTGGTCTTCCAGATAACAATCAAAGCGTAGACAGTGTGAGAAATTACTCCCATGGAGAAAAGTCCCCATGGTGCTTGTTGTATTCAATCCCGATGCAATTTCTGTGTTTCATCAACACTCTGAAGGACCACAGATTACACAATACCTCCATATGTGCTTCGGATACTTTTACTGGTCTTCCAGGGAACGATCAAAGCGTAGACATGTTTAGACCCTACTCCTTTGTAGAAAAGTCCGCATGGTGCCTGTTGTATTCAATCCCGATGCAATTTTTGTGTTTCATCAACACTATGAAAGTCCACAGATTACAGAATGCCTCCAGATGTTCTTCGGAAACTACTAATGGTCTTCCAGGCAACAATCAAAGCGTAGACTGTTTGAGACATTTCTCCCATGGAGGAATGTGAGCATGGTGACTGTTGTATTCAATCCCGATTCAATTTCTGTGTTTTATCAACACTCTGATATTCCACAGATTACAGAATGCCTCCAGATGTGCTTCGGAAACTACTACTGGTCTTCAGAGGAACGATCCAAGAGATGACAGTTTGAGACATTACTCCCATGAAGATATGTCTGCATCGTGCCTGTTGTATTCAATCCCGATGCAATTTCTGTGTTTCATCAACACTTTGAAGGTCCACAGATTACAGAATGCCTCCAGATTTGCTTCTTAAACTACTACTGGTCTTCCGGGGAACGATCAAAGCGTAGACTGTATGAGATATTACTCCCATGGAGTAAAGTCCGCATGGTGCCTGTTGAATTGAATCACGATGCAATTTCTGTGTTTCATCAACACTCTGAAGGTCAACAGATAACAGAATGCCGCTAGATGTGCTTCGGAAAATTACTACTGGTCTTCCAGGAATCGATCAAATCGTAGAGTGTTTGAGACATTACTCCCATTTAGAAAAGCCCCCATTATGCCTGTTGTAATCACTCCCGATGCAATTTCTGTGTTTTATTAACAATCTGATAGTCCAGAGATTACAGAATGCCTCCAGATGTGCATCGGAAACTACTACTGGTCTTCCAGGAATCGATCAACTCGTAGAGTATTTGAGACATTACTCCCATGGAGAAAAGCCCGCATGGTGCCTGTTGTATGCAATCCCGATTGCAATTGCTGTGTTTCATCAACACTCTGAAAGTCCACAGATTACAGCATGCCTCCTGATGGGCTTCGGAAACTACTGCTGGTCTTCCAGGGTACGATCAAAGCGTAGAAAGCTAGACACTTTACTCCCATGGAGAAATGTACGCATGGTGCCTGTTGTTTTCAATCCCGATGCAATTTCTGTGTTTTATCAAATCTTTGAATTTCCACAGATTACAGAATGCCTCCAGATGTGCTTAGGTAACTACTACTGGTCTTCCATATAACGTTCAAAGCGTAGACAGTTTGAGACATTACTCCCATCTAGAAAAGGCCCCATTGTGCCTGTTGTAATAAATCCCGATACAATTTCTCTGTTTTATCAGCAATCTGATAGTCCACAGATTACAGAATGCCTCCAGATGGGCTTCGGAAACTTCTCCTGGTCTTCCAGGGAACGATCAAAGAGTAGAATGCTTGACACATTACTCCCATGGAGGAAAGTGCGCATGGTGACTGTTGTATTCAATCCCGATGCAATTTCTGTGTTTCATCAACACTTTGAAGGTCCACAGATTACAGAATGCCTCCAGATGTGCATCGGAAACTACTACTGGTCTTCCAGGAGCGATCAAATCGTAGAGTGTTTGAGACATTACTCCCATGGACAAAAGCCCACATGGTGCCTGTTGTATTCAATCACGATGCAATTTCTGTGTTTCATCAACACTTTGAAGGTCCACAGATTACAGAATGCCGCCAGATTTGCTTCGTAAACTACTTCTTGTTTTCCGGGGAACGATCAAAGCGTACACTGTTTGAGATATTACTCCAGTGGGGGAAAGTCCGCATGGTGCCTGTTGAATTGAATCCCGATGCAATTTCTGTGTTAAATCAACACTCTGAAGGTCAACAGGTTACAGAATGCCTCCAGATGGGCTTTGGAAACTACTACTGGTCTTCCTGTTAACGATCAAATGGTGTACAGTTTGAGACATTACTCCCATGGAGAAATGTTCGCATGGTGCCTGTTGTTTTCAATCCCGATGCAATTTCTGTGTTTCATCAAAACTTTGAAGGTCCACAGATTACAGAATGCCTCCAGATGTGCTTTGGTAACTACTACTGGTTTTCCATATAACGTTCAAAGCGTAGACAGTTTGAGACATTACTCCCATCTAGAAAAGGCCTAAAGGTGCCTGTTGTATTCAATGCCGATGCAATTTCTGTGTTTGATCAACACTCTGAAGGTCCACAGATTACTGAGTGCCTCCAGATGGGCTTCGGAAACTACTACTGGTCTTCCAGGGAACGATCATAGCGTAGACAGTTTGGACATTACTCCCATGGAGGGAACTGCGCATAGTGACTGCTGTATTCAATCCCGATGAAATTTCTGTGTTTCATCAACACTCTGATGGACAACATATAACTGAATGCCTCAAGATGAACATCGGAAACTACTACCGGTCTTCCAGGGAACGATCAAAGCGTTAACAGGTTGAGACATTACTCCCACATAGAAAAGTCCGAATGTTGCCTGTTGTATTCAATCTCGATGCAATTTATGTGTTACATTAACACTTTGAAGGTCCACAGATTACAGAATGCCTCCAGATGTGCGTCGGAAGCAACTACTGGTTTTCCAGGAAACGATCAGCGCGTAGACAGTTTGAGACATTACTCCCATTGAGAAAAGTCCGCATGGTTCCAGTTGTATTGAATCCAGATGCAATTTCTGTGTTTCATCAACACTCTGAAGGTCAACAGATTACAGAATGCCTGCAGATGTGCTTCGGAAAATTACTACTGGTCTTCCAGGAATCGATCAAATCATAGAGTGTTTGAGACATTACTCCCATTTAGAAAAGCCCGCATAATGCCAGTTGTATTCAATTCCGATGCTATTTCTGTGTTTCATCAACACTCCGAAAGTCCACAGATTACAGACTGCCTCCAGATGTTCTTCGGAAACTACTACTGGTCTTCCAGGCAACGATCAAAGCGTAGACTGTTTGAGACATTTCTCCCATGGATGAAAGTGCGCATGGTGACTGTTGTAATCAATCCCGATGCAATTTCTGTGTTTCATCAACACTCTGATAATCCACAGATTACAGAATGCCTCCAGATGTGCTTCGGAAACTACTACTGGTCTTCAAGGGAACGATCCAATCGGTGACCGTTTGAGACATTACTCCCATGAAGATATGTCTGCATGGTGCCTGTTGTATTCAATCCCGATGCAATTTCTGTGAGTCATCAATACTTTGATGGTCCACAGATTACAGAATGCCTCCAGATTTGCTTCGTAAACTACTACTGGTCTTCCAGGAATCGATTAAATCGTAGAGTGTTTGAGACATTAGTCCCATTTAGAAAAGCCCGCATGGTGCCTGTTGTATTCAATCCCGATGCAATTTCTATGTTTCATCAACTCTCTGAAAGTCCACAGATTACAGAATGCCTCCAGATGTTCTTCGGAAACTACTACTGGTCTTCCAGGGAACGATCAAAACGTAGACTGTTTGAGACACTGTTCGCATGGAGGAAAGTTCGCATGGTGACTTTTGTATTGAATATAGATGCAATTTCTGTGTTTCATCAAGACTTTAAAGGTCCACAGATTACAGAATGCCCACAGATGTGCATCGTAAAGTACTACTGGTCTTCCAGGGAACGATCAAAGCGATGACAGTTTGACACACTACTCCCATTAAAAATGTCCGCATGTTGATTGTTGTATTCAATCCCGATGCAATTTCTGTGTTTCATCAACACTTTGAAGGTCCATAGATTACAGAATGCCTCAGGATGGGCTTCGGAAACTAGTACTGGCCTTCCAGGGAACGATCAAATCGTGGACAGTTTGAGACATTATTCCCATGGAGAAATGTACGCATGGTGCCTGTTGTTTTTAATCCCGATGCAATATCTGTGTTTCATCCAAAATTAGAAGGCCCACAGATTTCAGAATTCCTGCAGATGTACTTCGGAAAATTACTACTGATCTTACAGGAATCGATCATATCGTAGAGTGTTTGAGACATTACTCCCATGGAGAAAAGCCCGCAAGGTGTCTGTTGTATTCATTCCCGATGCAATTTCTGTGTTTCATCAGCACTTTGAAGGTCCACAGATTACGGAATGCCTCCAGATGTGCTTCGGTAACTACTACTGGTCTTCCAGATAACGATCCAAGCGTAGACAGTTTGAGACATTACTTCAAACTAGAAAAGTCCTAATGGTGCCTGTTGTATTCAATCCCGATGCAATTTCTGTGTTTCATCAACACTCTGATAGACAACATATAACAGAATGCCTCAAGATGAGCATCGGAAACTACTACCGGTCTTCCAGGGAACGATCAAAGCGTTAACAGGTTGAGACATTACTCCAATATAGAAATGTCCGAATGTTGCCTGTTGTATTCAATCCCGATGCAATTTATGTGTTACTTCAACACTTTGAAGGTCAACAGATTACAGAATGCCTGCAGATGTGCTTCGGAAAATTACTACTGGTCTTCCAGGAGTCGATCAAATCGTAAAGTGTTTGAGACATTACTCCCATTTAGAAAAGCCCGCATGGTGCCTGTTGTATTCAATCCCGATGCAATTTCTGTTTTTCATCAACACTCTGAAAGTCCACAGATTACAGAATGCCTCCAGATGTTCGTCGGAAACTACTACTGGTCTTCCAGGCCACGATCAAAGCGTAGACTGTTTGAGACATTTCTCCCATGGAGGAATGTGCGCATGGTGACTGCTGTATTCAATCCCGATGCAATTTCTGTGTTTTATCAACACTCTGATAGTCCACAGATTACAGAATGCCTCCAGATGTGCTTCGGAAACTACTACTGGTGTTCAAGGGAACGATCCAATCGATGACAGTTTGAGACATTACTCCCATGAAGATATGTCTGCAGCGTGCCTGTTGCATTCAATCCGGATGACATTTCTGTGTTTCATAAACACTTTGAAGGTCCACAGATTACAGAATGCCTCCAGATTTGCTTCGTAAACTACTACTGGTCTTCCGGGGAACGATCAAAGCGTAGACTGTTTGAGAAATTACTCCCATGGAGAAAAGTCCGCATGGTGCCTGTTGAATTGATTCACGATGCAATTTCTGTGTTTCATCAACACTCTGAAGGTCAACAGATAACAGATTGCCGCTAGATATGCTTCGGAAAATTACTACTGGTCTTCCAGGAATCGATCAAATCGTAAAGTGTTTGAGACATTACTCCCATTTAGAAAAGCCCCCATTGTGCCTGTTGTAATAAATCCCGATACAATTTCTCTGTTTTATCAGCAATCTGATAGTCCACAGATTACAGAATGCCTCCAGATGGGCTTCGGAAACTTCTCCTGGTCTTCCAGGGAACGATCAAAGCGTAGAAAGCTTGACACTTTACTCCCATGGAGGAAAGTGCGCATGGTGACTGTTGTATTCAATCCCGATGCAATTTCTGTGTTTCATCAACACTTTGAAGGTCCATAGATTACAGAATGCCTCCAGATGTGCTTCGGAAACTGCTACTGGTCTTCCAGGGACCGACCAATGCGTAGACTGTTTGAGACATAACTCCCATGGAGAAAAGTCCGCATGGTGCCTTTCGTATACAATCCCGTTGCAATTTCTGTGTTTCATCAATACTATGAAGCTCCACAGATTACAGAATGCCTCCAGATGTGCTTCGGAAACTACTACTGGTCTTCCAGATAACAATCAAAGCGTAGACAGTGTGAGAAATTACTCCCATGGAGAAAAGTACGCACGGTGCCTTTTGCATTCAATCCCGATGCAATTTCTGTGTTTCATCAATACTCTGAAGGTCCACAGATTACAGAATGCCTCCAGATGTGCATCGGAAAATACTACTGGTCTTCCAGGAATCGATCAAATCGTAGAGTGTTTGAGACATTACTCCCATGGAGAAAAGCCCGCATGGTGCCTGTTGTATGCAATCCTGATTGCAATTGCTGTGTTTCATCAACACTTTGAAGGTCCACAGATTACAGAATGCCTCCAGATGTGCATCGGAAACTACTACTGGTCTACCAGGGAACGATCAAAGCGTAGACTGTTTGAGACATTACTCCCATGGAGAAAGGTCCGCATGGTGCCTGTTGTATTGAATATAGATGCAATTTGTGTGTTTCATCAAGACTTTGAAGGTCCACGGATTACAGAATGCCCTCAGATGTGCATCGTAAACTACTACTGGTCTTCCAGGGAACGATCAAAGCGATGACAGTTTGCCACATTACACCCATTAAGAAATGTCCGCATGGTGATTGTTGTATTCCACCCCGATGCAATTTCTGTGTTTCATCAACAGTTTGAAGGTCCATGGATTACAGAATGCCTCAGGATGGGCTTCGGAAATTACTACTGGATATCCAAGGAACGATCAAATCGCGGACAATTTGAGACATTACTCCCATTTAGAAATGTACGCATGATGCCTGTTGTTTTTAATCCCGATGCAATATCTGTGTTTCATCAAAACTTAGAAGGTCCACAGATTACAGAATTCCTGCAGATGAGCTTCGGAAAATTACTACTGATCTTCCAGGAATCGATCATATTTTCAAGTGTTTGAGACATTACTCCCATTTAGAAAAGCCCTCATGGTGCCTGTTTTATTCAATCCCGATGCAATTTCAGTGTTTCTTCTACACTCTGAAGGTCCACAGGTTACAGAATGTATCCAGATGTGCTTCGGAAACTACTACCGGTCTTCCAGGAATTGATCAATACGTAGACAGTTTGAGACATTACTCCAATGGAGAAAGTAAGCATGGTGACTGTTGTATTCAATCATGATGCACTTTCTGTGTTTCATCAACACTCTGATGGACCACAGATTACACAATACCTCCATATGTGCTTCGGAAACTTTTACTGGTCGTCCAGGGAACGATCAAAGCGTAGACATGTTTAGACCCTACTCCCTTGTAGAAAAGTCCGCATCGTGCCTGTAGTATTCAATCCCGATGCAATTTCTGTGTTTCATCAACACTCTGAAGATCCACAGATTACAGAATGCCTCCAGATGTGCTTCGGAAACTACTACTGGCCTTCCAGGAATCGATCGTAACGTAGACAGTTTGAGACATTACTCCCATGGAGGAAAGTAAGCATGGTGCCTGTTGTTATCAATCCCGATGCAATTGCTGTGTTTCATCAACACTCTGTAAGTCCGCAGATTACAGAATGCCTCCAGATGTGCTTCGGAAACTACTACTGGCCTTCCAGGAATCGATCGTAACGTAGACAGTTTGAGACATTACTCCCATGGAGGAAAGTAAGCATGGTGCCTGTTGTATTCAATCCTGATGCAATTTCTGTGTTTCATCAACACTCTGATAGTCCACAGATTACAGAATGCCTTCAGATGGGCTTCGGAAACTACTACTGGTCCTCCAGGGAACGATCAAGGCGCAGACAGTTTGAGACATTACTCCCATGGAGAAAAGTCCGCATGCTGCCTGTTGTATTGAATAAATATGCAATTTATGGGTTTCATCAACACTCTGAAGCTCCACAGATTACTGAATGCCAACAGATTTGCATTGGAAACTACTACTGGTCTTCCAGGGAAAGATCAAAGCGATGAAAGTTTGAGACATTACTCCAATGGAGAAATGTTCGCATGGTTCCTGATGTATTAAATACCGATGTAATTTCTGTGTTTCATCAACACTCTGATTGTCCACAGATTACAGAATGCCTCCAGATGTGCTTCGGAAACTACTACTGGTCTTCAAGTTAACGATCCAATCGATGACAGTTTGAGCCGTTACTCCCATGAAGATATGTCTGCATGGTGCCTGTTGTTTTTAATCCCGATGCAATATCTGTGTTTCATCAGAACTTAGAAAGTCCACAGAATACAGAATTCCTGCAGATGTTCTTCGGAAAATTACTACTGATCTTCCAGGAATCGATCATATCGTAGAGTGTTTTAGACATTACTCCCATGGAGGAAAGCCCGGCTGGTGTCTGTTGTATTCATTCCCGATGCAATTTCTGTGTTTCGTCAGCACTTTAAAGGTCCACAGATTACAGAATGCCTCCAGATGTGCTTCGGTAACTACTACTGGTCTTCCAGATAACGATCAAAGCGTAGACAGTCAAAGACATTACTCCCATCTAGAAAAGTCCTAATGGTGCCTGTTGTATTCAATCCCGAAGCAATTTCTGTGTTTCATCAACACTCTGAAGGTCCGCAGATTACAGAACGGCTCCACATGTGCTTCGTAAACTACTACTGGTCTTCCAGGGAACGGTCACAGCGAAGACAGTTTGAGACATTTCAGCCATATAGAAAAGTCCGCATTGTGCCTGTTGTATTCAATCCCGATGCAATTTCTGTGTTTCATCAAAACTTTGAAGGTCCACAGATTACAGAATGCCTCCAGATTTGCTTCGTAAACTACTACTGGTCTTCCGGGGAACGATCGAAACGTAGACTGTTTGAGATATTACTCGAGTGGGGAAAAGTCGGCATGGTGCCTGTTGAATCTCGATGCAATTTCTGTGTTTCACCAACACTCTGAAGGTCAACAGATTACAGAATGCAGCTAGATTTGCTTCGGAAAATTACTACTGGTCTGACAGGAATCGATCAAATCGTAGAGTGTTTGACAGATTGCTCCCATTTAGAAAAGCTCCCATTGTGCCTGTTGTAATAAATCCCGATACAATTTCTGTGTTTTATCAACAATCTGATAGTCTACAGATTACAGAATGCCTCCAGATGTGCATCGGAAATTACTACTGGTCTTCCAGGAATCGATCAAATCGTAGAGTGTTTGAGACATTACTCCCATGGAGAAAAGCAGGCATGGTTCCTGTTATATGCAAACCCGCTTGCAATTGCTGTGTTTCATCAACACTCTGTAAGTCCACAGATTACAGAATGCCTCCAGATGGGCTTCGGAAACATCTCCTGGTCTTCCAGGGAACGATCAAAGCGTAGAAAGCTTGACACTTTACTCCCATGTAGGAAAGTGCGCATGGTCACTGTTGTATTCAATCCCGATGCAATTTCTGTGTTTCATCAACACTTTGAAGGTCCATAGATTACAGAATGCCTCCGGATGTGCTTCGGAAACTGCTACTGGTCTTCCAGGGAACGACCAATGCGTAGACTGTTTGAGACATTACTCCCATCGAGAAAAGTCCGCATGGTGACTTTCGTATTCAATCCCGTTGCAATTTCTGTGTTTCATCAATACTATGAAGCTCCACAGATTACAGAATGCCTCCAGATGTGCTTCGGAAACTACTACTGGTCTTCCAGATAACAATCAAAGCGTAGACAGTTTGAGACATTACTCCCGTGGAGAGAAGTCCCCATGGTGCCTCTTGTATTCAATCCCGATGCAATTTCCGTGTTTCATCAACACTCTGATGGTCCACAGTTTACAGAACGCCTCCACATGTGCTTCAGAAACTACTACTGGTCTTCCAGCGAACGATCAAAGCATAGACATTTTGAGACATTACTCCCATGGAGAAAAGTTCGCATGGTGCCTTTTGCATTCAATCCCGATACAATTTCTGTGTTTCATCAATACTATGAAGCTCCACAGATTACAGAATGCCTCCAGATGTGCTTCGGAAACTACTACTGGTCCTCCAGAAAACAATCAAAGCGTAGACAGTGTGAGATATTACTCCCATGGAGAAAAGTCCGAATGGTGCTTGTTGTATTCAATCCCGATGCAATTTCTGTGTTTCATCAACTCTCTGAAGGACCACAGATTACACTATACCTCCAAATGTGCTTCGGATACTTTTACTGGGCTTCCAGGGAACAATCAAAGCGTAGACATGTTTAGAACCTACTCCCTTGTAGAAAAGTCTGCATGGTGCCTGTTGTATTCAATCGCAATGCAATTTCTGTGTTTCATCAACACTCTGAAGGTCCACAGATTACAGAATGTCTCCAGATGTGTTCGGAAACTACTACTGGTCTTCCAGGAATCGATCGTAGCGTAGACAGTTTGAGACAATACTCCCATAGAGAAAAGTTCGCATGGTGCCTTTTGCATTGAATCCCGATGCAATTTCTGTGTTTCATCAATACTATGAAGCTCCACAGATTACAGAATGCCTCCAGATGTGCTTCGTAAACTACTACTGGTCTTCCAGATAACAATCAAAGCGTAGACAGTGTGAGGAATTACTCCCATGGAGAAAAGTCCGAACAGTGCTTGTTGTATTCAATCCCGATGCCATTTCTGTGTTTCATCAACACTCTGAAGGACCACAGATTACACTATACCTCCAAATGTGCTTTGGATACTTTTACTGGGCTTCCAGGGAACAATCAAAGCGTAGACATGTTTAGACCCTACTCCCTTGTAGATAAGTCTGCATGGTTCCTGTTGTATTCAATCGCAATGCAATTTCTGTGTTTCATCAACACTCTGAAGGTCCACAGATTACAGAATGCCTCCAGATGTGCTTCGGAATCTACTACTGGTCTTCCAGGAATCGATCGTAGCGTAGACAGTTTGAGACATTACTCCCATGGTGAAAAGTAAGCATGGTGCCTGTTGTATTCAATCCCGATACAATATCTGTGTTTCATCAACACTCTGAAGGTCCACAGATTACAGAATGCCTCCAGATGTGCTTCGGAATCTACTACTGGTCTTCCAGGAATCGATCGTAGCGTAGACAGTTTGAGACATTACTCCCATGGAGAAAAGTCCGCATGGTGCCTGTTGCATTTAATCACGATGCAATTTCTGTGTTTCAGCATCACTCTGATGGTCCACAGATTACAGAATGCCTCCAGATGTGCTTCGGAAACTACTACTGGTCTTCCAGATAACAATCAAAGCGTAGGCAGTGTGAGAAACTACTCCCATGGAGAAAAGTCCTAATGGTGCCAGTTATATTCAATCCCGATGCAATTTCTGTGTTTCATCAACACTCTGAAGGTCCGCATATTACAGAACGGCTCCACATGTGCTTCGGAAACTACTACTGGTCTTCCAGGGAACGATCACAGCGAAGACAGTTAGAGACTTTTCAGCCATATAGAAATGTCCACATTGTGCCTGTTGTATTCAATCCCGATGCAATTTCTATGTTTCATCGACACTCTGAAGGTCCACAGATTACACAACGCCGCCAGATCTGATTCTGAACTACTACTGGTCTTCCATTGAACGATCAAAGCGCGGACTGTTTGAGACATTACTCCAATGGAGAAATGTCCGCATGGTGTCTGTTGTATTCAATCCCGATGCAATATCTTTGTTTCATCAACACTTTGAAGGTCCATAGATTACAGAATGCCTCCAGATGTGCTTCGGAAACTACTACTCGTCTTCCAGGGAACGATCAATGCGTAGACTGTTTCAGAAATTACTCCCATGGAGAGAAGTCCGCATTGTGCCTGTTGCATTCAATCCTGATACAATTTCTCTGCTTGATCAACACTCTGAAGGACCACAGATTACACAACGCCTCCAGATGTTCTTTGGGAACTACTACTGGTCTCCATTAAACGATCAATGCGTAGACTCTTGAGACTTTACTCCCATCCAGAATAGTCCGCATGGTGCCTGTTGTATTCAATCACGATTCAAATTTCTGTGTTTCAACAACACTCTGAATGTCCACAGTTTACAGAATGCCTCCAGACGTGCTTCGGAAACTACTACTGGTCTTCCAGGGAACGATCAAAGAGTAGACAGTTTGAGACATCACTCCCAAGGAGAAAATTCCGCATTGTGCCTGTTGTATTCATCATGAAACAATTTCAAAAATTCATGAACACTCTGAAGGTCCACAGATTACAGAACGCCTCCACATGTACATCGGAAACTACTACTGGTATTCCAGGGAACGATCAAAACGTACACAGTTTGACACATTACTCCCATGGAGAAAAGTCCGCATGGTGCCTGTTGCATTGAATCCCGATGCAATTTCTGTGTTTCATCAACACTCTGAAGGTCCACAGATTACAGAACGCCTCCACATGTGCTTCGGAAACTACTAATGGTCTTCCAGATAACGATAAAATCGTAGACAGTTTGAGTCATTACTCATGTGGAGAAAAGTCCCCATGGTGCCTGTTGTATTCAATCCCGATGCAATTTCCGTGTTTCATCAACACTCTGAAGGACCACAGATTAAACAATACCTCCATATGTGCTTCGGAAACTTTTACTGGTCCTCCAGGGAACGATCAAAGCGTAGACATGTTTAGACCCTTCTCCCTTGTAGAAAAGTCCACATGGTGACTGTTGTATTCAATCCCGATGCAATGTCTGTCATCAACACTCTGAAGGTCCACAGATTACAAAACTCCTCCAGATGTGCTTCAGAAACTACTACTGGTCTTCCAGGAATCGATCTTAGCGTAGACAGTTTGAGACATTACTCCCATGGAGAAAAGTAAGCATGGTGCCTATTGTATTCAATCCCGGTGCAATTTCTGTGTTTCATCAACACTCTGAAAGTCCAGAGATTACAGATCGCCTCCAGATGGGCTTCGGAAACTACTACTGGTCTTCCAGGGAACGATCAAAGCGTGGACAGTTTGAGACATTACTCCCATGGAGAAATGTACGCATGGTGCCAGTTGTTTTTAATCCCGATGCAATATCTGTGTTTCATCAAATCTTTGATTGTCCACAGGTTACAGAATTCCAGCAGATGTGCATTGGTAACTACTACTGGTCTTCCAGATAACGATCAAAGCGAAGACATTTTGAGACATTACTCCCATCTAGAAAAGTCCTAATGGTGCCAGTTATATTCAATCCCGATGCAATTTCTGTGTTTCATCAACACTCTGAAGGTCCACAGATTACAGAACGGCTCCACATGTGCTTCGGAAACTACTACTGGTCTTCCAGGGAACGATCAAAGCGTACACAGTTTGAGACATTACTCCCATGGAGAAAAGTCCGCATGGTGCCTGTTGTATTGAATCGCGATGCAATTTCTGTGTCTCATCAACACTCTGAAGGTCCACAGATTACAGAACAACTCCACATGTGCTTCGGACACTTCTACTGGTCTTCCAGATAACGATAAAAGCGTAGACAGTTTGAGTCATTACTCTCGTCGAGAAAAGTCCCCATGGTGCCTGTATTATTCAATCCCGATGCAATTTCCGTGTTTCATCAACACTCTGATGGTCCACAGATTTCAGAACGCCTATACATGTGCTTCAGAAACTACTACTGGTCCTCCAGCGAACGATCAAACCGTAAACAGTTTGAGACATTACTAAGATGGAGAAAAGTCCGCATGGTGCCTGTTGTATTGAATCCCGAAGCAATGTCTGTGTTTCATCAACACTCTGAAGGTCCAGAGATTACAGAAAGCCTCTGCATGTGCTTCTCAAACTACTACTGCTCTTCCAGCGAACGATCAAAGCGTAGACAGTTTTCACATTACTCCATGGAGCAAAGTCTGCATTGTGCATGTTGTATTGAATCCCGTATCAATTTCTGTGTTTCATCAACACTCTGAAGGACCACAGATTACACAATACCTCCATATGTGCTTCGGATACTTTTACTGGTCTTCCAGGGAACGATCAAAGCGTAGACATGTTTAGACCCTTCTCCCTTGTAGAAAAGTCCACATGGTGACTGTTGTATTCAATCCCGATGCAATTTCAGTCATCAACACTCTGAAGGTCCACAGATTACAAAATGCCTCCAGATGTGCTTCAGAAACTACTACTGGTCTTCCAGGAATCGATCTTAGCGTAGACAGTTTGAGACATTACTCCCATGGAGAAAAGTTAGCATGGTGCCTGTTGTATTCAATCCCGATGCAGTTTCTGTGTTTCATAAACACTCTGAAAGTCCACAGATTACAGATCGCCTCCACATGTACTTCCGAAACTACTACTGGTATTCCTTAGAACGATCAAAGCGTAGACAGTTTGAGACATTACTCCCATGGAAAAAAGTCCGCATGGTGCCTGTTGTATTCAATCACGATGTAATTTCTGTGTTTCATCAACACTCTGAATGTCCACATATTACAGAATGCCTCCAGACGTGCTTCGGAAACTACTACTGGCCTTCCAGGGAACGATCAAAGCGTGGACAGTTTGAGACATTACTCCCATGGTGAAATGTACGCACGGTGCCTGATGTTTTTAATCCCGATGCAATATCTGTGTTTCATCAAAACTTTGATTGTCCACAGATTACAGAATTCCTGCAGATGTGCTTCGGATAATTACTACTGATCTTCCAGGAATCGATCTTGTCGTAGAGTGTTAGAGACATTACTCCCATGAAGAAAAGCCCGCATGGTGCCTGTTGTATTGAATCCCGATGCAATTTCTGTGTTTCATCAACACTCTGAAGGTCCACAGATTACAGAATGCCTCCACATGTACTTCGGAAACTACTACTGGTATTCCAGGGAACGATCTAAGCGTACACAGTTTGAGACATTACTCCCATGTAGAAATGTCCGCATGGTGCCAGTTGTATTCAATCCCGATGCAATTTCTGTGTTTCATCAACACTTTGAAGGTCCATAGATTACAGAACTACTCCAGATGTGTTTCGGAAACTACTACTGGTCTTCAAGGGAACGATCAATGCTTAGACTGTTTGAGACATTACTCCCATGAAGAAAAGCCCGCATGGTGCCTGTTGTATTGAATCCCGATGGAATTTCTGTGTTTCATCAACACTCTGAAGGTCCACAGATTACAGAACGCATCCACATGTAGTTCGGAAACTACTACTGGTATTCCAGGGAACGATCAAAGCGTACACAGTTTGAGACATTACTCCCATGGAGAAATGTCCGCATGGTGCCTGTTGTATTCAATCCCGATGCAATTTCTGTGTTTCATCAACACTTTGAAGGTCCATAGATTACAGAACTACTCCAGATGTGTTTCGGAAACTACTACTGGTCTTCAAGGGAACGTACAATGCTTAGACTGTTTGAGACATTACTCCCATGGAGAAAAGTCCGCATGGTGCCTGTTGTATTCAATCCTGATTCAATTTCTCTGCTTGATCAACACTCTGAAGGACCACAGATTACACAACGCCTCCAGATGTTCTTCGGGAACTACTACTGGTCCTCCATTGAACGATCAATGCGTAGACTCTTGAGACTTTACTCCCATGCAGATTAGTCCGCCTGGTGCCTATTGTAGTCAATCAAGATTCAAATTTCTGTGTTTCATCAACACTCTGAATGTCTACAGTTAGAGAATGCCTCCAGACGTGCTTCGGAAACTACTACTGGTCTTCCAGGGAACGATCAAAGCGTACACAGTTTGAGACATTACTCCCATGGAGAAAAGTCCGCATGGTTCCTGTTGTATTCAATCACGATGCAATATCTGTGTTTCATCAACACTCTGAAGGTCCACATATTAGAGAACGCCTCAACATGTGCTTCGGAAACTATTACTGGTCTTCCAGAGAACGATCATAGTGATGACAGTTTGAGACATTACTCCCATGGAGAAAAGTCCGCCTGTTGCTTGTTGTATTGAATTCGATGCAATTTCTGTGTATCATCTACACTCTGAAGAACCACAGGTTACAGAACGCCTCCACATGTGCTTCAGAAAATATTAGTGGTCTTCCAGGGAACGTTCATAGTGATGACAGTTTGAGAAATTACTCCCATGGAGAAAAGTCCGCAAGTTGCCTGTTGTACTGAATCCCGATGCAATTTCTGTCTTTCATCAACACTCTGAAGGTCCACAGATTACAGAACGCCTTCACATGTGCTTCGGAAACTTCTACTTGTCTTCCAGATAACGATAAAAGCGTAGACAGTTTGAGTCATTACTCCCGTGGAGAAAAGTCCGCATGGTGCCTGTTGTATTGAATCCCGAAGCAATTTCTGTGTTTCATCAACACTCTGAAGGTCCAGAGATTATAGAACGCTTCCGCATGTGCTTCTCAAACTACTACTGCTCTTCCAGGGAACGATCAAAACGTAGACTGCTTGAGACATTACTCCCATGGAGAAAAGTCCGCATGGTGCCTTTTCTATTCAATCCCGATGCAATTTCTGTGTTTTATCAACACTCTGAAGGACCACAGATTACACAATACCTCCATATGTGCTTCGGATACTTTTACTGGTCTTCCAGGGAACGATCAAAGCGTAGACATGTTTAGACCCTACTCCCTTGTAGAAAAGTCCGCATGGTGCCTGTTGTATTCAATCCCGATGCAATTTCAGTCATCAACACTCTGAAGGTCCACAGCTTACAGAATGCCTCCAGATGTGCTTCGGAAACTACTACTGGTCTCCAGATAACAGTCAAAACGTAGACAGTGTGAGAAACTACTCCCAATGAGAAAAATCCGCATAGTGCTTGTTGTATTCAATCCCGATGCAATTTCTGTGTTTCATCAACACTCTGAAGGACCACAGATTAAACAATACCTCCATATGTGCATCGGATACTTTTACTGGTCTTCCAGGGAACGATCAAAGCGTAGACATGTTTAGACCCTTCTCCCTTGTAGAAAAGTCCACATGGTGACTGTTGTATTCAATCACGATGCAATTTAAGTCATCAACACTCTGAAGGTCCACAGATTACAAAATCCCTCCAGATGTGCTCCAGAAACTACTACTGGTCTTCCAGGAATCGATCTTAGCGTAGACAGTTTGAGATATTACTCCCATGGAGAAAAGTAAGCATGGTGCCTGTTGTATTCAATCCCGATGCAATTTCTATGTTTCATCGACACTCTGAAGGTCCACAGATTACACAACGCCGCCAGATCTGATTCTGAACTACTACTGGTCTTCCATTGAACGATGAAAGCGCGGACTGTTTGAGACATAACTCCTATGGAGAAATGTCCGCATGGTGTCTGTTGTATTCAATCCCGATGCAATTTCTGTGTTTCATCAACTCTTTGAAAGTCCATAGATTACAGAATGCCTCCAGATGTGCATCGGAAACTACTACTGGTCTTCCAGGGAACGATCAATGCGTTGACTGTTTGAGAAATTACTCCCATGGAGAAAAGTCCGCATTGTGCCTGTTGTATTCAATCCTGATACAATTTCTCTGCTTGATCAACACTCTGAAGGACCACAGATTACACAACGCCTCCAGATGTTCTTCGGGAACTACTACTGGTCCTCCATTAAACGATCAGTGCGTAGACTCTTGAGCCTTTACTCCCATGCAGAATAGTCCGCATGGTGCCTGTTGTATTCAATCACGATTCAAATTTCTGTGTTTCATCAACACTCTGAATGTCCACAGTTTACAGAATGCCTCCAGACGTTCTTCGGAAACTACTACTGGTCTTCCAGGGAACGATCAAAGAGTAGACAGTTTGAGACATCACTCCCATGGAGAAAATTCCGCATTGTGCCTGTTGTATTCATCATGAAACAATTTCAATAATTCAAGAACACTCTGAAGGTCCACAGATTACAGAACGCCTCCACATGTACATCGGAAACTACTACTGGTATTCCAGGGAACGATCAAAGCGTACACAGTTTGAGACATTACTCCCATGGAGAAAAGTCCGCATGGTGCCTGTTGTATTGAATCCCGATGCAATTTCTGTGTTTCATCAACACTCTGAAGGTCCACAGTTTACAGAACGCCTCCACATGTGCTTCGGAAACTTCTACTGGTCTTCCAGATAACGATAAAAGCGTAGAAAGTTTGAGTCATTACTCCCGTGGAGAAAAGTCCCCATGGTGCCTGTTGTATTCAATCCCGATGCAATTTCCGTGTTACATCAACACTCTGAAGGTCCATAGATTTCAGAACGCCTCCACATGTGCTTCAGAAACTACTACTGGTCTTCCAGCGAACGATCAAAGCGTAGACAGTTTGAGTCATTACTCCCGTGGAGAAAAGTCCCCATGGTGCCTGTTGTATTAAATCCCGATGTAATTTCCGTGTTTCATCAACACTCTGAAGGTCCAGAGATTATAGAACGCCTCCGCATGTGCTTCTCAATCTACTACTGCTCTTCCAGGGAACGATCAAAGCGTAGACAGTTTTGACATTACTCCATGGAGCAAAGTCTGCATTGTGCATGTTGTATTGAATCCCGTATCAATTTCTGTGTTTCATCAACACTCTGAAGGACCACAGATTACACAATACAGCCATATGTCTTTCGGATACTTTTACTTGTCTTCCAGGGAACGATCAAAGCGTAGACATGTTTAGACCCTTCTCCCTTGTAGAAAAGTCCACATGGTGACTGTTGTATTCAATCCCGATGCAATTTCAATCATCGACACTCTGAAGGTCCACAGATTACAAAATCCCTCCAGATGTGCTTCAGAAACTACTACTGGTCTTCCAGGGAACGATCAAGACGTAGACTGTTTGAGACATTACTTCCATGGAGAAAAGTAAGCATGGTGCCTGTTGTATTCAATCCCGATGCAATTTCTGAGTTTCATAAACACTCAGAAAGTCCACAGATTACAGATCGCCTCCACATGTACTTCGGAAACTACTACTGGTATTCCTGGGAACGATCAAAGCGTAGACAGTTTGAGACATTACTCCCATGGAAAAAAGTCCGCATGGTGCCTATTGTATTCAATCACGATGTAATTTCTGTATTTCATCAACACTCTGAATGTCCACATATTACAGAATGCCTCCAGACGTGCTTCGGAAACTACTACTGGCCTTCCAGGGAACGATCAAAGCAATGACAGTTTGAGACATTACTCCCATGGAGAAATGTACGCACGGTGCCTGTTGTTTTTAATCCCGATGCAATATCTGTGTTTCATCAAAACCCTGATTGTCCACAGATTACAGAATTCCTGCAGATGTAATCGGATAATTACTACTGATCTTCCAGGAATTGATCATGTCGTAGAGTGTTAGAGGCATTACTCCCATGAACAAAAGCCCGCATGGTGCCTGTTGTATTGAATCCCGATGCAATTTCTGTGTTTCATCAACACTTTGAAGGTCCATAGATTACAGAACTACTCCAGATGTGTTTCGGAAACTACTACTGGTCTTCCAGAGAACGATCAATGCTTAGACTGTGTGAGACATTACTCCCATGGTGAAAAGTCCGCAGGGTGCCTGTTGTATTCAATCCTGATTCATTTTCTCCGCTTGATCAACACTCTGAAGGACCACAGATTACACAACGCCTCCAGATGTTCTTCGGGAACTACTACTGGTTCTCCATTGAACGATCAATGCGTAGACTCTTGAGACTTTACTCCCATGCAGAGTAGTCCGCATGGTGCCTGTTGTAGACAATCACGATTCAAATTTCTGTGTTTCATCAACACTCTGAATGTCCTCAGTTTACAGAATGCCTCCAGACGTGCTTCGGAAACTACTACTGGTCTTCCAGGGAACGATCAAAGCGTAGACAGTTTGAGACATCACTCCCATGGAGAAAATTCCGCATTGTGCCTGTTGTATTCATCATGAAACAATTTCAATGATTCATGAACCCTCTGAAGGTCCACAGATTACAGAACGCTTCCACATGTACTTCGGAAACTACTACTGGTATTCCAGGGAACGATCAAAGCGTACACAGTTTGAGACATTACTCCCATGGAGAAAAGTCCGCATGGTGCCGGTTCTATTCAATCACGATGCAATATCTGTGTTTCATCAACACTCTGAAGGTCCGCATATTACAGAACGCCTCCACATGTGCTTCGGAAACTATTACTGGTCTTCCAGGGAACGATCATAGTGATGACAGTTTGAGACATTACTCCCATGGAGAAAATTCCGCATTGTGCCTGATGTATTCATCATGAAACAATTTCAATAATTCATGAACACTCTGAAAGTCCACAGATTTCAGAACGCCTCCACATGTACATCGGAAACTACTACTGGTATTCCAGGGAACGATCAAAGCGTACACAGTTTGAGACATTACTCCCATGGAGAAAAGTCCTCATGGTGCCAGTTGTATTGACTCCCGATGCAATTTCTGTGTTTCATCAACACTCTGAAGGTCCACAGATTACAGAACGCCTCCACATGTGCTTCGGAAACTTCTACTGGTCTTCCAGATAACGATAAAAGCGTAGACAGTTTGAGTCATAACTCCCGTGGCGAAAAGTCCCCATGGTGCCTGTTGTATTCAATCCCGATGCAATTTCCGTGTTTCATGAACACTCTGAAAGTCCACAGATTTCAGAACGCCTCCACATGTGCTTCAGAAACTACTACTGGTCTTCCAGCGAACGATCAAAGCGTAGAATTTTTGAGACATTTCTCAGATGGAGAAAAGTCCGCATAGTGCCTGTTGTATTGAATCCCGAAGCTATTTCTGTGTTTCATCAACACTCTGAAGGTCCAGAGATTATAGAACGCCTCCGCATGTGTTTCTCAAACTACTACTGCTCTTCCAGGGAACGATCAAAGCGTAGACAGTTTTGACATTACTCCATGGAGCAAAGTCTGCATTATGCATGTTGTATTGAATCCCGTATCAATTTCTGTGTTTCAACAACACTCTGAAGGACCACACATTACACAATACAGCCATATGTGCTTCGGATACTTTTACTGGTCTTCCAAAGAACGATCAAAGCCTAGACATGTTTAGACCCTACTCCCTTGTAGAACAGTCCGCATAGTGCCTGTTGTATTCAATTCCGATGCAATTTCTGTGTTTCATCAACACTCTGAAGGTCCACAGATTACAGAATGCCTCCAGATGTGCTTCGGAAACTACTACTGGTCTTCCAGATAACAGTCAAAGCGTAGACAGTGTGAGAAACTACTCCCAATGAGAAAAATCCGAATAGTGCCTGTTGTATTCAATCCCTAAGCAATTTCTGTGTTTCATCAACACTCTGAAGGACCACAGATTAAACAATACCTCCATATGTGCTTCGGATACTTTTACTGGTCTTCCAGGGAACGATCAAAGCGTAGACATGTTTAGACCCTCCTCCCTTGTAGAAAAGTCCACATGGTGACTGTTGTATACAATCCCGATGCAATTTCAGTCATCGACACTCTGAAGGTCCACAGATTACAAAATGCCTCCAGATGTGCTTCGGAAACTACTACTGGTCTTTCCGGAATCGATCGTAGCGTAGACAGTTTGAGACATTACTCCCATGGAGAAAAGTAAGCATGGTGCCTGTTGTATTCAATCCCGATGCAATTTCTGTGTTTCATAAACACTCTGAAAGTCCACAGATTACAGATCGTCTCCACATGTATTTCGGAAACTACTACTGGTATTCCTGGGAACGGTCAAAGCGTAGACAGTTTGAGACATTACTCCCATGGAAAAAAGTCCGCATGGTGCCTATTGTATTCAATCACAATGTAATTTCTGTAGTTCATCAACACTCTGAATGTCCACATATTACAGAATGCCTCCAGACGTGCTTCGGAAACTACTACTGGCTTTCCAGGGAACGATCAAAGCGTGGACAGTTTGAGACATTAGTCCCATGGAGAAATGTACGCACGGTGCCTGTTGTTTTTAATCCCGATGCAATATCTGTGTTTCATCAAAACTTTGATTGTCCACAGATTACAGAATTCCTGCAGATGTATTCGGACAATTACTACTGATCTTCCAGGAATAGATCATGTCGTAGAGTGTTAGAGGCATTACTCCCATGAAGAAAAGCCCGCATGGTGCCTGTTGTATTGAATCCCGATGCAATTTCTGTGTTTCATCATCACTTTGAAGGTCCACAGATTACAGAACTACTCCAGATGTGTTACAGAAACTACTCCTGGTCTTCCAGGGAACGATCAAAGGGTAGACAGTTTGAGACATCACTCCCATGGAGAAAATTCCGCATTGTGTCTGTTGTATTCATCATGAAACAATTTCAATGATTCATGAACCCTCTGAAGGTCCACAGACTACAGAACGCCTTCACATGTGCTTCGGAAACTTCTACTGGTCTTCCAGATAACGATAAAAGCGTAGACAGTTTGAGTCATTACTCCCGTGGAGAAAAGTCCGCATGGTGCCTGTTGTATTGAATCCCGAAGCAATTTCTGTGTTTCATCAACACTCTGAAGGTCCAGAGATTATAGAACGCTTCCGCATGTGCTTCTCAAACTACTACTGCTCTTATAGGGAACGATCAAAGCGTAGACTGTTTGAGACATTACTCCCATGGAGAAAAGTCCGCATGGTGCCTTTTGCATTCAATCCCGATGCAATTTCTGTGTTTCATCAACACTCTGAAGGACCACAGATTACACAATACCTCCATATGTGCTTCGAATACTTTTACTGGTCTTCCAGGGAACGATCAAAGCGTAGACATGTTTAGACCCTACTCCCTTGTAGAAAAGTCCGCATGGTGCCTGTAGTATTAAATCCCGATGCAATTTCAGTCATCAACACTCTGAAGGTCCACAGATTACAGAATGCCTCCAGATGTGCTTCGGAAACTACTACTGGTCTTTCCGGAATCGATCGTAGCGTAGACAGTTTGAGACATTACTCCCATGGAGAAAAGTAAGCATCGTGCCTGTTGTATTCAATCCCGATGCAATTTCTGTGTTTCATAAACACTCTGAAAGTCCACAGATTACAGATCGTCTCCACATGTATTTCGGAAACTACTACTGGCCTTCCAGGGAACGATCAAAGCGTGGACAGATTGAGACATTAGTCCCATGGAGAAATGTACGCATGGTGCCTGTTGTTTTTAATCCCGATGCAATATCTGTGTTTCATCAAAACTTTGATTGTCCACATATTACAGAATTCCTGCAGATGTCCTTCGGATAATTATTACTGATCTTCCAGGAATCGATCATGTCGTAGAGTGTTTGATACATTACTCCCATGAAGAAAAGCCCGCATGGTGTCTGTTGTATTCAATCCCGATGCAATTTCTGTGTTTCATCAGCACTTTGAAGGTCCACAGAATACAGAATGCCTCCAGATGTGCTTCGGTAACTACTACTGGTCTTCCAGATAACGATCAAAGCGAAGACAGTTTGAGACATTACTCTTATCTAGAAAACTCCTAATGGTGCCTGTTGTATTCAATCCCGATGCAATTTCTGTATTTCATCAACACTCTGAAGGTCCGCAGATTACAGAACGGCTCCACATGTGCTTCGGAAACTACTACTGGTCTTCCAGGGAACGATCACAGCGAAGACAGTTTGAGACATTTCAGCCATATAGAAAAGTCCGCATTGTGCCTGTTGTATTCAATCACGATGCAATATCTGTGTTTCATCAACACTCTGAAGGTCCACAGATTACTGAACGCCTCCACATGTTCTTCAGAAACTATTACTGGTCTTCCAGGGAACGATTATAGTGATGACAGTCTGAGACTTTACTCAGTTGGAGAAAAGTCCGCCTGGTGAAACTTGTATTGGATCCCAATGCAATTTCTGTGTATCATCAACACTCAGAAGGTCCACAGATTACAGAACGCATGCTCATGTGCTTCAGAAACTATTACTGGTCTTCCAGGGAACGTTCATAGTGATGACAGTTTGAGAAATTACTCCCATGGAGAAAATTCCGCAAGGTGCCTGTTGTATTGAATCCCGATGCAATTTCTGTGTTTCATCAACACTCTGAAGGTCCACAGATTACAGAACGCCTCCACATGTGATTCGGAAACTTTTACTGGTCTTCCAGATAACGATACAAGCGTAGACAGTTTGAGTCATTACTCCCGTGGAGAAATGTCCGCATGGTGCCTGTTGTATTGAATCCCGAAGCAATTTCTGTGTTTCATCAACACTCTGAAGGTCCAGAGATTATAGAACGCCTCCGCATGTGCTTCTCAAACTAATACTGCTCTTCCAGGGAACGATCAAAGCGTAGACAGTTTGAGACATTACTCCATGGAGCAAAGTCTGCATTGTGCCTGTTGTATTGAATCCCGTATCAATTTTTGTGTTTCATTTACACTCTGAATGTCCACAGATTATAGAACGCCTCCGCATGAGCTTCTCAAACTAGTATTGGTCTTACAGATAACGATCAAAGCTAGACTGTTTGAGACATTACTCCCATGGAGAAAAGTCCGCCTGGTGCCTTTTGTATTCAATCCCGTTGCAATTTCTGTGTTTCATCAATACTCTGAAGGTCCACAGATTACAGAACGCCTCCACATGTACTTTGGAAACTACAACTGGTATTCCTGGGAACGATGAAAGCGTAGACAGTTTGAGACATTACTCCCATGGAGAAAAGTCCGCATGGTGCCTGTTGTATTCAATCACGATGCAATTTCTGTGTTTCATCAACACTCTGAGCGTCCACAGATTACAGAATGCCTCCAGACGTGCTTCGGAAACTAATACCGGTCTTCCAGGGAACCATCAAAGCGTAGACAATTTGAGACTTTACTCCCATGGAGAAAAGTCCGCATGGTGCCTGTTGTATTCAATCCCGATGTAATTTCTGTGCTTCATCAACTCTCTGAAGGACCACAGATTACAGAATACCTCCATACGTGCTTCGGAAACTTTTACTGGTCTTCCAGAGGACGATCAAAGAGTAGACATTTTTAGATATTACTCCCTTGTAGAAAAGTCCGCATGGTGCCTCTAGTATTCAATCCCGATGCAATTTCTGTGTTTCATCAACACTCTGAAGGTTCACATTTTACAGAACGCCAACACATGTGCTTCGGAAGCTATTACTGGTTTTCCAGATAACGATCAAAGCGTAGATAGTTTGAGACATTACTCCCGTGGAGAAAAGTCTGCATGGTGCCTGTTGTATTCAATCCCGATGCAATTTCTGTGTTTTATCAACACTCTGAAGGACCACAGATTACACAATACCTCCATATGTGCTTCGGATACTTTTACTGGTCTTCCAGGGAACGATCAAAGCGTAGACATGTTTAGACCCTACTCCCTTGTAGAAAAGTCCGCATGGTGCCTGTTGTATTCAATCCCGATGCAATTTCAGTCATCAACACTCTGAAGGTCCACAGATTACAGAATGCCTCCAGATGTGCTTCGGAAACTACTACTGGTCTTCCAGATAACAGTCAAAACGTAGACAGTGTGAGAAACTACTCCCAATGAGAAAAATCCGCATAGAGCTTGTTGTATTCAATCCCGATGCAATTGATGTGTTTCATCAACACTCTGAAGGACCACAGATTAAACAATACCTCCATATGTGCTTCGGATACTTTTACTGGTCTTCCAGGGAACGATCAAAGCGTAGACATGTTTAGACCCTTCTCCCTTGTAGAAAAGTCCACATGGTGACTGTTGTATTCAATCACGATGCAATTTAAATCATCAACACTCTGAAGGTCCACAGATTACAAAATCCCTCCAGATGTGCTCCAGAAAGTACTACTGGTCTTCCAGGAATCGATCTTAGCGTAGACAGTTTGAGATATTACTCCCATGGAGAAAAGTCCGCATGGTGCCTGTTGTATTCAATCACGATGTAATTTATGTGTTTCATCAACACTCTGAATGTCCACAGATTACAGAATGCCTCCAGATGTGCTTCGGAAACTACTACTGGTCTTCCAGATAACAGTCAAAACGTAGACAGTGTGAGAAACTACTCCCAATGAGAAAAATCCGCATAGAGCTTGTTGTATTCAATCCCGATGCAATTTCTGTATTTCATCAACACTCTGAAGGTCCGCAGATTACAGAACGGCTCCACATGTGCTTCGGAAACTACTACTGGTCTTCCAGGGAACGATCACAGCGAAGACAGTTTGAGACATTTCAGCCATATAGAAAAGTCCGCATTGTGCCTGTTGTATTCAATCACGATGCAATATCTGTGTTTCATCAACACTCTGAAGGTCCACAGATTACTGAACGCCTCCACATGTTCTTCAGAAACTATTACTGGTCTTCCAGGGAACGATTATAGTGATGACAGTCTGAGACTTTACTCAGTTGGAGAAAAGTCCGCCTGGTGAAACTTGTATTGGATCCCAATGCAATTTCTGTGTATCATCAACACTCAGAAGGTCCACAGATTACAGAACGCATGCTCATGTGCTTCAGAAACTATTACTGGTCTTCCAGGGAACGTTCATAGTGATGACAGTTTGAGAAATTACTCCCATGGAGAAAATTCCGCAAGGTGCCTGTTGTATTGAATCCCGATGCAATTTCTGTGTTTCATCAACACTCTGAAGGTCCACAGATTACAGAACGCCTCCACATGTGATTCGGAAACTTTTACTGGTCTTCCAGATAACGATACAAGCGTAGACAGTTTGAGTCATTACTCCCGTGGAGAAATGTCCGCATGGTGCCTGTTGTATTGAATCCCGAAGCAATTTCTGTGTTTCATCAACACTCTGAAGGTCCAGAGATTATAGAACGCCTCCGCATGTGCTTCTCAAACTAATACTGCTCTTCCAGGGAACGATCAAAGCGTAGACAGTTTGAGACATTACTCCATGGAGCAAAGTCTGCATTGTGCCTGTTGTATTGAATCCCGTATCAATTTTTGTGTTTCATTTACACTCTGAATGTCCACAGATTATAGAACGCCTCCGCATGAGCTTCTCAAACTAGTATTGGTCTTACTGATAACGATCAAAGCTAGACTGTTTGAGACATTACTCCCATGGAGAAAAGTCCGCCTGGTGCCTTTTGTATTCAATCCCGTTGCAATTTCTGTGTTTCATCAATACTCTGAAGGTCCACAGATTACAGAACGCCTCCACATGTACTTTGGAAACTACAACTGGTATTCCTGGGAACGATGAAAGCGTAGACAGTTTGAGACATTACTCCCATGGAGAAAAGTCCGCATGGTGCCTGTTGTATTCAATCACGATGCAATTTCTGTGTTTCATCAACACTCTGAGCGTCCACAGATTACAGAATGCCTCCAGACGTGCTTCGGAAACTAATACCGGTCTTCCAGGGAACCATCAAAGCGTAGACAATTTGAGACTTTACTCCCATGGAGAAAAGTCCGCATGGTGCCTGTTGTATTCAATCCCGATGTAATTTCTGTGCTTCATCAACTCTCTGAAGGACCACAGATTACAGAATACCTCCATACGTGCTTCGGAAACTTTTACTGGTCTTCCAGAGGACGATCAAAGAGTAGACATTTTTAGATATTACTCCCTTGTAGAAAAGTCCGCATGGTGCCTCTAGTATTCAATCCCGATGCAATTTCTGTGTTTCATCAACACTCTGAAGGTTCACATTTTACAGAACGCCACCACATGTGCTTCGGAAGCTATTACTGGTTTTCCAGATAACGATCAAAGCGTAGATAGTTTGAGACATTACTCCCGTGGAGAAAAGTCTGCATGGTGCCTGTTGTATTCAATCCCGATGCAATTTCTGTGTTTTATCAACACTCTGAAGGACCACAGATTACACAATACCTCCATATGTGCTTCGGATACTTTTACTGGTCTTCCAGGGAACGATCAAAGCGTAGACATGTTTAGACCCTACTCCCTTGTAGAAAAGTCCGCATGGTGCCTGTTGTATTCAATCCCGATGCAATTTCAGTCATCAACACTCTGAAGGTCCACAGATTACAGAATGCCTCCAGATGTGCTTCGGAAACTACTACTGGTCTTCCAGATAACAGTCAAAACGTAGACAGTGTGAGAAACTACTCCCAATGAGAAAAATCCGCATAGAGCTTGTTGTATTCAATCCCGATGCAATTGATGTGTTTCATCAACACTCTGAAGGACCACAGATTAAACAATACCTCCATATGTGCTTCGGATACTTTTACTGGTCTTCCAGGGAACGATCAAAGCGTAGACATGTTTAGACCCTTCTCCCTTGTAGAAAAGTCCACATGGTGACTGTTGTATTCAATCACGATGCAATTTAAATCATCAACACTCTGAAGGTCCACAGATTACAAAATCCCTCCAGATGTGCTCCAGAAAGTACTACTGGTCTTCCAGGAATCGATCTTAGCGTAGACAGTTTGAGATATTACTCCCATGGAGAAAAGTCCGCATGGTGCCTGTTGTATTCAATCACGATGTAATTTCTGTGTTTCATCAACACTCTGAATGTCCACAGATTACAGAATGCCTCCAGACGTGCTTCGGAAACTACTACTGGCCTTCCAGGGAACGATCAAAGCGTGGACAGATTGAGACATTAGTCCCATGGAGAAATGTACGCATGGTGCCTCTTGTTTTTAATCCCGATGCAATATCTGTGTTTCATCAAAACTTTGATTGTCCACATATTACAGAATTCCTGCAGATGTGCTTCGGATAATTATTACTGATCTGGCAGGAATCGATCATGTCGTAGAGTGTTTGATACATTACTCCCATGAAGAAAAGCCCGCATGGTGTCTGTTGTATTCAATCCCGATGCAATTTCTGTGTTTTATCAGCACTTTGAAGGTCCACAGAATACAGAATGCCTCCAGATGTGCTTCGGTAACTACTACTGGTCTTCCAGATAACGATCAAAGCGAAGACAGTTTGAGACATTACTCTTATCTAGAAAACTCCTAATGGTACCTGTTGTATTCAATCCCGATGCAATTTATGTGTTTCATCAACACTCTGAAGGTCCGCAGATTACAGAACGGCTCCACATGTGCTTCGGAAACAACTACTGGTCTTCCAGGGAACAATCACAGCGAAGACAGTTTGAGACATTTCAGCCATATAGAAAAGTCCGCATTGTGCCTGTTGTATTCAATCACGATGCAATATCTGTGTTTCATCAACACTCTGAAGGTCCACAGATTACTGAACGCCTCCACATGTTCTTCAGAAACTATTACTGGTCTTCCAGGGAACGATTATAGTGATGACAGTCTGAGACTTTACTCAGTTGGAGAAAAGTCCGCCTGGTGAAACTTGTATTGGATCCCAATGCAATTTCTGTGTATCATCAACACTCAGAAGGTCCACAGATTACAGAACGCATGCTCATGTGCTTCAGAAACTATTACTGGTCTTCCAGGGAACGTTCATAGTGATGACAGTTTGAGAAATTACTCCCATGGAGAAAATTCCGCAAGGTGCCTGTTGTATTGAATCCCGATGCAATTTCTGTGTTTCATCAACACTCTGAAGGTCCACACATTACAGAACGCCTCCACATCTGATTCGGAAACTTCTACTGGTCTTCCAGATAACGATACAAGCGTAGACAGTTTGAGTCATTACTCCCGTGGAGAAATGTCCGCATGGTGCCTGTTGTATTGAACCCCGAAGCAATTTCTGTGTTTCATCAACACTCTGAAGGTCCAGAGATTATAGAACGCCTCCGCATGTGCTTCTCAAACTAATACTGCTCTTCCAGGGTACGATCAAAGCGTAGACAGTTTGAGACATTACTCCATGGAGCAAAGTCTGCATTGTGCCTGTTGTATTGAATCCCGTATCAATTTTTGTGTTTCATTTACACTCTGAATGTCCACAGATTATAGAACGCCTCCGCATGAGCTTCTCAAACTAGTATTGGTCTTACTGATAACGATCAAAGCTAGACTGTTTGAGACATTACTCCCATGGAGAAAAGTCCGCCTGGTGCCATTTGTATTCAATCCCGTTGCAATTTCTGTGTTTCATCAATACTCTGAAGGTCCACAAATTACAGAACGCCTCCACATGTACTTTGGAAACTACAACTGGTATTCCTGGGAACGATGAAAGCGTAGACAGTTTGAGACATTACTCCCATGGAGAAAAGTCCGCATGGTGCCTGTTGTATTCAATCAAAATGCAATTTCTGTGTTTCATCAACACTCTGAGTGTCCACAGATTACAGAATGCCTCCAGACGTGCTTCGGAAACTAATACCGGTCTTCCAGGGAACTATCAAAGCGTAGACAATTTGAGACTTTACTCCCATGGAGAAAAGTCCGCATGGTGCCTGTTGTATTCAATCCCGATGTAATATCTGTGCTTCATCAACTCTCTGAAGGACCACAGATTACAGAATACCTCCATACGTGCTTCGGAAACTTTTACTGGTCTTCCAGAGGACGATCAAAGAGTAGACATTTTTAGATATTACTCCCTTGTAGAAAAGTCCGCATGGTGCCTCTAGTATTCAATCCCGATGCAATTTCTGTGTTTCATCAACACTCTGAAGGTTCACATTTTACAGAACGCCACCACATGTGCTTCGGAAGCTACTACTGGTTTTCCAGATAACGATCAAAGCGTAGATAGTTTGAGACATTACTCCCGTGGAGAAAAGTCTGCATGGTGCCTGTTGTATTTAATCACGATGCAATTTCTGTGTTTCATCAACAATCTGAAGGTCCACAGATTACAGATTCCCTCCAGATGTGCTTCGGAAACTACTACTGGACTTCCAGGAATCGATCGTAGCGTAGACAGTTTGAGACATTACTCAAATGGAGAAAAGTATGCATGGTGCCTGTTCTAATCAATCCCGATGCAATTTCTGTGTTTCATAAACACTCTGAAAGTCCACAGATTACAGAACGCCTCCACATGTACTTTGGAAACTACAACTGGTATTCCTGGGAACGATGAAAGCGTAGACAGTTTGAGACATTACTCCCATGGAGAAAATTCCGCATGGTGCCTGTTGTAATCAATCACGATGCAATTTCCGTATTTCATCAACACTCTGAATGTCCACAGATTACAGAATGCCTCCAGACGTGCTTCGGAAACTATTACTGGTCTTCCAGGGAACGATCATAGTGATGACAGTCTGAGTCATTACTCCCATGGAGAAAAGTCGTCCTGGTGTTTGTTTTATTGAATACCGATGCAATTTCTGTGTATCATCAACACTCTGAAGGTCCACAGATTACAGAATGCCTCCAGATGTGCATCGTAAACTACTACTGGTCTTCCACATAACGATAAAAGCGTAGACAATTTGAGTCATTACTCCCATGGAGAAAAGTCCGCATGCTGCCTGTTGTATTCAATCCCGAAGCAATTTCCGTGTTTTATCAACACTCTGAAGGTCCACAGATAACTGAATGCCTCCAGACTTTCTTCGGAAACTACTACTGGTCTTCCAGCGAACGGTCAAAGCGTAGACAGTTTGAGACGTTACTCCCATGGAGAAAAGCGCACATGGTGCCTGTTGTATGGAATCACGATGTAAGTTCTGTGTTTCATCAACACTTTGAAGGTCCACAGTTTACAGAACGCCTTCTCATATGATTAGGAAACTTCAACTTCCTCTTCCAGAGAACGATCAACGCGTAAAAAGTTTCAGATATTACTGCCATGGAGAAAAGTCGGCATAATGCCTTTTGTATTCAATCCCGATTCAATTTCTGTGTTTCAACAACACTCTGAAGGTAAACAGATTACAGAATGCCTCCAGATGTGCTTCGGAAACAACTACTGGACTTCCAGGAATCGATCGTAGCGTAGACAGTTTGAGACATTACTCCCATGGAGAAAAGTAAGCGTGGTGTCTGTTGTATTCAATCCCGAAGCAATTTCTGTGTTTCATAAACACTCTGAATGTCCACAGATTACAGAACGCCTCCACATATACTTCGGAAACTACTACTGGTATTCCAGGGAACGATCAAATTGTAGACAGTTTGAGACATTACTGCCATTGAGTAAAGTCCGCATGTTGCCTGTTGTATTCAATCCCGATACAATTTCTGTGTTTCATCAACACTCTGAAGGACCACAGATTTAAGATTACCTCCATACGTGCTTCGGAAACTTTTACTGGTCTTCCAGGGAACGAACATAGTGATGACAGTTTGAGACATTACTCCCATCGTGAAAAGACCGCATTGTGCCTGTTGTATCGAATCCCGAAGCAATCTCTGTGTTTCATCAACACACAGAAGGTCCAGAGAATACAGAAATCCTCCAGATGTGTTTCGGAAGCTACTACTGGTCTTCCAGATAACGATCAAAGCGTAGACAGTTTGAGGCATTACTCCCATAGAGAAAAGTCCGCATGGAGCCTGTTGTATTCAATCCCGATGCAATATCTGTGTTCCATCAACACTCTTTAGGTCCAGAGATTACAGAAGGCCTCCAGATGTGCTTCGGAAACTACTACTGGACTTCCAGATAACGATCAAAGCGTAGACTGATGGAGACATTACTCCCATGGATTAAAGTGCGCATGGTGACTGTTGTATTCAATCCCGATGCAATTTCTGTGTTTCATCAACACTTTGAAGGTCCACAGGTTACAGAATGCCTCCAGATGTGCTTTGGAAACTACTACTGGTCTTCCAGGGAACGATCAAATCGTAGACTGTTTGAGATATTACTCCCATGGAGAAAAGTCCGCATTGTGCCTGTTTTATTCAATCCCGATGTAATTTATCTGTTTGATCAACACTCTGAAGGACCAATGATTACACAACGCCTCTACATGTGCTTCGGAAACTACTACTGGTCTTCCACTGAACGATCAAAGATTAGACAGATTGAGACATTACTACCATGGAGAAAATTCCGCGTGGTGCCTGCTGTACTCAATCCCGATGCAATTTCTGTGTTTCATCAACACTCTGGTAGTCTACAGATCACAGGATGCCTCCAGAAGTGCATCGGAAACTACTACTGGTCTTACAGCGAACGATCAAAGCGTAGATAGATTGAGACATTACACCCATGGAGAAAAGTCCGCATGGTGCCTGTTGTGTTCAATCCCGATGCTATTTCTGTGTTTCATCAACACTCTGAAGGTCCACATATTACAGAATGTATCCAGATGTGCTTCGGAAACTACTACCGGTGTTCCAGGAAGCGATCGTACCGTAGACAGTTTGAGACAATACTCCCATGGAGAAAAGTAAGCGTGGTGGCTGTTGTATTCAATCCCAATGCAATTTCTGTGTTTCATAAACACTCTGAAAGTCCACAGATTACTGAACGCCTCCACATGTACTTCGGAAACTACTACTGGTATTCCGGGGAACGATCAAAGCGTAGACCGTTTGAGACATTACTCCCATGGAGAAAAGTCCGCATGGTTCCTGTTGCAATCAATCACGAAGCAATTTCTGTGTTTCACCAACATTCTGAATGTCCACAGATTACAGAATGCCTCCAGACATGCTTCGGAAACTACTACTGGTCTTGCAGGGAACGATCGTAGTGATGACAGTTGGAGACATTACTCCCATGGTGAAAAGACCGCATGGTGCCTGTTGTATTGAATCCCGAAGCAGTTTCTGTGTTTCATCAACACTCAGAAGGTCCAGAGACTACAGAATTCCTCCAGATGTGTTTCGGAAGCTACTAGTGGTCTTCCAGATAACGATCAAAGCGTAGACAGTTTGAGACATTACTCCCATGGAGAAAAGTCCGCATGGTGCCTGTTGTATTCAATCCCGATGCAATTTCTGTGTCTCATCAACACTCCAAAGGTCCAGAGATTACAGAAGGCCTCCAGATGTGCTTCGGAAACTACTACTGGTCTTCCAGATAACGATCATAGCGTAGACAGTTTGAGACATTACTCCCATGGAGAAAAGTCAGCATGGTGTCTGCTGTATTCATCACAAAACAGTTTCAATGTTTCATCAACACTCTGAAGGTCCACAGATTACAGAACGCCTCCACATGTGCTTCGGAAACTATTACTGGTCTTCCAGGGAACGATCAAATCGTAGACAGTTTGAGACATTACACCCATGGAGAAAAGTCCGCATTGTGCCTGTTTTACTCAATCCAGATGTAAATTATCTGTTTGATCAACACTCTGAAGGACCAATGATTACACAACGCCTCTACATGTGCTTCGGAAACTACTACTGGTCTTCCAGGGAACGATCAAAGCGTAGACAGATTGAGACATTACTACCATGGACAAAAATCAGCATGGTGCCTGCTGTACTCAATCCCGATGCAATTTCTGTGTTTCATCAACATTCTGGTAGTCTACAGATCACAGAATGCTTCCGGAAGTGCATCGGAAACTACTACTGGTCTTACAGCGTACGATCAAAGCGTAGATACATTGAGACTTTACCCCCATGGAGAAAAGTCCGCATGGTGCCTGTTGTATTCATCACGAAACAATTTCAATGTTTGATCAACACTCTTAAGGTCCACAGATTACAGAACGCTTCCACATGTGCTTCGGAAACTATTACTGGGCTTCTAGGGAACGATCAGGGCGTAGACATTTTTAAACATTACTCCCTTGTAGAAAAGTCCGCAAGGTGCCTGTTGTATTCAATCCCGATGCAATTTCTCTGTTTCATCAACACTCTGTAGGTCCATAGATTACAGAATGCCTCCAAACTTGCTTCGGAAACCACTACTGGTCTTCCAGGGAACGATCAAAGCGTAGACAATTTGAGTCTTTACTCCCATGGAGAAAAGTCCGCATGGTGCCTGTTGTATTCAATCCCGATGCACTTTCTGTGTTTCATCAACACTCAGAAGAACCACAGATTACAGAATACCTTTATACGTGCTTCGGAAGCTTTTACTGGTCTTCCAGGGAACGATCAGGGCGTAGACATTTTTAAACATTACTCCCTTGTAGAAAAGTCCGCAAGGTGCCTGTTGTATTCAACCCCGATGCAATTTCTCTGTTTCATCAACACTCTGAAGGTCCACAGATTACTGAATGACTGCAGATGTTCTTCGGAAACTACTACTGGTGTTCCAGCAAAAGATCAAAACGTAGACAGTTTGAGACATTACTCCCATGGAGAAAAGTCCACATGGTGCCTGTTGTATTGAATCCCGAAGCAAATTCTGTGTTTCATCAACACTCTGAAGGTACAGATTATAGAACGCCTCCGCATGTGCTTCTCAAGCTACTACTGGTCTTTCAGGGAACGAACAAAGCGTAGACAGTTTGAGACATTACTCCATGGAGCAAAGTCTGCATTGTGCATGTTGTATTAAATCCCGATGCTATTTCTCTGTTTCATCAACACTCTTAAAGTCCAGAGACTACAGAATGCCTAAAGATGTGTTTCGGAAACTACTAGTGGTCTTCCAGATAACGATCAAAGCGTAGACAGTTTGAGACATTACTCCCATGGAGAAAAGTCCGCATGGTGCCTGTTGTATTCAATCCCGAAGCTATTTCTCTGTTTTATCAACACTCCGAAAGTCCAGAGACTACAGAATGCCTCCAGATGTGTTTCGGAAACTACTAGTGGTCTTCCAGATAACGATCAAAGCGTAGACAGTTTGAGACATTACTCCCATGGAGAAAAGTCCGCATGGTGCCTGTTGTGTTCAATCCTGATGCTATTTCTTTGTTTCATCAACACTCTGAAGGTCCACATATTACAAAATGTATCCAACGCCTCTACATGTGCTTCGGAAACTACTATCGGTGTTCCAGGAATCGATCACAGCGTAGCCAGTTTGAGTCATTACTCCAATGGAGAAAAGTAAGCATGGTGCCTGTTGTATTCAATCGCGATGCAATTTCTGTGGTTCATAAACACTCTGAAAGTCCACAGATTACAGAACTCCTCCACATGTACTTCGGAAACTACTACTGATATTCCAGGGAACGATCAAAGCGTAGACCGTTTGAGACATTACTCCCATGGAGAAAAGTCCGCATGGTGCCTGTTGCAATCAATCACGACGCAATTTCTGTGTTTCATCAACATTGTGAATGTCCACAGATTACAGAATGCCTCCAGACGTGCTTCAGAAACTACTACTGGTCTTCCAGGGAACGATCACATCGTAGATAGTTTGAGACATCACTCCCATAAAAAAAATGGCTGTTGTATTCATCACGAAACAATTTCAATGTTTCATCAACACTCTTAAGGTCCACAGATTACAGAACGCTTCCACATGTGCTTCGGAAACTATTACTGGGCTTCTAGGGAACGATCAAAGCAATGACAGTTAGAGACATTACTCCCATGGAGAAAAGTCCGCATGGTGCCTGTTGTATTCAATCCCGATGCAATATATGTGTTTCATCAACACTCTAAATGTTCAGGGATTACAGAAAGCCTCGAGATGTGCTTCGAAAACCACTACTGGTCTTCCAGGAATCGACCAAAGTGTAGACAGTTTGTGACATTACTCCCATGGAGAAAAGTTAGCATGGTGCGTGTTGTGTCCAATCCCGATACAATATCTGTGTTTGATCAACACTCTGATGGTCCACAGACTACAGAATGTCCCCAGATGTGCTTCGGAAACTTTTACTGGACTTCGAGGGGACGATCAAAGCGTAGACATTTTTAGACATTACTCCCTTGTAGGAAAGTCCGCCTTGTGCATGTTGTATTGAATCCCGACGCAATTTCTGAGTATCATCAACACTCTGAAGGTCCACAAATTACTGAATGCCTCCTGATGTTCTTCGGAAACTACTACTGGTCTTCCTGCGAACGATCAAAGCGTAGATAGTTTGAGACATTACTCCCATGGAGAAAAAACCGCATGGTGCCTGTTGTATTGAATCCCGAAGCAATTTCTGTGTTTCATCAACACTCTGAAGGTCCACAGATTGTAGAACGCCTCCGCATGTGCTTTTCGAACTACTACTGGTCTTCCAGGGAACGATCAAAGCGTAGACAGATTGAGACATTACTAGGAGGAGCAAAGTCAGCATTGTGCCTGTTGTATTTAATCCCGAAGCAAATTCTGTGTTTCATCAACACTCTGAAGGTCCAGAGGTTACAGAATTTCTCCAGATTTGTTTCGGAAACTACCACTGGTCTTCCAGATAACGATCAAAGCGTAGACAATTTGAGACATTACTCCCATGGAGAAAAGTCCGCATGGTGCCTGTTGTATTCAATCCCGATGCTATTTCTCTTTCATCAACACTCTGAAAGTCCAGAGGATACAGAATGCCTCGAGATGTGTTTCGGAAACTACTAGTGGTCTTCCAGATGACGATCAAAGCGTAGACAGTTTGAGACATTACTCCCAAGGAGAAAAGTCCGCATGGTGCCTGTTGTATTCAATCCCGATGCAATATATGTGTTTCATCAACACTCTAATTGTCCAGGGATTACAGAAAGCCTCGAGATGTGCTTCGAAAACTACTACTGGTCTTCCAGGAATCGATCAAAATGTAGACAGTTTGAGACATTACTCCCATGGAGAAAAGTTAGCATGGTGCCTGTTGTGTTCAATCCCGATACAATATCTGTGTTTGATCAACACTCTGATGGTCCACAGACTACAGAATGTCCCCAGATGTGCTTCGGAAACTTTTACTGGACTTCGAGGGGACGATCAAAGCGTAGACATTTTTAGACATGACTCCCTTGTAGGAAAGTCCGCCTTGTGCATGTTGTATTGAATCCCGATGCAATTTCTGAGTATCATCAACACTCTGAAGGTCCACAAATTACTGAATGCCTCCTGATGTTCTTTGGAAACTACTACTGGTCTTCCTGCGAACGATCAAAGCATAGATAGTTTGAGACATTACTCCCATGGAGAAAAAACCGCATGGTGCCTGTTGTATTGAATCCCGAAGCAATTTCTGTGTTTCATCAACACTCTGAAGGTCCACAGATTGTAGAACGCCTCCGCATGTGCTTTTCGAACTACTACTGGTCTTCCAGGGAACGATCAAAGCGTAGACAGATTGAGACATTACTAGGAGGAGCAAAGTCTGCATTGTGCCTGTTGTATTTAATCCCGATGCTATTTCTCTTTCATCAACACTCTGAATGTCCAGAGACCACAGAATGCCTGCAGATGTGTTTCGGAAACTACTAGTGGTCTTCCAGATAACGATCAAAGCGTAGAAAGTTTGAGACATTACTCCCATGGAGAAAAGTCCGCATGGTGCCTGTTGTGTTCAATCCCGATGCTATTTCTTTGTTTCATCAACACTCTGAAGGTCCACATATTACAGAATGTATACAACGCCTCTACATGTGCTTCGGAAACTACTATCGGTGTTCCAGGAATCGATCACAGCGTAGACAGTTTGAGTCATTACTCCAATGGAGAAAAGTAAGCATGGTGCCTGTTGTATTCAATCCCGATGCAATTTCTGTGGATCATAAACACTCTGACAGTCCACAGATTACAGAACTCCTCCACATGAACTTCGGAAACTACTACTGATATTCCAGGGAACGATCAAAGCGTAGACCGTTTGAGACATTACTCCCATGGAGAAAAGTCCGCATGGTGCCTGTTGCAATCAATCACGACGCAATTTCTGTGTTTCATCAACATTTTGAATGTCCACAGATTACAGAATGCCTCCAGACGTGCTTCGGAAACTTCTACTGGTCTTCCAGGGAACGATCACATCGTAGATAGTTTGAGACATCACTCCCATAAAAAAAATGGCTGTTGTATTCATCACGAAACAATTTCAATGTTTCATCAACACTCTTAAGGTCCACAGATTACAGAACGCTTCCACATGTGCTTCGGAAACTATTACTGGGCTTCTAGGGAACGATCAAAGCAATGACAGTTAGAGACATTACTCCCATGGAGAAAAGTCCGCATGGTGCCTGTTGTATTCAATCCCGATGCAATTTCTGTGTTTCATCAACACTCAGAAGAACCACAGATTACAGAATACCTTTATACGTGCTTCGGAAGCTTTTACTGGTCTTCCAAGGAACGATCAGAGCGTAGACATTTTTAAACATTACTCCCTTGTAGAAAAGTCCGCAAGGTGCCTGTTGTATTCAATCCCGATGCAATTTCTCTGTTTCATCAACACTCTGTAGGTCCACATATTACAGAACGCCTCCACATGTGCTTCGGAAACTATTACTGGTCTTCCAGGGAGCGATCATAGTGATGACAGTCCGAGACATTACTCCCATGGAGAAAAGTCCGCCTGGTGCTTGTTGTATTGAATCCCGATGCAATTTCTGTGTCTCATCAATACTCTGAAGGTCCACAGATTACAGAACGCCTCCGCATGTGCTTTGGAAACTTCTACTGGTCTACCAGATAACGATAAAAGCGTAGACAGTTTGAGTCATTACTCCCGTGGAGAAAAGCGCGCATGGTGCTTGTTGTATTCAATCCCGATGCAATTTAAGTGTTTCATCAACACTCTAAAGGTCCACAGATTACTGAATGACTCCAGATGTTCTTCGGAAACCACTACTGGTGTTCCAGCAAAAGATCAAAACGTAGACAGTTTGAGACATTACTCCCATGGAGAAAAGTCCACATGGTGCCTGTTGTATTGAATCCCGAAGCAAATTCTGTGTTTCATCAACACTCTGAAGGTACAGATTATAGAACGCCTCCGCATGTGCTTCTCAAGCTACTACTGGTCTTTCAGGGAACGAACAAAGCGTAGACAGTTTGAGACATTACTCCATGGAGCAAAGTCTGTATTGTGCATGTTGTATTATATCCCGATGCTATTTCTCTGTTTCATCAACACTCTGAAAGTCCAGAGACTACAGAATGCCTCCAGATGTGTTTCGGAAACTACTAGTGGTCATCCAGATAACGATCAAAGCGTAGACAGTTGGAGACATTACTCCCATGGAGAAAAGTCCGCATGGTGCCTGTTGTGTTCAATACCGATGCTATTTCTTTGTTTCATCAACACTCTGAAGGTCCACATATTACAAAATGTAACCAACGCCTCTACATGTGCTTCGGAAACTACTATCGGTTTTCCAGGAATCGATCACAGCGTAGCCAGTTTGAGTCATTACTCCAATGGAGAAAAGTAAGCATGGTGCATGTTGTATTCAATCGCGATGCAATTTCTGTGGTTCATAAATACTCTGAAAGTCCACAGATTACAGAACTCCTCCACATGTACATCGGAAACTACTACTGATATTCCAGGGAACGATCAAAGCGTAGACCGTTTGAGACATTACTCCCATGGAGAAAAGTCCGCGTGGTGCCTGTTGCAATCAATCACGACGCAATTTCTGTGTTTCATCAATATTGTGAATGTCCACAGATTACAGAATGCCACCAGACGTGCTTCGGAAACTACTACTGGTCTTCCAGGGAACGATCTCATCGTAGATAGTTTGAGACATCACTCCCATAAAAAAAATGGCTGTTGTATTCATCACGAAACAATTTCAATGTTTCATCAACACTCTTAAGGTCCACAGATTACAGAACGCTTCCACATGTGCTTCGGAAACTTTTACTGGGCTTCTAGGGAACGATCAAAGCAATGACAGTTAGAGACATTACTCCCATGGAGAAAAGTCCGCATGGTGACTGTTGTATTCAATCCCGATGCAATTTCTGTGTTTCATCAACACTCTGAAGGTCGATAGATTACAGAATGCCTCCAAACATGCTTCGGAAACTACTACTGTTCTTCCAGGGAACGATCAAAGCGTAGACAATTAGAGTCTTTACTCCCATGGAGAAAAGTCCGCATGGTGCCTGTTGTATTCAATCCCGATGCAATTTCTGGGTTTCATCAACACTCAGAAGAACCACAGATTACAGAATACCTTTATACGTGCTTCGGAAGCTTTTACTGGTCTTCCAGGGAACGATCAGAGCGTAGACATTTTTAAACATTACTCCCTTGTAGAAAAATCCGCAAGGTGCCTGTTGTATTCAATCCCGATGAAATTTCTCTGTTTCATCAACACTCTGTAGGTCCACATATTACAGAACGCCCCCATATGTGCTTCGGAAACTATTACTGGTCTTCCAGGGAGCGATCATAGTGATGACAGTCTGAGACATTACTCCCATGGAGAAACGTCCGCCTGGTGCTTGTTGTATTGAATCCCGATGCAACTTCTGTGTCTCATCAACACTCTGAAGGTCTACAGATTACAGAACGCCTCCGCATGTGCTTTGGAAACTTCTACTGGTCTACCAGATAACGATAAAAGCGTAGACAGTTTGAGTCATTACTCCCATGGAGAAAAGTGCGCATGGTGATTGTTGTATTCAATCCCGATGCAATTTAAGTGTTTCGTCAACACTCTGAAGGTCCACAGATTACTGAATGACTCCAGATGTTCATCGGAAACTACTACTGGTGTTCCAGCAAAAGATCAAAACGTAGACAGTTTGAGACATTACTCCCATGGAGAAAAGTCCACATGGTGCCTGTTGTATTGAATCCCGAAGCAAATTCTGTGTTTCATCAACACTCTGAAGGTACAGATTATAGAACGCCTCCGCATGTGCTTCTCAAGCTACTACTGGTCTTTCAGGGAACGAACAAAGCGTAGACAGTTTGAGACATTACGCCATGGAGCAAAGTCTGCATTGTGCATGTTGTATTTAATCCCGATGCTATTTCTCTGTTTCATCAACACTCTGAAAGTCCAGAGACTACAGAAGGCCTAAAGATGTGTTTCGGAAACTACTAGTGGTCTTCCAGATAACGATCAAAGCGTAGACAGTTTGAGACATTACTCCCATGGAGAAAAGTCCGCATGGTGTCTGTTGTATTCAATCCCGAAGCTATTTCTCTGTTTCATCAACCCTCTGAAAGTCCAGAGACTACAGAATGCCTCCAGATGTGTTTCGGAAACTACTAGTGGTCTTCCAGATAACGATCAAAGCGTAGACAGTTTGAGACTTTACTCCTATGGAGAAAAGTCCGCATGGTGCCTGTTGTGTTCAATCCCAATGCTATTTCTTTGTTTCATCAACACTCTGAAGGTCCACATATTACAAAATGTATCCAACGCCTCTACATGTGCTTCGGAAACTACTATCGCTGTTCCAGGAATCGATCACAGCTTAGCCAGTTTGAGTCATTACTCCAATGGAGAAAAGTCCGCATGGTGCCTGTTGCAATCAATCACGACGCAATTTCTGTGTTTCATCAACATTGTGAATGTCCACAGATTACAGAACGCTTCCACATGTGCTTCGGAAACTATTACTGGGCTTCTAGGGAACGATCAAAGCAATGACAGTTAGAGACATTACTCCCATGGAGAAAAGTCCGCATGGTGACTGTTGTATTCAATCCCGATGCTATTTCTCTGTTTCATCAACACTCTGAAAGTCCAGAGGATACAGAATGCCTCGAGATGTGTTTCGGAAACTACTAGTGGTCTTCCAGATGACGATCAAAGCGTAGACAGTTTGAGACATTACTCCCAAGGAGAAAAGTCCGCATGGTGCCTGTTGTATTCAATCCCGATGCAATATATGTGTTTCATCAACACTCTAAATGTCCAGGGATTACAGAAAGCCTCGAGATGTGCTTCGAAAACTACTACTGGTCTTCCAGGAATCGATCAAAGTGTAGACAGTTTGAGACATTACTCCCATGGAGAAAAGTTAGCATGGTGCCTGTTGTGTTCAATCCCGATACAATATCTGTGTTTGATCAACACTCTGATGGTCCACAGACTACAGAATGTCCCCAGATGTGCTTCGGAAACTTTTACTGGACTTCGAGGGGACGATCAAAGCGTAGACATTTTTAGACATAACTCCCTTGTAGGAAAGTCCGCCTTGTGCATGTTGTATTGAATCCCGATGCAATTTCTGAGTATCATCAACACTCTGAAGGTCCACAAATTACTGAATGCCTCCTGATGTTCTTCGGAAACTACTACTGGTCTTCCTGCGAACGATCAAAGCGTAGATAGTTTGAGACATTACTCCCATGGAGAAAAAAACGCATGGTGCCTGTTGTATTGCATCCCGAAGCAATTTCTGTGTTTCATCAACACTCTGAAGGTCCACAGATTGTAGAACGCCTCCGCATGTGCTTTTCGAACTACTACTGGTCTTCCAGGGAACGATCAAAGCGTAAACAGATTGAGACATTACTAGGAGGAGCAAAGTCTGCATTGTGCCTGTTGTATTTAATCCCGATGCTATTTCTCTTTCATCAACACTCTGAATGTCCAGAGACCACAGAATGCCTGCAGATGTGTTTCGGAAACTACTAGTGGTCTTCCAGATAACGATCAAAGCGTAGACAGTTTGAGACATTACTCCCATGGAGAAAAGGCCACATGGTGCCTGTTGTGTTCAATCCCGATGCTATTTCTTTGTTTCATCAACACTCTGAAGGTCCACATATTACAGAATGTATACAACGCCTCTACATGTGCTTCGGAAACTACTATCGGTGTTCCAGGAATCGATCACAGCGTAGACAGTTTGAGTCATTACTCCAATGGAGAAAAGTAAGCATGTTGCCTGTTGTACTCAATCCCGATGCAATTTCTGTGGTTCATAAACACTCTGACAGTCCACAGATTGCAGAATTCCTCCACATGTACTTCGGAAACTACTACTGATATTCCAGGGAACGATCAAAGCGTAGACCGTTTGAGACATTACTCCCATGGAGAAAAGTCCGCATGGTGCCTGTTGCAATCAATCACGACGCAATTTCTGTGTTTCATCAACGTTTTGAATGTCCACAGATTACAGAATGCCTCCAGACGTGCTTCGGAAACTACTACTGGTCTTCCAGGGAACGATCACATCGTAGATAGTTTGAGACATCACTCCCATAAAAAAATGGCTGTTGTATTCATCACGAAACAATTTCAATGTTTCATCAACACTCTTAAGGTCCACAGATTACAGAACGCTTCCACATTTGCTTCGGAAACTATTACTGGGCTTCTAGGGAACGATTAAAGCAATGACAGTTAGAGACATTACTCCCATGTGAGAAATGTCCGCATGGTGACTGTTGTATTCAATCCCGATGCAATTTCTGTGTTTCATCAACACTCTGAAGGTCCATAGATTACAGAATGCCTCCAAACATGCTTCGGAAACTACTACTGGTCTTCCAGGGAACGATCAAAGCGTAGACAATTTGAGTCTTTACTCCCATGGAGAAAAGTCCGCATGGTGCCAGTTGTATTCAATCCCGATGCAATTTCTGTGTTTCATCAACACTCAGAAGAACCACAGATTACAGAATACCTTTATACGTGCTTCGGAAGCTTTTACTGGTCTTCCAAGGAACGATCAGAGCGTAGACATTTTTAAACATTACTCCCTTGTAGAAAAGTCCGCAAGGTGCCTGTAGTATTCAATCCCGATGCAATTTCTCTGTTTCATCAACACTCTGTAGGTCCACATATTACAGAACGCCTCCACATGTGCTTCGGAAACTATTACTGGTCTTCCAGGGAGCGATCATAGTGATGACAGTCCGAGACATTACTCCCATGGAGAAAAGTCCGCCTGGTGCTTGTTGTATTGAATCCCGATGCAATTTCTGTGTCTCATCAACACTCTGAAGGTCCACAGATTACAGAACGCCTCCGCATGTGCTTTGGAAACTTCTACTGGTCTACCAGATAACGATAAAAGCGTAGACAGTTTGAGTCATTACTCCCGTGGTGAAAAGCGCGCATGGTGCTTGTTGTATTCAATCCCAATGCAATTTAAGTGTTTCATCAACACTCTGAAGGTCCACAGATTACTGAATGACTCCAGATGTTCTTCGGAAACTACTACTGGTGTTCCAGCAAAAGATCAAAACGTAGACAGTTTGAAACATTACTCCCATGGAGAAAAGTCCACATGGTGCCTGTTGTATTGAATCCCGAAGCAAATTCTGTGTTTCATCAACACTCTGAAGGTACAGATTATAGAACGCCTCCGCATGTGCATCTCAAGCTACTACTGGTCTTTCAGGGAACGAACAAAGCGTAGACAGTTTGAGACATTACTCCATTGAGCAAAGTCTGCATTGTGCATGTTGTATTAAATCCCAATGCTATTTCTCTGTTTCATCAACACTCTGAAAGTCCAGAGCCTACAGAATGCCTGCAGATGTGTTTCGGAAACTACTAGTGGTCTTCCAGATAACGATCAAACCGTAGACAGTTTGAGATATTACTCCCATGGAGAAAAGTCCGCATGGTGCCTGTTGTGTTCAATCCCGATGCTATTTCTTTGTTTCATCAACACTCTGAAGGTCCACATATTACAGAATGTATCCAACGCCTCTACATGTGCTTCGGAAACTACTATCGGTGTTCCAGGAATCGATCACAGCGTAGCCAGTTTGAGTCATTACTCCAATGGAGAAAAGTAAGCATGGTGCCTGTTGTATTCAATCCCGATGCAATTTTTGTGGTTCATAAACACTCTGAAAGTCCAACAGATAACAGAACTCCTCCACATGTACTTCGGAAACTATTACTGATATTCCAGGGAACGATCAAAGCGTAGACCGTTTGAGACATTACTCCCATGGAGAAAAGTCCGCATGGTGCCTGTTGCAATCAATCACGACGCAATTTCTGTGTTTCATCAACATTGTGAATGTCCACAGATTATAGAATGCCTCCAGACGTGCTTTGGAAACTACTACTGGTTTTCCAGGGAACGATCACATCGTAGATAGTTTGAGACATCACTCCCATAAAAAAATGGCTGTTGTATTCATCACGAAACAATTTCGAAGTTTCATCAACACTCTTAAGGTCCACAGATTACAGAACGCCTGCGCATGTGCTTTGGAAACTTCTACTGGTCTACCAGATAACTATAAAAGCGTAAACAGTTTGAGTCATTACTCCCATGGAGAAAAGTCCGCATGGAGCCTGTTGTATTCGATCCCGATGCTATTCCTCTGATTCATCAACACTCTGAAAGTCCAGAGACTACAGAATGCCTCCAGATGTTTTTCGGAAACTACTAGTGGTCTTCCAGATAACGATCAAAGCGTAGACAGTTTGAGACATTACTCCAATGGAGAAAAGTCCGCATGGTGCCTGTTGCAATCAATCACGACGCAATTTCTGTGTTTCATCAACATTGTGAATGTCCACAGATTACAGAATGCCTCCAGACGTGCTTCGGAAACTACTACTGGTCTTCCAGGGAACGATCACATCGTGGATAGTTTGAGACATCACTCCCATAAAAAATTGGCTGTTGTATTCATCACGAAACAATTTCAATGTTTCATCAACACTCTTAAGGTCCACAGATTACAGAACGCATCCACATGTGCTTCGGAAACTATTACTGGGCTTCTAGGGAATGATCAAAGCAATGACAGTTAGAGACATTACTCCCATGAAGAAAAGTCCGCATGGTGACTGTTGTATTCGATCTCGATGCTATTTCTGTGTTTCATCAACACTCTGAAAGTCCAGACACTACAGAATGCCTCCAGATGTGTTTCGGAAACTACTAGTGGTCTTCCAGATAACGATCAAAGCGTAGACAGTTTGAGACATTACTCCCAAGGAGAAAAGACCGCATGGTGCCTGTTGTATTCAATCCCGATGCAATTTATGTGTTTCATCAACACTCTAAATGTCCAGGGATTACAGAAAGCCTCGAGATGTGCTTCGAAACCTACTACTGGTCTTCCAGGAATCGATTTAAGTGTAGACAGTTTGAGGCATTACTCCCATGGAGAAAAGTTAGCATGGTGACTGTTGTGTTCAATCCCGATACAATACCTGTGTTTCATCAACACTCTGATGGTCCACAGACTACAGAATGTCTCCAGATGTGCTTCGGAAACTTTTACTGGACTTCGAGGGGACGATCAAAGCGTAGACATTTTTAGACATTACTTCCTTGTAGGAAAGTCCGCCTTGTGCATGTTGTATTGAATCCCGATGCAATTTCTGAGTATCATCAACACTCTGAAGGTCCACAAATTACTGAATGCCTCCAGATGTTCTTCGGAAACTACTACTGGTCTTCCTGCGATTGATCAAAGCGTAGATAGTTTGAGACATTACTCCTATGGAGAAAAAACCGCATGGTGCCTGTTGTATTAAATCCCGAAGCAATTTCTGTGTTTCATCAACACTCTGAAGGTGCACAGATTGTAGAACGCCTCCGCATGTGCTTCTCAAACTACTACTGGTCTTCCAGGGAACGATCAAAGCGTAGACAGATTGAGACATTACTCCGAGGAGCAAAGTCTGCATTGTGCCTGTTGTATTTAATCCCGATGCTATTTCTGTGTTTCATCAACACTCTGAAGGTCCAGAAGTTACAGAATAGCTCCAGATTTGTTTCGGAAACTACTACTGGTCTACCAGATAACGATCAAAGCGTAGACAGTTTGAGACATTACTCCCATGGAGAAAAGTCCGCATGGTGCCTGTTGTATTCAATCCCGATGCTATTTCTCTGTTTCATCAACACTCTGAAAGTCCAGAGACTACAGAATGGCTAAAGATGTGTTTCGGAAACTACTAGTGGTCTTCCAGATAACGATCAAAGCGTAGACAGTTTAAGACATTACTCCCATGGAGAAAAGTCCGCATGGTGCCTGTTGCATTCAATCCCGATGCAATTTCTCTGTTTGATCAACACTCTGAAGGACCACTGATTACAGAATGCCTCCTTGTGTGCTTCGGAAACTACTACTGGTCTTCCATGGTACGATCAAATCGTAGACAGTTTGAGACATTACTCCTATGGAGAAAAGAGAGCATGGTGCCAGTTGTATTCACTCCCGATGCCATTTCTGTGTTTCATCAACATTCTGAAGGTCCACAGATTACAGAACGCCTCCACATGTGTTTCGGAAACTTCTACTGGTCTTCCAGGGAACGATCATAGTGATGACAGTTTGAGACATGACTCCCATGGAGAAAAGTCCGCATAGTGCCTATTGTATTGAATCCCGATGCCATTTCTGTGTATCATCTACACTCTGAAGGTCCACAGATTATAGAACGCCTCCGCATGTGCTTCTCAAACTAAGACTGGTATTCCAGGGAACGATCAAAGCGTAGACGGTTTGAGACATTACTCCATAGAGCAAAGTCTGCATTGTGCCTGTTGTATTTAATCCCGATGCTATTTCTGTGTTTCATCAACACTCTGAAGGTCCAGAGATTACAGAATGCCTCCAGATGTGTTTCGGAAACTACTACTGGTCTTCCAGATAATGATCAAAGCGTAGACAGTTTGAGTCATTACTCCCATGGAGAAAAGTCCGCATGGCGCCTGTTGTGTCCAATCCCGATGCAATTTCTGTGTTTCATCAACACTCTAAAGGTCCTGAGATTACAGAAAGCCTCCAGATGTGCTTCGGAAACTACTACTGGTCTTCCAGATAACGATCAAAGCGTAGACGGTTTGAGACATTACTGCCACAGAGAAAAGTCCGCATGGTTCCTGTTGCATTCAATCCCGATGCAATTTCTCTGTTTGATCAACACTCCGAAGGACCACAGATTACAGAATGCCTATTTATGTGCTTCGGAAACTATTACTGGTCTTTCAATCAACGATCAAAGCGATGACAGTCTGAGACATTACTCCCGTGAAGGAAAGTGCGCATGGTGACTGTTGTATTCAATCACGATGCAATTTCTATGTTTCATCAACACTCTGAAGGTCCACAGATTACAGAATGCCTCCACATGTGCTTCGGAAAATTACTACTGGTCTTCAAGGAATCGATCAAATCGTAGAGAATTTGAGAAATTACTCCCATGGAGAAAAGCCGGCATTTTGCCTGTTTTATTCATTCCCGATGCAATTTCTGAGTATCATCAACACTCTGATAGTCCACAGAATACAGAATGCCTCCAGATGTGCTTCGGAAACTACTACTTGTCTTCCACGGAACGTTAAAAGCGTAGACAGTTTAAGCCATTACTCCCATTGAGCAAAGTCTGCATTGTGCTGTTTTATTGAATCCCGAAGCAATTTATATGTTTCATCAACACTATGATAGTCCGCAGATTACAGAATGCCTCCAGATGTGCATCGGAAACTACTACTGGTCTTCCAGAGAACGATCAAAACGTACACAGTTTCAGACACTGCTATCTTTGAGAAAAGTCCGCATGGTTAAGCTTGTATTCAATCCCGAAGCAATTTGTGTCTTTCATCAACACTCTGAAGGTCCACAGATTATAGACCGCCTCCACAAGTGCTTCTCAAACTACTACTGGTATTCCAGGGAACGATCAAAGCGTTGACAGTTTGAGACATAACTCCCATGGAGAAAAGACTGCATTTTGCCTGTTGGATTCAATCGCGATGCAATTTCTGTGTTTCATCAACACTCTGAAAGCTCACAGAATACAGAATGCCTCCAGACGTGCTTCGGAAACTACTACTGGTCTTCCAGATAACGATAAAAGCGTAGAGAGTTTGAGCCATTATTCCCATGGAGCAAAGTCTGTATTGTTCCTGTTGTATTTAATCCCGATGTTATTTCTGTGTTTCATCAACACTTTGAAGGTCCACAGACTTCTGAATGCCACCAGATGTGCTTCGGAAATGACTACTGGTCTTCCAGGGGACTATGAGAGCGTATACAGTTTGAGAAATTACTCCCACGGAGAAAAGTCCGCATGGTGCGTGTTGTATTAAATCCCGATGCAATTTCTCTGTATGTTCAACACTCTGATGGTCCACAGATTACAGAATGCCTCCTTATTTGCTTCTGAAACTTCTATTGGTCTTCCAGATAACGATAAAAGCGTAGACATTTTGAGACATTACTCCCATGGAGAAAAGTCTGCATGGTGCCTGTTGTATTGAATCCCAAAGCAATTTCTGTGTTTCATCAAAACTCTGAAGGTCCACAGATTATAGAACGCCTCCGCATGTGCTTCTCAAACTTAGACTGGTCTTCCAGGGAACGATCAAAGCGATGACAGTTTGAGACATTACTCCCAAGGAGAAAAGTCCGCATGGTGCCTGTTGTATTGAATCCCATAGCAATTTCTGTGTTTCAACAACACTATGATAGTCCACAGATTACAGAATGCCTCCAGATGTGCATCGGAAACTACTACTGGTCATCCAGAGAACGATCAAAACGTACACAGTTTGAGACACTGCTATCTTTGAGAAAAGTCCGCATGGTTCCTCTTGTATTCAATCCCGAAGCAATTTGTGTGTTTCATCAACACTCTGAAGGTCCACAGATCACAGAACGCCTTTACATGTGCTTCGGAAACTATTACTGCTCGTCCAGGGAACCATCATAGCGATGACAGTTTTGAGAGAATTCTCCAATGGAGAAAAGTCCGCATTGTGCCAGTTGTATTCAATCCCGATGCAATTTCTATGTTTCATCAACACTCTGAAGGTCCACAGATTACAGATTGCCTCCAGATGTGCTTCGGAAACTACTACTTGTCTTACACAACGCCTCCAGATGTGCTTCTGGAACTACTACTGGTCTTCCATTGAACGATCGAAGCGATGACAGTTTGAGACATTTCTCCCATGGAGAAAAGTCGGCATTGTGCATGTTGTATTCAATCCCGATGAAATTTCTGTGTTTCATCAACACTCTGAAGGTCCACAGATTACAGAATGCGTCCAGACGTGCTTCGGAAACTACTACTGGTCTTCCATGGAACGTTCATAGGGTAAACAATTTGAGACATTACTCCCATGGACAAAAGTCCGCATGGTGCCTGTTGTATTCATCCCGATGCAATTTCAATGTTTCATCAACACTCTGAACTTCCACAGATTACAGAACGCCTTCACATGTGCTTCGGAAAATGTCACTGCTCTTCCAGTGAACGATCATAGCGATGACAGTTTGAGACATTCCTCCCATGGAGAAAAGTCCGCCTGTTGCCTGCTGTATTGAATCCCGATGCAATTTCTGTGTTCATCAACACTGTGAAGGTCCACAGATAACAGAATTCCTCCACATGTGCTTCGGAAACTTCTATTGGTCTTCAGGGGAACGATCAAATCGTAGACAGTTTGAGACATTACTCCCATTGAGAAAAGTCCGCATGGTGCCAGTTGTATTCAATCCAGATGCACTTTCCTTGTTTCATCAACACTCTGAAGGTCCACTGATTGCAGAACGCCTCCACATGTGCTTCGGAAACTACTACTGAACTTCGCGGGAACGATCAAAGCGTAGACAATTTGAGACATTACTCCCATGGTGAAAAGTACGCGTGGTGCCTGTTGTATTCAATCCCGATGCAATTTCTGAGTTTCATCAACTCTCTGAAGGTCCACAAATTACAGAAGAGGTTCCACATGTGCTTCTGAAACTACTACCAGTGTTCCAGGGAACGATCAAAGCGTAGACAGTTTGAGACATTACTCCCATGGAGAAAAGGCCGCATAGTGCCTGTTGTATTGTATCCCGATGCAATTTCTGTGTTTCATTAACACTCCGAAGGTCCACAGATTACAGAATGCCTCCAGATGTGCTTCGGAATCTACTACTGGTCTTCCAGAAAACGATCAAAGCGTAGACAGTTTGAGACATTACTCCCATGGAGAAAAGTGCGGATGGTACCTGTTGTATTCAATCCCTTCGCAGTCTCTGTGTTTCATAAACACTCTGACAGTCCACAGATTACAGAATGCTTCCGTATGTGCTTCGGAAACTACTACTGGTCTTCCAGGGAAGGATCAAAGCGTAGATAGATTGAAACAACAGTCCCTTGGGGTAAAGTCCGCATGGTGTCTGTTGTATTATATCCCAATGCAATTTCTGTGTTTCATTAACACTCTGAAGGTCCACAGATTACAGAATGCCACCAGATGTATTTCGGAAACTACTAATGGTCTTCCAGAGAACGATCAAAACGTACACAGTTTGAGACACTGCTATCTTTGAGAAAAGTCCGCATGGTTCCTCAGATTAATGAGTGAATCCAGATGTTCTTCGGAAACTACTACTGGTCTTCCAGCGAACGATCAAAGCGTGGACAGTTTGAGACATTACTCCCATGGAGAAAAGTCCACATGGTGCCAGTTGTATTCAAGCCCGATGCAATTTCTCTGTTTGATCAACACTCTGGTGGACCACAGATTACAGAATGCCTCCTTATGTGCTTCGGAAACTTCTACTGGTCTTCCAGATAACGATAAAAGTGTATACAGTTTTGAAACATTACTCCCATTAAGAAAAGTCCGCATGGTGCCTGTTGTATTGAATCCCAAAGCAATTTCTGTGTTTCATCAAAACTCTGAAGGCCCATTGATTATAGAACGCCTCCGCATGTGCTACTCAAACTAAGACTGGTCTTCCAGGGAACGATCAAAGCGATGACAGTTTGAGACATTACTCCCGTGGAGGAAAGTGCGCATGGTGATTGTTGTATTCAATCCCGATGCAATTTCTGTGTTTCATCAACACTCTGAGGGTCCACAGATTACAGATCGCCTCCACATGTGCTTCGGAAACTATTACAGGTCTTCCAGGGAACGATCATAGCGATGACAGTTTGAGACATTACTCCCATGGAGTAAAGTCTTCATGGTGCCTGTTGTATGGAATCCCGATGCAATTTCTGTGTTTCATTAACAGTATGAAGGTCCACAGATTACGGAACGCCTCCACATACGCTTCGGAAATTTCTACTTTCTCTTCCAGGGAACGAGCAAAGCGTAGAAAGCTTGAGACATTACTCCCATGTAGAAAAGTCGGCATGGTGCCTGTTGTATTCAATCCCGATTCAATTTCAGTGTTTCATCAACACTATGAAGATCCACAGATTACAGAATGCCTCCAGATGTGCTTCGGTAACTACGAATGGTCTTCCAGCGAACGATCAAATCCGACACAGTTTGAGACATAACTCCCATGGAGAAAAGTCGGCATGGTGCCTCTTGTATTCAATCCCGATGCAATTTCGGTGTTTCATCAACACTCTGAAGGACCACAGATTACTGAATGCCTCCACATGTTCTTCGGAAACTACTACTGGTCTTCCTGTGAACGATCAAAGCATAGACAGTTTGAGACATTACTCCCATGGAGAAAAGTCCGCATGGTGTCTGTTGTATTCAATCCCGATGCAATTTCAGTGTTTCTACAACACTTTGAAGGTCCATATATTACAGAACGCCTCCACATATGCTTCGAAACTTCTACTTTCTCTTCCAGCCAACGATCAAAGCGTAGACAGTTTGAGACATTACTCCCACGGAGAAAAGTCCGCATGGTGCCAGTTGTATTCAATCCCGATTCAATTTCTGTGTTTCATCAACACTCTGAAGGTCCACAGATTACAGAATGCGTCCAGACGTGCTTCGGAAACTACTGCTGGTCTTCCATGGAACGTTCATAGGGTAAACAATTTGCGACATTACTCCCATGGACAAAAGTCCGCATGGTGTCTGCTGTATTCATCCCGATGCAATTTCAATGTTTCATCAACACTCTGAACTTCCACTGATTACAGAACGCCTTCACATGTGCTTCGGAAAATATTACTGCTCTTCCATTGAACGATCATAGCGATGACAGTTTGAGACATTCCTCCCATGGAGAAAAGTCCGACTGGTGCCTGTTGTATTGAATCCCGATGCAATTTCTGTGTTCATCAACACTCTGAAGGTCCACAGATTACAGAATACCTCCACATGTGCTTCGGAAACTTCTATTGGTCTTCAGGGGAACGATCAAATCGTAGACAGTTTGAGACATTACTCCCATTGAGGAAAGTCCGCATGGTGCCAGTTGTATTCGATCCGGATGCACTTTCCTTGTTTCATCAACACTCTGAAGGTCCACTGAGTGCAGAACGCCTCCACATGTGCTTCGGAAACTACTACTGAACTTCCCGGGAACGATAAAAGCGTAGACAATTTGAGACATTACTCCCATGGTGAAAAGTACGCGTGGTGCCTGTTGTATTCAATCCCGATGCAATTTCTGAGTTACATCAACTCTCTGAAGGTCCACAAATTACAGAAGAGGTTCCACATGTGTTTCTGAAACTACTACTGGTCTTCCAGGGAACGATCAAAGCGTAGACAGTTTGAGACATTACTCCCATTGAGAAAAGGCCGCATAGTGACCTTTGTATCCCGATGCAATTTCTGTGTTTCATTAACACTCCTAAGGTCCACAGATTACAGAATGCCTGCAGATGTGCTTCGGAATCTACTACTTGTCTTCCAGAAAACGATCAAAGCGTAGACAGTTTAAGACATTACTCCCATATAGAAAAGTGCGGATGATACCTGTTGTATTCAATCCCTTCGCAGTTTCTGTGTTTCATAAACACTCTGATAGTCTACAGATTACAGAATGCTTCCGTATGTGCTTCGGAAACTACTACTGGTCTTCCAGGGAAGGATCAAAGCGTAGATAGATTGAAACAACAGTCCCTTGGAGTAAAGTCCGCATGGTGTCTGTTGTATTAAATCCCAATGCAATTTCTGTGTTTCATCAACACTTCGAAGGTCCACAGGTTACAGAATGCCACCAGATGTATTTCCTAAACTACTACTGGTCTTTCAGGAATCGATCAAAGCGTAGACAGTTTGAGACATTACTCCCATGGAGAAAAGTCCGCACGGTGCCAGTTGTATTCAATCCCGATGCAATTTGTCTGTTAGATCAACACTCTGAAGGACCACAGATTACACAACGCCTCCAGATGTGTCTTCGTAAACTACTACTGGTCTTCCAGGGAACGATCAAAACGTAGACAGTTTGAGACATTACTCCCATGGAGAAAAGTCCGTGTGGTGCCTGTTGTGTTCAATCCCGATGCAATTTTTGTGTTTCATCAACACTCTCATAGACCACAGATTACAGAATGCCTCCATATGTGCTTCGGAAACTACTACTGGTCTTCCAGGGACCGATCAAAGCGTAGATAGATTGAGACATTACTGCCTTGGAGAAAAGACCGCATGGTGCCTGTTGTATTCAATCCCGATGCCATTTCTGTGTTTCATCAACACTCTGAAGGTCCACAGATTATAGAACGCCTCCGCATGTGCTTCGGAAACTACTACGGGTCTTCCAGGGAACGATCAAAGCGTAGACAGTTTGAGACATTACTCCCATGGAGAAAGGTCCGCATGGTGCCTGTTGTATTCAATCCCGATGCAAATTCTGTGTTTCATCAACACTCGGAAGGTCCACAGATTACAGAATGCCTCCAGATGTGCTTCGGAAATTACTACTGGTCTTCCAGGAATCGATCAAAGCGTAGAAAGTTTGTAGACATTACTCCAATGCTGAAAGGTCCGCATTGTGCCTGTTATATTCAATCCCGATACAATTTCTGTGTTTCATCACCACTCTGAAGGTCCAGAAATTTAATAAGAGCCTCCACATGTGCTTCGGAAACTACTACTGGTCTTCCAGGGAACGATCAAAGCGTAGACAGTTTGAGTCAATACTCCCATGGAGAAAAGTTCGCATGGTGCCTGTTGTGTTCAATCCCGAATCAATTTCTGTGTTTCATCAACACTCTGATAGACCACAGATTACAGAATGGCTCCATATGTGCTTCGGAAACTACTTCTGGTCTTCCAGGGCACGATCAATGCGTAGACAGTTTGAGACATTACTCCCTTAGAGAAAGGTCCGCATGGTGCCGGTTGTACATCTACATCTACATCCATACTCCGCAAGCCACCTGACGGTGTGTGGCGGAGTGTACCCTGAGTACCTCTATCGGTTCTCCCTTCTATTCCAGCCTCGTATTGTACGTGGAAAGAAGGATCGTTGGTATGCTTCTGTGTTGACTCTAATCTCTCTTATTTATCCTCATGGTCTCTTCGCGAGATATACGTAGGAGGTAGCAATATACTGCTTGACTCTTCGGTGAAGGTATGTTCTCGAAACTTTAACAAAAGCCCGTACGAAGCTACCGAGCGTCTCTGCTGCAGAGTCTTCCACTGGAGTTTTCTATCATCTCCGTAACGCTTTCGCAATTACTAAATGATCCTGTAACGAAGCGCGCTGCTCTCCGTTGGTTCTTCTCTATCTCTTCTATCAACCCTACCTGTTGCGGATCCCACACTGCTGAGCAGTTTTCAAGCGTTGGGCGAACAAGCGTACTTTAAACTACTTCCTTTGTTGTCGGATTGCATTTCCTTAGGATTCTTCCTATGAATCTCAGTCTGGCATCTGCTTTACCGACGATCAACTTTATATGATCATTCCATTTTAAATCACTCCTAATCAGTACTCCCAGATAGTTTATGGAATTAACTGCTTCCAGTTTGCTGTCCTGCTATTTTGTAGCTAAATGATAAGGGACCTATCTTTCTCTGTATTCGCATCACATTACACTTGTCTACATTGAGATTCAATTGCCATTCCGTGCACCATCCGTCAATTCGTTACAGATCCTCCTGCATTTCAGTACAATTTTTCATTGTTGCAACCTCTCGATACACCACAGCATCATCCGCAAAATGCCTCAGTGAACTTCCGATGTCATCCACCAGGTCATTTATGTATATTGTGAATAGCAAAGGTCCTATGACACTCCCCTGCGGCACACCTGAAATCACTCTTACTTCGGAAGACTTCTCTCCATTGAGAATGAGATGCTGCGTTCTGTTATCTACGAACTCCTCAATCCAATCACACAATTGATCTGATAGTCCGTATGCTCTTACTTTGTTCATTAAACGACTGTGGGGAACTGTGTCAAACGCCTTGCGGAAGTCAAGAAACACGGCATCTACCTGTGAACCCATGTCTGAGGCCCTCTGAGTCTCGTGGACGAATAGCGCGAGCTGGGTTTCACACTACCGTCTTTTTCGAAGCCCATTCTGATTCCTACAGAGTAGATTTCTAGTCTCCAGAAAAGACATTATACTCGAACATAATACGTGTTCCAAAATTCTACAACTGATCGACGTTAGAGATATAGGTCTATAGTTCTGCACATCTGTTCGACGTCCCTTCTTGAAAACGGGGATGACCTGTGCCCTTTTCCAGTCCTTTGGAACGCTTCGCTCTTCTAGAGACATACGGTACACTGCGGCAAGAAGGCGGGCAAGTTCCTTCCCGTACTCTGTGTAAAATCGAACTGCTATCCCATCAGGTCGAGCGGCCTTTCCTCTTTTGAGCGATTTTAATTGTTTCTCTATCCCTCTGTCGTTTATTTCGATATCTACCATTTTGTCATCTGTGCGACAATCTAGAGAAGGAACTACAGTGCAGTCTTCCTCTGTGAAACAGCTTTGGAAGAAGACATTTAGTATTTCGGCCTTTAGTCTGTCATCCTCTGTTTCAGTACCATTTTGGTCACAGAGTGTCTGGACATTTTGTTTTGATCCACCTACCGCTTTGACATAGGACCAAAATTTCTTAGGATTTTCTGCCAAATCAGTACATAGAACTTTACTTTCGAATTCATTGAAAGCCTCTCGCATAGCCCTCCTCACACTGCATTTCGCTTCAAGTAATTTTTGTTTGTCTGCAAGGCTTTGGCTATGTTTATGTTTGCTGTGAAGTTCCCTTTGCTTCCGCAGCAGTTTTCTAACTCGGTTGTTGTACCACGGTGGCTCTTTCCCATCTCTTACGATCTTGCTTGGCACATACTCATCTAACGCATATTGTACCATGGTTTTGAACTTTGTCCACTGATCCTCAACACTATCTGCACTTGAGACAAAACTTTTGTGTTGAGCCGTCAGGTACTCTGTAATCTGCTTTTTGTCACTTTTGCTAAACAGAAAAATCTTCCTACCTTTTTTAATATTTCTATTTACGGCTGAAATCATCGATGCAGTAACCGCTTTATGATCGCTGATTCCCTGTTCTGCCTTAACTGATTCAAATAGTTCGGGTCTGTTTGTCACCAGAAGGTCTAATATGTTATCGCCACGAGTCGGTTTTCTGTTTAACTGCTAAAGGTAGTTTTCAGATAAAGCACTTAAAAATATTTCACAGGATTCTTTGTCCCTGCCACCCGTTATGAATATTTGAGTCTCCCAGTCTATATCCGGCAAATTAAAATCTCCACCCAGAACTATAACATGGTGGGGAAATCTACTCGAAATACTTTCGAAATTATTCTTCAGGTGCTGAGCCACAACAGCTGCTGAGCCCGAGGGCCTATAGAGACATCCAATTACCATGTCTGAGCCTGCATTAACCGTGACCTTCACCCAAATCATTTCACAATTCGAATCTCCGTCAATTTCCTTCGATACTATTGCACTTCTTATCGCTATAAACACGCCTCACCCTTCACTGTCCAGCCTATCTCTGCGGTATACATTCCAATCCGATTTTAGGATTTCATTACTGTTTACGTCGGGTTTCAGCCAACTTTCTGTTCCTAGTACTATATGGTCGTTGAGACCGTTTATTAATGAGAGCAGTTCTGGGACCTTTCTATAGACGCTCCTGCAGTTTACTATTAGCACATTAATATTGTTATTCTATGTTGCATTTTGCCTACTCCTGCCTTGCCGCGTCTCAGGAGGCGTCTTGTCGGGCCTAGGGAGGGAATTCTCTAACCTAAAAAAAACCCATGTGCACTCCACACGTACTCCGCTACCCTCGTAGCCCCTATTCAGGGGGACCCTACATTTCTCCACCCGATAGCGGAGGTCGAGAAATTAGCTCTCCGCAGAATCGTCTGAGCTTCTGGTTTAAGCCTTCCACTCGGCTCCAAACCAGAGTACCGCGATCGGTTCTGGGGACCATACTACAAATAGTTAGCTCTGATTCCACCCCGCGAGCGAGGCTTTCCGCCTTCACCAACTCCGCCAACCGCCTGTACGAACTGAGGATGACCTCTGAACCCAGACGGCAGGAGTCATTGTTGCCGACATGAGCACCAATTTGCAGTCGGGTGCACCCAGTGCTCTCTATCGTCGCCTGTAGGGCCTCCTCCACATCTCGGATGAGACCCCCGGCAAGCAGACAGAGTGAACACTGACCTCCTTCCCCGACCTAACGTTGGAGCTCCCAATAACTAATAAACCCCTCCCCCCGTGAGCCTGCTCGGACCTTGCTGAAGGAGCAGCCACATGTCCACTCACAGAGAGAGCGGGCGATGCCACACGGTCAGCCTCCACATTGACCCTCCGCCTCGTGCGCCGCGAACGCCGCTGAACCCACCACTACCCTTGGGGAGACGGTGGCACAACCGCGCCCGGTACGCGCGAAGATGTCTCGACAGCAGGGACAGTGGGTGAAGCATGTAACACCTGTGGTGTACCTTGCGACGCACCAGACTCCCCACTGCCACTACACTCCGAGGCAGCAGCCTGAAGACGGCTGACCGCGGCCATCAACACGCTCAGCTGTTCGCGAAGAGTGGCCAGCTTCTCCTGCGTCCGTAAACAGCAGCCACACATCCTATCCATTATAAGAAATCAATTTACTATAGAGTGTTAATCAACTTTTAACTAGACTGCTAATTCAGTAAAGGCGATTGATTATTGGCTAAAATGTGATTGCTAATCACTTCTTGTAGAAAACAAGTAAAATAGCACTACATGTCTCTGGACTGTATTCAAAACAAACACTAGCACTACTAGCACTATGGCTGACTAAAGGGACTCTCTGACTGTATTCAAAACAAACACGAGATCTATGGAACACTTAATAGCACTCGACTATTAAAGCCTCCTAAAAGCAAAAACACGCAGAAGAAGAAGTGACAAGTAAGAAAAATACAGTTAATACTTAAATTAAGGTAGCTCGCTGCACAGCAGACATGAAGCAGACGGCGGTTAGGGCGACACTGACACTACTGTATTCAATCCCGATGCAATTTCTGTGTTTCATCAACACTCTGAAGGTCCACAGATTACAGAATGCCTAAAGATGTGCTTCGGAATCTACTACTGCTCTTCCAGGGAACGACAAAAGTTTAGACAGATTGAGACATTACTCCCTTGGAGAAAAGTCCGCATGGTGCCTGTTGTATTCAATCCCGATGCAATTTCTGTGTTTCAACGTCACTCTGAAGGTCCACAGATTACAGAATGCCTCCAGATGTGCTTCGGAAACGACTACTGGTTTTCCAGGAATTGATCATAGCGAAGACAGTTTGAGACATTACTCCCATGGAGAAAAGTAAGCTTGGTGCCCGTTGTATTCATTCCCGATACAATTTCTGTGTTTCATCAACACTCTGAAGGTCCACAGATTACAGAATGCCTCCAGAAGTGCATCGGAAACTACTACTGGTCTTCCAGGAATCGATCAAAGCGTAGAAAGTTTCAGCCATTACTGCCATGGAGAAAAGTCCACATGGTGCCTGTTGTATTCAGTCCCGATGCAATTTCTGTGTATCATCAACACTATGAAGGTCCACAGATTACAGAATGCCTCCAGATGTGCTTCGGAAACTACTACTGGTCTCCCATTGAACGATCAAAGCGTAGACAGTTTGAGACATTACTCCCATGGAGAAAAGTCAACATGGTGCCTGTTGTATTCAACCCCGATGCAATTTCTGTGTTTCATTAACACTCTGAAGGTCCACAGATGACATAATGCCTGCAGATGTGCTTCGAAAACTACTACTAGTCCTCCAGGGAACGATCAAAGCGTAGACAGTTTGAGACCATACTCCTATGGAGAAAAGTCCGCATGGTGCCTGATGTATTGAATCCCGTTGCAATTTCTGTGTTTCATCAACACTCTGAAGGTCCACAGATTACAGAATAAATCTAGATGTGCTTCGGAAACTACTACTCGTGTTCCAGGGAACCATCGAACCGTAGACAGTTTGAGACATTACTCCCACGGAGAAAAGTCCGCATTGTGCATGTTGTATTCAATCCAGATGCTATTTCTCTGTTTGATCAACACTCTGAAGGACCACACATTACAGAATGCCTCGATATGTGCTTCGGAATTTACTACTGCTGTTCCAGGGAACGAAAAAACTTAGACAGATTGAGATATTACTCCCTTGGAGAAATGTCCGCATGATGTCTGTTGTATTCAAACCCGATGCTATTTCTGTGCTTCACCAACACTCTGAAGGTCCACAGATTACAGAATGCCTCCAGATGTGCTTCCGAAACTACCACTGGTCTTCCAGGAATCGATCATAGCGTAGACAGTTTGAGACATTACCGCCGTGGAGAAAAGTAAGCATGGTGCCTGTTGTATTCAATCCCGATGCAATTTATGTGTTTCATCAACACTCATAAGGTCCACAGAATAAAGAACGGCTATACATGTGCTTTGGAAATACTACTGGTCTCCCAGGGAACGATGAAAGCGTAGACAGTTTGAGACATTACTCCCATGGAGAAAAGTCCGTATGGTGCCTGATGTATTCAATCCCGATGCAATTTCTGTGTTTCACCAACTCTCTGAAGGTCCACAGATTACAGAATGCCTCCAGATGTGCTTCGGAACCTACTACTGGTCTTCCAGGAATTGATCTAAGCGTAGACAGTTCTAGCCATTACTCCCATGGAGATAAGTTAGAATGGTGCCTGTCGTATTCAATCCCGATGCAGTTTCTTTGTTTCATCTACACTCTGAAGGTCCACAGATTATAGAACTCCTCTGCATGTGCTTCGGAAACTACTACTGGTCTTCCAGGGAACAATCAAAGCGTAGACAGTTTGAGACATTACTACCATGGAGAAAAGTACGCATGGTGTCTGTTGTATTCAATCCCGATGCAAATTCTGTGCTTCACCAACACTGTGAAGGTCCACAGATTACAGAATGCCTCCAGATGTGCTTAGCAAACTACAACTGGTCTTCCAGGAATCGATCAAAGCGCAGACAGTTTGAGCCATTACTCCCATGGAGATAAGTAAGCATGGTGCCTGTTGTTCTCAATCCCGATCGAATTTCTTTGTTTCATCTACACTCAGAGGTTCCACAGATTATAGAACGCCACCGCATGTGCTTCGGAAACTACTACTGGTCTTCCAAGGAACGATCAAAGCGTAGACAGTTTGAGACATTACTCCCATAGAGAAAAGTCCGTATGGTGCCTGTTGTATTCAATCCCGATGCAATTTCTGTACTTCACCAACACTCTGAAGGTATACAGATTGCAGAATGCCTCCAGATGTGCTTCCGAAACTAGTACTGGTCTTCCAGGGAACTATCAAAGCGTAGACAGTTTGAGACATTACTCCCATGGAAAAAAGTCTGCATGGTGAAGGTTGTATTGAATCCCGATGCATTTTCTATGTTTCATCAACACTCTGGTGGTCCACAGATTACAGAATGCCTCCAGATGTGCTTCGGAAACTACTAATGGTGTTCCAGGAATCGATCAAAGCGTAGACAGTTTGAGCCATTACTCCCATGGAGAAAAGTAAGCATGGTGCCTTTTTTATTCAATCCCGATGCAATTTATGTGTTTCATCAACACTCTGAAGGCCCACAGAATACAGAATGGCCCCACATGTGCTTGGGAACTACTACTGGTCTCCCAGGGAACGATCAAAGCGTAGACTGTTTGAGACATTACTCCCATGGCGAAAAGTCCGTATGGTGCCTGTTGTATACAATCGTGATGCAATTTCAGTTTATCACCAACACTCTGAATGTCCACAGATTACATAATGCCTCCAGATGTGCTTCCGAAACTAGTACTGGTCCTCCAGGGAACGATCAAAGCGTAGACAGTTTGAGACATTACTCCCATGGAGAAAAGTCCGTATGGTGCCTGTTGTATAAACTCGCGATGCAATTTCTGTGTTTCAACAACATTATGTAGGTCCACAGAAATAAGAACGGCTCCACATGTGCTTCGGAAATACTAGTGGTCTCCCAGGGAACGATCAAAGCGTAGACAGTTTGAATCATTACTCCAATTGAGACAAGTCCGTATGGTGCCTGTTATATTCAAACCCGATGCAATTTCTGTGTTTCACCAACACTCTGAAGGGCCACAGATTACAGAATGCCTCCACATGTGATTTCGAAACTAGTACTAGTCTTCCAGGGAACGATCAAAGCGTAAACAGTTTGAGACTTTACTCCCTTGGAGAAAAGTCCGTATGGTGCCTGTTGTATTCAATCCCGATGCTATTTCTGTGTTTCACCAACACTCTGAAGGGCCACAGATTACAGATTACCTCCAGATGTACTTCCGAAACTAGTACTGGTCTTTAAGGGAACGATCAAAGCGTAGACAGTTTGAGACATAACTCCCACGGAGAAAAGTCTGCATGGTGCCGGTTGTATTGAATCCCGATGCAATTTCTGTGTTTCAACAACACTCTGAAGGTCCGCAGATTACAGATTGCCTCCAGATGTGCTTCGGAAACTACAACTGGTATTCCAGGAATCGATCAAAACGCAGACAGTTTGAGCCGTTACTTCCATGGAGATAAGTAAGCATGGTGCCTGTTGTATTCAATCCCGATGCAATTTCTTTGTTTCATCTACACTCTGAAGATCCACAGATTATAGAACGCCTCCGCATGTGCTTCGGAAACTACTACTGGTCTCCCAGGAAACGATCAAAGCGTAGACAGTTTGAGACATTACTCCCATGGAGAAAAGTCCGCATGGTGCCTGTTGTATTCAGTCCCAATGCTATTTCTGTGTTTCACCAACACTCTGAAGGGCCACAGATTACAGAATGCCTAAAGATGTGCTTTCGAAACTAGTACTGGTCTTAAAGGGAACGATCAAAGCGAAAACAGTTTGAGACATTACTCCCGTGGAGAAAAGTCTGCATGGTGCCGGTTGTATTGAATCATGATGCAATTTCTGTGTTTCAACAACACTCTGAAGGTCCGCAGATTACAGATTGCCTCCAGATGTGCTTCGGAAACTACAACTGGTATTCCAGGAATCGATCAAAACGCAGACAGTTTGAGCCGTTACTTCCATGGAGATAAGTAAGCATGGTGCCTGTTGTATTCAATCCCGATGCAATTTCTTTATTTCATCTACACTCTGAAGATCCACAGATTATAGAACGCCTCCGCATGTGCTTCGGAAACTACTACTGGTCTTCCAGGAAACGATCAAAGCGTAGACAGTTTGAGACATTACTCCCATGGAGAAAAGTCCGCATGGTGCCTGTTGTATTCAGTCCCAATGCTATTTCTGTGTTTCACCAATACTCTGAAGGTCCACAGATTACAGAATGCCTCGAGATGTGCTTGGGAAACTACTACTGGTCCTCCAAAGAACCATCGAAACGTAGACACTTTGAGTCTTTATTCCCATGGAGAAAAGCCCTCATGGTGCCAGTTGTATTCAATCCAGATGCATTTTCTCTGTTTGAATAACACTCTGAAGGACCATAGGTTACAGAATGCCTCCATAAGTGCTTCGGAATCTACTACTGCTCTTCCAGGGAACGATCAAAGCGTTGACAGTTTGAGACATTAGTCCCTTGGAAAAAAGTCCGCGTAGTGTCTGTTGTATTCAATCCCAATCCTATATCTGTGTTTCATCAACACTCTGAAGGTCCACAGATTACACAACGGCTCCACATGTCCTTCGGAAACTACAACTTGTCTCCCAGGAATCGATCAAAGCGCAGACAGCTTGAGCCATTACTCCCATGGAGATAAGTAAGCATGGTGCCTGTTGTATTCAATCCCGATGCAATTTCTTTGTTTCATCTACACTCTGAAGGTCCACAGATTATAGAACGGTTCCCCATGTGCTTCGTAAACTACTACTGGTCTCCCAGGAAACGATCAAAGCGTAGACAGTTTGAGACATTACTCCCATGGAGAAAAGTGCGCATGGTGCCAGTAGTATTCAATCCCGACGCTATTTCGGTGTTTCATCATCACTCTGAAGGTCCACAGATTACAGAATGCGTCCAGATATGCTTCGGAAACTACTACTGGTCTTCCAGGAATCGATCAAAGTGTAGACAGATTGAGACATTACTCCCATGGAGAAAAGTCGGCATGGTGCCTGTTGTATGCAATCCCGATGCAATTTCTGTGTTTCATCAACACTCTGAAGGTCCAAAGACTACTGAATGCCTCAAGATGTGCTTCGGAAACTACTACTGGACTTCCAGGGGACTATCGAAGCGTAGACAGTTTAAGACATTACTCCAACGGAGAGAAGCCCGCATGGTGCCAGTTGTATTCAATCCAGATGCATTTTCTCTGTTTGACCAACACTCTGAATGACCAGAGGTTACAGAATGCCTCAATATGTGCTTCGGTATCTACTACTGCTCTTCCAGGGAACGATCAAATCGTAGCAGGTTGGAGACATTAGTCCTTTGGAGAAAAGTCCGCATGGTGTCTGCTGTTTTCAATCCCGATCCTATTTTTGTGTTTCATCAACACTCTGAAGGTCCACAGAATACAGAACGGCTCCACATGTGCTTCGGAAATACTAGTGGTCTCCCAGGGAACGATCAAAGCGTAGACAGTTTGAGACTTTACTCCCATGGAGAAAAGTCCGTATTGTGCCTGTTGTATTGAATCCCGATCAAATTCTGTTTCACCAACACTCTGAAGGTCCACAGATTACCGAATGCCTCCAGATGTGCTTCCGAAACTTGTACTGGTCTTCCATGGAACGATCAAAGCGTAGCCAGTTTGAGACATTACTCCCATGGAAAAAAGTCCGCATGGTGAAGGTGGTATTGAATGCCGATGCAACTTCTGTGTTTCATCAACACTCTGATGGTAAACAGATTACAGAATGCCTCCAGATATGCTTCGGAAACTATTACTGGTTTTTCAGTAATCGATCAAAGCGTAGACAGCTTGAGCCATTACTCCCATGGAGAAAAGTAAGCATGGTGCCTCTTGTATTCAATCCCGATGCAATTGATGTGTTTCATCAACACTCTGAAGGTCCACAGAATACAGAATGGCCCCACATGTGCTTCGGAAACTACTACTTGTCTCCCAGGGAACGATCAAAGCGTAGACAGTTTGAGACACTACTCCCATGGAGAAAAGTCCGTATGGTGCCTGTTGTATTCAATCCCGATGGTATTTCTGTGTTTGAGCAACACTCTGAAGGGCCACAGATTACAGAATACCTCCAGATGTAATTCCGAAACTAGTACTGGTCTTTAAGGGAACGATCAAAGCGTAGACAGTTTGAGACATAACTCCCATGGAGAAAAGTCTGCATGGTGCCGGTTGTATTGAATCCCGATGCAATTTCTGTGTTTCATCAACACTCTGAAGGTCCACAGATTACAGATTGCCACCAGATGTGCTTCGGAAACTACAACTGGTCTACCAGGAATCGATCAAAGCGCAGACAGTTAGAGCCATTACTCCCATGGAGATAAGTAAGCATGGTGCCTGTTGTATTCAATCCCGATGCAATTTCTTTGTTTCATCTGCACTCTGAAGGTCCACAGATTATAGAACGCCTCCGCATGTGCTTCGGAAACTACTGCTGGTCTCCCAGGAAACGATCAAATCTTAGACAGTTTGAGACATTGCTCCCATGGAAAAAAGTCCACATGGTGCCTGTTGTATTCAGTCCCGATGCTATTTCTGTGTTTCACCAACACTCTGAAGGCCCACAGATTACAGAATGCCTAAAGATGTGCTTTCGAAACTAGTACTGATCTTAAAGGGAACGATCAAAGCGTAGACAGTTTGAGACATTACTCCCTTGGAGAAAAGTGTTCATGGTGCCGGTTGTATTGAATACCGATGCAACATCTGTGTATCATCAACACTCTGAAGGTCCACAGATTACAGAACGCCACGAGATGTGCTTGGGAAACTACTACTGGTCTTCCAATGAACCATCGAAACGAAGACAGTTTGAGTGTTTATCCCCACGGAGAAAAGTCCTCATGGTGATTGTTGTATTCAATCCAGATGCAATTTCTCTGTTTGATCAACACTCTGATGGTCCACAGATTACAGAATGCCTAAAGATGTGCTTTCGAAACTACTACTGGTCTCCCAGGAACGATCAAAGCGTAGACAGTTTTTGACTTTACTCCCATGGAGAAAAGTCCGTATGGTGCCTGTTGTATTCCAATCCCGATGCTATTTCTGTGTTTCACCATACGCTGAAGGGCCACAGATTACAGAATGCCTCTAGACGTGCTTCTGAAACTAGTACTGGTCTTCCAGGGAACGATCAAATCGTAGACAGTTTGAGACTTTACTCCCTTGAAGAAAAGTCTGCATGGTGCCGGTTGTATTGAATCCCAAAGCAATTTCTGCGTTTCATCAACACTCTGAAGGTCCACAGGTTACAGACTGCCTCCAGATGTGATTCAAAAACTACTACTGCTCTTCCAGGAATCGATCAAAGCGTAGACAATTTGAGCCATAACTCCAATGGCGAAAAGTCCGCATGGTGCCTGTTGTATTCAATCCCGATGCAATTTCTGTGTTTCAATAACCCTCTGAAGGTCCACAGACGACATAATGCCTGCAGATGTGCTTCGGAATCTACTACTGGTCCTTCTGGGTACGATCAAAGCGTAGAGCGTTTGAGACATTACTCCTATGGAGAAAAGTGGACATGGTGACTGTTGTATTGAATCCCGTTGCAATTTCTGTGTTTCATCAACACTCTGAAGGTCCACAGATTACAGAATGCCTCCATATGTGCTTCGGAAGCTACTACTAGTCTTCCAGGGAACGATCAAAACGTAGACAGTTTGAGACATTACTCAATGGGAGAAAAGACGGCATGGTGCCGGTTGTATTCAATTACGATGCAATTTCTGTATTTCATCAACGCTCTGATAGTCCACAGATAACAGAATGCCTCCAGAAGTGCATCGCAAACTACTACTGGTCTTCCAGGGTACGATCAAAGCGTAGAGAGTTTGAGACATTACTCCCTTCAAGAAAAGTGCCCATGGTGCCTGTTGTATTAAATCCCGATGCGATTTCTGTGTCTCATCAACACTCTGAGGGTCCACAGATTACAGAACGACCTACATGTGCTTCAGAAACTACTACTGGTCCTCCAGATAACGATCAAAGCGTAGACAGTTTGACTGAATAATCCAAGAGAAAAGTCCGCATGGTGCATGTTGTATTCAATCCAGATGCAATTGCTCTGTTTGATCAACACTCCGAAGGATCATAGATTACAGAATGCCTCCATATGTGCTTCGGTATCTACTAATGCTCTTCCAGGCAACGACCAAAGCTTCGACAGTTTGAGACATTACTCCCTTGGAGGAAAGTCCGCATGGTGCCTGTTGGACTCAATCCCGATGCAATTTCTGTGTTTCATCAATACTCTGAAGGTCCACAAATAACAGAGGAGCTTCCACATGTGTTTCGGAATCTACTACTGGTCTTCCAGCGAACGATCAAAGCGTAGACAGTTTAAGACATTACTCCCATGGAGATAAGTCCGCTTGGTGCATGTTGTATTCAATCCCGATGCAATTTCTGTGTTTCATCAACACCCTGAAGGTCCACAGATTACAGAACGCCTCCATATGTGCTTCGGAAACTACTACTGGTCTTCCAGGAATCGATCAAAGTGTAGACAGATTGAGACATTACTCCCATGGAGAAATGTCGGCATGGTGCCTGTTGAATGCAATCCCGATGCAATTTCTGTGTTTCATTAACATTCTGAAGGTACACAGGTAACAGAATGCCTCCAATTGTGCTTCGGAATCTACTACTGGCCGTCCAGCTAACCATCAGAGCGTAGATAGTTTGATACATTACTACCACAGAGAAAAGTCTGCATGGTGCCTGTTATATTCAATTTAGATGCAATTTCTGTGTTTGATTAACACTCGGAAGACCACAGATTGCAGAATGCCTCCATATGTGCTTCTGAAACTGCTAGTGGTCTTCCAGGGAACGATCAAAGCGTAGACAGTTTGAGACATTACTCCCATGGAGAAAAGTCCGCTTGGTGACTGTTGTTTTCAATCCTGATGAAATTTTTGTGTTTCATCAACACTCTGAAGGTCCACAGACTACTGAATGCCTCAAGATGTGCTTCGGAAACTACTACTGGTCTTCCAGGGGACCATCGAAGCGTAGACAGTTTAAGACATTACTCAAACGGAGAGAAGCCCGCATGGTGAAAGTTGTATTCAATCCAGATGCATTTTCTCCGTTTGACCAACACGCTGAAGGACCATAGGTTACAGAATGCCTTCATATGTGCTTCGGAATCTACTACTGCTCTTCCAGGGAACGATCAAAGCGTAGTCAGTCTGAGACATTGGTCCCTTGGAGAAAAGTCCCCATGGTGTCTGTTGTATTCAATCCCGATCCTATTTTTGTGTTTCATCAACACTCTGAAGGTCCACAGATTACAGAACGGCTACACGTGTGCTTCGGAAATTACTACTGGTCTCCCAGGGAACGATCAAAGCGTAGACAGTTTGAGACATTACTTCCATGGACAAAGGTGCGCATGGTGCCTGTTGTATTCAAAACCGATGCAATTTCTGTGTTTCATCATCACTCTGGTAGTCCACAGATTACAGAATACCTCCATATGTGCTTCGGAAACTACTACTGGTCTTCCAGGAAACGATCAAAGCGTAGATAGATTGAGACATTACTTCCTGGGAGATAAATCCCCATGGTGCCTGTTGTGTTCAATCCCGATGCAAATTCTGTGATTCATCAACACTCCGAAGGTCCGCAGATTACGGAATGCCTCCAGATGAGCTTCGGAAAATACTACTGGTCATCCAGGAATCGATCTAAGCGTAGACAGTTTGAGACATTACTCCCATGGAGAAAAGTAAGCATGGTGCCTTTTGTATTAAATCCCTTTGCAATTTCTGTGTTTCATCAACAATCTGAATGTCCACAGATTACAGAACGGCTCCACATGTGTTTCGAAAACTAGTACTGGTCTCCCAGGGAACGATCAAAGCGTAGACAGTTTGAGACATAACTCCCATGGAGAAAAGTCCGCATGGTGCCTGTTGTTTTCAATCCCGATGCAATTTTTGTGTTTCATCAACACTCTGAATGTCCACAGACTACTGAATGCTTCAAGATGTGCTTCGGAAACTACTACTGGTCTTCCAGGGGACCATCGAAGCGTAGACAGTTTGAGACATTACTCCCATGGAGAAAAGTCCGTATGGTGCCTGTTGTATACAATCGCGATGCAATTTCTGTGTTTCATCAACACTCTGAAGGTCCACAGAATACAGAACGGCTCCACATGTGCTTCGGAAATACTAGTGGTCTCCCAGGGAACGATCAAAGCGTAGACAGTTTGAGACATTACTCCCATAGAAAAAAGTCCGCATGGTGTCTGTTGTATTCAATGCCAATGCATTTTCTGTGTTTCAACACTCTGAAGGTGAACAGATAACAGAACGCCTCCATATGTGCTTCGGAAACTACTACTGGTCTTCCAGGAATCGATCAAAGTGTAGACAGATTGAGACATTACTCCCATGGAGAAATGTCGGCATGGTGCCTGTTGAATGCAATCCCGATGCAATTTCTGTGTTTCATTAACATTCTGAAGGTACACAGGTAACAGAATGCCTCAAATTGTGCTTCGGAATCTACTACTGGCCGTCCAGCTAACATCAGAGCGTAGATAGTTTGATACATTACTACCACAGAGAAAAGTCTGCATGGTGCCTGTTATATTCAATTTAGATGCAATTTCTGTGTTTGATTAACACTCGGAAGACCACAGATTGCAGAATGCCTCCATATGTGCTTCTGAAACTGCTACTGGTCTTCCAGGGAACGATCAAAGCGTAGACAGATTGAGAGAGTACTCCCATGGAGAAAAGTCCGTATGGCGCCTGTTGTATACAATCGCGATGCAATTTCTGTGTATCACCAACACTCTGAATGTCCTCAGATTACAGAATGCCTCCAGATGTGCTTCCGAAACAAGTACTGGTCTTCCAGGGAACGATCAAAGCGTAGACAGTTTGAGACATTACTCCCATGGAGAAAAGTCCGCTTGGTGACTGTTGTTTTCAATCCTGATGAAATTTTTGTGTTTCATCAACACTCTGAAGGTCCACAGACTACTGAATGCCTCAAGATGTGCTTCGGAAACTACTACTGGTCTTCCAGGGGACCATCGAAGCGTAGACAGTTTAAGACATTACTCAAACGGAGAGAAGCCCGCATGGTGAAAGTAGTATTCAATCCAGATGCATTTTCTCCGTTTGACCAACACGCTGAAGGACCATAGGTTACAGAATGCCTTCATATGTGCTTCGGAATCTACTACTGCTCTTCCAGGGAACGATCAAAGTGTAGTCAGTCTGAGACATTGGTCCCTTGGAGAAAAGTCCCCATGGTGTCTGTTGTATTCAATCCCGATCCTATTTTTGTGTTTCATCAACACTCTGAAGGTCCACAGATTACAGAACAGCTACACGTGTGCTTCGGAAATTACTACTGGTCTCCCAGGGAACGATCAAAGCGTAGACAGTTTGAGACATTACTTCCAATGAGAAAGGTGCGCATGGTGCCTGTTGTATTCAAAACCGATGCAATTTCTGTGTTTCATCATCACTCTGGTAGTCCACAGATTACAGAATACCTCCATATGTGCTTCGGAAACTACTACTGGTCTTCCAGGAAACGATCAAAGCGTAGATAGATTGAGACATTACTTCCTGGGAGATAAATCCCCATGGTGCCTGTTGTGTTCAATCCCGATGCAAATTCTGTGATTCATCAACACTCCGAAGGTCCGCAGATTACGGAATGCCTCCAGATGAGCTTCGGAAACTACTACTGGTCATCCAGGAATCGATCTAAGCGTAGACAGTTTGAGACATTACTCCCATGGAGAAAAGTAAGCATGGTGCCTTTTGTATTAAATCCCATTGCAATTTCTGTGTTTCATCAACAATCTGAAAGTCCACAGATTACAGAACGGCTCCACATGTGTTTCGAAAACTAGTACTGGTCTCCCAGGGAACGATCAAAGCGTAGACAGTTTGAGACATTACTCCCATGGAGAAAAGTCCGTATGGTGCCTGTTGTATACAATCGCGATGCAATTTCTGTGTTTCATCAACACTCTGAAGGTCCACAGAATACAGAACGGCTCCACATGTGCTTCGGAAATACTAGTGGTCTCCCAGGGAACGATCAAAGCGTAGACAGTTTGAGACATTACTCCCATAGAAAAAAGTCCGCATGGTGAAGGTTGTATTGAATCCCGATGCAATTTCTGTGTTTCATCAACACTCTGATGGAAAAACAGATCACAGAATCCCTCCAGATGTGCACCGGAAACTACTACTGATTTTCCAGGAATCGATCAAAGCGTAGACAGTTTGAGCCATTACTCCCATGGAGAAAAGTAAGCATGGTGCCTCTTGTATTCAATCCCGATGCAATTGATGTGTTTCATCAACACTCTGAAGGTCCACAGAATACAGAATGGCCCCACATGTGCATCGGAAACTACTACTTGTCTCCCATTGAACGGTCGAAACGTAGACAGTTTGAGCCATTACTGCCATGGAGATAAGTAAGCATGGTGCCTGTTGTATTCAAACCCGATGCAATTTCATTGTTTCATCTACACTCTGAAGGTAAACAGATTATTGAACGCCTCCGCATGTGCTTCAGAAACTACTACTGGTCTCCCAGAGAACGATCAAATCGTAGACAGTTTGAGACATTTCTCCCAAGGAGAAAAGTCCGTATGGTACCTGTTATATTCAGTCCCGATGCTATTTCTGAGTTTCACCAACACTCTAAAGGGCCACATATTACAGATTGCCTAAAGATGTGCTTTCGAAACTAGTACTGGTCTTAAACGGAACCTTCAAAGCCTAGACAGTTTCAGACTTTACTCCCTTGGAGAAAAGTCCGCATGGTGTCTGTTGTATTCAATGCCAATGCATTTTCTGTGTTTCAACACTCTGAAGGTGAACAGATAACAGAACGCCTCCATATGTGCTTCGGAAACTACTACTGGTCTTCCAGGAATCGATCAAAGTGTAGACAGATTGAGACATTACTCCCATGGAGAAATGTCGGCATGGTGCCTGTTGAATGCAATCCCGATGCAATTTCTGTGTTTCATTAACATTCTGAAGGTACACAGGTAACAGAATGCCTCCAATTGTGCTTCGGAATCTACTACTGGCCGTCCAGCTACCCATCAGAGCGTAGATAGTTTGATACATTACTACCACAGAGAAAAGTCTGCATGGTGCCTGTTATATTCAATTTAGATTCAATTTCTGTGTTTGATTAACACTCGGAAGACCACAGATTGCAGAATGCCTCCATATGTGCTTCTGAAACTGCTACTGGTCTTCCAGGGAACGATCAAAGCGTAGACAGATTGAGAGAGTACTCCCATGGAGAAAAGTCCGTATGGCGCCTGTTGTACACAATCGCGATGCAATTTCTGTGTATCACCAACACTCTGAATGTCCTCAGATTACAGAATGCCTCCAGATGTGCTTCCGAAACTAGTACTGGTCTTCCAGGGAACGATCAAAGCGTAGACAGTTTGAGACATTACTCCCATGGAGAAAAGTCCGCTTGGTGACTGTTGTTTTCAATCCTGATGAAATTTTTGTGTTTCATCAACACACTGAAGGTCCACAGACTACTGAATGCCTCAAGATGTGCTTCGGAAACTACTACTGGTCATCCAGGGGACCATCGAAGCGTAGACAGTTTAAGACATTACTCAAACGGAGAGAAGCCCGCATGGTGAAAGTTGTATTCAATCCAGATGCATTTTCTCCGTTTGACCAACACGCTGAAGGACCATAGGTTACAGAATGCCTTCATATGTGCTTCGGAATCTACTACTGCTCTTCCAGGGAACGATCAAAGCGTAGTCAGTCTGAGACATTGGTCCCTTGGAGAAAAGTCCCCATGGTGTCTGTTGTATTCAATCCCGATCCTATTTTTGTGTTTCATCAACACTCTGAAGGTCCACAGATTACAGAACAGCTACACGTGTGCTTCGGAAATTACTACTGGTCTCCCAGGGAACGATCAAAGCATAGACAGTTTGAGACATTACTTCCATGGAGAAAGGTGCGCATGGTGCCTGTTGTATTCAAAACCGATGCAATTTCTGTGTTTCATCATCACTCTGGTAGTCCACAGATTACAGAATACCTCCATATGTGCTTCGGAAACTACTACTGGTCTTCCAGGAAACGATCAAAGCGTAGATAGATTGAGACATTACTTCCTGGGAGATAAATCCCCATGGTGCCTGTTGTGTTCAATCCCGATGCAAACTCTGTGATTCATCAACACTCCGAAGGTCCGCAGATTACGGAATGCCTCCAGATGAGCTTCGGAAACTACTACTGGTCATCCAGGAATCGATCTAAGCGTAGACAGTTTGAGACATTACTCCCATGGAGAAAAGTAAGCATGGTGCCTTTTGTATTAAATCCCATGGCAATTTCTGTGTTTCATCAACAATCTGAAAGTCCACAGATTACAGAACGGCTCCCTGGTCTCCCAGGGAACGATCAAAGCGTAGACAGTTTGAGACATAACTCCCATGGAGAAAAGTCCGCATGGTGCCTGTTGTTTTCAATCCCGATGCAATTTTTGTGTTTCATCAACACTCTGAAGGTCCACAGACTACTGAATGCTTCAAGATGTGCTTCGGAAACTACTACTGGTCTTCCAGGGGACCATCGAAGCGTAGACAGTTTGAGACATTACTCCCATGGAGAAAAGTCCGTATGGTGCCTGTTGTATACAATCGCGATGCAATTTCTGTGTTTCATCAACACTCTGAAGGTCCACAGAATACAGAACGGCTCCACATGTGCTTCGGAAATACTAGTGGTCTCCCAGGCAACGATCAAAGCGTAGACAGTTTGAGACATTACTCCCATAGAAAAAAGTCCGCATGGTGAAGGTTGTATTGAATCCCGATGCAATTTCTGTGTTTCATCAACACTCTGATGGAAAAACAGATCACAGAATCCCTCCAGATGTGCACCGGAAACTACTACTGATTTTCCAGGAATCGATCAAAGCGTAGACAGTTTGAGCCATTACTCCCATGGAGAAAAGTAAGCATGGTGCCTCTTGTATTCAATCCCGATGCAATTGATGTGTTTCATCAACACTCTGAAGGTCCACAGAATACAGAATTGCCCCACATGTGCATCGGAAACTACTACTTGTCTCCCATTGAACGGTCGAAACGTAGACAGTTTGAGCCATTACTCCCATGGAGATAAGTAAGCATGGTGCCTGTTGTATTCAAACCCGATGCAATTTCATTGTTTCATCTACACTCTGAAGGTAAACAGATTATTGAACGCCTCCGCATGTGCTTCAGAAACTACTACTGGTCTCCCAGAGAACGATCAAATCGTAGACAGTTTGAGACATTTCTCCCAAGGAGAAAAGTCCGTATGGTACCTGTTATATTCAGTCCCGATGCTATTTCTGAGTTTCACCAACACTCTAAAGGGCCACATATTACAGATTGCCTAAAGATGTGCTTTCGAAACTAGTACTGGTCTTAAACGGAACCTTCAAAGCGTAGACAGTTTCAGACTTTACTCCCTTGGAGAAAAGTCTGCATGGTGCCTGTTGTATTCAATCCAGATGCAATTTCTCTCTTTGATCAACACTCTGAAGGACCACAGATTACAGAATGCCTCCAGATGTGCTTCCGAAACTACTACTGGTCTTCCAGGAATCGATCATAGCGTAGACAGTTTGAGCCATTACTCCCATGTTGAAAAGTAAGCATGGTGCCTGTTGTATTCAATCCCGATGCAATTTAAGTGTTTCATCAACACTCTGATGGTCCACAGATTACAGAATGCCTCCAGATGTGCTTCGGAAACTACTACTGGTTTTCCAGGAATCGATCAAATCGTAGACAGTTTGAGCCATTACTCCCATGGAGAACAGTAAGTATGGTGCCTCTTGTATTCAATCCCGATGCAATTTCTGTGTTTCATCAACACTCTGAATGTCCACAGATTACAGAATGAGACCAGATGTGCTTCGGAAACTACTACTGGTCTTCCAGGGAACCATCGAACCGTAGACAGTTTGGGACCTTATTCCCAAGGAGAAAAGTCCGCATGGTGCCTGTTGTATTCAATCCAGATGCAATTTCTCTGTTTGATCAATACTCCGAAGGACCATAGATTACAGAATGCCTTCATATGTGCTTCGGAATCTACTACTGCTCTTCGAGGGAACGATCAAAGCGTAGAGAGTTTGAGACATTACTCCCTTATAGAAAAGTGCGCATGGTGCCTGTTGTATTAATTCCCGATGCGATTTCTGTGTCTCATCAACACTCTGATGGTCCACAGATTACATAACGACCCACATGTGCTTCAGAAACTACTACTGGTCCTCCAGATAACGATCAAAGCGTAGACAGTTTGACAGATTAATCCAATTGAGAAAAGTCTGCATGGTGCCTGTGGTATTCAATCCCGATCTATTCTCTGTGTTTCATCAACTCTCTGAAGGTCCACAGATTACAGAACGCCTACGCATGTGCTTCGGAAACTACTACGGGTCTTCCAGGGAACGGTCAAAGCGTAGACAGTATGAGGCATTACACCCTTACAGAAATGTCCGCATGGTGGCTGTTGTATTCAACCCAGATACAATTTCTCAGTTTGATCAACAATCTGAAGGACCACAGATTACTGAAAGCCTCCATATGTGTTTCGGAATCTACTACTGGTCTTCCAGGGAACGATCAAAGCGTAGACAATTTGAGACATTACTTCCATGGAGAAAAGTGCGCATGCGGCCTGTTGTATTCAATACCAATAAAATTTCTGTGTTTCATCATCACTCTGGTAGTCCACAGATTACAGAATGCCTCCTTTATGTGCTTCGGAAACTACTACTGGTCTTCCAGGGAACGATCAAAGCGTAGATAGATTGAGACATTACTCCCTGGGAGATAAGTCCGCATGGTGCCTGTTGTGTTGAATCCCGATGCAAATTCTGTGTTTCATCAACACTCCGAAGGTCTGCAGATTAAGGAATGCCTCCAGATCATCTTCGGAAACTACTACTGGTCTTCCAGGAATCGATCTAAGAGTAGACCGTTTGGGACATTACTACAATGGAGAAAAGTAAGCATGGTGCCTGTTGTATTAAATCCCAAGGCAATTTCTGTGTTTCATCAACAATCTGAAAGTCCACAGATTACAGAACGGTTCCACATGTGTTTCTGAAAGTACTGCTGGTCTCAAGGGAACGATCAAAGCGTAGACAGTTTGATACATTACTCCCATGGAGAAAAGTCCGCATGGTGCCTGTTGTATTCAATCGTGATGCAATTTCTTTGTTTCATCAACACTCAGAAGGTCCACAGATGACATAATGCCTGCAGATGTGCTTCGGAAACTACTACTGGTCCTTCAGGGTACGATCAAAGCGTAGACAGTTTGAGACATTACTCCTATAGAGAAAAGTTCGCATGGTGACTGTTGTATTGAATCCCGTTGCAATTTCTGTGTTTCATCAACACTCTGAAGGTCCACAGATTACAGAATGCCTTAAGATGTGCTTCGGAAACTACTACTGGTCTTCCAGGGAACCATCGAAGCGTAGACAGTGTGGGACCTTATTCCCACGGAGAAAAGTCCTCATGGTGGCTGTTGTATTCGATCCAGATGCAATTTCTCTGTTTGATCAACACTCTGAAGGACCACAGATTACAGAATGCCTCCATATGTGCTTCGGAATCTACTACTGCTCTTCCAGGGAACGACCAAAGCTTAGACAGTTTAAGACATTACTCCCTTGGAGGAAATTCCGCATGGTGCCTGTTGGACTCAATCCCAATGCAATTTCTGTGTTTCATCAACACTCTGAAGGTCCACAAACAACAGAAGAGCCTCCAAATGTGTTTCGAAAACTACAACTGGTCTTTCAGTGAACGATCAAAGCGTAGACAGTTTCAGACATTACTCAAATGGAGAAAAATCCGAATGGCGAATACTATTCACTCCCGATGCAATTTTTGTGTTTCATCAACACTCTGAAGGTCTATAGATTACAGAATGAATCCAGATGTGCTTCGGAAAATGCTACTGGTCTTTCAGGGAACGATCAAAGCGTAGACAGATTGAGACATTACTCAAATGGAGAAAAGTTTGCATGGCGAATGTTGTATACAATCCCGATGCAAATTCTGTGTTTCATCAACACTCTGAAGGTCCACAGATTACAGAATGAATCCAGATGTGCCTCGGAAACTAGTACTGGTCTTCCAGGGAACGATCAAAGTGTAGACAGTTTGAGACATTACTGCCATGGAGAAAAGTCCGCAAGGTGCCTGTTGTATTCAATCCCGATTCAATTTCTGTGTTTCATCAACACTCTGACGGTCCACAGATTACAGAATGCCTCCAGATGTGCGTGGGAAACTACTACTGGTGTTTCAGGAATCGATCAAAGCGTAGACAGTTTAGGACATTACTCCCATTGAGAAAAGACCGCATGGTGCCTGTTGTATTCAATGCCGATGCAATTTCTGTGTTTCATCAACACTCTGAAGGACCACAGATCACAGGACGCCTCCACATGTGCTTCGGAAACTACTACTGGTCTTCCAGGGAACGATCAAATCATAGGCAGTTTGAGACATTACTCACATGGAGAATGGCGGCATTGTGTCTCTTGTATTCAATCCCGATGAAATTTCTGTGTTTCATAAACACTCTGATGGACCGGAGATTACAGAATGCCTCAAAATGTGCTTCGGAAACAACTACTGGTCTTCCTGGAAACGATCAAAGCGTAGACATTTTGAGACATTTCTCCCAAGGAGAAAAGACCGCATGGTGCCTGTTGTATTAAATCCGGATGAAATTTCTGTGTTTCAAAAACATTCTGAAGGTCTGCAGATTACAGAACGCCTCTACATGTGCTTCGGAAACTACTACTGGTCTTCCAGGGAACGATCAAATCATAGACACTTTGAGACATTATTCCCATGGAGAACGTCAACATGGTGCCTGTTTTATTCAATCCCGATGCAATATCCCTGGCTCATCAACACTCTGAAGCACCACAGTTTACACAACGCCTCCAGATGTGCTTCGGAAACTACTACTAGTCTTCCAGAGAACTACCAAATCGTACACAGTTTGAGGCATTACTCCCATGGAGAAAAGTCCGCATGGTGCCTGTTGTATTTAATCCCAATGCATTTTCTGTGTTTCATCCACACTCTGAAAGTCCACAAACTACAGAACGCCTCCAGATGTGCTTCGGAATCAACTACAGGTTTTTCAGGGAACGATCAAATCGTAGACAGATTTAGACACTACTCAAATGGAGAAAAGTCCGCATGGCGAATGTTGTATTTAATCCCGATGCAAATTCTGTGTTTCATCAACACTCTGAAGGTCCACAGATAACAGAATGAATGCAGATGTGCTGCGGAAACTAGTACTGTCTTCCAGGGAACGAGCAAAGTGTAGACAGATTGAGACACTACTGCCATGGAGAAAAGTCCGCAAGGTGCCTGTTGTATTCAATCCCGATTCAATTTCTGTGTTTCATCATCACTCTGAAGGTCCACGGATTACAGAATGCCTCCAGATGTGCTTGGGAAGCTACTACTGGTGTTTCAGGAATCGATCAAAGCGTAGACAGTTTAAGACATTACTCCCATGGAGGAAAGACCGCATGGGGCCTGTTGTATTCAATGCCGATGTAATTTCTGTGTTTCATCAACACTCTGAAGGTCTACAGATTACAGAACGCCTCCACATGTGCTTCGGAAACTACTACTGGTCTTCCAGTGAACGATCAAAGCGTAGGCAGTTAGAGACATTACTCACATGGAGAATGGCGGCATTGTGTCTCTTGTATTCAATCCCTATGAAATTTATGTGTTTTATAAACATCCTGAAGGTCCAGAGATTACAGAATGCCTCACAATGTGCTTCGGAAACTACTACTGGTCTTCCTGGAAACGATGAAAGCGTAGACATTTTGAGACATTTCTCCCAAGGAGAAAAGCCCGCATCGCGCCTGTTGTATTAAATCCCAATGAAATTTCGGTGTTTCAACAACATTCAGAAGGTCCACAAATTACAGAACGCCTCCACATGTGCTTCGGGAACTACTACTGGTCTTCCAGGGAACGATCAAATCATAGACACTTTGAGACATTACTCCCATGGAGAACGTCAACATGGTGCCTGTTTTATTCAATCCCGAAGCAATATCCCTGTCTCATCAACACTCTAAAGGACCACAGTTACACAGCGCTTCCAGATGTGCTTCGGAAACTACTACTAGTCTTCCAGGGAACTATCAAATCGTAGACAGTTTGAGACATTTCTCCCTTGAAGAAAAGTGCGACAGGTGCCTGTTGTATTCAATCCCGATGCAATTTCTGTCTTTCATCAACACTCTGATAGTACACAGATCACAGAATGCTTCCAGATGTGATTCGGAAACTACTACTGGTCTTCCAGGGAATGATCAAAGCAGGACAGTTTGAGACATTACTCCCTTGGAGTAAATTCCGCATGGTAACTGTTGTATTCAATCTCGATTCAATTTCTGTGTTTCATCAACACTCTGAAGGTCTATAGATTACAGAATGAATCCAGATGCGCTTCGGAAAATATTACTGGTCTTTCAGGGAACGATCAAAGCGTAGACAGATTGAGACATTACTCAAATGGAGAAAAGCACGCATGGCGAAAGTTGTATTCAATCCCGATGCAATTTCTGTGTTTCATCAACACTCTGAAGGGCCACAGATTACAGAATGAATCCATATGTACTTCGGAAACTAATACTGGTCTTCCAGGGAACGATCAAAGTGTAGACAGTTTGAGACATTACTCACATGGAGAAAAGTCTGCATGTTGCCTGTTGTATTCAATCCCCATGCAATTTCTGTGTTTCATCAACACTCTGAAGTTCACAGATTATAGAATGCCTCCAGATATGTTTGGGAAACTACTACTGGTCTGCCAGGAATCGATCAAGACGTAGACCTTTTGAGACATTACTCCCATGGTGAAAAGACCGCATGGTGAATTTTGTAATCAATACCGATGCAATTTCTGTGTTTCATCAACACTCTGAAGGTCTATAGATTACAGAATGAATCCAGATGCGCTTCGGAAAATATTACTGGTCTTTCAGGGAACGATCAAAACGTAGACTGATTGAGACATTACTCAAATGGAGAAAAGCACGCATGGCGAAAGTTGTATTCAATCCCGATGCAATTTCTGTGTTTCATCAACACTCTGAAGGGCCACAGATTACAGAATGAATCCATATGTGCTTCGGAAACTAATACTGGTCTTCCAGGGAACGATCAAAGCGTAGACAATTTGAGACATTACTTCCATGGAGAAAAATGCGCATGGTGCCTGTTGTATTCAATACCGATAAAATTTCTGTGTTTCATCATCACTCTGGTAGTCCACAGATTACAGAATGCCTCCAGATGTGCTTCGGAAACCGCAACTCGTCTTCCAAGGAAAGAACAAAGCGTAGACTGTTTGAGACATTGCTCCCATGGAGTAAAATCCGCATGGCGCCTGTTGTATTCATTCCGGATGCAATTTCTGTGATTCGTCAAGACTCTGAAGGTGTACAGATTACAGAATGCCTCCAGATGTGCTTCGGAAACTACTACTGATCTCCCATTGTATGATCAAAGCGTAGACAGTTTGAGACATTACTCCTATGGAGAAAAGTCCACATGGTGCCTGTTGTATTCAATCCCGATGCAATTAATGTGTTCCATCAACACTCTGAAGGTCCACAGATTGCAGAATGCCTCCAGATGTGCTTCGGAAACTACTACGGGTTTTCCAGAAATCGATAAAAGCGTATACAGTTTGAGACATTACTCCCAGGGAGAAAAGTTAGCATGGTGAATATTGTATTCAATCCCGATGCATTTTCTGTGTTTCATGAAGACTGTGAAAGGCTACAGAATACAGAATGCCTCCAGATGTGCTTCGGAAACTACTACTGGACTTCTAGGGAACGATCAAAGAGGAGACAGTTTGAGACGTTACTCCCATGGAGGAATTTCCGCATGGTGACTGTTGTATTCAATCCCGATGCAATTTCTGTGTTTCATCAACACTCTGTAGGACCACAGATTACGGAGTGAATCCAGATGTGCGTCGGAAACTACTACTGGTCTTCCATAAATCAATCAGAGCGTAGACAAATTGAGACATTACTGCCATGGAAAAAGGTCCGCATGGTGCCTGTTGTATTCAATCCCTATGCAATTTCTGTGTTTCATCAACACTCTGAAGTTCCGCAGATTAGAGAATGCCTCCAGATGTGCTTCGGAAACTACTACTGGTTTTGCAGAAATCAATCAAAGCGTAGACAGATTGAGACATTACTCCCATGGAGGTAGGTCCTTATGGTGCCTGTTATATTCAATCCCGATGCAATTACTGTGCTCCATCAACTCTCTGAAGATCCACAGATTACAGAATGCCTCCAGATGTGCTTCAGAAACTTCTACTGGTCTTTCAGGAATCAATCACAGCATAGACAGATTGAGACATTACTCACATTGAGAAAGGTCCGCATGGTGCCTGTTGAATTCAATCCAGATGCAATTTCTGTTTTTCATCAACACTCTGAAGGTCCACACAATATAGAATTCCTCCAGATGTGCTTCGGAAACTACTACTGGTCACCCATTGAATGATCAAGCGTAGACAGTTTAAGACATTACTCCATAGGAGAAAAGTCCACATGGTGCCTGTTGTATTCAATCTCGTTGCAATTTCTGTGTCTCATCAACACTCTGAAGTTCCACAGATTACAGAACATCTTGAGATGTTCTTCGGAAACTACTACTCTTTTTCCAGAAATCCTTCAAAGCGTAGACATATTGGAACATTAGTCACATGGAGGAAGGTTCGCATGTTGCCTGCTGTATTCAATCCCGATGCAATTCATGGGTTCCATCAACACTCTGAAGTTCCACAGATTACAGAATGCCTCCAGATGTGCTTCAGAAACTACTACTGGTCTTCCAGAAATCAATCAAAGTGTAGACAGATTGAAATATTACTCACATGGAGAAAGGTCCGCATAGTGCCTGTTGTTTTCAATCATGGTGCAATTTCAGTGTTTCATCAACACTCTGAAGGTCAACAGATTAGATAATGCCTCCAGATGTGCTTCCGAAACTACTACTATTCTCCAATTGAACGGTCAAAGCGTAGGCAGTTTGAGACATTACTCCCATGGAGAAGAGTCTACATGATGCCTGTTGTATTCAATCCTGATGCAATTTCTGTGTTTCATCAACACTCTGATGGTCCACAGATTACGGAATGCCTCCAGATGTGCTTCGGAAAATACTAGTGGTCTTCCATGAATCGATCAAATCGTAGACAGTTTGAGACATTGCTTCAATGGAGAAAATTATAGATAGTGCCTGTTGTATTCATTCCCGACGCATTTTCTGTCTTTCATCAATACTCTGAAGGTTCATACATTGCAGAATGCCACCATATGTGCTTCAGAAACTACTACTGGTCTTCCAGAAATCAATCAAAGCGTAAACAGATTGAGAATTTACTCACATGGGGAATTGTCCGCATGGTGCCTGTTGTATTCAATCCCGATGCAATTTCTGTTTTTCATCAACACTCTGAAATTCCACAGATTACAGAATGCCTCCAGATGTGCTTCGGAAACTATTAGTGGTTCTCCAGAAATCGATCAAACCGTAGACAGTTTAAGACATTACTCTAATGGTGAAAAGACCGCATGGTGAATGTTGTGTTCAATCCCGGTGCAATATCTGTGTTCCTTCAACACTCTGAAGGTCCACAGATTAGAGAATGCCTCCAGATGTGCTTCGGAAATTACTACTGACCTCTCATTGAGCGATAAAATCGAGACAGTTTGAGACGTTACTCCCATGGAGGAATTTCCGCATGGTGACTGTTGTATTCAATCCCGACGTAATTTCAGTGTTTCATCAACACTCTGTTGGACCACAGATTACAGAGTGAATCCAGATGTGCGTCGGAAACTACTACAGGTCTTCCATAAATCAATCAGAGCGTAGACAGATTGAGACATTACTCCCATGGAGAAAGGTCCGCATGCTGCCTGTTGTATTCAATCCCTATGCAATTTCTGTGTTTCATCAACATTCTGAAATTCCGCAGATTAGAGAATGCCTCCAGATGTGCTTCGAAAATTACTACTGATCTCCCATTGATCGATCAAAGCGTAGACAGTTTGGGACATTAATCCCATGGAGAAAATTGTTCATGGTGCCTGTTGTATTCAATCCCGATGCAATTTCTGTGTTCCATCAACACTCTGAAGTTCCACAGATTGCAGAATGCCTCCAGATGTGCTTCGGAAACTACTACGGGTTTTCCAGAAATCGATCAAAGCGTATACAGTTTAAGACATTACTCCCAGAGAGAAAAGTCAGCATGGTGCCTGTTGTATTCAATCCCGATACATTTTCTGTGTTTCATCAACACTCTGAAGGTCCACAGATTACGGAATGCCTCCAGATGTGCTTCAGAAACTACTACTGGTCTTCCAGAAATCAATCAAAGCGTAGACAGGTTGAGATATTTCTCACATGGAGAAAGGTCCGCATGGTGCCTGTTGTGTTCAATCATGGTACAATTTCAGTGTTTCATCAACACTCTGAAGGTCAACAGATTAGAGAATGCCTCCACTTGTGCTTGAGAAACTACTACTGATCTCCAATTGAACGATCAAAGCGTAGGCATATTGAGACATTACTCCCATGCAGAAGAGTCCACATGATGCCTGCTGTATTCAATCCCGATGCAATTTCTGTGTTTCATCAACACTCTGATGGTCCACAGATTACGGAATGCCTCCAGATGTGCTTCGGAAAATACTAGTGGTCTTCCATGAATCGATCTAATCGTAGACAGTTTGAGACATTGCTTCAATGGAGAAAATTGCACATAGTGCTGTTGTATTCATTCCCGATGCATTTTCTGTTTTTCATCAACACTCTGAAGGATCACAGATTACAGAATGCCTTCAGAAGTGCTTTGGAATTTACTACTGTCCTTCCATAATTCAATCAAAACGTAGACTGATAGAGACATTACTCCCATGCGGAAAAGTCCGCGTAGTGCCTGTTGCATTCAATCCCAATGCAATTTCTGTCTTCCATCAATACTCTGAAGGTACATACATTGCAGAATATCTCCAGATGTGCTTCAGAAACTACTACTGGTCTTACAGAAATCAATCAAAGCGTAAACAGATTCAGACATTACTCACAGGGGGAAAGGTCCGCATGGTGCCTGTTGTATTCAATCCCGATGCAATTTCTGTGTTTCATCAACACTCTGAACTTGAGCAGATTAGAGAATGCCTCCAGATCTGCTTCGGAAATTACTACTGATCCCCCATTGAACGATGAAAGCGTAGACAGTTTGAGACATTAATCCCATGGAGAAAAGTATACATGGTGCCTGTTGTATTCAATCCAGATGCAATTTCTGTGTTTCATCAACACTCTGAAAGTCCACAGATGACGGAACGCCTGCAGATGTGCTACTACTAGTCTTCCAGGGAAAGATCAAAGCGTAGACTGAAAGAGACATTACTCCCATGGAGTAAAGTCCGCATGGTGCCTGTTGTATTCATTGCCGTTGCAATTTCTGTGACTCACCAAGACTCTGAAGGCATACAGATTACAGAATGCCTCCAGATGTGCTTCGGAAGCTACTACTGGTCATCCAGAAATCAATGAAAGCGTAGACAAATTGAGACATTACTCCCATGGAGGTAGGTCCGCATGGTGACTGTTACATCCAATCCCGATGCAATTTCTGTCCTCCATCAACACTCTGAAGTTCCACAGATTACAGAATGCCTCCAGATGTGCTTCAGAAACTTCTACTGGTCTTCCAGAAATCAATCAAAGCGAAGACAGATTGAGACATTACTCCCATTGAGATAGGTCCGCATGGTGCCTGTTGTCTTCAATCCCGATGCAATTTCTGTGTTCCATCAACACATTTAAGGTCCACAGATTACAGAAAGCCTGCAGATGTGCTTCGGAAACTACTACGGGTTCTCCAGATATCCATCAAAGCGTATACATTTGAGACATTACTCCCAGGGAGAAAAGTCAGCATAATGGCTGTTGTATTAAATCCCGATGAATTTTCTGTGCTTCATGAACACTGTGAAAGTCCACAGATTACAAAATGCCTTCGGATGTGCTTCGGAAACTACTACTTGAGTTCCAGGGAACGATCAAAGTGGAGACAGTTTGAGACGTTACTCCCATGGTGGAATTTCCGCATGGTGCCTGTTGTATTCGATCCCGATGCAATTTCTGCGTTTCATCAACACTCTGAAGATCCACAGATTAAAGAATGCCTTCAGATGTGCTTCGGAAACTACTACTCGTTTTCCAGAAATCCTTCAAAGCGTAGACATATTGGAACATTAGTCACATGGAGGAAGGTTCGCATGGTGCCTGCTGTATTCAATCCCGATGCAATTCATGTGTTCCATCAACACTCTGAAGGTCCACAGATTACAGAATGCCTCCAGATGTGCTTCAGAAACTACTACTGGTCTTCCAGAAATCAATCAAAGCGTAGACAGTTTGAGACATTGCTCCAATGGAGAAAATTCCACATAGTGCCTGTTGTATTCATTCCCGATGCATTTTCTGTGTTTCAACAACACTCTGAATGGCCACAGATTACGGAATGCCTCCAGAAGTGCTTTGTAATTTACTACTGTCCTTCCATAATTCAATGAAAACGTAGACTGATTGAGACATTACTCCCTTGCGGAAAAGTCCGCTTGGTGCCTGTTGTATTCAATCCCGATTCAATTTCTGTCTTTCATCAATACTCTGAAGGTTCATACATTGCAGAATGCATCCAGATGTGCTACAGAAACTACTACTGGTCTTCCAGAAATCAATCAAAGCGTAAACAGATTGAGAATTTGGGGAAATGGCCGCAGGGTGCCTGTTGTATTCAATCCCGAAGCAATTTCTGTTTTTCATCAACACTCTGAAAGTCCACAGATTACAGAATGCCTCCAGATGTGCTTCGGAAACTACTACTGGACTTCCAGCGAACGATCAAAGCGGAGACAGTTTGAGACGTTACTCCCATATAGGAATTTCCGCATGGTTACTGTTGTATTCAATCCCGATGCAATTTCTGTGTTTCATCAACACTCTGAAGTTCCGCAGATTAGAGAATGCCTCCAGATCTGCTTCGGAAATTACTACTGATCCCCCATTGAACGATGAAAGCGTAGACAGTTTGAGACATTAATCCCATGGAGAAAAGTATACATGGTGCCTGTTGTATTCAATCCAGATGCAATTTCTGTGTTTCATCAACACTCTGAAAGTCCACAGATGACGGAACGCCTCCAGATGTGCTTCGGAAGCTACTACTTGTCTTCCAGGGAAAGATGAAAGCGTAGACTGATTGAGACATTACTCCCATGGAGTAAAGTCCGCATGGTGCCTCTTGTATTCATTCCCGTTGCAATTTCTGTGACTCGCCAAGACTCTGAAGGCATACAGATTACAGAATGCCTCCAGATGTGCTTCGGAAGCTACTACTGGTCTTCCAGAAATCAATGAAAGCGTAGACAGATTGAGACATTACTCCCATGGAGGTAGGTCTGCATGGTGCCTGTTACATTCAATCCCGATGCAATTTCTGTGCTCCATCAACACTCTGAAGATCCACAGATTACAGAATGCCTCCAGATTTGCTTCAGAAACTTCTACTGGTCTTCCAGAAATCAATCAAAGCGTAGACAAATTGAGACATTACTCACATGGAGTAAGGTCAGCATGGTACCTGTTGTATTCATTCCCGATGCAATTTCTGTGATTCGTCAAGACTCTGAAGGTATGCAGATTACAGAGCGCCTCCAGATGTGCTTTGGAAACTATAACTGGTCTTCCAGAAATCAATCAAAGCGTAGACAGATTGAGACATTACTCCCATGGAGAAAAGTCAACATTTTGCCTGTTGTATTCATTCCCGATGCAATTTCTGTGATTCGTCAAGACTCTGAAGGTATACAGATTACAGAAAGCCTGCAGATGTGCTTCGGAAACTACTACGGGTTCTCCAGATATCGATCAAAGCGTATACAGTTGAGACATTACTCCCAGGGAGAAAAGTCAGCATAATGGCTGTTGTATTAAATCCCGATGCATTTTCTGTGTTTCATGAACACTTGGAAAGTCCACAGATTACAGAATGCCTTCGGATGTGCTTCGGAAACTACTACTTGAGTTCCAGGGAACGATCAAAGTGGAGACAGTTTGAGACGTTACTCCCATGGAGGAATTTCCGCATGGTGACTGTTGTATTCAATCCCGATGCAATTTCCGTGTTTCATCAACACTCTGTAGGACCACAGATTACGGAGTGAATCCAGATGTGCGTCGGAAACTACTACTGGTCTTCCATAAATCAATCAGAGCGTAGACAAATTGAGACATTACTGCCATGGAAAAAGGTCCGCATGGTGCCTGTTGTATTCAATCCCTATGCAATTTCTGTGCACCATCAACACTCTGAAGATCCACAGATTACAGAATGCCTCCAGATGTGCTTCAGAAACTTCTACTGGTCTTTCAGGAATCAATCACAGCATAGACAGATTGAGACATTACTCACATTGAGAAAGGTCCGCATGGTGCCTGTTGAATTCAATCCAGATGCAATTTCTGTTTTTCATCAACACTCTGAAGGTCCACACATTACAGAATTCCTCCAGATGTGCTTCGGAAACTACTACTGGTCACCCATTGAATGATCAAGCGTAGACAGTTTAAGACATTACTATATAGGAGAAAAGTCCACATGGTGCCTGTTGTATTCAATCTCGTTGCAATTTCTGTGTCTCATCAACACTCTGAAGTTCCACAGATTACAGAACATCTTGAGATGTTCTTCGGAAACTACTACTCTTTTTCCAGAAATCCTTCAAAGCGTAGACATATTGGAACATTAGTCACATGGAGGAAGGTTCGCATGTTGCCTGCTGTATTCAATCCCGATGCAATTCATGGGTTCCATCAACACTCTGAAGTTCCACAGATTACAGAATGCCTCCAGATGTGCTTCAGAAACTACTACTGGTCTTCCAGAAATCAATCAAAGTGTAGACAGATTGAAATATTACTCACATGGAGAAAGGTCCGCATAGTGCCTGTTGTTTTCAATCATGGTGCAATTTCAGTGTTTCATCAACACTCTGAAGGTCAACAGATTAGATAATGCCTCCAGATGTGCTTCCGAAACTACTACTATTCTCCAATTGAACGGTCAAAGCGTAGGCAGTTTGAGACATTACTCCCATGGAGAAGAGTCTACATGATGCCTGTTGTATTCAATCCTGATGCAATTTCTGTGTTTCATCAACACTCTGATGGTCCACAGATTACGGAATGCCTCCAGATGTGCTTCGGAAAATACTAGTGGTCTTCCATGAATCGATCAAATCGTAGACAGTTTGAGACATTGCTTCAATGGAGAAAATTATAGATAGTGCCTGTTGTATTCATTCCCGACGCATTTTCTGTCTTTCATCAATACTCTGAAGGTTCATACATTGCAGAATGCCACCATATGTGCTTCAGAAACTACTACTGGTCTTCCAGAAATCAATCAAAGCGTAAACAGATTGAGAATTTACTCACATGGGGAATTGTCCGCATGGTGCCTGTTGTATTCAATCCCGATGCAATTTCTGTTTTTCATCAACACTCTGAAATTCCACAGATTACAGAATGCCTCCAGATGTGCTTCGGAAACTATTAGTGGTTCTCCAGAAATCGATCAAACCGTAGACAGTTTAAGACATTACTCTAATGGTGAAAAGACCGCATGGTGAATGTTGTGTTCAATCCCGGTGCAATATCTGTATTCCTTCAACACTCTGAAGGTCCACAGATTAGAGAATGCCTCCAGATGTGCTTCGGAAATTACTACTGACCTCTCATTGAGCGATAAAATCGAGACAGTTTGAGACGTTACTCCCATGGAGGAATTTCCGCATGGTGACCGTTGTATTCAATCCCGACGTAATTCCAGTGTTTCATCAACACTCTGTTGGACCACAGATTACAGAGTGAATCCAGATGTGCGTCGGAAACTACTACAGGTCTTCCATAAATCAATCAGAGCGTAGACAGATTGAGACATTACTCCCATGGAGTAAGGTCCGCATGCTGCCTGTTGTATTCAATCCCTATGCAATTTCTGTGTTTCATCAACACTCTGAAATTCCGCAGATTAGAGAATGCCTCCAGATGTGCTTCGAAAATTACTACTGATCTCCCATTGATCGATCAAAGCGTAGACAGTTTGGGACATTAATCCCATGGAGAAAATTGTTCATGGTGCCTGTTGTATTCAATCCCGATGCAATTTCTGTGTTCCATCAACACTCTGAAGTTCCACAGATTGTAGAATGCCTCCAGATGTGCTTCGGAAACTACTACGGGTTTTCCAGAAATCGATCAAAGCGTATACAGTTTAAGACATTACTCCCAGAGAGAAAAGTCAGCATGGTGCCTGTTGTATTCAATCCCGATACATTTTCTGTGTTTCATCAACACTCTGAAGGTCCACAGATTACGGAATGCCTCCAGATCTGCTTCAGAAACTACTACTGGTCTTCCAGAAATCAATCAAAGCGTAGACAGGTTGAGATATTACTCACATGGAGAAAGGTCCGCATGGTGCCTGTTGTGTTCAATCATGGTACAATTTCAGTGTTTCATCAACACTCTGAAGGTCAACAGATTAGAGAATGCCTCCACTTGTGCTTGAGAAACTACTACTGATCTCCAATTGAACGATCAAAGCGTAGGCATATTGAGACATTACTCCCATGCAGAAGAGTCCACATGATGCCTGCTGTATTCAATCCCGATGCAATTTCTGTGTTTCATCAAAACTCTGATGGTCCACAGATTACGGAATGCCTCCAGATGTGCTTCGGAAAATACTAGTGGTCTTCCATGAATCGATCTAATCGTAGACAGTTTGAGACATTGCTTCAATGGAGAAAATTGCACATAGTGCTGTTGTATTCATTCCCGATGCATTTTCTGTTTTTCATCAACACTCTGAAGGATCACAGATTAAAGAATGCCTTCAGAAGTGCTTTGGAATTTACTACTGTCCTTCCATAATTCAATCAAAACGTAGACTGATAGAGACATTACTCCCATGCGGAAAAGTCCGCGTTGTGCCTGTTGCATTCAATCCCAATGCAATTTCTGTCTTTCATCAATACTCTGAAGGTACATACATTGCAGAATATCTCCAGATGTGCTTCAGAAACTACTACTGGTCTTACAGAAATCAATCAAAGCGTAAACAGATTGAGACATTACTCACAGGGGGAAAGGTCCGCATGGTGCCTGTTGTATTCAATCCCGATGCAATTTCTGTGTTTCATCAACACTCTGAACTTCCGCAGATTAGAGAATGCCTCCAGATCTGCTTCGGAAATTACTACTGGACTTCCAGCGAACGATCAAAGCGGAGACAGTTTGAGACGTTACTCCCATATAGGAATTTCCGCATGGTTACTGTTGTATTCAATCCCGATGCAATTTCTGTGTTTCATCAACACTCTGAAGTTCCGCAGATTAGAGAATGCCTCCAGATCTGCTTCGGAAATTACTACTGATCCCCCATTGAACGATGAAAGCGTAGACAGTTTGAGACATTAATCCCATGGAGAAAAGTATACATGGTGCCTGTTGTATTCAATCCAGATGCAATTTCTGTGTTTCATCAACACTCTGAAAGTCCACAGATGACGGAACGCCTGCAGATGTGCTTCGGAAGCTACTACTTGTCTTCCAGGGAAAGATCAAAGCGTAGACTGAATGAGACATTACTCCCATGGAGTAAAGTCCGCATGGTGCCTGTTGTATTCATTCCCGTTGCAATTTCTGTGACTCACCAAGACTCTGAAGGCATACAGATTACGGAATGCCTCCAGATGTGCTTCGGAAGCTACTACTGGTCTTCCAGAAATCAATGAAAGCGTAGACAAATTGAGACATTACTCCCATGGAGGTAGGTCCGCATGGTGACTGTTACATCCAATCCCGATGCAATTTCTGTCCTCCATCAACACTCTGAAGTTCCACAGATTACAGAATGCCTCCAGATGTGCTTCAGAAACTTCTACTGGTCTTCCAGAAATCAATCAAAGCGAAGTCAGATTGAGACATTACTCCCATTGAGATAGGTCCGCATGGTGCCTGTTGTCTTCAATCCCGATGCAATTTCTGTGTTCCATCAACACATTTAAGGTCCACAGATTACAGAAAGCCTGCAGATGTGCTTCGGAAACTACTACGGGTTCTCCAGATATCCATCAAAGCGTATACATTTGAGACATTACTCCCAGGGAGAAAAGTCAGCATAATGGCTGTTGTATTAAATCCCGATGAATTTTCTGTGCTTCATGAACACTGTGAAAGTCCACAGATTACAGAATGCCTTCGGATGTGCTTCGGAAACTACTACTTGAGTTCCAGGGAACGATCAAAGTGGAGACAGTTTGAGACGTTACTCCCATGGCGGAATTTCCGCATGGTGCCTGTTGTATTCGATCCCGATGCAATTTCTGCGTTTCATCAACACTCTGAAGATCCACAGATTAAAGAATGCCTTCAGATGTGCTTCGGAAACTACTACTCGTTTTCCAGAAATCCTTCAAAGCGTAGACATATTGGAACATTAGTCACATGGAGGAAGGTTCGCATGGTGCCTGCTGTATTCAATCCCGATGCAATTCATGTGTTCCATCAACACTCTGAAGGTCCACAGATTACAAAATGCCTCCAGATGTGCTTCAGAAACTACTACTGGTCTTCCAGAAATCAATCAAAGCGTAGACAGATTGAGATATTACTCACACGGAGAATGGTCCGCATGGTGCCTGTTGTGTTTAATCATGGTGCAATTTCAGTGTTTCATCATCACTCTGAAGGTCAACAGATTAGAGAATGCCTCCAGATGTGCTTCCGAAACTACTACTGATCTCCAATTGAACGATCAAAGCGTAGGCAGTTTGAGACATTACTCCCATGGAGAAGAGTCCACATGGTGCCTGTTGTATTCAATCCTGATGCAATTTCTGTGTTTCATCAACACTCTGATGGTCCACAGATTACGGAATGCCTCCAGATGTGCTTCGGAAAATACTAGTGGTCTTCCATGAATCGATCAAATCGTAGACAGTTTGAGACATTGCTCCAATGGAGAAAATTCCACATAGTGCCTGTTGTATTCATTCCCGATGCATTTTCTGTGTTTCAACAACACTCTGAATGGCCACAGATTACGGAATGCCTCCAGAAGTGCTTTGGAATTTACTACTGTCCTTCCATTAATTCAATGAAAACGTAGACTGATTGAGACATTACTCCCTTGCGGAAAAGTCCGCTTGGTGCCTGTTGTATTCAATCCCGATTCAATTTCTGTCTTTCATCAATACTCTGAAGGTTCATACATTGCAGAATGCATCCAGATGTGCTACAGAAACTACTACTGGTCTTCCAGAAATCAATCAAAGCGTAAACAGATTGAGAATTTACTCACATGGGGAAATGGCCGCAGGGTGCCTGTTGTATTCAATCCCGAAGCAATTTCTGTTTTTCATCAACACTCTGAAAGTCCACAGATTACAGAATGCCTCCAGATGTGCTTCGGAAACTACTACTGGACTTCCAGCGAACGATCAAAGCGGAGACAGTTTGAGACGTTACTCCCATATAGGAATTTCCGCATGGTTACTGTTGTATTCAATCCCGATGCAATTTCTGTGTTTCATCAACACTCTGAAGTTCCGCAGATTAGAGGATGCCTCCAGATCTGCTTCGGAAATTACTACTGATCCCCCATTGAACGATGAAAGCGTAGACAGTTTGAGACATTAATCCCATGGAGAAAAGTATACATGGTGCCTGTTGTATTCAATCCAGATGCAATTTCTGTGTTTCATCAACACTCTGAAAGTCCACAGATGACGGAACGCCTCCAGATGTGCTTCGGAAGCTACTACTTGTCTTCCAGGGAAAGATCAAAGCGTAGACTGATTGAGACATTACTCCCATGGAGTAAAGTCCGCATGGTGCCTCTTGTATTCATTCCCGTTGCAATTTCTGTGACTCGCCAAGACTCTGAAGGCATACAGATTACAGAATGTCTCCAGATGTGCATCGGAAGCTACTACTGGTCTTCCAGAAATCAATGAGAGCGTAGACAGATTGAGACATTACTCCCATGGAGGTAGGTCTGCATGGTGCCTGTTACATTCAATCCCGATGCAATTTCTGTGCTCCATCAACACTCTGAAGATCCACAGATTACAGAATGCCTCCAGATTTGCTTCAGAAACTTCTACTGGTCTTCCAGAAATCAATCAAAGCGTAGACAAATTGAGACATTACTCACATGGAGTAAGGTCAGCATGGTACCTGTTGTATTCATTCCCGATGCAATTTCTGTGATTCGTCAAGACTCTGAAGGTATGCAGATTACAGAGCGACTCCAGATGTGCTTTGGAAACTATAACTGGTCTTCCAGAAATCAATCAAAGCGTAGACAGATTGAGACATTACTCCCATGGAGAAAAGTCAACATGGTGCCTGTTGTATTCATTCCCGATGCAATTTCTGTGATTCGTCAAGACTCTGAAGGTATACAGATTACAGAATGCCTCCAGATGTGCTTCGGAAACTACTACTCGTCTTCCAGAAATCAATCAAAGCGTAGAGAGATTGAGACATTACTCCCATTGAGATAGGTCCGCATGGTGCCTGTTGTCTTCAATCCCGATGCAATTTCTGTGTTCCATCAACACATTTAAGGTCCACAGATTACAGAAAGCCTGCAGATGTGCTTCGGAAACTACTACGGGTTCTCCAGATATCGATCAAAGCGTATACAGTTGAGACATTACTCCCAGGGAGAAAAGTCAGCATAATGGCTGTTGTATTAAATCCCGATGCATTTTCTGTGTTTCATGAACACTTGGAAAGTCCACAGATTACAGAATGCCTTCGGATGTGCTTCGGAAACTACTACTTGAGTTCCAGGGAACGATCAAAGTGGAGACAGTTTGAGACGTTACTCCTATGGCGGAATTTCCGCATGGTGCCTGTTGTATTCGATCCCGATGCAATTTCTGCGTTTCATCAACACTCTGAAGATCCACAGATTAAAGAACGCCTTCAGATGTGCTTCGGAAACTACTACTCGTTTTCCAGAAATCCTTCAAAGCGTAGACATATTGGAACATTAGGAAGGTTCGCATGGTGCCTGCTGTATTCAATCCCGATGCAATTCATGTGTTCCATCAACACTCTGAAGTTCCACAGATTACAGAATGCCTCCAGATGTGCTTCAGAAACTACTACTGGTCATCCAGAAATCAATCAAAGCGTAGACAGATTGAGATATTACTCACATGGAGAAAGGTCCGCAGGGTGCCTGTTGTGTTTAATCATGGTGCAATTTCAGTGTTTCATCAACACTCTGAAGGTCAACAGATTAGAGAATGCCTCCAGATGTGCTTCCGAAACTACTACTGATCTCCAATTGAACGATCAAAGCGTAGGCAGTTTGAGACATTACTCCCATGGAGAAGAGTCCACATGGTGCCTGTTGTATTCAATCCTGATGCAATTTCTGTGTTTCATCAACACTCTGATGGTCCACAGATTACGGAATGCCTCCAGATGTGCTTCGGAAAATACTAGTGGTCTTCCATGAATCGATCAAATCGTAGACAGTTTGAGACATTGCTCCAATGGAGAAAATTCCACATAGTGCCTGTTGTATTCATTCCCGATGCATTTTCTGTGTTTCAACAACACTCTGAATGGCCACAGATTACGGAATGCCTCCAGAAGTGCTTTGGAATTTACTACTGTCCTTCCATAATTCAATGAAAACGTGACTGATTGAGACATTACTCCCTTGCGGAAAAGTCCGCGTGGTGCCTGTTGTATTCAATCCCGATTCAATTTCTGTCTTTCATCAATACTCTGAAGGTACATACATTGCAGAATGCATCCAGATGTGCTACAGAAACTACTACTGGTCTTCCAGAAATCAATCAAAGCGTAAACAGATTGAGAATTTACTCACATGGGGAAATGGCCGCAGAGTGCCTGTTGTATTCAATCCCGATGCAATTTCTGTTTTTCATCAACACTCTGTAAGTCCACAGATTACGGAATGCCTCCAGATGTGCTTCGGAAACTATTAGTGGTTCTCCAGAAATCGATCAAACCGTAGACAGTTTAAGACATTACTCTCATGGTGAAAAGACCTCATGGTGAATTTTGTAATCAATTTCGATGCAAATTCTGTGCCTCGTCAACACTCTGAAGGTACACAGATTACAGAATGCCCCCAGATGTGCTTCGGAAACTACTACTGGTATTCCAGGGAACTATCAAAGCGTAGACAGTTTAAGACGTTGCCTCCATGGAGAAAAGACCGCATGGTGCCTGTTGTATTCAATCCTGATGTAATTTCAGTGTTTCATCAACACTCTGAAGGACAACAGATAACAGAATTCCTCCAGATGTGCTTCGGAAACTACTACGGGTTTTCCAGAAATCGATCAAAGCGTATACAGTTTGAGACATTACTCCCAGGGAGAAAAGTCAGCATGGTGCCTGTTGTATTCAATCCCGATACATTTTCTGTGTTTCATCAACACTCTGAAAGTCCACAGATGACGGAACGCCTGCAGATGTGCTTCGGAAGCTACTACTTGTCTTCCAGAAATCAATCAAAGCGTAGACAGATTGAGATATTACTCACATGGAGAAAGGTCCGCATGGTGCCTGTTACATTCAATCCCGATGCAATTTCTGTCCTCCATCAACACTCTGAGGATCCACAGATTACAGAATGCCTCCAGATGTGCTTCAGAAACTTCTACTGGTCTTCCAGAAATCAATCAAAGCGTAGACAGATTGAGACATTACTCCCATTGAGATAGGTCCGCATGGTGCCTGTTGTCTTCAATCCCGATGCAATTTCTGTGTTCCATCAACACATTTAAGGTCCACAGATTACAGAAAGCCTGCAGATGTGCTTCGGAAACTACTACGGGTTCTCCAGATATCGATCAAAGCGTATACACTTGAGACATTACTCCCAGGGAGAAAAGTCAACATAATGGCTGTTGTATTAAATCCCGATGAATTTTCTGTGTTTCATGAACACTGTGAAAGTCCACAGATTACAGAATGCCTTCGGATGTGCTTCGGAAACTACTACTTGAGTTCCAGGGAACGATCAAAGTGGAGACAGTTTGAGACGTTACTCCCATGGCGGAATATGCGCATGGTGCCTGTTGTATTCGATCCCGATGCAATTTCTGCGTTTCATCAACACTCTGAAGATCCACAGATTAAAGAATGCCTTCAGATGTGCTTCGGAAACTACTACTCGTTTTCCAGAAATCCTTCAAAGCGTAGACATATTGGAACATTAGTCACATGGAGGAAGGTTCGCATGGTGCCTGCTGTATTCAATCCCGATGCAATTCATGTGTTCCATCAACACTCTGAAGGTCCACAGATTACAGAATGCCTCCAGATGTGCTTCAGAAACTACTACTGGTCTTCCAGAAATCAATCAAAGCGTAGACAGATTGAGATATTACTCACATGGAGAAAGGTCCGCATGGTGCCTGTTGTGTTTAATCATGGTAAAATTTCAGTGTTTCATCAACACTCTGAAGGTCAACAGATTAGAGAATGCCTCCAGATGTGCTTCCGAAACTACTACTGATCTCCAATTGAACGATCAAAGCGTAGGCAGTTTGAGACATTACTCCCATGGAGAAGAGTCCACATGGTGCCTGTTGTATTCAATCCTGATGCAATTTCTGTGTTTCATCAACACTCTGATGGTCCACAGATTACGGAATGCCTCCAGATGTGCTTCGGAAAATACTAGTGGTCTTCCATGAATCGATCAAATCGTAGACAGTTTGAGACATTGCTCCAATGGAGAAAATTCCACATAGTGCCTGTTGTATTCATTCCCGATGCATTATCTGTGTTTCAACAACACTCTGAATGGCCACAGATTACGGAATGCCTCCAGAAGTGCTTTGGAATTTACTACTGTCCTTCCATAATTCAATGAAAACGTAGACTGATTGAGACATTACTCCCTTGCGGAAAAGTCCGCGTGGTGCCTGTTGTATTCAATCCCGATTCAATTTCTGTCTTTCATCAATACTCTGAAGGCTCATACATTGCAGAATGCATCCAGATGTGCTACAGAAACTACTACTGGTCTTCCAGAAATCAAAGCGTAAACAGATTGAGAATTTACTCACATGGGGAAATGGCCGCAGGGTGCCTGTTGTATTCAATCCCGAAGCAATTTCTGTTTTTCATCAACACTCTGAAAGTCCACAGATTGCAGAATGCTTCCAGATGTGCTTCGGAAACTACTACTGGACTTCCAGCGAACGATCAAAGCGGAGACAGTTTGAGACGTTACTCCCATATAGGAATTTCCGCATGGTGACTGTTGTATTCAATCCCGATGCAATTTCTGTGTTTCATCAACACTCTGAAGTTCCGCAGATTAGAGAATGCCTCCAGATCTGCTTCGGAAATTGCTACTGATCCCCCATTGAACGATGAAAGCGTAGACAGATTGAGACATTACTCCCTTGGAGGTAGGTCCGCATGGTGCCTGTTACATTCAATCCCGATGCAATTTCTGTGCTCCATCAACACTCTGAAGATCCACACATTACAGAATGCCTCCAGATGTGATTCAGAAACTTCTACTGGTCTTCCAGAAATCAATCAAAGCGTAGACAGATTGAGACATTACTCACATGGAGTAAGGTCAGCATGGTACCTGTTGTATTCATTCCCGATGCAATTTCTGTGATTCGTCAAGACTCTGAAGGTATACAGATTACAGAATGCCTCCAGATGTGCTTCGGAAACTACTACTCGTCTTCCAGAAATCAATCAAAGCGTAGACAGATTGAGACATTACTCCCATTGAGATAGGTCCACAGGGAGCCTGTTGTCTTCAATCCCGATGCAATTTCTGTGTTCCATCAACACATTTAAGGTCCACAGATTACAGAAAGCCTGCAGATGTGCTTCGGAAACTACTACGGGTTCTTCAGATATCGATCAAAGCGTATACAGTTGAGACATTACTCCCAGGGAGAAAAGTCAGCATAATGGCTGTTGTATTAAATCCCGATGCATTTTCTGTGTTTCATGAACACTTGGAAAGTCCACAGATTACAGATTGCCTTCGGATGTGCTTCGGAAACTACTACTTGAGTTCCAGGGAACGATCAAGTGGAGACAGTTTGAGACGTTACTCCCATGGCGGAATTTCCGCATGGTGCCTGTTGTATTCGATCCCGATGCAATTTCTGCGTTTCATCAACACTCTGAAGGTCCACAGATAACAGAATTCCTCCAGATGTGCTTCGGAAACTACTACGGGTTTTCCAGAAATCGATCAAAGCGTATACAGTTTGAGACATTACTTCCAGGGAGAAAAGTCAGCATGGTGCCTGTTGTATTCAATCCCGATGCATTTTCTGTGTTTCATCAACACTCTGAAGGTCCACAGATTACAGAATGCCTCCAGATGTGCTTCAGAAACTACTACATGTCTTCCAGAAATCAATCAAATTGTAGACAGATTAAGACATTACTCACATGGAGAAAATTCCGCATGGTGCCTGTTGTGTTCAATCCCGGTGCAATATCTGTGTTCTTCAACACTCTGAAGCTCCACAGATTAGAGAATGCCTCCAGATATGCTTCGGAAATTACTACCGACCTCTCATTGAGCGATCAAAGCGTAGACAGTTTGTGACATTACTCCCATGGAGAAAAGTCCACATGGTGCCTGTTGTATTCATTCCTGATGCTATTACTGTGATTCGTCAAGACTCTGAAGGTATACAGATTACAGAATGCCTCCAGATGTGCTTCAGAAACTACTACTGGTCTCCCATTGAACGATCAAAGCGTATACAGTTTGAGACATTACACCCATGGAGAAATGTCCACATGGTGCCAGTTGTATTCAATACCGATGCAATGTCTGTGTTTCATCAACACTCTGAAGGTTCACTGATTACGGAACGCCTCTAGGTGTGGTTCGGAAGCTACTACTTGACTTCCAGGGAACGATCAAAGCGGGGACAGTTTGAGACGTTAATCCCATGGGGGTATTTCCGCATGGTGCCTGTTGTATTCAATCCCGATGCAATTTCTGTGTTTCATGAACACTGTGAAAGTCCACAGACTACAGAATGCCTCCAGATGTGCTTTGGAAACTACTACGGGTTTTTCAGAGATCGATCAAAGCGTATACAGTATGAGACATTACCCCCAGTTAGAAAAGTATGCATGGTGCCTGTTGTATTCAATCCCGATGCATTTTCTGTGTTTCATCAATACTCTGAACTTCCACAGATTACAGAATGCCTCCAGATGTGCATCAGAAACTACTACTGGTCTTCCAGACATCAATCAAAGCGTAGACAGATTGGGACATTACTCACATGGAGAAAGGTCCGCATGGTGGACGTTGTGTTCAATCCCGGTGCAATTTCTGTGTTTCATCAACACTCCGAAGGCCAACAGATTAGAGAATGCCTCCAGATGTGCTTCGGAAACTACTAATGATCTCCCATTGAACGATCAAAGCGTGGACAGTTTGAGTCATTACTCCCATGGAGAAGAGTCCACATGGTGCCTGTTGTAATCAATCCCGATGCAATTTTAGTTTTTCATCAACACTCTGAAAGTCCACAAATTACAGAATGCCTCCAGATGTGCTTCGGAAACTGCTACGGGTTCTCCAGATATCGATCAAAGCGTATACAGTTGAGACATTACTCCCAGGGAGAAAAGTCAGCATAATGGCTGTTGTATTAAATCCCGATGCATTTTCTGTGTTTCATGAACACTTGGAAAGTCCACAGATTACAGAATGCCTTCGGATGTGCTTCGGAAACTACTACTTGAGTTCCAGGGAACGATCAAAGTGGAGACAGTTTGAGACGTTACTCCCATGGCGGAATTTCCGCATGGTGCCTGTTGTATTCGATCCCGACGCAATTTCTGCGTTTCATCAACACTCTGAAGATCCACAGATTAAAGAACGCCTTCAGATGTGCTTCGGAAACTACTACTCGTTTTCCAGAAATCCTTCAAGGCGTAGACATATTGGAACATTAGTCACATGGAGGAAGGTTCGCATGGTGCCTGCTGTATTCAATCCTGATGCAATTTTTGTGTTTCATCAACACTCTGATGGTCCACGGATTACGGAATGCCTCCAGATGTGCTTCGGAAAATACTAGTGGTCTTCCATGAATCGATCAAATCGTAGACAGTTTGAGACATTGCTCCAATGGAGAAAATTCCACATAGTGCCGGTTGTATTCATTCCCGATGCATTATCTGTGTTTCAACAACACTCTGAATGGCCACAGATTACGGAATGCCTCCAGAAGTGCTTTGGAATTTACTACTGTCCTTCCATAATTCAATGAAAACGTAGACTGATTGAGACATTACTCCCTTGCGGAAAAGTCCGCGTGGTGCCTGTTGTATTCAATCCCGATTCAATTTCTGTCTTTCATCAATACTCTGAAGGTACATACATTGCAGAATGCATCCAGATGTGCTACAGAAACTACTACTGGTCTTCCAGAAATCAATCAAAGCGTAAACAGATTGAGAATTTACTCACATGGGGAAATGGCCGCAGAGTGCCTGTTGTATTCAATCCCGATGCAATTTCTGTTTTTCATCAACACTCTGTAAGTCCACAGATTACGGAATGCCTCCAGATGTGCTTCGGAAACTATTAGTGGTTCTCCAGAAATCGATCAAACCGTAGACAGTTTAAGACATTACTCTCATGGTGAAAAGACCTCATGGTGAATTTTGTAATCAATTTCGATGCAAATTCTGTGCTTCGTCAACACTCTGAAGGTACACAGATTACAGAATGCCCCCAGATGTGCTTCGGAAACTACTACTGGTATTCCAGGGAACTATCAAAGCGTAGACAGTTTAAGACGTTGCCTCCATGGAGAAAAGACCGCATGGTGCCTGTTGTATTCAATCCTGATGTAATTTCAGTGTTTCATCAACACTCTGAAGGACAACAGATAACAGAATTCCTCCAGATGTGCTTCGGAAACTACTACGGGTTTTCCAGAAATCGATCAAAGCGTATACAGTTTGAGACATTACTCCCAGGGAGAAAAGTCAGCATGGTGCCTGTTGTATTCAATCCCGATACATTTTCTGTGTTTCATCAACACTCTGAAAGTCCACAGATGACGGAACGCCTGCAGATGTGCTTCGGAAGCTACTACTTGTCTTCCAGAAATCAATCAAAGCGTAGACAGATTGAGATATTACTCACATGGAGAAAGGTCCGCATGGTGCCTGTTACATTCAATCCCGATGCAATTTCTGTCCTCCATCAACACTCTGAGGATCCACAGATTACAGAATGCCTCCAGATGTGCTTCAGAAACTTCTACTGGTCTTCCAGAAATCAATCAAAGCGTAGACAGATTGAGACATTACTCCCATTGAGATAGGTCCGCATGGTGCCTGTTGTCTTCAATCCCGATGCAATTTCTGTGTTCCATCAACACATTTAAGGTCCACAGATTACAGAAAGCCTGCAGATGTGCTTCGGAAACTACTACGGGTTCTCCAGATATCGATCAAAGCGTATACATTTGAGACATTACTCCCAGGGAGAAAAGTCAGCATAATGGCTGTTGTATTAAATCCCGATGAATTTTCTGTGTTTCATGAACACTGTGAAAGTCCACAGATTACAGAATGCCTTCGGATGTGCTTCGGAAACTACTACTTGAGTTCCAGGGAACGATCAAAGTGGAGACAGTTTGAGACGTTACTCCCATGGCGGAATATCCGCATGGTGCCTGTTGTATTCGATCCCGATGCAATTTCTGCGTTTCATCAACACTCTGAAGATCCACAGATTAAAGAATGCCTTCAGATGTGCTTCGGAAACTACTACTCGTTTTCCAGAAATCCTTCAAAGCGTAGACATATTGGAACATTAGTCACATGGAGGAAGGTTCGCATGGTGCCTGCTGTATTCAATCCCGATGCAATTCATGTGTTCCATCAACACTCTGAAGGTCCACAGATTACAGAATGCCTCCAGATGTGCTTCAGAAACTACTACTGGTCTTCCAGAAATCAATCAAAGCGTAGACAGATTGAGATATTACTCACATGGAGAAAGGTCCGCATGGTGCCTGTTGTGTTTAATCATGGTACAATTTCAGTGTTTCATCAACACTCTGAAGGTCAACAGATTAGAGAATGCCTCCAGATGTGCTTCCGAAACTACTACTGATCTCCAATTGAACGATCAAAGCGTAGGCAGTTTGAGACATTTCTCCCATGGAGAAGAGTCCACATGGTGCCTGTTGTATTCAATCCTGATGCAATTTCTGTGTTTCATCAACACTCTGATGGTCCACAGATTACGGAATGCTTCCAGATGTGCTTCGGAAAATACTAGTGGTCTTCCATGAATCGATCAAATCGTAGACAGTTTGAGACATTGCTCCAATGGAGAAAATTCCACATAGTGCCTGTTGTATTCATTCCCGATGCATTTTCTGTGTTTCAACAACACTCTGAATGGCCACAGATTACGGAATGCCTCCAGAAGTGCTTTGGAATTTACTACTGTCCTTCCATAATTCAATGAAAACGTAGACTGATTGAGACATTACTCCCTTGCGGAAAAGTCCGCGTGGTGCCTGTTGTATTCAATCCCGATTCAATTTCTGTCTTTCATCAATACTCTGAAGGCTCATACATTGCAGAATGCATCCAGATGTGCTACAGAAACTACTACTGGTCTTCCAGAAATCAAAGCGTAAACAGATTGAGAATTTACTCACATGGGGAAATGGCCGCAGGGTGCCTGTTGTATTCAATCCCGAAGCAATTTCTGTTTTTCATCAACACTCTGAAAGTCCACAGATTGCAGAATGCTTCCAGATGTGCTTCGGAAACTACTACTGGACTTCCAGCGAACGATCAAAGCGGAGACAGTTTGAGACGTTACTCCCATATAGGAATTTCCGCATGGTGACTGTTGTATTCAATCCCGATGCAATTTCTGTGTTTCATCAACACTCTGAAGTTCCGCAGATTAGAGAATGCCTCCAGATCTGCTTCGGAAATTGCTACTGATCCCCCATTGAACGATGAAAGCGTAGACAGGTTGAGACATTACTCCCTTGGAGGTAGGTCCGCATGGTGCCTGTTACATTCAATCCCGATGCAATTTCTGTGCTCCATCAACACTCTGAAGATCCACACATTACAGAATGCCTCCAGATGTGATTCAGAAACTTCTACTGGTCTTCCAGAAATCAATCAAAGCGTAGACAGATTGAGACATTACTCACATGGAGTAAGGTCAGCATGGTACCTGTTGTATTCATTCCCGATGCAATTTCTGTGATTCGTCAAGACTCTGAAGGTATACAGATTACAGAATGCCTCCAGATGTGCTTCGGAAACTACTACTCGTCTTCCAGAAATCAATCAAATCGTAGACAGATTGAGACATTACTCCCATTGAGATAGGTCCACAGGGAGCCTTTTGTCTTCAATCCCGATGCAATTTCTGTGTTCCATCAACACATTTAAGGTCCACAGATTACAGAAAGCCTGCAGATGTGCTTCGGAAACTACTACGGGTTCTTCAGATATCGATCAAAGCGTATACAGTTGAGACATTACTCCCAGGGAGAAAAGTCAGCATAATGGCTGTTGTATTAAATCCCGATGCATTTTCTGTGTTTCATGAACACTTGGAAAGTCCACAGATTACAGATTGCCTTCGGATGTGCTTCGGAAACTACTACTTGAGTTCCAGGGAACGATCAAGTGGAGACAGTTTGAGACGTTACTCCCATGGCGGAATTTCCGCATGGTGCCTGTTGTATTCGATCCCGATGCAATTTCTGCGTTTCATCAACACTCTGAAGGTCCACAGATAACAGAATTCCTCCAGATGTGCTTCGGAAACTACTACGGGTTTTCCAGAAATCGATCAAAGCGTATACAGTTTGAGACATTACTTCCAGGGAGAAAAGTCAGCATGGTGCCTGTTGTATTCAATCCCGATGCATTTTCTGTGTTTCATCAACACTCTGAAGGTCCACAGATTACAGAATGCCTCCAGATGTGCTTCAGAAACTACTACATGTCTTCCAGAAATCAATCAAATTGTAGACAGATTAAGACATTACTCACATGGAGAAAATTCCGCATGGTGCCTGTTGTGTTCAATCCCGGTGCAATATCTGTGTTCTTCAACACTCTGAAGCTCCACAGATTAGAGAATGCCTCCAGATATGCTTCGGAAATTACTACCGACCTCTCATTGAGCGATCAAAGCGTAGACAGTTTGTGACATTACTCCCATGGAGAAAAGTCCACATGGTGCCTGTTGTATTCATTCCTGATGCTATTACTGTGATTCGTCAAGACTCTGAAGGTATACAGATTACAGAATGCCTCCAGATGTGCTTCAGAAACTACTACTGGTCTCCCATTGAACGATCAAAGCGTATACAGTTTGAGACATTACACCCATGGAGAAATGTCCACATGGTGCCAGTTGTATTCAATACCGATGCAATGTCTGTGTTTCATCAACACTCTGAAGGTTCACTGATTACGGAACGCCTCTAGGTGTGGTTCGGAAGCTACTACTTGACTTCCAGGGAACGATCAAAGCGGGGACAGTTTGAGACGTTAATCCCATGGGGGTATTTCCGCATGGTGCCTGTTGTATTCAATCCCGATGCAATTTCTGTGTTTCATGAACACTGTGAAAGTCCACAGACTACAGAATGCCTCCAGATGTGCTTTGGAAACTACTACGGGTTTTTCAGAGATCGATCAAAGCGTATACAGTATGAGACATTACCCCCAGTTAGAAAAGTAAGCATGGTGCCTGTTGTATTCAATCCCGATGCATTTTCTGTGTTTCATCAATACTCTGAACTTCCACAGATTACAGAATGCCTCCAGATGTGCATCAGAAACTACTACTGGTCTTCCAGACATCAATCAAAGCGTAGACAGATTGGGACATTACACACATGGAGAAAGGTCCGCATGGTGGACGTTGTGTTCAATCCCGGTGCAATTTCTGTGTTTCATCAACACTCCGAAGGGCAACAGATTAGAGAATGCCTCCAGATGTGCTTCGGAAACTACTAATGATCTCCCATTGAACGATCAAAGCGTGGACAGTTTGAGTCATTACTCCCATGGAGAAGAGTCCACATGGTGCCTGTTGTAATCAATCCCGATGCAATTTTAGTTTTTCATCAACACTCTGAAAGTCCACAAATTACAGAATGCCTCCAGATGTGCTTCGGAAACTGCTACGGGTTCTCCAGATATCGATCAAAGCGTATACAGTTGAGACATTACTCCCAGGGAGAAAAGTCAGCATAATGACTGTTGTATTAAATCCCGATGCATTTTCTGTGTTTCATGAACACTTGGAAAGTCCACAGATTACAGAATGCCTTCGGATGTGCTTCGGAAACTACTACTTGAGTTCCAGGGAACGATCAAAGTGGAGACAGTTTGAGACGTTACTCCCATGGCGGAATTTCCGCATGGTGCCTGTTGTATTCGATCCCGACGCAATTTCTGCGTTTCATCAACACTCTGAAGATCCACAGATTAAAGAACGCCTTCAGATGTGCTTCGGAAACTACTACTCGTTTTCCAGAAATCCTTCAAAGCGTAGACATATTGGAACATTAGTCACATGGAGGAAGGTTCGCATGGTGCCTGCTGTATTCAATCCTGATGCAATTTTTGTGTTTCATCAACACTCTGATGGTCCACGGATTACGGAATGCCTCCAGATGTGCTTCGGAAAATACTAGTGGTCTTCCATGAATCGATCAAATCGTTGACAGTTTGAGACATTGCTCCAATGGAGAAAATTCCACATAGTGCCGGTTGTATTCATTCCCGATGCATTTTCTGTGTTTCAACAACACTCTGAATGGCCACAGATTACGGAATGCCTCCAGAAGTGCTTTGGAATTTACTACTGTCCTTCCATAATTCAATGAAAACGTAGACTGATTGAGACATTACTCCCTTGCGGAAAAGTCCGCGTGGTGCCTGTTGTATTCAATCCCGATTCAATTTCTGTATTTCATCAATACTCTGAAGGTTCATACATTGCAGAATGCATCCAGATGTGCTACAGAAACTACTACTGGTCTTCCAGAAATCAATCAAAACGTAAACAGATTGAGATTTTACTCACATGGGGAAATGGCCGCAGGGTGCCTGTTGTATTCAATCCCGCTGCAATTTCTGTTTTTCATCAACACACTGAAAGTCCACAGATTACAGAATGCCTCCAGATGTGCTTCGGAAACTATTAGTGGTTCTCCAGAAATCGATCAAACCGTAGACAGTTTAAGACATTACTCTCATGGTGAAAAGACCGCATGGTGAATTTTGTAATCAATTTCGATGCAAATTCTGCGCTTCGTCAACACTCTGAAGGTACACAGATTACAGAATGCCCCCAGATGTGCTTCGGAAACTACTACTGGTATTCCAGGGAACTATCAAAGCGTAGACAGTTTAAGACGTTGCCTCCATGGAGAAAAGACCGCATGGTGCCTGTTGTATTCAATCCTGATGTAATTTCAGTGTTTCATCAACACTCTGAAGGTCCACAGATAACAGAATTCCTCCAGATGTGCTTCGGAAACTACTACGGGTTTTCCAGAAATCGATCAAAGCGTATACAGTTTGAGACATTACTCCCAGGGGGAAAAGTCAGCATGGTGCCTGTTGTATTCAATCCCGATGCATTTTCTCTGTTCCATCAACACTCTGAAGGTCCACAGATTACAGAATGCCTCCAGATGTGCTTCAGAAACTACTACATGTCTTCCAGAAATCAATCAAAGTGTAGACAGATTGAGACATTACTCACATGGAGAAAATTCCGCATGGTGCCTGTTGTGTTCAATCCCGGTGCAATATCTGTGTTCCTTCAACACTCTGAAGCTCCACAGATTAGAGAATGCCACCAGATATGCTTCGGAAATTACTACCGACCTCTCATTGAGCGATCAAAGCGTAGACAGTTTGTGACATTACTCCCATGGAGAAAAGTCCACATGGTGACTGTTGTATTCATTCCCGATGCTCTTTCTGTGATTCGTCAAGTCTCTGAAGGTATACAGATTACAGAATGCCTCCAGATGTGCTTCAGAATCTACTACTGGTCTCCCATTGAACGATCAAAGCGTATACAGTTTGAGACATTACACCCATGGAGAAATGTCCACATGGTGCCAGTTGTATTCAATACCGATGCAATGTCTGTGTTTCATCAACACTCTGAAGGTTCACAGATTACGGAACGCCTCTAGGTGTGGTTCGGAAGCTACTACTTGTCTTCCAGGGAACGATCAAAGCGGAGACAGTTAATCCCATGGGGGCATTTCCGCATGGTGCCTGTTGTATTCAATCCCGATGCAATTTCTGTGTTTCATGAACACTGTGAAAGTCCACAGACTACAGAATGCCTCCAGATGTGCTTTGGAAACTACTACGGGTTATCCAGAGATCGATCAAAGCCTATACAGTATGAGACATTACCCCCAGGGAGAAAAGTAAGCATGGTGCCTGTTGTATTCAATCCCGATGCATTTTCTGTGTTTCATCAATACTCTGAACTTCCACAGATTACAGAATGCCTCCAGATGTGCATCAGAAACTACTACTGGTCTTCCAGACATCAATCAAAGCGTAGACAGATTGGGACATTACTCACATGGAGAAAGGTCCGCATGGTGGACGTTGTGTTCAATCCCGGTGCAATTTCTGTGTTTCATCAACACTCCGAGGGTCAACAGATTAGAGAATGCCTCCAGATGTGCTTCGGAAACTACTACTGATCTCCCATTGAACGATCAAAGCGTAGAGAGTTTGAGACATTACTCCCATGGAGAAGAGTCCACATGGTGCCTGTTGTATTCAATCCCGATGCAATTTCTGTGTTTCATCAACACTCTGATGGTCCACAGATTATGGAATGCCTCCAGATGTGCTTCGGAAACTCCTACTGGTCTTCCAGAAATCAATCAAAGCGTACACAAATTGAGACATTACTCCGATTTAGATGCGTCCGCATGGTGCCTGTTGTATTCAATCCAAACGCAATTTCTGTGTTATATCAACACTCTGAAGGTCCACAGATTACAGAATGCCTGCAGATGTGGTTCGGAAACTAATACTGGTTTTCCAGAAATCGATCAAACCGTATACAGTTTGAGACATTACTCTCATGGAGGAATGTCCGCATGGTGCTTGTTGTGTTCAATCCCGTTGCAATTTCAGTGTTTCTTCAACACTCTGAAGGTCCACAGTTTAGAGAATGCCTCCAGATTTGCTTCGGAAACTGCTACTGATCTTCCATTGAACGATAAAAGCGTAGACAGTTTGACACATTACTCCCATTGAGAAAAGTCCACATGATGCCTGTTGTATTCAATCCCGATGCAATTTCTGTGTTCCATCTACACTCTGAAGGTCCACAGATTACGGAATGCCTCCAGATGTGCTTCGGAAACTACTACGGGTTTTCCAGAAATCGATCAAAGCGTATACAGTATGAGACATTACTCCCAGGGAGAAAAGTTAGCATGGTGAATGTTGTATTCAATCCCGATGCATTTTCTGTGTTTCATGAACACTGTGAAAGGCCACAGTTTACAGAATGCCTCCAAATGTGCTTCGGAAACTACTACTGGGCTTCCAGGGAACGATCAAAGCGGAGACAGTTTGAGACGTTACTCCCATGGAGGAATTTCCGCATGGTGCCTGTTGTATTCAATCCCGATGCAATTTCTGTGTTTCATGAACACTGTGAAAGTCCACAGACTACAGAATGCCTCCAGATGTGCTTTTGATACTACTACGGTTTTCCAGAGATCGATCAAAGCGTATACAGTATGAGACATTACCCCCAGGGAGAAATGTAAGCATGGTGCCTGTTGTATTTATCCCCGTTGCAATTTATGTTATTCGTCAAGACTCGGAAGGTATACAGATTACAGAATGCCTCCAGATGTGCTTCAGCAACTACTACTCGTCTTCCAGAAATCCTTCAATCGTAGACATATTGGAACATTACTCACATGGAGGAATGTTCGCATGGTGTCTGCTGTATTCAATCCCGATGCAATTTCTGTCTCTCATCAACACTCTGAAGGTCCACAGATTACATAAAACCTTCAGATGTGCTTCAGAAACTACTACTCGTATTCCAGAAATCCTTCAATCGTTGACATATTGGAACATTACTCACATGGAGGAATGTTCGCATGGTGTCTGCTGTATTCAATCCCGATGCAATTTATGTGTTTCATCAACACTCTGGTGGTCCACAGATTACAGAATGCCTCCAAATGTGCTTCGGAAGCTACTACTGGTCTACCAGGTAAAGATCAAAGCGTAGACAGTTTGAGACATTACTCCTATGGAGTAAAGTCCGCATGGTGCTTGTTGTATTCATCCCCGTTGCAATTTATGTTATTCGTCAAGACTCAGAAGGTATACAGATTACAGAATGCCTCCAGATGTGCCTCAGAAAGTAATACTTGTCTTGCAGAAATCAATCAAAGTGTAGACAGATTGAGACATTACTCACATGGAGAAAGGTCCGCATGGTGCCTGTTGTGTTCAATCCCGGTGCAATATCTGTCTTTCTTCAACACTCTGAAGGTCCACAGATTAGAGAATGCCTCCAGATGTGCTTCGGAAACTTCTACTGGTCTTCCAGAAATCAATCAAAGCTCAGACAGATTGAGACATTACTCCCATGGATATGGGTCCGCATGGTGCCTGTTGTATTCAATCCCGATGCAATTTCTGTGTTCCATCTACACTCTGAAGGTCCACAGATTACAGAATGCCTCCAGATGTGCTTCGGAAACTCCTACTGGTCTTCCAGAAATCAATCAAAGCGTAGACAGATTGAGACATTACTCCGATTTAGATGCGTCCGCATGGTGCCTGTTGTATTTAATCCAAACGCAATTTCTGTGTTATATCAACACTCTGAAGGTCCACAGATTACAGAATGCCTCCAGATGTGGTTCGGAAACTATTACTGGTTTTCCAGAAATCGACCAAACCTTATACAGTTTGAGACATTACTCCCATGGTGGAATGTCCGCATGGTGCTTGTTGTGTTCAATCCCGTTGCAATTTCAGTGTTTCTTCAACACTCAGAAGGTCCACAGTTTAGAGAATGCCTCCAGATTTGCTTCGGAAACTGCTACTGATCTTCCATTGAACGATAAAAGCGTAGACAGTTTGACACATTACTCCCATTGAGAAAAGTCCACATGATGCCTGTTGTATTCAATCCCGATGCAATTTCTGTGTTCCATCTACACTCTGAAGGTCCACAGATTACGGAATGCCTCCAGATGTGCTTCGGAAACTACTACGGGTTTTCCAGAAATCGATCAAAGCGTATACAGTATGAGACATTACTCCCAGGGAGAAAAGTTAGCATGGTGAATGTTGTATTCAATCCCGATGCATTTTCTGTGTTTCATGAACACTGTGAAAGGCCACAGTTTACAGAATGCCTCCAAATGTGCTTCGGAAACTACTACTGGGCTTCCAGGGAACGATCAAAACGGAGACAGTTTGAGACGTTACTCCCATGGAGGAATTTCCGCATAATGAGTGTTGTATTCAATCCCGATGCAATTTATGTGTTTCATCAACAATCTGGGGGACCACAGATTACAGAATGCCTCCAAATGTGCTTCGGAAGCTACTACTGGTCTTCCAGGTAAAGATCAAAGCGTAGACAGTTTGAGACATTACTCCTATGGAGTAAAGTCCACATGGTGCCTGTTGTATTTATCCCCGTTGCAATTTATATTATTCGTCAAGACTCGGAAGGTATACAGATTACAGAATGCCTCCAAATGTGCTTCGGAAACTACTACTGGTCTTCCAGTATTCAATCAAAGCTCAGACAGATTGAGACATTACTCCCATGGATATAGGTCCGCATGGTGCCTGTTGTATTCAATCCCGATGCAATTTCTGTGTTCCATCTACACTCTGAATGTCCACAGATTACAGAATGCCTCCAGATGTGCTTCGGAAACTACTACGGGTTTTCCAGAAATCGATCAAAGCGTATACAGTTTGAGACATTACTCCGATGGAAAAAAGTCCACAGGGTGCCTGTTGTATTCAATCCTGATGCAATTTCTGTGTTTCATCAACACTCTGAGGGCCACAGATTACAGAACGCCTTCAGATGTCCATCGGAAGCTACTACTGGTCTTCCAGGGAAAGATCAAAGCGTAGACTGTTTCAGACATTACTCCCATGGAGTAAAGTCCACAAGGTGCCTGTTGTTTTCATTCCCGATGCAATTTCTGTGATTAGTGAAGACTTTGAAGGTTTACAGATTACAGAGCGCCTCCAGATGTGCTTTGGAAACTACAACTGGTCTTCCAGATATCAATCAAAGCGTAGACAGATTAGGACATTACTCCCATGGAGAAAAGTCCACATGGTGGCTGTTGTATTCATTCCCGATACAATTTCTGTGATTCGTCAAGACTCTGAAGGTATACAGATTGCAGAATGCCTCCAGATGTGCTTCGGAAAATACTACGGGTTCTCCAGAAATCGATCAAAGCGTATACAGTTTGAGACATTACTCCCAGGGAGAAAAGTCAGCATGATGGCTGTTGTATTACATCCCGATGAATTTTCTGTGTTTCATGAACACTGTGAAAGTCCACAGATTACAGAATGCCTTCGGATGTGCTTCGGAAACTACTACTTGACTTCCAGGGAACGATCAAAGCGGAGACAGTTTAAGACGTTACTCCCATGGAGAAGAGTCCACATGGTGCCTGTTGTATTCAATCCCCATGCAATTTCTGTGTTTCATCAACACTCTGATGGTCCACAGATTATGGAATTCCTCCAGATGTGCTTCGGAAATTACTAGTGGTCTTCCAGCAATCGATTAAACCGTAGACAGTTTGAGACATTGCTTCAATGGGGAAAATTCCACATGGTGACTGTTGTATTCAATCCTGATGCAATTTCTGTGTTTCATCAACACTTTGAAGGATCACAGATTAGAGAATACCTCCAGATGTGCTTCGGAAACTACCACTGATCTCCCATTGAACGATCTAAGCGTAGACAGTTTGAGACATTACTCCCATGGAGAAAAGTCCACATGGTGCCTGTTGTATTCAATCCCGATGAAATTTCTGTGTTCCATCAACACTTTAAAGGTTCACAGATTACAGAATGCCTCCAGATGTGCTTCGGAAACTGCTACTCGTCTTCCAGGGAAAGATCAAAGCGTAGACTGTTTGAGACATTGCTCAATGGAGTAAAGTCCGCATGGCGCCTGTTGTATTCATTCCCGATGCAATTTCTGTGATTCGTCAAGACCCTGAAACACAGATTACAGAATGCCTCCATATGTGCTTCGGAAACTCCTACTGGTCTTCCAGAAATCAATCAAAGCGTAGACAGATTGAGACATTACTCCCATTTAGATGCTTCCGCATGGTGCCTGTTGTATTCAATCCAAACGGAATTTCGGTGTTATATCAACACTCTGAAGGTCCACAGATTACAGAATGCCTCCAGATGTGGTTCGGAAACTACTACCGGTTTTCCAGAAATCGATCAAACCGTATACAGTTTGAGACATTACTCCCATGGAGGAATGTCGGCATGGTGCTTGTTGTGTTCAATCCCGTTGCAATTTCAGTGTTTCTTCAACACTCTGAAGGTCCACAGTTTAGAGAATGCCTCCAGATTTGCTTCGGAAACTACTACTGATCTTCCATTGAACGATAAAAGCGTAGACAGTTTGAGACATTACTCCCATTGAGAAAAGTCCACATGATGCCTGTTGTATTCAATCCGGAAGCAATTTCTGTGTTTCATCAACACTCTGAAGGTTCACAGATTACAGAATGCCCCCAGATGTGCTTCGGAAACTACTACTGATATTCCAGGGAACGATCAAAGCGTAGACAGTTTAAGACGTTGCCACCATGGGGAAAAGTCCGCATGGTGCCTGTTGTATTCAATCCTGATGTAATATCTGTGTTTCATCAACACTCTAAAGGTCCAAAGATTACAGAATGCCTCCAGATGTGCTTCGGAAACTACTACGGGTTTTCCAGAAATCGATCAAAGCGTATACAATTTGAGACATTACTCCCAGGGATAAAAGTCAGCATGGTGCCTGTTGTATTCAATCCCGATGCAATTTCTGTGTTTCATCAACACTCTGTAGGTCTACAGATTACAAGATGCTTCCAGATGTGCTTCAGAAACTACTACTGGTCTTCCAGAAATCAATCAAATTGTACACAGATTGAGACATTACTCACATGGAGAGAGGTCCGCATGGTGCCTGTTGTGTTCAATCCCGGTGCAATATCTGTGTTTCTTCAACACTCTGAATGTCCACAGATTAGAGAATGCCTCCAGATGTGCTTCAGAAACTACTACTCACCTCTCTTTGAACGATCAAAGCGTAGACGGTTTGAGTCATTACTCCCATGGAGAAAAGTCCACATGGTTCCTGTTGTATTCAATCCCGATGCAATTTCTCTGTTTCATCAACACCCTGAAGGTCCACAGAATACAGAACGCCTCCAGATGTGCTTCGCAAGCTACTACTGGTCTTCCAAGGAGGGATCAAAGCGTAGACTGTTTGAGACATTACTCCCATGGAGTAAAGTCCGCATGGTGCCTGTTGTGTTCATTCCCGATGCAATTTCTGTGATTCGTTATGACTCTGAAGGTATACAGATTACAGAATGCCTAAAGATATGCTTCGGAAACTACTACTGGTCTTCCAGAAATCAATCAAAGCGTAGACAGATTGAGACATTACTCCGATGGAGATATGTCCGCATGGTGCCTGTTTTATTCAATCCCGATGCAATTTCTGTGCTCCATCAACACAATGAAGGTCCACAGTTTACAGAATGCCTCCAGATGTGCTTCGGAAACTTCTACGGGTTTTCCAGAAATCTATCTAAGCGTATACAGTTTGAGACTTTACTCCCAGGGAGAAATGTCAGCATGGTGCCTGTTGTATTCAATCCAGATGAATTTTCTGTGTTTCATGAACACTGTGAAAGTCCACAGATTTCAGAATGCCGCTAGATGTGCTTCGGAAACTAGTACTAGACTTCCAAGGAGTGATCAACGCGGAGACAGTTTGAGACGTTACTCCCATGGAGGAATTTCCGCATGTTGCCTGTTGTATTCAATCCCGATGGAATTTCTGTGTTTCATCAACACACTGTAAGACCACAGATTACAGAGTGCCTCCAGATGTGCTTCGGAAACTACTACTGGTCTTCCATAAATCAATCAGAGCGTAGACAGATTGAGACATTACTCCCATGGAGAAAGGTCCGCATGGTGCATGTTGTATTCAATCCCGATGCAATTTCTGTGTTTCATCAACACTCTGAAGGTCCACAGATTACAGGATGCTTCCAGATGTGCTTCAGAAACTACTACTGGTCTTCCAGTAATCAATCAAATTGTACACAGATTGAGACATTACTCACATGGAGAGAGGTCCGCATGGTGCCTGTTGTGTTCAATCCCGGTGCAATATCTGTGTTTCTTCAACACTCTGAATGTCCACAGATTAGAGAATGCCTCCAGATGTGCTTCGGAAACTACTACGGGTTTTCCAGATATCGATCAAAGCGTATACAGTTTGAGACATTACTCCCAGGGAGAAAAGTCAGCCTGGTGACCGTTTTATTTAATCCCGATGGATATTCTGTGTTTCATGAACACTGTGAATGTCCACAGATTACAGAGTGCCACCTGATGTGCTTCAGAAACTACTACTGATCTCCCATTGAACGATCAAAGCGTAGACAGTTTGAGACATTACTCCCATGGAGAAAAGTCCACATGGTGCCTTTTGTAGTCAATCCCGATGCAATTTCTGTTTTTTATCAAAACTCGGGAGGTCCTCAGATTACAGAATGCCTCCAGATGTACTTCGGAAACTATTAGTGGTTTTCTAGAAATCGATCAAACCGTAGACAGATTAAGACATTACTGCCATTGTGAAAAGCCCGCATGGTGAAGTTTGTAATCAATTACGATGCAATTTCTGTTCTTCGTCAACACCCTGAAGGTCCACAGATTACAGAATGCCTCCAGATGTGGTTCGGAAACTACTACTGGTTTTCCAGAAATCGATCAAACCGTATACAGTTTGAGACATTACTCCCATGGAGGAATGTCCGTATGGTGCTTGTTGTGTTCAATCCCGTTGCAATTTCAGTGTTTCTTCAACACTCTGAAGGTCCACAGTTTAGAGAATGCCTCCAGATTTGCTTCGGAAACTGCTACTGATCTTCCATTGAACGATAAAAGCGTAGAGAGTTTGTCACATTACTCCCATTGAGAAAAGTCCACATGATGCCTGTTGTAATCAATCCCGATGCAATTTCTGTGTTCCATCTACACTCTGAAGGTCCACAGATTACGGAATGCCTCCAGATGTGCTTCGGAAACTACTACGGGTTTTCCAGAAATCGATCAAAGCGTATACAGTATGAGACATTACTCCCAGGGAGAAAAGTTAGCATGGTGAATGTTGTATTCAATCCCGATGCATTTTCTGTATTTCATGAACACTGTGAAAGGCCACAGTTTACAGAATGCATCCAAATGTGCTTCGGAAACTACTACTGGGCTTCCAGGTAAAGATCAGAGCGTAGACAGTTTGAGACATTACTCCTATGGAGTAAAGTCCGCATGGTGCCTGTTGTATTTATCCCCGGTGCAATTTATGTTATTCGTCAAGACTCGGAAGGAATACAGATTACAGAATGCCTCCACATGTGCTTCAGAAACTTATACTTGTCTTCCAGAAATCAATCAAAGTGTAGACAGATGGAGACATTACTCACATGGAGAAAGGTCCGCATGGTGCCTGTTGTGTTCAATCCCGGTGCAATATTTGTCTTTCTTCAACACTCTGAAGGTCCACAGATTAGAGAATGCCTCCAGATGTGCTTCGGAATCTACTACTGGTCTTCCAGAAATCAATCAAATGTCAGACAGATTGAGACATTACTCCCATGGATATAGGTCCGCATGGTGCCTGTTGTATTCAATCCCGATGCAATTTCTGTGTTTCATCAACACTCTGAAGGTTCACAGATTACAGAATGCCCCCAGATGTGCTTCGGAAACTACTACTGATATTCCAGGGAACGATCAAAGCGTAGACAGTTTAAGACGTTGCCACCATGGAGAAAAGTCCGCATGGTGCCTGTTGTATTCAATCCTGATGTAATATCTGTGTTTCATCAACACTCTAAAGGTCCAAAGATTACAGAATGCCTCCAGATGTGCTTCGGAAACTACTACGGGTTTTCCAGAAATCGATCAAAGCGTATACAATTTGAGACATTACTCCCAGTGATAAAAGTCAGCATGGTGCCTGTTGTATTCAATCCCGATGCAATTTCTGTGTTTCATCAACACTCTGAAGGTCCACAGATTACAGGATGCTTCCAGATGTGCTTCAAAAACTACTACTGGTCTTCCAGAAATCAATCAAATTGTACACAGATTGAGACATTACTCACATGGAGAGAGGTCCGCATGGTGCCTGTTGTGTTCAATCCCGGTGCAATATCTGTGTTTCTTCAACACTCTGAATGTCCACAGATTAGAGAATGCCTCCAGATGTGCTTCGTAAACTACTACGGGTTTTCCAGATATCGATCAAAGCGTATACAGTTTGAGACATTACTCCCAGGGAGAAAAGTCAGCCTGGTGACCGTTTTATTTAATCCCGATGGATATTCTGTGTTTCATGAACACTGTGAATGTCCACAGATTACAGAGTGCCACCTGATGTGCTTCAGAAACTACTACTGGACTTCCAGAAATCAATCAAAGCGTAGACAGATTGAGACATTACTCACATGGAGATAGGTCCGGATGGTGCCTGTTGTGTTCAATCCCGGTGCAGTTTCTGTGTTTCATCAACACTCTTAAGGTCAACAGTTTAGAGAATGCCTCCAGATGTGCTTTTGAAACTACTACTGGTCTTCCAGAAATTAATCAAAGCGTAAATAGATTGAGACATTACTAACATGGGGAAATGTCCGCATGGTGCCTGTTGTATTCAATCCCGATGCAATTTCTGTGTTTCATCATCACTCTGAAGGACCACAGATTACAGAATGCCTCCAGATGTGCTTCGGAAGCTACTACTGGTCTTCCAAGGAACGATCAAAGCGTAGACAGTTTGAGACATTACTCCACATGGAGAAAAGTCAGCATGGTGCCTGTTGTATTCATTCAGGATGCAATTTCTGTGTTTCATCAACACTCTGAAGGACCAGATATTAAAGACTGCCTCCAGATGTGCTTCGGAAACTTCTACTGGTCTTCCTTAAACCAATCAAAGCGTAGATAGTTTGAGACATTACTCCCATGGAGAAAGGTCCGGGTGGTGCCTGTTGTATTCAATCCCGATGCAATTTCTGTGTTTCATCAACACTCCGAAGGTCCACAGATTACAGAATGCCTCCAGATGTGCTTCAGAAACAGCTACTGGTCTTCCAGAAATCATTCAAAGCGTAAACAGATTGAGACATTACTCAAATGGAGAAAGGTCCGCATGGTGCCTGTTGTATTCAATCATGATGCAATTTCTGTGTTCATCAACACTCTGAAGGTCCACAGATTACAGAATGCCTCCAGATGTGCTTCGAAAACTACTACTGGACTTCCAGGGAACGATCAAAGCGGAGACAGTTTGAGACATTACTCCCATGGGGAAAAGTCCGCATGGTGACTGTTGTATTCCTACCTGATGCAATTTCTGTGTTTCATAAACGTTCTGAAGGTCCACAGATTACAGACGCCTCTAGATGTGCCTTGCAAACTATTACTGGTCTTCCAGGGAACGAGCATGGCGTAGACAGTTTGCGACATTACTCTCATGGGGATAAGTCCGCATGGTGCCTGTTGTATTCAATCCCGATGCAATTTCTGTGTTTCATCAACACTCTGTAGGTCCACAGATTACAGAATGCCTAAAGATGTGCTTGGGAAACTATTAGTGGTTTTCCAGAAATCGATCAAACCGTAAACAGTTTAATACATTACTCACACGGAGAAAGGTCCGCATGGTGCCTGCTGTATTCAATCCCGATGCAATTTCTGTGTTTCATCAACACTCTGAAGGTCCACAGATTACAGAATGACTCCAGATGTGCTTGGGAAACTATTACTGGTCTGCCAGGAATCGATCAAATCGTAGACACTTTGAGACATTACTCCGATGGCGAAAGGTCCGCGTGGTGAATTTTGTAATCGATCCCGATGTAATTTCGGTGTTTCTTCAACACTCTGAAGGTCCACAGATTACAGAATGCGCCCAGATGTGTTTCGGTAACTACTACTGGTCTTCCATGGAACGATCAAAGCGTAGATATTTTGAGACATTACTCACATGGTGAAAAGTCCGCATGTTGCCTGTTGTATTCAATCCCGATGCAATTTCTGTGTTTCATCAACACTCTGAAGGTCCACAGATTAAAGAATGCCTCCAGATGTGCTTGGGAAACTAATACTGGCCTACAGTAATCGATCGAAACGTTGACATTTTGAGACATTACTGCAATGGTGAAAAGTGCGCATGGTGAATTTTGTAATCAATCCCAATGCAATTTTTTTTTTCAACACTCTGAAGGTTCACAGATTACGGAATGTATCCAGATGGGCTTCGGAAACTACTACTGATATTCAAGAGATAGATCAAAGCGTAGACAGTTTATGACGTTGCCCCCATGGAGAAAAGTCCGCACGGTGCCTGTTGTATTCAATCCTGATGCAATTTCTGTGTGTCATCAACACTCTGAAGGTCCACAGATTATAGAATGCCTCCAGATGTGCTTCGGAAACTACTACTGGTCTTCCAGAAATCAATCAAAGCGTAGACAGATTTAGACATTACTCACATGGAAAAATTCCGCATGGTGCCTGTTGTATTCAATCCCGATGCAATTTCTGAGTTTCATCAACACGCTGAAGGTCAACAGATTACAGAACGCCTCCAGATGTGCTTCAGATGCTACTACTGGTCTTCCAGGGAAAGATCAAAGCGTAGACAGTTAGACACATTACCCCCGTTGGAGATAGGTCCGCATGGTGCCTGTTGTATTCAATCCCGAAGCAATTTCTGTGTTCATCCAACACTCTGATGGCCAACAGATTACGGAGTGCCTCCAGATGTGCTTCGGAAACTACTACTGGTCTCCCATTGAATGATCAAAGCGTAGACAGTACGAGACATTACTCCCATGGAGAATAGTCCACAAGGTGCCTGTTGTATTCAATCGTGATGCAATTTCTGTGTTTCATCAACACTCTGAAGGTCCAAAGACTACAGAACGCCTACAGATGTGCTTCTGAAACTACTACTGGTCTTACAGATGACGATCAAATCGTATACAGTTTGAGGCATTTCTCCCAGGGGGGAAAAGTCAGCCTGGTGCCTGTTTTATTCAATCCCGATGCATTTTCTGTGTTTCATGAACTCTGTGAAAGTCCACAGATTACGAAATGCCTCCCGTTGTGCTTCAGAAACGACCACTGGTCTTCCAGAAATCAATCAAAGCGTAGACAGATTGAGACATTACTCAAAGGGAGATTGGTCCGCATGGTGCTTGTTGTATTCAATCCCGATGCAAATTCTGTGTTTCATCAACACTCTGAAGGTCCACAGATTACAGAACGCCTCCAGATCTGCTTCAGAAGCTACTACTGGTCTTCCAGGGAAAGATCAAAGCGTAGACTGTTTGAGACATTACTCCCATGGAGTAAAGTTAGCATGGTGCCTGTTGTATTCATTCCCGGTGCAATTTCTGTGATTCGTCAAGACTCTGAAGGTATACAGGTTACAGAATGCCTCCAGATGAGCATCGGAAACTACTACTGGTCGTCCAGAAATCAATAAAAGCGTAGACAGTTTGAGACATTACTCCCATGTAGATAGGTCCGCATGGTGGCTGTTGTATTCAATCCCGATGCAATTTCTGTGTTCCATCAACACTCTGATGATCCACAGATTACAGAATGCCTCCAGATGTGTTTCGGAAACTACTACTGGCTTTCCAGAAATCGATCAAAGCGTATACAGTTTGAGACATTACTCACAGGGAGAAAAGTTAACATGGTGCCTGTTGTATTCAAACCTGATGCACTTTCTGTGTTTCATCAATATTCTGAAGGGCCACAGATTACAGAATGCCTCCAGATGTGCTTCGAAAACTACTACTGGACTTCCAGGGAACGATCAAAGCGGAGACAGTTTGAGACATTACTCCCATGGGGAAAAGTCCGCATGGTGACTGTTGTATTCCTACCTGATGCAATTTCTGTGTTTCATAAACGTTCTGAAGGTCCACAGATTACAGACGCCTCTAGATGTGCCTTGCAAACTATTACTGGTCTTCCAGGGAACGAGCATGGCGTAGACAGTTTGCGACATTACTCTCATGGGGATAAGTCCGCATGGTGCCTGTTGTATTCAATCCCGATGCAATTTCTGTGTTTCATCAACACTCTGTAGGTCCACAGATTACAGAATGCCTAAAGATGTGCTTGGGAAACTGTTAGTGGTTTTCCAGAAATCGATCAAACCGTAAACAGTTTAAAACATTACTCACACGGAGAAAGGTCGGCATGGTGCATGCTGTATTCAATCCCGATGCAATTTCTGTGTTTCATCAACACTCTGAAGGTCCACAGATTACAGAATGACTCCAGATGTGCTTGGGGAACTATTACTGGTCTGCCAGGAATCGATCAAATCGTAGACACTTTGAGACATTACTCCGATGGCGAAAGGTCCGCGTGGTGAATTTTGTAATCAATCCCGATGTAATTTCGGTGTTTCTTCAACACTCTGAAGGTCCACAGATTACAGAATGCCCCCAGATGTGTTTCGGTAACTACTACTGGTCTTCCATGGAACGATCAAAGCGTAGATATTTTGAGACATTACTCACATGGTGAAAAGTCCGCATGTTGCCTGTTGTATTCAATCCCGATGCAATTTCTGTGTTTCATCAACACTCTGAAGGTCCACAGATTAAAGAATGCCTCCAGATGTGCTTGGGAAACTAATACTGGCCTACAGTAATCGATCGAAACGTTGACATTTTGAGACATTACTGCAATGGTGAAAAGTGCGCATGGTGAATTTTGTAATCAATCCCAATGCAATTTTTTTTTTCAACACTCTGAAGGTTCACAGATTACGGAATGTATACAGATGGGCTTCGGAAACTACTTCTGATATTCAAGAGATAGATCAAAGCGTAGACAGTTTATGACGTTGCCCCCATGGAGAAAAGTCCGCACGGTGCCTGTTGTATTCAATCCTGATGCAATTTCTGTGTGTCATCAACACTCTGAAGGTCCACAGATTACAGAATGCCTCCAGATGTGCTTCGGAAACTACTACTGGTCTTCCAGAAATCAATCAAAGCGTAGACAGATTGAGACATTACTCAAAGGGAGATTGGTCCGCATGGTGCTTGTTGTATTCAATCCCGATGCAAATTCTGTGTTTCATCAACACTCTGAAGGTCCACAGATTACAGAACGCCTCCAGATCTGCTTCAGAAGCTACTACTGGTCTTCCAGGGAAAGATCAAAGCGTAGACTGTTTGAGACATTACTCCCATGGAGTAAAGTTAGCATGGTGCCTGTTGTATTCATTCCCGGTGCAATTTCTGTGATTCGTCAAGACTCTGAAGGTATACAGGTTACAGAATGCCTCCAGATGAGCATCGGAAACTACTACTGGTCGTCCAGAAATCAATAAAAGCGTAGACAGTTTGAGACATTACTCCCATGTAGATAGGTCCGCATGGTGGCTGTTGTATTCAATCCCGATGCAATTTCTGTGTTCCATCAACACTCTGATGATCCACAGATTACAGAATGCCTCCAGATGTGTTTCGGAAACTACTACTGGCTTTCCAGAAATCGATCAAAGCGTATACAGTTTGAGACATTACTCACAGGGAGAAAAGTTAACATGGTGCCTGTTGTATTCAAACCTGATGCACTTTCTGTGTTTCATCAATATTCTGAAGGGCCACAGATTACAGAATGCCTCCAGATGTGCTTCGAAAACTACTACTGGACTTCCAGGGAACGATCAAAGCGGAGACAGTTTGAGACATTACTCCCATGGGGAAAAGTCCGCATGGTGACTGTTGTATTCCTACCTGATGCAATTTCTGTGTTTCATAAACGTTCTGAAGGTCCACAGATTACAGACGCCTCTAGATGTGCCTTGCAAACTATTACTGGTCTTCCAGGGAACGAGCATGGCGTAGACAGTTTGCGACATTACTCTCATGGGGATAAGTCCGCATGGTGCCTGTTGTATTCAATCCCGATGCAATTTCTGTGTTTCATCAACACTCTGTAGGTCCACAGATTACAGAATGCCTAAAGATGTGCTTGGGAAACTGTTAGTGGTTTTCCAGAAATCGATCAAACCGTAAACAGTTTAAAACATTACTCACACGGAGAAAGGTCGGCATGGTGCATGCTGTATTCAATCCCGATGCAATTTCTGTGTTTCATCAACACTCTGAAGGTCCACAGATTACAGAATGACTCCAGATGTGCTTGGGAAACTATTACTGGTCTGCCAGGAATCGATCAAATCGTAGACACTTTGAGACATTACTCCGATGGCGAAAGGTCCGCGTGGTGAATTTTGTAATCAATCCCGATGTAATTTCGGTGTTTCTTCAACACTCTGAAGGTCCACAGATTACAGAATGCCCCCAGATGTGTTTCGGTAACTACTACTGGTCTTCCATGGAACGATCAAAGCGTAGATATTTTGAGACATTACTCACATGGTGAAAAGTCCGCATGTTGCCTGTTGTATTCAATCCCGATGCAATTTCTGTGTTTCATCAACACTCTGAAGGTCCACAGATTAAAGAATGCCTCCAGATGTGCTTGGGAAACTAATACTGGCCTACAGTAATCGATCGAAACGTTGACATTTTGAGACATTACTGCAATGGTGAAAAGTGCGCATGGTGAATTTTGTAATCAATCCCAATGCAATTTTTTTTTTCAACACTCTGAAGGTTCACAGATTACGGAATGTATCCAGATGGGCTTCGGAAACTACTACTGATATTCAAGAGATAGATCAAAGCGTAGACAGTTTATGACGTTGCCCCCATGGAGAAAAGTCCGCACGGTGCCTGTTGTATTCAATCCTGATGCAATTTCTGTGTGTCATCAACACTCTGAAGGTCCACAGATTACAGAATAACTCCAGATGTGCTTCGGAAACTACTACTGGTCTTCCAGAAATCAATCAAAGCGTAGACAGATTGAGACATTACTCAAAGGGAGATTGGTCCGCATGGTGCTTGTTGTATTCAATCCCGATGCAAATTCTGTGTTTCATCAACACTCTGAAGGTCCACAGATTACAGAACGCCTCCAGATCTGCTTCAGAAGCTACTACTGGTCTTCCAGGGAAAGATCAAAGCGTAGACTGTTTGAGACATTACTCCCATGGAGTAAAGTTAGCATGGTGCCTGTTGTATTCATTCCCGGTGCAATTTCTGTGATTCGTCAAAACTCTGAAGGTATACAGGTTACAGAATGCCTCCAGATGAGCATCGGAAACTACTACTGGTCGTCCAGAAATCAATAAAAGCGTAGACAGTTTGAGACATTACTCCCACGTAGATAGGTCCGCATGGTGGCTGTTGTATTCAATCCCGATGCAATTTCTGTGTTCCATCAACACTCTGATGATCCACAGATTACAGAATGCCTCCAGATGTGTTTCGGAAACTACTACTGGCTTTCCAGAAATCGATCAAAGCGTATACAGTTTGAGACATTACTCACAGGGAGAAAAGTTAACATGGTGCCTGTTGTATTCAAACCTGATGCACTTTCTGTGTTTCATCAATATTCTGAAGGGCCACAGATTACAGAATGCCTCCAGATGTGCAACAGAAACTACTACTGGTCTCCCAGAAATCAATCAAAGCGTAGACAGTTTGAGGCATTACTCACATTGAGAAAGGTCCGCATGGTGCCCGTTGAAGTCAATCCCGATGCAATTTCTGTTTTTCATCAACACTCTGAATGTCCACAGATTTCAGAATGCCTCCTGATGTGCTTCAGAAACTGCTACTGGTCTTCCAGAAATCAATCAAAGCGTAGACAGATTTAGACATTACTGACATGGAGATAGGTCCGGATGGTGCCTGTTGTGTTCAATCCCGGTGCAGTTTCGTTTTTCATCAACACCCTGAAAGTCAACAGATTAGAGAATGTATCCAGATGTGCTTCGGAAACTACTACTGGTCTTCCAGAAATCAATCAAAGCGTAAATAGATTGAGACATTACTCACATGGGGAAATGTCCGCATGGTGCCTGTTGTATTCAATCCCGATGCAATTTCTGTATTTCATAAACGTTCTGAAGGTCCACAGGTTACAGAACGCCTCCAGATGTGCTTCGCAAACTATTACTGGGCTTCCAGGGAGCGAGCATGTCGTAGACAGTTTGCGACATTACTCCCATAGGGAAAAGTCCGCATGGTGCCTGTTGTATTCAATCCCAATGCAATTTCTGTGTTTCATCAACACTCGGTAGGTCCACAGATTACAGAATGACTCCAGATGTGCTTGGGAAACTACTACTGGTGTGCCAGGAATCGATCAAATCGTAGACACTTAGAGACATTACTCCGATGGTGAAAAGTCCGCATGGTGAATTTTGTAATCAATCCAGATATAATTTCGGTGTTTCTTCAACACTCTGAAGGTCCACAGATTACAGAATGCCCCCAGTTGTGCTTCGGAAACTACTACTGGTCTTCCAAGGAACGATCAAAGCGTAGATAGTTTGAGACATTACTCACATGGAGAAAAGTCCGCATGTTTCTGTTGTATTCAATCCCGATGCAATTTCTGTGTTTCATCAACACTCTGAAGGTTCACAGATTACAGAATGCCTCCAGATCGCTTGGGTAACTATTACTGGTCTGCCAGGAATCGATCAAAACGTAGACACATTGAGACCTTACTGCCATGGTGAAAAGTGCGCATGGTGAATTTTGTAATCAATCCCAATGCAATTTCTGTGTTTTTTCAACACTCTGAAGGTCAACAGATTACAGAATGAATCCAGATGTGCTTCGGAAACTACTACTGATATTCCAGGGAACGATCAAAGCGTAGACAGTTTAAGACTTTGCCCCCATGGAGAAAAGTCCGCATGGTGCCGGTTGTATTCAATCCCGACGCAGTTTCTGAGTTTCATCAACACTCTGATGGTCCACATTTTACAGAATGCCTCCACATGTGCTTCGGAAACTGCTACTGGTCTTCCAGAAATCAATCAAAGTGTAGACAGATTGAGACAATACTCACATGGAGAAAGCTTCTCATGGTGCCTTTTGTATTCAATCCCGATGCAATATCTGTGTTTCATCAACACTCTGAAGGTCCACAGATTACAGAACACCTCCAGATGTGCTTCGAAAACTACTACTGGTCTTCCAGGGAACGAGCATGGCGTAGACAGTTTGCGACGTTACTCCCATGGGGATAAGTCCGCATGGTGCCTGTTGTATTCCTACCTGATGCAATTTCTGTGTTTCATAAACGTTCTGAAGGTCCACAGATTACAGACGCCTCTAGATGTGCCTTGCAAACTACTACTGGTCTTCCATGGAACGATCAAAGCGTAGATATTTTGAGACATTACTCACATGGTGAAAAGTCCGCATGTTGCCTGTTGTATTCAATCCCGATGCAATTTCTGTGTGTCATCAACACTCTGAAGGTCCACAGATTATAGAATGCCTCCAGATGTGCTTCGGAAACTACTACTGGTCTTCCAGAAATCAATCAAAGCGTAGACAGATTTAGACATTACTCACATGGAAAAATTCCGCATGGTGCCTGTTGTATTCAATCCCGATGCAATTTCTGAGTTTCATCAACACGCTGAAGGTCAACAGATTACAGAACGCCTCCAGATGTGCTTCAGATGCTACTACTGGTCTTCCAGGGAAAGATCAAAGCGTAGACAGTTAGACACATTACCCCCGTTGGAGATAGGTCCGCATGGTGCCTGTTGTATTCAATCCCGAAGCAATTTCTGTGTTCATCCAACACTCTGATGGCCAACAGATTACGGAGTGCCTCCAGATGTGCTTCGGAAACTACTACTGGTCTCCCATTGAATGATCAAAGCGTAGACAGTACGAGACATTACTCCCATGGAGAATAGTCCACAAGGTGCCTGTTGTATTCAATCGTGATGCAATTTCTGTGTTTCATCAACACTCTGAAGGTCCAAAGACTACAGAACGCCTACAGATGTGCTTCTGAAACTACTACTGGTCTTACAGATGACGATCAAATCGTATACAGTTTGAGGCATTTCTCCCAGGGGGGAAAAGTCAGCCTGGTGCCTGTTTTATTCAATCCCGATGCATTTTCTGTGTTTCATGAACTCTGTGAAAGTCCACAGATTACGAAATGCCTCCCGTTGTGCTTCAGAAACGACCACTGGTCTTCCAGAAATCAATCAAAGCGTAGACAGATTGAGACATTACTCAAAGGGAGATTGGTCCGCATGGTGCTTGTTGTATTCAATCCCGATGCAAATTCTGTGTTTCATCAACACTCTGAAGGTCCACAGATTACAGAACGCCTCCAGATCTGCTTCAGAAGCTACTACTGGTCTTCCAGGGAAAGATCAAAGCGTAGACTGTTTGAGACATTACTCCCATGGAGTAAAGTTAGCATGGTGCCTGTTGTATTCATTCCCGGTGCAATTTCTGTGATTCGTCAAGACTCTGAAGGTATACAGGTTACAGAATGCCTCCAGATGAGCATCGGAAACTACTACTGGTCGTCCAGAAATCAATAAAAGCGTAGACAGTTTGAGACATTACTCCCATGTAGATAGGTCCGCATGGTGGCTGTTGTATTCAATCCCGATGCAATTTCTGTGTTCCATCAACACTCTGATGATCCACAGATTACAGAATGCCTCCAGATGTGTTTCGGAAACTACTACTGGCTTTCCAGAAATCGATCAAAGCGTATACAGTTTGAGACATTACTCACAGGGAGAAAAGTTAACATGGTGCCTGTTGTATTCAAACCTGATGCACTTTCTGTGTTTCATCAATATTCTGAAGGGCCACAGATTACAGAATGCCTCCAGATGTGCAACAGAAACTACTACTGGTCTCCCAGAAATCAATCAAAGCGTAGACAGTTTGAGGCATTACTCACATTGAGAAAGGTCCGCATGGTGCCCGTTGAAGTCAATCCCGATGCAATTTCTGTTTTTCATCAACACTCTGAATGTCCACAGATTTCAGAATGCCTCCTGATGTGCTTCAGAAACTGCTACTGGTCTTCCAGAAATCAATCAAAGCGTAGACAGATTTAGACATTACTGACATGGAGATAGGTCCGGATGGTGCCTGTTGTGTTCAATCCCGGTGCAGTTTCGTTTTTCATCAACACCCTGAAAGTCAACAGATTAGAGAATGTATCCAGATGTGCTTCGGAAACTACTACTGGTCTTCCAGAAATCAATCAAAGCGTAAATAGATTGAGACATTACTCACATGGGGAAATGTCCGCATGGTGCCTGTTGTATTCAATCCCGATGCAATTTCTGTATTTCATAAACGTTCTGAAGGTCCACAGGTTACAGAACGCCTCCAGATGTGCTTCGCAAACTATTACTGGGCTTCCAGGGAGCGAGCATGTCGTAGACAGTTTGCGACATTACTCCCATAGGGAAAAGTCCGCATGGTGCCTGTTGTATTCAATCCCAATGCAATTTCTGTGTTTCATCAACACTCGGTAGGTCCACAGATTACAGAATGACTCCAGATGTGCTTGGGAAACTACTACTGGTGTGCCAGGAATCGATCAAATCGTAGACACTTAGAGACATTACTCCGATGGTGAAAAGTCCGCATGGTGAATTTTGTAATCAATCCAGATATAATTTCGGTGTTTCTTAAACACTCTGAAGGTCCACAGATTACAGAATGCCCCCAGTTGTGCTTCGGAAACTACTACTGGTCTTCCAAGGAACGATCAAAGCGTAGATAGTTTGAGACATTACTCACATGGAGAAAAGTCCGCATGTTTCTGTTGTATTCAATCCCGATGCAATTTCTGTGTTTCATCAACACTCTGAAGGTTCACAGATTACAGAATGCCTCCAGATCGCTTGGGTAACTATTACTGGTCTGCCAGGAATCGATCAAAACGTAGACACATTGAGACCTTACTGCCATGGTGAAAAGTGCGCATGGTGAATTTTGTAATCAATCCCAATGCAATTTCTGTGTTTTTTCAACACTCTGAAGGTCAACAGATTACAGAATGAATCCAGATGTGCTTCGGAAACTACTACTGATATTCCAGGGAAGGATCAAAGCGTAGACAGTTTAAGACTTTGCCCCCATGGAGAAAAGTCCGCATGGTGCCGGTTGTATTCAATCCCGACGCAGTTTCTGAGTTTCATCAACACTCTGAAGGTCCACATTTTACAGAATGCCTCCACATGTGCTTCGGAAACTGCTACTGGTCTTCCAGAAATCAATCAAAGTGTAGACAGATTGAGACAATACTCACATGGAGAAAGCTTCTCATGGTGCCTTTTGTATTCAATCCCGATGCAATATCTGTGTTTCATCAACACTCTGAAGGTCCACAGATTACAGAACACCTCCAGATGTGCTTCGAAAACTACTACTGGTCTTCCAAGGAACGATCAAAGCGTAGACAGTTTGAGACATTACTCCCATTTAGAAAAGTCCGCATGGTGCCTGTTATATTCAATCCCGATGCAATTTCTGTGTTTCATCAACACTCTGAAGGACCAAATGTTACAGAGTGCCTCCAGACGTGCTTCGGAAAATTCTACTGGTCTTCCTTAAATCAATCAAGGCGTAGACAGATTGAGACATTACTCCTATGGAGAAAGGTCCGGGTGGTGCCTGTTGTATTAAATCCCGATGCAATTTCTGTGTTTCATCAACACTCTGAAGGTCCACAGATTACAGACGCCTCCAGATGTGCTTCGAAAACTACTACTGGACTTCCAGGGAACGATCAAAGCGGAGACAGTTTGAGACATTACTTCCATGGGGAAAAGTCCGCATGGTGCCTGTTGTGTTCCATCCTGATGCAATTTCTGTGTTTCATCAACACTCTGAAGGTGCACAGATTACAGAACGCCTCCAGATGTGCTTCGCAAACTATTACTGGTCTTCCAGGGAACGAGCATGGCGTAGACAGTTTGCGACGTTACTCCCATGGGGATAAGTCCGCATGGTGCCTGTTGTATTCAATCCTGATGTAATATCTGTGTTTCATCAACACTCTAAAGGTCCAAAGATTACAGAATGCCTCCAGATGTGCTTCGGAAACTACTACGGGTTTTCCAGAAATCGATCAAAGCGTATACAATTTGAGACATTACTCCCAGGGATAAAAGTCAGCATGGTGCCTGTTGTATTCAATCCCGATGCAATTTCTGTGTTTCATCAACACTCTGAAGGTCCACAGATTACAGGATGCTTCCAGATGTGCTTCAGAAACTACTACTGGTCTTCCAGAAATCAATCAAATTGTACACAGATTGAGACATTACTCACATGGAGAGAGGTCCGCATGGTGCCTGTTGTGTTCAATCCCGGTGCAATATCTGTGTTTCTTCAACACTCTGAATGTCCACAGATTAGAGAATGCCTCCAGATGTGCTTCGGAAACTACTACGGGTTTTCCAGATATCGATCAAAGCGTATACAGTTTGAGACATTACTCCCAGGGAGAAAAGTCAGCCTGGTGACCGTTTTATTTAATCCCGATGGATATTCTGTGTTTCATGAACACTGTGAATGTCCACAGATTACAGAGTGCCACCTGATGTGCTTCAGAAACTACTACTGGACTTCCAGAAATCAATCAAAGCGTAGACAGATTGAGACATTACTCACATGGAGATAGGTCCGGATGGTGCCTGTTGTGTTCAATCCCGGTGCAGTTTCTGTGTTTCATCAACACTCTTAAGGTCAACAGATTAGAGAATGCCTCCAGATGTGCTTTTGAAACTACTACTGGTCTTCCAGAAATTAATCATAGCGTAAATAGATTGAGACATTACTAACATGGGGAAATGTCCGCATGGTGCCTGTTGTATTCAATCCCGATGCAATTTCTGTGTTTCATCAACACTCTGAAGGTCCACAGGTTACAGAACGCCTCCAAATGTGCTTCGGAAGCTACTACTGGTCTTCCAGGGAAAGAACAAAGCGTAGACAGTTTGAGACATTACTCCCATGGAGATAGGTCAGCATGGACACTCTGAAGGTCCACAGATTACAGAACGCCTGCAGATGTGCTTCGGAAACTATTAGTGGTTTTCCAGAAATCGATCAAAGCGTAAACAGTTTAAGACTTTGCCCCCATGGAGAAAAGTCCGCATGGTGCCTGTTGTATTCAATCCCGATGCAGTTTCTGAGCTTCATCAACACTCTGAAGGTCCACATTTTACAGAATGCCTCCACATGTACTTCGGAAACTGCTACTGGTCTTCCAGAAATCAAATAAAGTGTAGACAGATTGAGACAATTCTCACATGTAGAAAGCTTCTCATGGTGCCTGTTGTATTCAATCCCAAGGCAATTTCTGTGTTTCATCAACACTCTGAAGGTCCACAGATTACAGAATGCATCCAGATGTGTTACAGTAACTACTACTGGTTTTCCAGAAATCATTCACAGCGTAGACAGATTGAGACATTACGTACAAGGAGAAAGGTCCGCATGGTGCCTCTTGTATTCAATCGCGATGCAATTTCTGAGTTTCATCATCACTCTGAATGTCCACAGATTACAGAATGCCTATAGATGTGCTTCGGAAACTGCTGCTGGTCTTACAGATAATGATCAAAGCGTAGATAGTTTGAGACATTACCCCCACGGAGGAAAGTCATCATGGTTCCTGTTATATTCAATCCCGATGCAATTTCTGTGTTTCATCATCACTCTGAAGGACCAGATATTACAGACTGCCTCCAGATGTGCTTCGGAAACTTCTACTGGTCTTCCTTAAATCAATCAAAGCGTAGATAGATTGAGACATTACTCCCATGGAGAAAGGTCCGGGTGGTGCCTGTTGTATTCAATCCCGATGCAATTTCTGTGTTTCATCAACACTCCGAAGGTCCACAGATTACTGAATGCCTCCAGATGTGCTTCAGAAACAGCTACTGGTCTTCCAGAAATCATTCAAAGCGTAAACAGATTGAGACATTACTCAAATGGAGAAAGGTCCGCATGGTGCCTGTTGTATTCAATCACGATGCAAATTATGTGTTTCATCAACACTCTGAAGGTCCACAGATTACAGAACGCCTCCAGATCTGCTTCAGAAGCTACTACTGGTCTTCCAGGGAAAGATCAAAGCGTAGACTGTTTGAGACATTACTCCCATGGAGTAAAGTTAGCATGGTGCCTGTTGTATTCATTCCCGGTGCAATTTCTGTGATTCGTCAAAACTCTGAAGGTATACAGGTTACAGAATGCCTCCAGATGAGCATCGGAAACTACTACTGGTCGTCCAGAAATCAATAAAAGCGTAGACAGTTTGAGACATTACTCCCATGTAGATAGGTCCGCATGGTGGCTGTTGTATTCAATCCCGATGCAATTTCTGTGTTCCATCAACACTCTGATGATCCACAGATTACAGAATGCCTCCAGATGTGTTTCGGAAACTACTACTGGCTTTCCAGAAATCGATCAAAGCGTATACAGTTTGAGACATTACTCACAGGGAGATAAGTTAACATGGTGCCTGTTGTATTCAAACCTGATGCACTTTCTGTGTTTCATCAATATTCTGAAGGGCCACAGATTACAGAATGCCTCCAGATGTGCAACAGAAACTACTACTGGTCTCCCAGAAATCAATCAAAGCGTAGACAGTTTGAGGCATTACTCACATTGAGAAAGGTCCGCATGGTGCCCGTTGAAGTCAATCCCGATGCAATTTCTGTTTTTCATCAACACTCTGAATGTCCACAGATTACAGAATGCCTCCTGATGTGCTTCAGAAACTGCTACTGGTCTTCCAGAAATCAATCAAAGCGTAAATAGATTGAGACATTACTCACATGGGGAAATGTCCGCATGGTGCCTGTTGTATTCAATCCCGATGCAATTTCTGTATTTCATAAACGTTCTGAAGGTCCACAGGATACAGAACGCCTCCAGATGTGCTTCGCAAACAATTACTGGGCTTCCAGGGAGCGAGCATGGCGTAGACAGTTTGCGACATTACTCCCATAGGGAAAAGTCCGCATGGTGCCTGTTGTATTCAATCCCAATGCAATTTCTGTGTTTCATCAACACTCGGTAGGTCCACAGATTACAGAATGACTCCAGATGTGCTTGGGAAACTACTACTGGTGTGCCAGGAATCGATCAAATCGTAGACACTTAGAGACATTACTCCGATGGTGAAAAGTCCGCATGGTGAATTTTGTAATCAATCCCGATATAATTTCGGTGTTTCTTCAACACTCTGAAGGTCCACAGTTTACAGAATGCCCCCAGTTGTGCTTCGAAAACTACTACTGGTCTTCCAAGGAACGATCAAAGCGTAGATAGTTTGAGACATTACTCACATGGAGAAAAGTCCGCATGTTTCTGTTGTATTCAATCCCGATGCAATTTCTGTGTTTCATCAACACTCTGAAGGTTCACAGATTACAGAATGCCTCCAGATGTGCTTGGGAAACTAATACTGGTCTGTCAGTAATCGATTAAAACGTAGACAGATTGCGACATTACTCCCATGTGGATAAGTCCGCATGGTGCTGTTGTATTCAATCCCGATGCAATTTCTGTGTTTCATCAACACTCTGTAGGTCCACAGATTACAGAATTCCTAAAGATGTGCTTAGGAAACTATTAGTGGTTTTCCAGAAATCGATCAAACCGTAAACAGTTAAAAACATTACTCACACGGAGAAAGGTCCGCATGGTGCTTGCTGTTTCAATCCCGATGCAATTTCTGTGTTTCATCAACACTCTGAAGGTCCACAGATTACAGAATGCCTCCAGATGTGCTTCATAAACTACTACTGGTCTTCCAGAAATCAATCAAAGCGTAGACAGATTGAGCCATTATTCCCATGGAGAAAGGTCCACATGGTTCGAGTTGTAATCAATCCCAATGCAATTCCTGTGTTTCATCAACACTCTGAAGGTCCACAGATTACAGACGCCTCCAGATGTGCTTCGAAAACTACTACTGGACTTCCAGGGAACGATCAAAGCGGAGACAGTTTGAGACATTACTTCCATGGGGAAAAGTCCGCATGGTGCCTGTTGTATTCCATCCTGATGCAATTTCTGTGTTTCATCAACACTCTGAAGGTGCACAGATTACAGAACGCCTCCAGATGTGCTTCGCAAACTATTACTGGTCTTCCAGGGAACGAGCATGGCGTAGACAGTTTGCGACGTTACTCCCATGGGGATAAGTAAGCATGGTGCCTGTTGTATTCAATCCCGATGCAATTTCTGTATTTCATCAATACTCTGTAGGTCCACAGATTACAGAATTCCTAAAGATGTGCTTGGGAAACTATTAGTGGTTTTCCAGAAATCGATCAAACCGTAAACAGTTTGAAACATTACTCACACGGAGAAAGGTCCGCATGGTGCATGCTGTATTCAATCCCGATGCAATTTCTGTGTTTCATCAACACTCTGAGGGACCACAGATTACAGAATGACTCCAGATGTGCTTGGGAAACTATTACTGGTCTGCCAGGAATCGAGCAAATCGTAGACACTTTGAGACATTACTCCGATGGTGAAAGGTCCGCGTGGTGAATTTTGTAATCAATCCCGATGCAATTTGGGTGTTTCTTCAACACTCTGAAGGTACACAGATTACAGAATGCCCCCAGATGTGCTTCGGTAACTACTACTGGTCTTCCAAGGAACGATCAAAGCGTAGATAGTTTGAGACATTACTCACATGGAGAAAAGTCCGCATGTTTCCTGTTGTATTCAATCCCGATTCAATTTCTGTGTTTCATCAACACTCTGAAGGTCCACAGATTAAAGAATGCCTCCAGATGTGCTTGGGAAACTAATACTGGTCTGTCAGTAATCGATCAAAACGTTGACATTTTGAGACATTACTGCAATGGTGAAAAGTGCGCATGGTGTTTTGTCATCAATCCCAATGCAATTTCTGTGTTTTTTCAACACTCTGAAGGTATACACATTATAGAATGCCCCCAGATGTGCTTCGGAAACTACTACTGGTCTTCCAGAAATCAATCAAAGCGTAGACAGATTGAGACATTACTCATATGGAAAAAATTCCGCATGGTGCCTGTTGTATTCAATCCCGATGCAATTTCTGAGTTTCATCAACACGCTGAAGGTCCGAAGATTACAGAATGCCTCCACATGTGCTTCGGAAACTGCTACTGGTCTTCAAGAAATCAATCAAAGTGTAGACAGATTGAGACAATATTCACATGGAGAAAGCTTCTCATGGTGCCTGTTGTATTCAATCCCGATGCAATTTGTGTGTTTCATCAACACTCTGAAGGTCCACATATTACAGAATGCCTCCAGATGTGCTTCAGTAACTACCACTGGTTTTCCAGAAATCATTCAAAGCGTAGACAGATTGAGACATTACGTACATGGAGAAAGGTCCGCATGGTTCGCTTTGTATTCAATCCCGATGCAATTTCTGTGTTTCATCAACACTCTGAATGTACACAGATCACAGAATGCCTCCAGATGTGCTTCGGAAACTGCTACTGGTCTTCCAGGGAACGATCAAATCGTAGACAGTTTGAGACATTACTCCAATGGAGAAAAGACCACATGGTGCCTGTTGTATTCAATCCCGATGCAATTTCTGTGTTTCATCAACACTCCTAAAGTCCACAGATTACAGAACGCCTCCAGATGTGCTTCAGAAACTACTACTGGTCTTCCAAGGAACGATCAAAGCGTAGACAGTTTGAGACATTACTCCACATGGAGAAACGTCAGCATGGTGCCTGTTGTATTCATTCCCGACGCAATTTCTGTGTTTCATCAACACTCTGAAGGTCCACAGATTACAGAATGCCTACAGATGTGCTTCATAAACTACTACTGGTCTTCCAGAAATCAATCAAAGCGTAGACAGATTGAGCCATTATTCCCATGGAGAAAAGTCCACATGAATCGTGTTGTATTCAATCCCAATGCAGTTCCTGTGTTTCATCAACACTCTGAAGGTCCACAGATTACAGACGCCTCCAGATGTGCTTCGGAAACTACTACTGGTCTTTCACAATACAATCAAAGCGTACACAGATTGAGACATTACTCCCATGGAGGAAGTTCTGCGTGCTGCCTCTTGTATTTAATCCCGATGCCATTTTTGTGTTTCATCAACACTCTGAAGATCCACAGATTACAGAATGCCTCCAGATGTGCTTCGAAAACTACTACTGGACTTCCAGGGAACGATCAAAGCGGAGACAGTTTGAAACATTACTCCCTTGGTGAAAAGTCCGCATGGTGACTGTTGTATTCCATCCTGATGCAATTTCTGTGTTCACAAACATTCTGAAGGTCCACAGATTACAGAACGCCTCCAGACGTGCTACGCAAAACTATTACTGGTCTTCCAGGGAACGAGCATGGCGTAGACAGTTTGCGACATTACTCCCATGGGGATAAGTCAGCATGGTGCCTGTTGTATTCAATCCCGATGCAATTACTGTGTTTCATCAACACTCTGAAGGTCCACAGATGAAAGAATGCCTCCAGATGTGCTTGGGAAACTAATACTGGTCTGTCAGTAATCGATCAGAACTTGACGTTTTGAGACATTACTGCAATGGTGAAAGGTGCGCATGGCGAATTTTGTAATCAATCCCAATGCAATTTCTGTATTTTTTCAACACTCCGAAGGTCCACAGATTACAGAATGAATCCAGATGTGCTTCGGAAACTACTACTGATATTCAAGAGAACGATCAAAGCGTAGACAGTTTATGACGTTGCCCCCATAAAGAAAAGTCCGCACGGTGCCTGTTGTATTCAATCCTGATGCAATTTCTGTGTGTCATCAACACTCTGAAGGTCCACAGATTACAGAATGCCCCCAGATGTGCTTCGGTAACTACTACTGGTCTTCCAAGAAACGATCAAAGCGTAGATTGTTTGAGACTTTACTCACATGGAGAAAAGTCCGCATGTTGCCTGTTGTATTCAATCTCGATGCAATTTCTGTGTTTCATCAACACTCTGAAGGACCACAGATTAAAGAATGGTTCCAGATGTGCTTGTGAAACTAATACTGGTCTGTCAGTAATCGATCAAAACGTTGACATTTTGAGACACTACTGCAATGGTAAAAAGTGCGCATGGTGTTTTGTAATCAATCCCAATGCAATTTCTGTGTTTTTTCAACACTCTGAAGGTCCACAGATTACAGAATGAATCCAGATGTGCTTCGGAAACTACTACTGATACTCAAGAGAACGATCAAAGCGTAGACAGTTTATGACGTTGCCCCCATGGAGAAAAGTCCGCACGGGGCCTGTTGTATTCAATCTTGATGCAACTTCTGAGTGTCATCAACACTCTGAAGGTCCACAGATTTTAGAATGCCTCCAGATGTGCTTTGGAAACTACTACTGGTCTTCCAGAAATCAATCAAAGCGTAGACAGATTGAGACATTACTCACATGGAAAAAATTCCGCATGGTGCCTGTTGTATTCAATCCCGATGCAATTTCTGAGTTTCATCCACACTCTGAAGGTAAACAGATTACAGAATGAGTCCAGATGTGCTTCAGAAACTACTACTGGTCTTCCAGAAATCAATTATAGCGTAGACAGATAGAGACATTACTCACATGGAGAAATGTCCTCATGGTGCCTGTTGTATTCAATCCCGATGCAATTTCTGTGTTTCATCAACACTCCGAAAGTCCACAGATTACAGAACGCCTTCAGATGTGCTTCGGAAACTCCTACTGGTCTTCCAAGGAACGATCAAAGCGTAGACAGTTTGAGACATTACTCCACATGCAGAAACGTCAGCATGGTGCCTGTTGTATTCATTCCCGATGCAATTTCTGTGTTTCATCAACACTCTGAATCACCAAATATTACAGAGTGCCTCCAGATGTGCTTCGGAAACTTCTACTGGTCTTCCTTAAATCAAGCAAAGCGTAGACAGATTGAGACATTACTCCCACGGAGAAAGGTCCGAGTGGTGGCTGTTGTATTCAATCCCGATGCAATTTCTGTGTTTCATCAACACTCTGAAGGTCCACAGATTACAGAGTGCTTCCATATGTGCTTCGGAAACTACTACTGGTCATCCAGAAATCAATCAAAGCGTAGACAGATTGAGACATTACGTACATGGAGAAAGGTCCGCATGGTTCCCTTTTGCATTCAATCCCGATGCAATTTCTGTGTTTCATCAACACTCTGAATGTCCACAGATTACAGAATGAATCCAGATGTGCTTCGGAAACTACGACTGATATTCCAGGGAACGATCAAAGCGTAGACAGTTTAAGACTTTGCCCCCATGGAGAAAAGTCCGCATGGTGCCGGTTGTATTCAATCCCGACGCAGTTTCTGAGTTTCATCAACACTCTGAAGGTCCACATTTTACAGAATGCCTCCACATGTGCTTCGGAAACTGCTACTGGTCTTCCAGAAATCAATCAAAGTGTAGACAGATTGAGACAATACTCACATGGAGAAAGCTTCTCATGGTGC